>NC_133668.1:18470161-19183501 GCF_048934315.1 Petromyzon marinus | reverse complement strand
ATAACCGCGCACGTGCAAGTTTGCCACAGGTGTAAAACATGTTTTTTATGTCTTTATTTTGTTTGTCCTGTCATCTTCCAAGGCATGTGTTTACTCAGTTGAACGGCACATACTTCAGCAAAAAAAAACACGCCCATTGAAACCCGAGTAATAAATTGAATCTCTTTATTTATCCGTGCCAGCTGTGGCAGATATAATAATGAATGAATGCAATGGTATTACGGACCCCCTCCCACCCACCCCGACTCCCTCCTTCATATGGCATTGTCTATTGGCCTCCACAAACTGCGTTGTTGATTAGTTTTAGTGAATGGGACAAGCAGGCCTTATACGGTGCTTAGCGAGACAGCTCTCCCTCAGGTGAGCACAATTAAGATGATTAGTATTGATCACGATCTCATCAAACCGGCCACCTGCTGCACCCCATTATAAATAGGGGTGCGGTGAGGTAAGCCGCTGTTGTGTTTTGTATCGGGTACGAGCCCACGCCAAGGCGTAAACCTGCGGTTTAAAAAATAAAGTTGTGAGGGAGCATTCGAGCTCGTGTTCTTGAGAATTGTTTCTTTACCCCCCCCCACAACACACACCAAGAATGACGGTAAGTCGTGTGGGCGCGTGTGTGTGTATTACGCAGTACCAGCTTGTTTCATTAGAATGCGAGTTGTTTTCGAATGGTGGAGGAAGGCGCCGTGGCCCATTCGTTGGCGCCCACTGCGTTGTGAACTCTATCGGTGGCAAGTGATCTGAGCTGATGCTACACCCCAAGGCCGTAGCTATGGAGTCAGCATTGGGGGGGGGGGGGGGGGGGGGGGGGGGGGGGGGGGGGGGCAAATCTTCCAGGGGGTCAGGGGGTCCCAACCCAGAAAAATATCTAAATTTGAAAACTAATTTCCTGCCTGAAATATTTTAATATTCACTAACACGTAGGATGGACTATTTTTTTTTAACAATGTCTAATAGTGTATTGTATTACATTGCTCTGTTTTTACTTTTTTGTTACCATTTCTTGCTTCTTTATATGTAATGTGTGAGATTAGGGATTAATAAAGTCCAACCATAACCACAATCATATAAACGGCAATCTATTCATTGAATTATATGAAGACAAGTCCAGATAGTGGCCAAGGTTTAGCAAATTGTTGTTTTTATTTGCATAGCAATTATTATTTCTTCTATTTTTATAGTAGTATATTGGGGGGGGGGGGGGGACATTTTGATGTAATATTTGAATATTGGGGGGGGGGGGATGTGTCCCTAATATATATTATAATTACGGCCTTGCTGCACTCCCTCTATCGCGAGCCCCACCCATCAATCCGCACTAACCAGTGTGGTGAAGTATGGCCAAGCAACTTCTGTGACCGTCACGGCGTGTGGAGGTATTTATCCATTCGTGGATTGAAGAACAAGATTAGATATCTTTTAATATATAGTGTATACATATATTTTAAGAGCGGACATATAATTTTAATAAATGTGCTGTATTGTATAGAATTTGCGATAATGTTACACATTGCGTCCACTTTTTTAATACACTTAAGATCTGAATTACTATTCTAGTTTGAAAGTTGGTTCAAATCCTTGGCCAGAGGTTGCCTGCAGATCATCCGTCCTAGGTTAAATACAATTAATTATATTTTGAAGGAAACTAAGCTTGTCCTGTGAAAATGATGGAACGTGTCATTTTCCGTAAGGACTCTCGGTCGCCAACAACAAATTGGTGCCGCATGGTCCTTTGAATGCGGAAGGCTGCCCTGGAGTAATGCACCTTTACAAGTCTGCACGCATGCAAAAAGTCCGTTTTTTTAAATTCGCATAGGTATGTCCATTATGCCTATAGACTGATACCGTTGGCTATTGCATGCTAATCAGGTTTTGAGCCTGGCTAGTACTCGGTATGGGGGCGAACACCATGCACCCAACCAGGCGTAGTAGTAGTAGGCTCGTGTCGAGTGGCTACGTTGGCAGCAGTGGTGGGGGGGGGCAGTGTTGAAACGTCTCCATGGGGCTATGCCCCAGCGTATATTCGCTCTCGCCTACCGTTTCAACCCGCATTGACCAGCGTAGTGAGGTTAATTCACTGTGGGTTTAAATAACCTGCATTGACGTGGAGAGGAAGCTTTCGTCCAGCAGTGAGCTGTAGATGTACAGATACAGGTCACTCCTGGAAATTGTAGTAAAAGATTCGAGCCTCCAAACGACGTAGTACATATTTTGCACGGGGCTTAATTTGGGGCATCTATGACATTTTTTTGAATTTGTGAGACGCATTGTCACGCTTTTGTGTTGCATTGATCTGGCAAAGCTTGGTGATAGACGGGTGTGAAGTGGAAAGATCCGTGTCTTCTAATCACTGATGGATTAACAGTGCGTTATTAATGATTGCCAACTGAGGGTCGAAAGTGTTAATACATTAGCGCTACATCTTTTAGCCAAATACCAGCACAATGGCATGTTGGAAACTGTCAGAATGCATACGTATAGATATTGCTTGTAGTGCTCGAGTGTAATTGTAAGTCCGTTACAGTGTAGGCAATATTTGTGCCAGACACTAGATATTTCAAAGGATAAAAGAAAATTCCCATCTAAAAAAATTCACGCAAGCTAATAAAAAAAATAATTACCAAAAAACCTGCCTCTACAGCTCTGAACATGTCACCATGCCTCTGATGCATTGTTTGTGTGAAATATCTGTTGGTGTAAAGCTCTTGCCTGTGGCCACTCATTATGTTGGCATTGGCCCTATTTTGTGGAGACATCCTCCATGCCAATATGTACAACTAAAGTACAGTGAAATGCTTGCCCAAGTGTTCATTTAAAATGTAACTGTAGAACTATAATGTTGTACAAAGTACTCCGAGCATTACGCAGCGGTGGTGAGGATGCTGACTTGCTCGTGCCATTTCAAGTGTCATTTTTATCAATGTTAAACGCATGTGAATTATGCTTACTCGTGTAACAAAGTGCAGTTTTTGAATCTACGTACTTGCCAAAACGTATTCACTGAATGCAGCTTTGTCTCCTCCTGCAGCGCGATTGCATCTCTATCCACATCGGGCAGGCGGGCGTGCAGATGGGCAATGCTTGTTGGGAACTCTACTGCCTGGAGCACGGCATCAAGCCAGATGGCCACCTAGCCACCCATCCTGATGTGACGTCTGTCGTGGACTCTTCCTTCAACACGTTCTTCAGCGAGACCGGCTCTGGGAAGCACGTGCCCAGAGCCATCTTCATAGACCTGGAGCCTTCTGTTATTGGTGAGCCATGTGGTCTCCGTACACTTACGGTGGGGGGGGTGAAATGTTTGAGTTGCTTGTAGTCCCACAGGGTACTCTGTTGTAGCAGCCAAGCACGCATGGGAATCGAGCTGAAGTTGCTGGATTTGTAGTGTGGCGTGCTAGCCACTGCCCCACGTCGTCTCCACCTTGGCGACTTTCTTTTAAAGAGTCGCCGAGTGTAGTGCCAAGTACCCGACGCTTGTTGTTATAAACAGCCCTTGCTTCAAGTTGGTGGTTCCGTACGGGAATTTTGCCCTTCATCCTTTTGTGGTGGGGAGTGGTTGTGCAGTGGTTTTCATGCTGCACCAGATACTTACGGCTACCTCGATTTAAACAGAGCCATGGATACATTTTGCATCCAAACCTATGCTGGGCCACCCTTACATTAGTTTGACCCTAAATGAGTGTCGGGTGCCGTGTGGCCCTGAATGAGTGTTGGATGCTGTGTATTGGCACAAGTTGGAGGAAGCTTGGTGTGATATTGACCACAACGCTTTAATTAACGACATTTAAATAAATGTTGCTGTTTAATTGTTGAGAACTACATAGTTTGCTTTGGCTAAAATTAAATGGATTAAAACGATTGCATTCATACGTAACATCTTAATTTTAATGTTTAAAAATGTGTGTCCTCTACTCCCTGAAGTAGACGTATATAGAACATGATTCCAGGAAATATTAATTGTTTATATATAAATACGTTTTTAAGTACACTTGTCAACCATTTGGGACCAGTGTTTATTCAAAAATAACTAGTTTCTTTTTTCCAAGTATAATGCTTTGACACGGCATGATATTCATCTGGATGTTCCTGGAATTTAAATTTCGAAGCACAAAGTCCAGACTGAGTGATGGCACTCAAAGGCTGTACTTTTTTTGTAATGGTCCAGTCAGGACCGCAAAGGTCGTTTTAAACATTTCTTAACACAAATTGTCCTTGTACAATGTTTAAAATGACAGGTTTGAGCATTGTTTACTTTGTTTTATAAAATGAGCTAGATTTTGATGCGTGGTTAAAGCAAGCAAATCGCAATTGGAAGGTTGTTTAAATTCTGGTATTGGTGGTTAACTCTGCTCATGCTGCTCCGTTTTCTAAAATGGGTACCAATTTGTGGGGAAGTCAACAGTGGTTGATAGCTTGATGACAAGGAGCTGTTAACTGCAGGGTGAAGTCCTATCCCACATCATTACCACCCCTCGTGCTGCGATGCTACAAATTAATCTTGCCCATTCACAAGCGCATCTCATCACCCATTATAGCCACAGTGGTCGTCCTCGTTAAGTGCATTCTCTCCATTTACCCGTCTCCCCGGGTAATAACCTGCCCATTTTATCTTTTCAAAACAGGAGTTGCAAAAGGAGATGCACCCAAGCGATTATTTATCAAGACACGAACCTGTTTTCTGAATGAGAATAGGTTTTTTTTTTCTGGCAACAAAACGTGTGTTAAGATATTATTGGTTCTTTTGGTAAAGTCACGTAGAAGGGAAACAATAAAATAATAAAAATATGAAACAAAATTCTCACGACGTTTCGACTGCAACACAAGCAATCATCAGGTGTGAAAACCACAACAATGGGTGTTGTAACATCTTAACACCAAACTGAAACCTTTCACAAGGAATCATGTCTGCATTAACCAATATACTTGTGGTCAGAATGCAAACAAAAAACATACTCTATATGGTTTAAAGCTTTCGTGACTGCAATGATTCATCTTCTTTGGTTCTTTCGGTAAAGTCACGTAGAATGATAATAAAATATTAAATTGCTAAAATAAAATAACACAATAATATTCTCACGGCGTTTCGGCCACAACACAAGCGGCCTTCATCAGGTGAAGGGGGCGAGACTGTCTGGTAGGACGAGACTGTCCTGATGAAGGCCGCTTGTGTTGTGGCCAAAACGTCGTGAGAATATTATTGTGTTATTTTATCAATTTATTATTTTATTATCATTCTACGTGACTTTACCGAAAGAACCAAAGAAGATACTCTATATGCATTCTTTGACACTGGTCCACACCAGAGACGGCATTCTTTTGAGCCTAGTCTCAAAAGGTGTTGGACCAGAGGATGCCAAAAGACGAGGCTCCAGAGAAAGCTGTCTTTGGTGTGGACCAATCGGTCTCAAAGACAAAGACGATGCATTCTGATCACAAGTATTGTGATTAATGTGGACATGTTTCCTTGTAAAATATTTCAGTTTGGTGTTTTAAAATCTGAACACCTGTGGTGTTGCCAGAAAGGGGAAAACCTATTCTCATATTTTGGTACTAGTTTCTGAATATTTAGTTGTACTCAAATCGTGCAGATAAGTGTTTTTTGGGATTTGCTGATGGGTAATAACCGATGTTCATAAACAACATTTTACTTGAACTGGACAGGTGACAGTGGAAATAAAGATGAAGGAGCAAAACAAATGTCTCCTGCTATGGGAAGATGACATTGCCAACACCTAACTTTCCATTGCTAGACCAATCTCTAAATTTTAAACGGCAACATCGATTGACCTGGATTTCTTACAAAAAACCTCCCTTTGCGTGTGCTCCCCTGGCCAGATGGGGTCCGCACGGGACCATACAAACAACTCTTCCATCCGGAACAGCTGATCAGTGGCAAGGAGGATGCAGCCAACAACTACGCACGTGGCCATTACACGATTGGCAAACAGATAGTTGAGACTGTTGTGGACAGGATCCGCAAACTGGTAATTATTTGTCATTCCTCTTCCTTGGACGTACCATCACTTCTGGATGCATTGCTGAAGCTGGCCACAGACGTACAATGAGGTGTTCAATACAGAAACTCGAACTCGACGGTGATGTCGGACCATTTGCAGATTTTAGGATGCTGGTCAATGTGGTATGGTAATAGAGCCAAAATTATGTTAGCATTGGGGGGTTTCAGATATGCACCTCCCACAAATTATGATTTTTTTTCTTGTTGTTCGTCTGTAGCCACATGTACTTTGAACAGTTCAACAGATGCGAAACCACAACTGAACTTAAGTGTTCTTATAATCTGTATTGCCTGCAAATAATCAGTTGAAGAAGATGAATTGAATTTACATTTTTCTGGGAAGCATTTATCCAGCAATGAATAGGTCGAGGTATGGCCATCAATCTCGCTTCTGGATGGTGGGCAATTAAGTTTTTAAAATATTCACATTGAGGTTTTTTTTATTCTGTTTAATGTTTAATTCTGAAGCTGGGATAAGTTGTAGCAAGACTTGCAGAACCTTTTTTTAAATTGGTATATTTTGAAGTGTAGTGGGCTTCCTAACAAGTGCATCCTGTAGCGAGGTATAATGCTGTATATTCACACCAGTTGTGCTCCAGAGGCTCGTGCTGTGCTTTAAAAAAGCATCCTTTACATTGCAATTTGTGACAGTTAATCCCACAACTCGAAAGCTATATATTTTGGGACTATTGGCCATATGGCAAACTCAAATCTACTAACTTGTGGATTTGTAGAACCTAGTCTTGGTCAACTGTCATCTTCTTTAGACTAATTTAATCGTAGTCTACCTTGGCAGGCAGTGAGTATTAAAAAATCCTGGCTTTATGATTGTGGAATCTCCACCTAGCTCTGGACTTCCAATGGAGATGAGTGCTCCATGTCTATTTGAGTTTGGGAGGGCTTTGCTTTAGAAGTCCTTAAATTAGGGTAGCCTCACTGAGCCACGAAACCATTTTAAGATTATATTCTGTATTTATAGTGCCTTTCACCAAGGCGCTTAACAATGCTTGCTGACTACAGTGACAAATGACAAAGTAAGGAATTGGGTAGTGACTAGGGTGGAAGGAGCGATGTGGTGGAGGCATTGCATGCATTGTGGTGCTAGTAGGGGTAGCGAAAGAGGAAGGGAAAAGGTAAAAGATATGACTTGAGGACGGTGTGAAAAGCGAGGGGGGAGTCGGATGTGGAGAGGTAGTTTGTTCCAGCGCGTAAGGGGGCAAGCAAGTAGGAGTTAAAGTGATTGGGCGCAGGGTGGAGGGACTGCAAGACGACGGTAGGCAGCTTGTGACTGGAGCGGGCGTGATTGGACAAGAAAATTAGAAGACTGTTCAGGGGGGCCTAGTCTATGCAAAGCTTTGAAAACTGGAGTAATATCAAGAGGCAGTGGTGATAGATAGGAAGCAACTGAAGTTGATTGCGAGGAGAGCAACGAGTGGTTAAGGGGAGGTTAAAGATGGTTGGTGTAGCTGATTTTTGACTTTGTAGAGGGGCAAGGGCATAGGGCAGAGATGCTGACCAGGAGCGAATTGCAATAGTCCAAACGTGAAGACTCGGGAGTGCACAAGAAGTTTGGCGGCGGTGATAGTGGGGCGAATTTTCCTGATTCATTGAAAAGATTGAAGCAGCATATGCTAGTGGTGTTGGCAACGTGGAGGTAAATGAGGAATCAAAGGTGACGCCAAGAATATGGACGGAAGCAATCGGAGTTGGACTGAGCAGAGGGAAGGGTTAGGAGGAGGAGAGCGAGAGGTGGGAAAGTAGAGCACTGTTATTTTAGAAGGGAAATGTTGCTTCATCCATGCTTGGATGGCCATTAGGTGTGGTCAGAAAGGTCAGGGGTAAAAGCCTTAAAGGAAAATAAGATTTGAGTGTCATCGGCAAGTTGGTGATACGAAAGATTGAAAGAAGAGAGGATGGGATCGAGGGGGGGATGTGTAGAAGGAGACTACGAGAGGAGCAAGTACAGAACCCTGGGGGATTCCAACCATGACGGAGGGAGAGGAAGAACAATGGTTAAGAGACGGTGGATGAACGAGAAGTGTTGGGGTAAGAGCAGCGTCAATGAAGTGGGATTCCAGAGATGTTGCCATTGGATGGTGGATAAGATGCAGTGCTAAAGGGTGTCAAAAGCCGCAGGCAGGTTGTGAAAATGATGACCATGAAAGACACAAGGTGGTGTGAGTTAGCCAATTGGTTGTGCACCTGGAGGAGAGCTGTGTCGGTGGAGTTGGGCGGATGGAAACCAGACTAATGGAGGGGGTGAGGAAGTGAGTTGGGTGTGAACGAGGCTTTCGAGGAGTTTGGAGGAGTAGGAAAGCAAGGAAATGGGGCGATAGTGTGCAGGGCTGGAAGGATCTAGTGAAGGATTTTTTTTTCCAGGAAGGGGTAGAATGTTGGTGGTTTTGAAGCAGTTTGGGAAGATGCCAGATGAGAGAGAAATTGAAGAGCTTGAACGGGAGGATAATAGGGATGACAGATGGAAGAAAGGAAGGCGGTCGGTAGAGGGGGTCAAGGGAGGAAAAGGTCTAAGTTTTAGAGACGTTTGATAGCTCCAGGAGGGACGCAGGGATAAATTATTTCAAGGCGGATGAAGAATTGGAGGGAGGAGGGGTACGTATGATGCTGGCAGGAAGGGAGGTAGTGAGGAGAGAAATTAATTTCAGAGATCTTCTCGTATTTGGAGAGGACAAAAGGGCGGGGGACGGAAGATTTTTTTTCACCTAATAACGGACGCTTGTGTTGCCGAAAGAACCAGAGTATGGATTCCTGCAGTAACGACAGCTTCAAATCAAGATGTAGTCGAGTTTTAAGGTAGAAAATAGCAGAGCAGGGTGCGTGGAAAATCCAACGATATAAGGGATTGGCGAGAAGCCTCTAGTGTGGAATTGAAGTCCTGACAATACGGAGATGCAAGTCGAGTGGGAATCGGTAGTGTGTTCAGGGTCTTCCAGGTTAGCTCGGCTTTGCGTATGAGGTGACGTTAACTATTTAGCCCAGGTGTTGGCCAAGGCCTAGGAGGATTCGGAGGAGAGAAGAAAGGCAGCAGAGGTGCCAGGGCGTCTGAGTTGAATAGTGCAGAATGTACAATGGATGATGCTTTGTCTGGGTGTAGGTAGAAGAAATCGGGTAAGGATGGTAGGTTAGTTGAAACTAGATAATGAACTGCAGATGAGTCAATGGAGCAGAGGTGAAGATGGCTGTGCAGTGATGTTTGCCGGTTACGAGAGGTTTTACTGTTGCATCTGAACTTGACTCGAGTCCTCCGACTTTCACTTTATATTAACGCCCCTTTTATTTCAACCTCAGTCTGAGCGATGCACAGGACTCCAGGGATTCCTGCTATTCCACAGCTTTGGCGGCGGCACAGGCTCTGGCTTCACGTCGCTGCTCATGGAGCGCCTCTCCGCAGATTATGGGAAGAAGTCCAAGCTGGAGTTCTGCATTTATCCCGCGCCACAGGTGTCCACGGCTGTCGTGGAACCCTACAATGCCATCCTCACCACCCACACCACCCTAGAGCACTCGGATTGCTCCTTCATGGTGGACAACGAGGCAATCTATGACATCTGCCGCAAGAAACTGGACATCGATTTTCCGTCGTACTTCAACCTGAACCGCCTCATCGCCCAGATGGTGTCGTCCATAACGGCCTCGCTGCGCTTCGATGGCGCGCTCAACGTCGACCTCAATGAGTTCCAGACCAACCTGGTGCCCTATCCGCGCATTCATTTTCCACTGACCACCTACGCGCCGGTCATCTCGGCTGAGAAGGCCTACCACGAGCAGCTGTCCGTCGCCGAGATCACCAATGCCTGCTTCGAGCCGTCGAACCAAATGGTGAAGTGCGACCCGCGGAATGGCAAGTACATGGCCTGCTGCCTCCTCTACCGTGGCGACATCGTCCCAAAGGATGTGAACACTGCGATCGCAATCATAAAGTCCCGACGTGCAGTTCGCTTTGTCGACTGGTGCCCCACGGGCTTCAAGGTGGGCATCAACTACCAGCCGCCCACCGCGGTGCCTGGGGGAGACCTGGCCAAGGTGCAGCGTGCCGTATGCATGCTGAGCAACACCACAGCCATTGCTGAGGCCTGGTCGCGCCTTAACTACAAGTTCGACCTCATGTATGCCAAGCGAGCCTTCGTGCACTGGTACGTGGGCGAGGGCATGGAGGAGGGCGAGTTCACAGAAGCTCGGGAAGACATGGCGGCACTTGAGAAGGACTACGAGGAGGTCGGGACTGACGGTGCCGATGTGGTGGAGGGTGAAGAGGAATACTGAAGAATTGTGCGTTTTTCGGTGGGCCATGTAATCTGTGCAAGCCTCGATGTTAAGTGCTTGAAAGCTGGTTGTAATTTGAAATGAGGTTTTTAGACTTTGAAAACAAAAGGTTATTCAACCAGAGTCCTGCATTGGGCACACACGGGTGACCTGCAAAAGCGGGTGTAACTAAATACAGATTGGCGTGCTAATCGGACGTGATCCCAACGCGACTTCTGTTCTGACCTGGTTTGTGGCTCATCCGCAGGTTTATCCGTGGATGCCTGACCAATACAAGGGCTGACTGAAGCTACAGACCCTTCAAGCGTGGTTATTAATATAAATAGATGCATATACAAATGTTTTACTAATTGTGTTTTGTACACGTGTTTTTTTGATACATGATTTGTTTTGTTGCCTGTCCAAATGTGAAATGACTATTTTAGATGTTTTGTCTCCATAATGCTTTGGTAAACTGTTTTTTGCAAAATAATAAAGGTTGAGCAATTATTGATTCGTAATCTCCTGTGACATTATTTGGACCGGTCGGCCATGATGCACGGGGGTCATGGGCCAAAGTTGAAAAATTACTTGAAATTATTACGTTAATTTACTGTACAGGCGTGTCCCGTTTAACGAGTTTGTATACTAATTCGTTTGAAGCAGCAATTTAATTTGGGCCAAATTCGTTGAAATCGAGCAAATTCATTGCAGACGCTTAGGACCGGCACCTGTGAGCACTGGTTATTCGCGTGGTATTTCAGGTGTTTAACTAAAATGTTTGATTTCTCATGCTAAAGCTGTTAAAGAAAAGTAAACCATTTTTGGTTCAAAACCTAACTGTTTTTAATGAGGTCGATGAGAAAACGATAATTTAACGAATTTTTAAATGAGCAATTTTCGTATCTCCGCTCGTTAAGCGAGACGCCTGTACATGGCAATAGTTGCCCCCGCCCACCCCCTGCACAAACTTGGCAATATCCTTTATTGAAAGTCGGGAGGCTTGGCTTTTGCGAACAAGCATAATAAATGGTGGGATATTCAATGTGGGTGGAAAGCGCATAACTTGGATGTTGCTGTACTGCTCTCTACTGCCCAAAATTCTAATTGCACCGGTTTATTTTCATCTAGGCTATCCATCCAAGCACTCCATGCTTGACCCTCAGGTTCTGAAAATTAGGGCAATTACGTGTGGTCTAGGTGTAGGGTGAGTATTTTTAACGTGACCTTTGGCCAATTTTCAGCATAACATCACTAAATTTGTGGTGACAGGAACGTAATAATTGTGTTCACAGCATCGAAGACCTTTCTTCCAAGTTTAAACCACTTGTTCACTACACTGGCATTAATTTTAATAACACATGCACACGTACATTAGCAATGCATTTAAGTGTTGCCACTGGCCTTGGTGTCTTTAACATGATGAATGGTACACGTGACTAATTACATACAGGCATGTACATCTATCTGTAAAACGGTTCCGTGTAAAGTAATACATTTTAACTCGGTCAAATGCTATAGTAGTTGCTACCTTCTATTGTATGTACCTCCTATTTAATACGCTTGTCACCCTGGCTACACATCGCCGTGGTCTTCTGCTCTAGTGTTGGTGATAAATTACATTGTTTTACCGACACTGGACCAAAAGGGAGCGATTGCCAATTCATAATTAAGCCCAACATGCTGAGGCGAGAACTTCAACGACTAACGGAGCTGGACAACCTTAACTCTCAACCTTTTTTTTTAGACGGGTAATATCTTTTGTTCCAAGGCTTTTGGACAAACGTGGCTTTCGCGTTGAATAATTCTACTCGGGTATGCTGGTCCGATCTGGCTCCTTGCTTGCCCCTGGTCCTGTGGTGATGACGGCAGAGGCAGCAGCTGGAGCAGGTCGCCCAGCCTGCCCGTTCCGTGCTGGCCCCAAGCTTTGCTTCTCCTGCAGCTGCCCACCTTTGCCGCGTTTCCACTTCATTCTTCGATTCTGGAACCAGATCTTCACCTGCAATTCAGTGTTCATACAGTTATGCTGTTTTAATCGCATTTTATCTATACAACTCCTTTTGAACAATTTTAAAGCACTAATCTGAGGAAGGCCTATAAACGCTTTTGCTGGTTATTGTACATATAGCTTTTGGAAGTGAGAACAAGTTGTGCGCACTGGTTGATGCGCTGTTATCCACGGAAATACTCTATTACCCTTGATAGTCATGGTTATGCAATTATTTCTCTGAAAATTCCTTCGGCCCGATTTTATGGCAGTCCACTGCCAGCTATTGATGGTTCAGCTCTTTATACCAGGGTCTGCTCCAAGTCTTTCTTTACAGGCTGAGAAAACAAAATCTAAACTAACTATCCAAGGTTATTTAATTCACCATGGTGCTCACAAAGTTGTAGACATTCGCCTATTGCTACTCTGCTAATTTGCGTAGTATCCCCTCCTTTCCAATGTTTCTAGTTAAATGTATTGGTTTGCGCAAGTGTTTTAAGTACGAGTCGCTGATTTAAACCCTTTGGGGTTGATATGCATGTTATCAACCCAGTAATCGCGGTCCGATTTTTGACCGTGTGGCCAACAGTGGCGAGTAATCGCTGAAAACGGTGCTGGGCCCTTAACCACCTGCACTATCCAATGTAGTGACGTATGGTTAAATAACTGGCCAACATAAAGCACAACTTTTTTTTTTACATGTAACGCATGAAAAGGGTCCACACGTAAAAAAAGGTGTTTCATTAGTCTTCGTTTCTGTCCATCTCGTGCACCGTTATCTCCGTTTCGTATGCGAGTCCCCATTTGTCTCGGAGTCTCCTATATCTTAGACCGTTATTCCATGTCTCTGGCTGTTTCTGTGCATCTTCCTGCATCTCTGCTTTTCGCTCCGTCTCCCAAACCATATTCCTCAATGTCTGTGCCCATGTCTCTTAACCCTCTGCGTGTGTCTCTTTGTTTCACTGTTCATATCACTCCACATTTCTCCATCCCTACCGTCCTCTCGGTTTCCCTCGGACACCTGCCTCCATTCACAAGGCCCCCATCCATTCAGTGCGGACACGGAATGTTACAGGCATTGCAATTCGTGGGACGGCTAGAGGAGGACACTGCGACACACCTGTGTTTCTGTGAGCATGAGCGCCGAGGCCACTTGGAATCTCTGCGGGCGGGACAGGTACCGCTGGCGGCTGAAGTGTCGCTCGAGCTCCAGGAGTTGCTGGCTGCTGAAGGCCGTGCGGGGCCGCCTGCATTTACCGGTCACTGCCATCGCTCCTACGGCACGGACACACGTGTAGTTATGGATGTTGAACTTATTTCGTAGCGCATGTAGCCGACCGCACTAATTGGTGCAGGTGAAGGACAACGAACTAAACCAAAAGCAGTTCTAAAGAAATTAGTTTTCAATCTAGGTTGAAACGTGTGTAGCTCTAGCGCTTTCTAAGATCGGAAGGAAGAGCATTCCAGACGGCCGCGGAAGCGCATCTGAAAGCGTGCAATGCGGTGACCGTCTGTTCGATGGCCCGCCAAAAGCCGCTGCTGCGAGGATGACGAGGTTGTGCGGTGGTTAATGCTACTTGAGATCTGCAAGTTATTGGAGGATGGACGGGACCGCTCGACACAAAAGAGACAGCAATCGCAATTGTAGGGACTGGATTTGTATAAGAACGCCTATGAAATGGAAGTGGATCGCTCTAACCCCCACATCAAACTCGCATGCTAATATGGTGACGCATACGAACGACACAAAAACCAGCGAAACTTCAGAAATGATACTATAAAACCTAAGGGTTATTTACCTTTTAAAAAAAGAGAAATGAAGGGAGCTAGCTGCCAGGTGTTGAATGGTTGCCACAGTAGACTTGCAAGCAAGAGGCTGCTGGTTCTATCCCCCCCAGCCCACGCGGCAGTTGAAAGAGGCACGTTTCTTAAACCCCATCCTCTGTGCACTGGGCAGTTAATTAGAATCTGAATCTTTACTTAGAGTGGAGGAATCCATTAAGCTGTGAAGCTCTTTTTCACAGACGTCCAGTATGGGTGGGTCTAATCAAGTACGTAGCACTGTATTTAATTAGTGGGATAACGTGTTTGAAACTGCCAGCTCTCTTCCAAGATATCTGGCAAGAGTGAACGAGTAGGCTAAATATCTTCTTACCTAGAAACGTCATTTTTTGCCTGTGTGTGTGCGCACACTTGTGAAGGATTTGGCTCGCAAACTATGGGTTCTACATTCTTGGTTCTTTCGGTAAAGTCACGTAGAAGGGAAACAATAAAATAATAAAAATATAAAACAATAAAATTCTCACGACGTTTCGACTGTGAAAACCACAGCAAGAAAATTTGAAAGACTTTATTTCAAATTTTCTTGCTGTGGTTTTCACAAACTTTTGGCATTGTCTTGCTGTGGTTTTCACACCTGATGATGATTGCTTGTGTTGCAGTCGAAACGTCGTGAGAATTTTATTGTTTTATATTTTTATTATTTTATTGTTTCCCTTCTACGTGACTTTACTGAAAGAACCAAGAACATGAATCCCTGCAGTCACGAAAGCTTTAAATAAAAATTTATGGGGTTTACGTTTAAAAAATAAATAGCCAGGTACCACACGGTAAGCCCCGCGGTGAGCAAGCGCTATTGTGTATTCCCATCCATCAACTTTAAAGTACTAAAACGATTATGTGCTGTTTTCGAGTAATTACTTTATAGCGCTCAATCGACCATAGAAACTCGCACTCCTTCGGTGGAGGGGACGGCCCCTACAGAGTCGCACGCATTCATTTGGTAGGGAAGGGGGTGAGGGGGACATTTTCTTTGAGTTCAAAATTCAATAAAAATACACCGCTTAGGGCTAATTCTTCACAGTGATGTCTTCTCCCCCACCCCGATGTGTGCAGTTACTACTATAGAGTCCGTAGATATTAATATTATAGCGCTTAGTATTGTCGCGCGGGGGGGGGGGGGGGGGGGGGTGGGGGGCGTGCGGCCCAGCCTACTAAGGTGCCACCTCGGCCGGCTGGGCAATCTAGGCGAGGCTGGGGCTTTGCACGGAACTAGGCCTCACGACGCCACTCAGGTTAGTAGTTTGCTCACACCACAGTTGGTATGCTCTGCCGTAATCATAGCAGGTACCACCACAGTCGGTATGCACAGCTGCAGTGATAACAGGTACTACCACAGTCGGTATGAACTGCTGTAGTGAAAGCAGGCACCACCAAAGTCAGTATGCACTGCTGTAGTCATAGCAGGTACCACCAGTCGGTATGCACTGCTCTAGTGATAGTATATACTACTATCGAGTTGGTAGATACTACTATAGAGTTAGTAGATACTAAAATAGTATATACCACTACGCTCAGTAAATACTGCTACAGTCGGATACTATCACGGTCAGTAGCTACTGCTATAGAGTCAGTAGATACTGCTATAGAGTTAGTTACTACTATAGTCAGTGGATATTACTATAGATTAGTTACTACTACAGAGTTGGTAAATACTTCTGTAGGGCCAGTAGATACTATTATGGGTAGTAGTTACCACTACAGTCAGTAGATAGTACTGTAGGACCACTGGATGCTACTACGGTCAGTAGTTGCTAGAGTCAGTAAATACTACTATACAGTCAGCAGCTACTACTGGCTCAGTAGATACTACTGTACAGTTAGTAGATACAACTACAGAGTCAACAGATACTCTGCTGTATGTAGGGTGTGTAGGTATATATACACGCGGGGGTAAATATATATTCTGAGGGGGGGTCGACAATTTTCGCAAACCTTTTAGATCAACTATTTACCCTCCACTTTCTATAACTTTTTGGACTTGTGCAAGCCTCTTATAATTTTGTTGGTGGAGAAATGGACAAACGGCCCACTGGGCTTTCACAATACCTTAGTATCTGTGTATGTATATGTAAGGTTTTTAAGATAAATTTTGGAATATATTTTTCGCCCGGGCAACGCCGGGTACTTCCCGCTAGTACCCTTCATAGCTCCCTCTCGCTGAGGTCCGTGTGCCAGCATCAGCGTGAGCAAGCGATTGCAGGGCTGCACACTTCCATGTTTTAACCGAGTAACGTGGAAAAATGTACCACGCGGTGACTTAGACCGCTGTGCGGTTTGTATGTTCAAGCGTGCCACTCAGTGCATTCATTACAGTATAGTACCAACATTAAACTGGAATTGGTTAGCGCTTCCAGATTTTTGAACGGGTGAACGATTATGAAAACGGTTACCCGGTTCAGCGTTTAACAACCCGTGTCAAAACGAGACCAAAATATGGTCGATCATTGAACCAAACTGAATCCCCAATCGTGCCAAGTCACCAAATAGTTGGGAGCTGGACTGTGCATGCTGTGACATAGTATCCAGTTACAATAGTCTGCTTTCTCTCTACTGAAGAAACCCAATAGTACAGGCAAGAGAACAAAAGTATATCCAAAATCAAACAAGCGTGTAACTGCCCCAGTTCCGATTGGCGGCTCTCAACCAGCGATGGAAATTCCACATTCCATTCGCAGCTTTTGTCAATAACGATGGCAGTAGAGTACCTAGAGTAACTCAAAGTATTGCACGCGGTGCCTACCACGCCAAGTCCTTCTTCCCTTGCAAGCAATGGCTGTGAAACTATACATCCACCCGGCATGCAACAATTCCCAGCAATGTGACAGGAACCTCCGTCGTGCGAGGAGGAGCGCCCCGATTACCGTGGTACTGGGGTGGCAGAGGAGGCAGCAGCAGAGCAGTGCCGGAGGCGCGCAGCCAAGCCTCCAAAAACACCGAGCCGCTGGGGCCACCCCGCGCTCTCGCCTCGGGCCCCGGGAACGCGACCCCCAGGCCCGCCCTGTGCTGCACGTGCACGAGGTGGTGTGGCCCGGCCTCCCGGCACGCGTAGGCGGCCTCCCCGCTCGCAAAGCTGTGACCGAGCGGTGGCAGCGTACGCTGCTCTTGCAGGGCGTGCAACTGCTGCTGCTGCGTGTGCTCGCAGTGCATGGACTGGTGCAGGTGTCCCGTGTCCCTGGGCACCATCCCATGATGTTGCTGCTGATGGTGGATATGATGCTGGAGGTGCTGTCCATGGTGCTGGCTGCTGTAAGTGCTGCAGGGCTGAGGATACACTGTCCCACAGGGTTCCTGGGCCACGCACGGGCTGCAGGGGGAGCGGCAGGGCGGCACGGGGCTCGGGCAGGGCGTCGGGGCAGACCCGCGCCGGGAGGAGGAGCAGGAGGAGGGCGGGGAGGCGAGGAGAGCGTCGATCCGGAATCCCTGCGACTTGGCCATCTGAGATGGGACTTGCAGCCAACGCGTGAGTGCAGCCTTAATAGGTGCTCGCTAATTGCACTTGTTCGAGCAGTCGATGCAGGGTACGTGCAAGATACTTTTCTTCTTGCTGACTTATTCGTGGTTGAAACCTGCACTTATTCGATCAGTCGATGGTGATGGATATAAAACAAAAATCAGTATTTGTCTGGGTAGCCTTAATAAGTGCTTTATAACTGCCCGTGCCCCAATAGTTTATGCATATGAATGCTAAAAAGGCCATGTTTATCTCGAATGTAATATAATCTGCACCCAAAAGCATCCACTCGATGTACCTTAAAATATATTTTTTAATACACGCTATACTGTATCGTGCTGCATAGACGTGTAAGTTGGAGATGTTTTCACCTTGTCATGATACAAATATTTATCTCAGGTTTATTTTATATTCTTCCTCTGCAAAGTAATTGCTGTTCCTACAGACCACGATGCATTTACGTCTTCAGACTCGAATAATTCTCGCTCATTCTTGTTGCATCTAAATTATCTACACTATACTGACTACATATCAACTTGTCTGTGTTGTGTATCTCTCAAACCAAAGTATCCCTCACATCATTCTCCTCCGATGCTGAACTCACCTGCCACCCGCTGGCCACTTGTACACACGTCCTTATCCAGTACACAGCAGATCTACTTGACCGTCCTCTTAGTGTGAGACACGGTCGGAAATTCCGTCCGTACCAAGGAGGTGAGCGTGGGTTGTGCGACGAGGAGGCACCGATAGCCGTAGTGGATGTCAAGTGGCAAGCAGGTGCTCCATCAAGGGAGAGTAAGGCTGGAAGAGGGAAGCTGAGATCAGGGTGGGTGTTCCATTTGTGGGGGGAGTGCCAAGAGGATACATTTACATATTTTATCTGGCAATCACAAACATGAGTGGGGCGGTGGCACAGTGATTAGCACACGGCACGATGAAAAACTTGTTTTAGATTCCACGGCTAACATCAATGGCGAGTAATAAGTTACCCGTGGCGAATGATATTATAAGTCTTAATTTGAAGCTTTCGTGACTGCAGGAATCCATACTCTTTGGTTCTTTCGGTAAAGTCACGTGGGTAGACAAAATAATAGATGATATTGGCAGTAAATAGAGCGAGTGCTGTAAATTACTATGATCAATATGAAGGTATACCATGTAGCCGATGAGATGGGCTGACTCAGTGGTTATCTTTCACCATAGAAAGGTAAACGCCCAAAAAATAAATACATTTAGGACCATAAAACCAGTGGATGGTTGGGAATCGACTCAGTCCTTCATCCACCTGACATTGATGAAATAGGCACTACTTTGTGGGAAGTCCACCGTGGTGTTTTTTATTTTATTTATGAACTTGTCCCAATGATAAGTGAGATATTCACCAAAGGATTATGCCTCATGATTGTTTTAGCAAATACGTGTCAACAGTTTATTTTATATGTATACCACGGGATTAATTTGTGATAATGAGCTATTATATCTGCCACTTGAGTGAAAACTGCTGTATTGAAAAATAACCCCGCTTCCATAGGCAGGCATGGTGGTGCTATTCACACCAAACCTGATAAGACGAAGTGCTAAATGTGTTCTTAGTGATAGGGGTTTGGTTAGTGGGGGTGCTAGTGCTACTGGCCGATTGGATAGTTGGTTAGCGTAAATGGGAGTGGTAGTGTGTTGCTAGTTAGAGTTATCATCCATGGGAGGAGTAAAACTATTGACTGACTGGCTAGTTGCCTATGGTTATGGTCTTTGGAAGTTAGTTGGTTCAGGAAAGGGCTCGTGCATTGTTGCGCATAGAACATCATTTTATGAGTATACTACGTGCGTTCCACCCCCAAAATGCTCACCTCTGCCATTTGAATATATCGCAACTTCCCTTTGCTCACGTTTCCTTTCTGTTTACAGTGCTCGTCTGTAATCCAGTGCTTTCGGGGTGAGGTTTGTGGATCGCAGAAATATTATCATGCGTGATACTACGAACCTGCTGTCCTGTGAGGGTAGCCAGATGGTAATCCACAAAATGGGTCTGTTTGCATTTTGAGTATTATCCCCTTTGAATATGTGGATATTATCAGAGTACGTTGGTTACCTCCCACATGTAGTATACTCATAAACTATGTTCTATGCAGGGCTAGCATACTTGTCAAAGCGTTGAGTAACACATTACAGATTACCAAAGGCTGATGCTAGTAATCGAATACAATTTACAGCACGTAAATCGCAAATCCATGTCAGTGGGCATGTACTGGTTGCATTGTGTAGGATTGTATAAGTTTTTATACAAAACAATGTCACATTAACAAATTAATGTCTTAAACAGTTCCCAGTTTAAGAGCTGCACTGAATTTCACTCTAAATTAGTTAATTCTATTAATAATTTTGTAAAACGTAACACAGTCCAAATTCTCATACATTCGCAAGTGTCGTGTATCATAATAATGCCTCGTTTAATCAAGGAAAGCCTCACTGAGTCAGACTCCTCTTTTCAGGAGGGTCTTTGACTGGGATGTTTGGCAAATTAAATAAATGATTGGGATGTAAAAAGAAGCCAGAGGACCTGGAGAAAATCCCACACATACGAGGGGATAAATACTTAAAGCACTACACAGATGATTCAAGAATACTTTAGAGTCAGAAGCCAGTGATGCAAATGCCATGTTCGTCGGAGGGGTTAGTTTATTTGGACAACTGTCATTTTGCTTTTGCAAAAGTAAAACCTCATCAGTTCACATCAATTAAGCTCAGTTGATGATGACTATTGATATAAGGTTAAGTCAACCCTGGCCAGGATTGAACTCACAATCGTGTGGTCAATTCCAAAGCCCCATGCAGGCTACAAGCTGGTGGTCAGTATACCAACACAATCTCCTAATGATATAAGTGGCCAGTGCATGACTGACTGTGGGTCCCAAAGGGCCTATTCCATGCATTACCTCCCCTCCTGGCTCCCCCACCCATCTGCAATAGCCTCTCAACGCCGCTGCCCCCTCTATTACGCAGATAAATTGTTTAATTCAATTAGGGGACATACGTCTCCCGTGAGACGTGACCGTTCGTTTAAGCTCTGCCTTACAAATAAGCGCCACTTAATTTAGGAATTAAACACCTCCGACCGCACCACGCCGATTTATGTGAATGCCAACGTTCATGGGATTAATTTTTAGTAATGTGCTGTACAATCGGCCCTAATAACGGTTAACAAGTGCCTTATGATTCCAGTGGCGAAACTGCTTATTTGGCCATCAAAACAGAATGGTGCGTGATTGCAGGCAGGCACTGATGCAATAGTACTCCCACTGGAGTAATAAGATTACTAAAAGTAGGTGCTGGCATACTTGTGGTATTACGCCGTTCACTCTGTGTAATGAGATTACTGTTAATCATCATGTATCGGTTGATTGTATTTTACAGAAAACGCCCCTTAAAAGGTATTCGTCAGGTCTTCTTAAGCAGGATCATGCAAAAATAAATGTGAGTATTTCTTCATCATCAAATCGCATCGTTAATTATTACTTTCATTTGAGAAAATACATCTGATACAATTCTAAAATACATTACAGCATGGGTTAATGCAAGGGCACCAATAGGCTGTTAATTTCGAAGTTGCATAAACCTAAGCTGCATTAATTTAAGCAAAGTACAGTGATTGTAAAAATAATTCATCATGTCACCTTGTTTTGAAAATGCTATACCAAATATCTCTCGTTATCAGTAATTGTAGTATGATTACTGATCACGAGTAACCATCGTAATCTGGGCATGTACATAGAGTGCAGCATTCACTCGTTTAGTCCAGCATTCGGGCTCAGGGTTGGTGAATCCCATTCCCCTATCCCCCCAGTCCTGACCTCATTTTACTACATTTTGATTCATGAGTGTGTGGACTACAAGATCCTTGTCCTCGAGTGCAAATCCACCCACAGCCTTGCCCCCCCCCCCTGTCCCCCTCTTCCTTTACAATATTCGCAATCCCTACATTCCATCCCACTTCCTCCACTCCATAAACTAAATTATCTATATATTTTTAAACTAAATTTTTATTTTTTTATTTTACCCGGTAAGCCCCGCGATGCTAGGTAACTCTTTTTCAGAAGCGACCTGGCCTCAAATGACAGGTCAACTAATCGGCTTATGTGGACATTGTTTATAGCAGCCAAAATACTTGAAACGCATGTTTCTAAATGTGGAGGGAAAAACCGGAGCACCCGGATAAAAATCCACACAACCACGGGGAGAACATGCAAACTCGCAAATATACAGGCGTCAGGGTCGGGATCGAACCCATGTATTCCTGCATACCAGGCGAGGGAGTTAATATATCGCCACCGTGGCCGACCCATAGACACTGGCCTCCTCCATGACCCCACCACACTCGTTAGAAAAAGGACCTACTGTGATCGGGTATTACACTATGTAGGTGACAAGAACACACAAAAAAACACGAAGTTGAGGTGACACCTAAACAATCAGTTGGGCAACTTGGTTGCACGTGACTGAATTGTTGCAGACATCTCTGCAACCAGTTGCAAGCAGTTTCACAACCTGCAGCTTACATCAGATTCACATCTGTAAATGACGAAAAAAAGCATCACAACAGAAAAATTGTACAGGCTGGAAAATAATATTTTAAATAAAACGCTACTGTATGTACAAAAAACTCTAAGCCTTAAGCATCACCCAAAGCCACCAGTTCACCAAGTACTGCATTGTGCTTATATTGTCTTACGTTATCATCAATAAATTGAGAAAATTTGATGAACCAACAGGGAGCAGTGAGTGAGACAGAGACTGTAGTCCAGTTTCGTCCTTATTAGGACTCAACAGTAGAGTACAGTAACTAATGGTCACATTAGAGATATGACGTCACAAAGCTCTGCCCCCCCCCCCCCTAAAACCATATTTCCATTTTGAAAATAAACACATGCTTCAAATCACTTGAAACTATTGTCATTGTAGTGCGTATTTAATGTGGCGCTGCACTCTGATGCTGTAGGAGAAAACACGTATTAAAAAGGAGTTGGAAAGCTGAAATTTAGCATAAAATTCACTTGAAAATATTCAACGCCTAACTAAAACTGCAGATGTTCAGAATATTATATTGAAATTCTCTTATAATTATAAAATATTAAAAGTAATTATAACTATAAAACATACTTGAAACTTTGTAGTAGAACGAAGCAAAATGTAGAGTACAATTATAACAATCACATATTCAAGCCCTGGTAGAATCATTAGAATCAAAATGTTTAATAACAATAGTTCAAAATTTTTACAAAATTTATGCTTCTCCATTCTCCCATGGAGAAGCAAAATGCTCTTCATGGAATAAATAAAAGGTGACCTTAGTCAATTTAAATGATCAAATAGTTAATATTGAAAATGAATCAAAATTAGTGTTATAACAATTATATTTAATTTATATTTAGTGAAAGTTGCGCATTTTGATGTGACGTCACATTTCTCCACCCCCCGCCCCTTCGTCACACGTCACAAATGTCTGACCCCCCCCCCCCCCCCCCAGGTGCGTGATGTCATTTATGGACGGCCCCTTAATAACATGTTTGTAAATGTGACAACCTTGTCGGGTAGTGGAAGGACAATAGCAATATTGGCATGTGGGCTAATAAAAATACAAATATGGATGAAATACACTGCATTAAATAATTTTTGGGGATTCTTGAAAATGTACAAGCCTAAAACAAACCCAATTAAGCCAAATGTAATAGCACATCTCATGGAATTATTTTAAGCACATGTCCCTCGACAGCACTAGTCTTGAAAGCCGAAGAGGCCAAGCGATCAAATAAATATATAATTTAGGGTGCCTATAAATAATTGATCATATTTAGAGACTTATCCCAACCATAGGAATGTGGAATTTTCAGAATCCTCAACGTTCTTGTTGAGCCATAATCAGCCAACCAGCATTCACGCACGTGCTAGTCAACTACCACGGGCGAGTTCGTCAGCCGAGGAGTTCCACTGTCACGTGGGCCGAGCGGGGAATCCCCTGCGTCACGTGACGGAGTGGGGATAACGTGCGATTATAATTACTTACGGGACAGGCGTAGATAAAATGTATATCACTGAGGTTTTTTTTTAATTAGTAATTTGGTTACAAAAGCTAATGGCTAACAAAAAATAATGTATCATGCTCTTGTGTACAAAGTTTAACTTCCGGGGCAACAACGCTACGGTTGGGACGTGCAGCTGAAACGGCGCATGGTTCGACTTCCGGAGCGCCGTGTAGGGGGAGGGTGTAGACGTGACGCACGTCCGGGATGTTGCGACTTCCCCCCCCGGTGGTCGATGTGATTGGAGAGGGGGGGTGTCACTTCCGGTTATGTCGGATTCACTTCCGGGGCTCGGGCTTGCTGAGCTTGGAGGCTCTGGGCGCGCGCAGTCACGGGCGCCGCGGTGGCGGCGTGGACCTCGGGGCCCCCCACAGGACGGTGAGGCCACGGGGGCCACGGCGGCCACTTGCGGTGCTGTTGACGGGGGCCCTCGGGGTAGAGGGGTGTGGCCGAGAGTGGCCGTGACGAGAGTGGCCGTGACGCAGATCGATCCCCGGGATGAGTGGGGTTGGGGGTCAAGGGAATGGGAGCTCTGATGGATGAGCGCAATGATCCAGCATCTGGTATTGGGTGTTGTATCGTTGGGACTGAGGCTCTTGAGATTAGAGGCCTGCTTTAGGGATTGGGTCGTATGGTTTGGGCGTAGGGATTGTATGTTATGGGTTTAGTGGTTGCACAGTTGGGATCTGTGTTAGGGAATCGGGGATTTGGGTTCAGGGGTGTATGAGGATTTGGGAAATTGAGATAGCGGATTTTAAATTGATGACTTTGGGATCAGTGTATGGAATTGGGAATGCTACTTCATATATATGAAATGAGAAAAGAAGGTACAGTATAGCCTTCAGTAAATTAACTGAAGGCTGTGAATCACTGCTGGATGAAGGCCTCCTCAGGCCTTGTTCATTCTGCGTTTGACCGATCGCCACCGCGGTGGTCAGTGCTAGTTGACGAAAGGGCTAGGGGTAGGGGGACGCTTCTATAAACGGTTCAGATATCACTCCCCACCAGCAGTGTTTAACTCTGGTTCATAGCCCAGTGCGTGAACAACTCCACTATCAGACTTGGATCAAGGAGAAGGGTCTAGCATGAGGATCTTGAGGTTTGGTCTGGAATGAGAGGTGGAATTTGATCAAATACATATCTCAGAATAGTTTTTGGGGTTAATCCAGAATCTGCTGTGGATTCATGAATCTTGGTTTTGAGATTTGCAATGTGGAATGGATGGTCATTGATCAGAGGATCTCATACAGTACCTCATATTGTACATCATGCCGTGTAAAAGACAAGCAAGCGGCTGACACTTTGAGCTTCATATTTTGTTCCATGTCACCGTGTACCTTGTTATTTTGATACCTTGCATTAACACATGTTGTGCTTGGTATTACAGAAAATTGAGTTACTCTGCTAACGCAGGGGAGGGTGCTTATTTCCATTGGCGGTCCTAACCCATGTGGAAATTACACATTCCCATGCAGGGCCTTTGTCTCTCAATAGGAGGAATCAATCATCTTAAGCTTCGGTTTTTTTTCACTCCTGGATGAAGGCCTTTTCTCATAATCGCCATCCTCAGTCCTGCGATGCCTCCTTCCATCACCTGTGCATGAACTGATATCATTGCTCCATCTCCACGGTTGTCATGCTCTCAGACGCCTTCTCTGCCACCATTAACCCACCTGTCTGTTCATCAGCCATGCCTCCTAACGATGGTTGGCTACGTACGGTGCGAAATAAGTTCAACATGTCGTGCCCTAGCCCATTTAACCTTAAGCAACACTCGTATTTTTTATTTAATCCATCTAGCCTTGTTGCTGTCTCCGTGTATTTCCTAGCTTGCATCACTCCACACTTAAATATTTTAGTTAATGTTTCCCATCTTAATGTCAATAGCAGGGAATATGCACGTATTGAAAGATTTAGAGTATTCTTGAGTGATATTTTAGTTTGTATTTGTACCGTTAATTAACTTGTTCAGTTATACATGGCTTGCTTTTCTCATATTTTACCGTTAATTAACTTGTTCAGTTATACATGGCTTGCTTTTTTCATATTTTTATTGTCCACGTTATCCATTTTTCTCTATTAATGTTGGTGATATATTATAGATCGTAACTGAAAATAACTTTTGGTTTCGTGTATCATTTTTCCAGCAATTTACACTTATTCACAATTTGATTGTATTGCTAATTGATGACCAAAATATATTTTTGTACATTGTATTTAACATGTAGGTGAATTAAAATGTTAATGCCTGATCATGAAACGCAAATCTTTTGTCATCAACATTACGATTTATATTCACGCGATTTTAATGCAGAATATATTTTGAAGTGACAAGTTAAACTCAAGACAAAAGGACCATTCAGAGCTTCAGCACTTCTCGAAACCTGTCTCATACAACTTGCTGTTGACTTCCAAAAGTGGTATTTAATTACCCCGAGGCGACCTCTGCCTGGAGTCGAACTTCCACATGTCGAACGTCCACATGCCTTGAGTCGAACTTTCACATGTAGAGGTCGCCTCGGGGTAATTAAATACCACTTTTGGAAGTCAACAGCATGTTGTACGAGACAGGTTTCGAGAAGTGCTGAAGCTCTAAATGGTCCTCTTGTCTTGAGTTTATCTTGTGAGTCGAGTTCTTAGCTACAGTACCACTTTGTCAGATATGTGATACCTTGTCCATTATGCATCATGGTGAATTACATAATATTTTGTGCATGACACCTTACACATACACATATCTTCCTAGACGATTGTGTGACATCTTACACATGACAGTTACACATCTTAATACATTTATTTGCGTGACAATAACTAAGAATGTAATGTATTAATTAAAATAATTTGTGTCTGCTCATGATCAGGGGTCGGCAGCATGCGGCTCCGTAGCCACATGCGGCTGCTTTCCCCTTGCGGCTCTTTGGTTTCCCCCTTACGAGCACCTGTTTTTTCTAATTAACGTAACTCTTAAACATAATTTAATAAGCAATTTATAAAATATTACAGGGAATGGGTCATGATGGAATGTCTTGGTGACAACAACATGTACGATTAAATTGTATTGTTAAAGAATAACTAAGTGGGGGGGGGGGGAGAACTATATATACCTTTATTTAATCACTTATTTTCTTTATTTAAGTCAGTGTGTGTTTGTAATCTGCTATATACCTGCTGTGTTTGTGTACAAGTATCTCTGTGTGTGATGCGGCTCTAAAACTATTTTGGTCAAAGACAAAAACAAGAAAATGCCTCTTTGAAAGGTTACTGACCCCTGCTCATGCATCGGATTATACTGTAAGAATTGAGTATTTACAATTCGTATACAGTATGTACAAATGTTGCCTTGACATTAATGGAACAAAATATTGTTACAGGTAAAACAAAAAGTGAGAGACATGCTTCAAATGAGATAATAAAGGATTATTCTTGTACTGAAAAAAATTACACTCATTTTTACATCTATCGAATCAGAGTGCAATGGTTTGTGAATCGGTGCATGCCTGTTCATAAATATATCTGCGTGTATGAAGTGAAGTTGTGGATTAGTTATAATGCATTTGAATTGCTCTGCTCTTGCAGCACAGAGGGACCCAGCAGACAAGCGCAATGTTCAGCTTTGAGGGAGACTTCCGCACCAAGCCCACGGTGTCCCTTGGTGGGGCGAGCCGGCGGGTACGTGTGGCACCTGTGCAGGAAAATGCTTTGTGTGCCTTGTGGTCAGAGACAGAAATTAAGAACAGTACACGAGTCTCATTTTACAAGTGGAATGCAGTCACACACGCTGGGAATACAGATCATTATTTGGAGGGTTGGTGAATTATGTTGAGAATATGTCTTATTTGTCTGTGTGGGTGGTCGAGCACCAGAGGGTTTGTGAGTTTTATTCTCCAAGAAAACTATAAAATAAGCATTGGCAAACACATACCAGGGAGGATCCTGAAAATGAGCCTTGGCACATGATGAGACCTTCCGAGTTGCATAAATGAATCCGTATCAAAAACTTTTAGAATTCAATACCACACTGTGTTGTTACCTTGCCGCAATAAGCAGAGGCATTTCTAAAAGATTCCTTAATGGCTATCACGGTGCTAATTTTCCTGTCAATGCAATGAGATGCCACTGCTGAGATGCTGTTTTCTAAACTGGGGGGCTGGATGTTTTACAGATTGCTGATCATAATTGTGGTTGACCAATAGACCAGAACTTCTGATGGCTTTAGTGCAGCTCGGGCTGGGTTACTTTTCACAGGGCCAATATTGGTCATATCACTGCTGCAAATCTGCATAGTTATTTGATCGTGTCACTGTTGAGGTTAGGTGCTTTTCACACCTAGGTGACAGAAACAATGAGTTGGCACTGCTGCGTTACTTTGTTTTTAGCTCATAATGGCTGTTTCGGAGCAATGAACTGGCACGACTTAGAGCTTGAGCCCTATTATGGGACGACCTTTCATTAAACTAGATTGTAATGAATCATGAATTGAAGGTATCAGTTCAATCATTGATGACATTAAAGATCTGTCAGAAAAAAAAAGTATACCTAATTTTACGTCAAGTTGCACTTATTAGGGCTAATATATATAAATATTTCTAATCACATGCGGCAAAAACCCTTTGGACAAAACATAAATCTGTAATAATTTTCCATCACAATGCCTGATGAAGTGACTTGAGATTTGGTTTCTGGTGTTACCTTGTAAGGATCGTTTATAACTTGATGTGATGCTGTGCTAACTGATCGATTGCTTCGGGGGCAAGGGTTGGTGGATCATGCAGATATGTGATACTGGCTGGACTGCGAGGTGGCCAGTAAATTATAGCAGGCACATTTAACGTATTGTGAACCGGTCTGTATATCTTTTGCGTGTTATCCTTTCATATTCTTGGATTTTCTCTGGTTATTTCGGTTTACTTTCATGCAAAATAACTCCTTAAAGAATGTGTCCAAACGTCCCATTGCAGGAGCTTCTGAAAGTCTTGAGACTGACTGAGGCTGACCTGGATAAAACATAACATTAATATTCCTTCGCCTTATAACTTAACTATCACAGATGGAATGGTATTAGTGATAGGAATAAGATAAGTTGAAGCGATAATTCAGTCTAATGGTTGTGCTGGCAGGAGGAGAAATCATCGTTGCTGAACCGAACACTGGAGGAGCGGAGGAAGAGAGAGGTTTGAGGCTTTTTCTTGGGTTGTCATTGTGCACAAATGTCTCACACAAGCACAACCTACAGCTGATGAGACTTTCTCCACATCAGCTGAAACAAATGTATGTAAATATATTATATGAATTATTTTACTTATTTGCTTCATCCTAAGTTGGGTAAGAACATGGTGAACGATTGAGGTGATCTGGGGGCATTTTATGGAAAAAAATTGAAATATTACAAAACGAACCCACCTTCAGAAGAATGTGTTTCATTGTATTTTAAAGATGCTAGCCTAGTGATGTATAAAGTGTTGAAATGTTTATTGAAATAATTTGTGACCTTTCTGCCAATACTAAGTATTTGTCATTCAACAACTGAATCGTGCTAAAGTTCATTGACATTCAATATTTCATTTATGGAATGTTTCAGAAATGATGCAGCCTCAGATACCCAGCCTTATGCATACATTAAAGTCAGTATCTTGCTGCTAAAACAAGTAATGGGGTCGTGCTAATAACACTTAATGGTCCTGAAACAGTGGAGGAACATCCATCTTATGGCGGGTACAAGTCTGACTAAAACAGTGGATTTGCCGCAAAGTGGTACAAATATTATTCATCCCAAAGCGATGATTTTCCAAGTTTACCCTGACTAAGGTTTTAAGTAAAAAAATCTCAGTATTTTGATTGTGCGTCTGACACGTTACCAAAATGCCAGCTTGTTGGATAATGCAAATAAATATATTTTTTCAACTGCACATACACCAACCATAAACTAAACTAGTTTAGATTTATTATTATAATACTGTAAATATAACCCAATGACCAATAAAATATTGTATAGATTTTACTTAACTTTGGTGACTGCAGGAATTCTATGGTTCTTTCGGTAAAGTCAAAATAAGATTATTTTTTATTCACTTTATTTTCATTTGTATTATTTTATAATCATTTTTCCTATCTATGTGACTTTACCGAAAGAACCATAGAATACATATTGTATAGCTTAAATAGAGTTCTGGATGCATGTGTAAGGAGATAATATAGATATCCGGTACATATGAATTAGTGGTTTCTAACTGTCTTGTTTACGAGGGGCTGACCATGACTTTGCGTTGCAGGAGGAACGCAGGCGACAGAAGAACGCTGTTGTCATACAGTCCTTTGTGCGTGGATGCTTGGAACGTGGCAAGCAGGTAGGCTGCTCATTCCCCAAATCCCTTATATGCGTGAACTTGTTTTTTGGGTTGACAGAGAAGGGTTACGAGTTAAGAGTTTTGCAATATCGTTCTATGAAGGAGACGACAAAGCTCTTTTTTTAGAAGCATTATTTAAGTCAGTTTGCATAGTGAGATGAAGTTAGGTTAGTAACACGAGTGGCTTTTTAGACTAATATATTCAAATATAATCACTTGTGAGACTTCATGTGAGTACTTGCAGGATAGACAGAGTGGAAAGAGAAGATCAATGTGATTTAGAGGCAAATGTGGACACATTTTTTTATTGGATTCCATTGTCAAGAATTTCTGGTGTTGACTTTGCCATACCACCCCAGTTGTGTGAACAGTATTCCATTGTGGGGTTAACCAATTACTTTAGCTACCTCTGATTAGGAATTTCCCCTAGATACATTTGGAATTTGCACAATAAAGAAACTGCAACACCTTTATACACTTATTTTAACATTCGCCTTGAAACAGGGCTAATTTTCACGAGCGTTGTCATGCGTCTGTGCGCCTTCCTCAAATGTGCCCTTGTAGCATGAAAAGCAAAGGCTGGAGTTCGATACGTTGGTGTCGCACGCCCAGAGGGGAGGTGATGAGACCGTGTTGGGCGATGCAGCCAAGCTGGTGGCTCTCACACAGAGGCTTCTCTTCTTCTACGACCACCGCTGTGACACCACCAGACTAGTGCGGACCTGAACCCTACTTTTTACAATAATGTATCAGATGTTGATTAATATATGGATTTTTTTGTCTTATTAATGATGAATGGGATGATACTCGTTTCCAATTCAATCATGAGCCAGTGGTGAAAATTCCACATTTTTATCGTGGGACCATCTCTCCATTGGATTAGCACTATTGACTTCCCACAAAATGGTACTCGTTTTATTAACATCATAGGGTTGATGAGCTGCGTGTATCCCCAACTGAGAATTCAACTTCTAATTGTTAACAATATTCAATATTTGTAAGTGTAAGCTTTTATACAGAACCTTATCTTCAGCTGATCCTAAAATGTGCTAGCAGATGACACTTGCTTCTGTGGTGTATAATCCAAATTTAATTATCCGTGTATATGTGGGGCTGACTTGTCTCACAGGTGTGGCTCTGCCAGACCCTTTTGAGACAACAGGTGCTCTACCTGCAGCCTCTTGCTGAGGGATGGGGGCAGCAGTGCCTCTTCCAGCTACAGCGACTGCTGAGGCTCTGTTGCAAGTGAGGATGCACATAGGAGTCATCATGCTTGTTTAATTGCATGGGGAGATTCACTTGAACATAATACTGATGCATTGGAGGCAGCGGAGTAATAATGACTGTGTGAAACACTGAAACCAGCACCGCTGAGATTTAATGTCAAATTATATTTCAGTGGAGCGGTGGTAGAGTGGGTATCAATCTGTGTTATGACTACAGCATTCTGACCTTGATTTCAAGCCATTGATATTATCAGTGGTAAGTGAAATCAGACCTGCTTCTGGGTCCCACCTTTGCCAACCCACGTGGGCTATCAAGTTGAAGCTTAAGTCAAATTATTCCAATGATTAAATCAAGTTTTCAATGTATTGAGTTGATGGTCTCATTCCATTCACCAACAACGGCACAATAAAATACATTTTTGAATAACAGCATTCCCTCGTATTTCGCGAGGGATACGTTCCAGAGATGTTTGTGAATAGCATATTCCACAGTTAATGATATTGGTCTACGAATATCATACACGCAACGTCTGCAGATAATTCTACAGCTTCGAGAAGTTATACTCTTTGGTTCTTTCGGTAAAGTCACCTAGATAGCCAACATCGCAGACAGCAAGTCTGTGAATGACTTTACCGAAAGAACCAAAGAGTGTGGATTGCTGCAATAACGAAAGCTTCAAATCAACTTCGAGAAGTTCTCTGTCTCATAACTCTCTCGTCACTTGATTTCATCATTCCTATCTCATCACTTTCTCGCATCATATTCTCTCTCAATACTTTGTATCATCATTTTATCTTTCTCTCGATGCAGTCGTGTAGAGTTCCAGATGTAATTTACAGATAGCCAACATCGCAGACAGCAAGTTCGTGAATAACGAGGGAATACTATATATTTTTCACTCCAATTCGTACATTTTTACCTCTCATTGACAAAGTTTTGCTATTGTCAAATCAAATAAGTTGTTTCCGGCAATGACTTGCTGTTGCTGATGTGTTTGCTGTCCCCTATTTTTGCAGCCTGCTCATGCACAGCCCAGATGAGAGTCTCTCAGTACCTCTGCGCATGCTGGAAGTGTTCACATCTCCCAACACCTACGTAGCCCTCCACAAGATCCTGCCAACCTCTGAGTTCTCTGGTCCAATGACAGACGGCCCAGACCTCGTGGTGGAGCATATTATGTTTTACCTCATCCAGAAGGGTACGTTATCATCTCAACTAATGATCCCATTATACTTTGTTTTCACCCCACATTAAATGTGACTTCCACCCTGTGGGAAGTCAACAATGCTTGTCCTATGGAGAAAATGGCCCTCATAATAGGAATGTGGCTTTTCAATAATTGGGTCAAAGCTGCTAATGGAGTTGAGCACTGCTTTGTACTTGCCATGGGTGACCCAGCAACCTTGGTTTAATTCCTGGCCATGGATACGATTTTATTGCAAATTGTACCTGCACATGTCCAGGTCAACTGTGCATTAAAATAGCACCTGGTAAAGTCTACACATCAATGCTTGGGTGACAAAAGTTGCTGGATATGTGCCAAATCTTTGTTTTAGTATATTCTCACGAAGGATACAGGGTGCTTGCACCCTACGGTTTGTAAAGCTAAGGAAGGAATGTTTATTTGTATGTCTTGTGAAGGCTACTTCAAGTCACAGCACCACCTGCTGACGCGGCGTCTACCACCTAGTGTGGAACACCCAGCACCCCCAACCCTGCCGCTGGCCACCACCCTCCTGCACAACCTTCTCACTCCCCTCTCCCTGCCGTACATGTCTCAAGGCCTCTTGGCTCGGTGAGAGACCTCTCCTCCCCCCCACTCCCTGCTTCCTCCGTGGCAGTGCTGCAATGAAGATGCTTGCTTATAGATGAGTATGTGTGAGTGTCAGTGTGTGCATGTGTTCTTATTTGAATCATTTGGATGTTTGCAGACCTGTATAGCTGGATGGTTTGAAGAGGGCTGAACCATCCCTGCTGAATGCCCAGCCCCGCGACTAAATTTTCAAAGTCAAGTCAAAAATATATCGGTGCACTATTTAACACCAGTGATGTTTTTTCTTCTGAATTCAGCAAACATCCATACCCATTTTAATACGTGCTAATTCTCGTAAAGTGGTAATCATGAGTGTCCGGCCATGTTTACATTTTCTAATGCTAATGTTTATGCTGGCAAATCTGTGCTTTACACAAACATGGATACACATGCACACACCGCACTCTGATTCACGCCTCCTCGCCCACACACAGGCGCCATGTGCTGCGGCTGTTTGTACGAGACGTATTGTCTCTACCGTACGCCGAGCAGGTGTACGGTTTTTTACTGCCGGCGCTCGCCGACGCTCGCTCCAAGTTCCCCTTCATGCCGCTGCTGGAGTCCCTGCAGGCTGAGCCGGGCCTTCCCGCTTTCAGTGGAGTTCACCCTTTGGCGGATGGACCCCAAGCCGCCAATGCTACACAGATGGAGAGGCCTTGCAGGCAGGGCTATGCCACGGAGCCCTCGTTAGACGAGACAGTGTTGTCTGTGGCAGGCTCGCCTTGGCTGCTGCATGCTGTGCTGACCTTGGGGCAGAGGCATTTGGGTGAGTGTTGGGCTCCGGCCGCATGGGGTGATGATTAGTGGGTGACAAGGGGCGAATAAACTGGTGATTCACTCGGATTGTCACCTGAAGTGTCGATGCAATATGTAATGTCTTGCATTCTGTATGAGTGACTTAATTTTAAAAAATGTAGGATAGACGCACGTGTTATACAGGGTTGTCCATTACTAAACAAACAGCAGTTTGATTTTCGCCAATACATACATACGCACACACTTGGTAGTATGGAGATTTTATCAAATGGGTATCTTTGCTTTAAACCTCCACCTATCTCCCATGGCATTGGCAACAACGCATAGCATCCATTTGAGTCAGGTCTTTCCCAACATCTTGTATGCACATACATGTGTGTCCCTTTACCTCTGCATGTGTTATATGTATATACTAGCTTATATACCCGGCGTTGCCCGGGCCAAAAAAATATTTAAAAACTACTCTTACAGCAGTGCGTACTGACTGTGGTGGTACCTGCTATCACTACAGTAGTACATGCTAACTATAGCAGTATTTATCGACTCTGTAGCACAAAGTACTCACCTGACAGAGTGGCGTGGTGAGGCCCGTGCAGAGCCTCCGGCCTCGCCTAGATTGTCCAGCCGGCCGAGGTGGCACCTTGGCAGGCTGGGGCTGGGCTGCTACCCCTGACCCCCCCCCCTTCCCCCAACCACGATCTCCCCGGCTGCTCTGCAGTAATATCTACGGCCTATAGTGGTAGCATCTAGCGACTGTATATATTAGTAACTGCGTGCATTGGGGTGGGGGGGGGGGGACATCACACAGTGAAGATTTAAGCTCAACGTTTAGTGTATTTTTATAGCATTTTTAACGCAAAAGAAAATGTCCCCCTCACTCCCACCGAAGGTGTGCGACTTGGCATGGGCCGTCCCCCCCACCAAAGGCGCGTGAGTTGGTATGGTCGTGCACGCGTTATAAATAAATAAATAAAGAGATAGCGCTAATAAATCGCACTACATCGCTAATTAAACTTATTAAAAGTTGACAGATGTAAAAAAGGAATAGCGCTTGCTCACGGCAGGGCTTACGGCATGGTACTTGGCTATTTTTATTTAACGTAAACCCCACCGTTGGAGAGCCAAATCCTTCGCAAGCGCGCGAACACACAAACAAACCCACAAACCGACAAACGGACCATTTTTATACTTATATATAGATGTTTGTCTCTACATGCGTGCTTGCTCTTGATGGGATGCAGGGGGCCTCTCGGAGGCTGGAATGCTGCTCTACCTGCGCGTGCTGCAGGGATTACTGCCCTGTTTACCAGCGTCTGTATCAATCGGTCACAGCCCGGCCGAGGGGAGTGACTCAGAGGAGGAGCAAGATGAGAACAGAGACGGCATGGCTGTCACACAGGTAAGAAGCTGCATACAGCGAGTGTTGTTTGCGAGCAGCTCTTAACACCAACTCCTCGCATGGTAGTGTGGCGAGTACCACACCCCGCTGGCTTTCTCTCTGCAATGCTGATGTTTATACACCACACTCATTTAAGGGTGAGTTATTCGAAGGGAGACCTGGAAACACTACACTTTCCAGTTGTCCGGTAAATCACATTCTACGGAGTGCATAAAAATTATACAAATATAATTCTCCACTGTCTTTGCAGATAACGAATAAAGCACAGAAGGCGTCTGTTTCATAACTGAAATAAAATAACATTCAAAGCTGACATTGACGCTGCAAATTAGATCCAAAGGAGTCAAAACCAATCCAGAGTTTTACTTAGTTGATATATCGCAACAGGAGAATATTAGCCTGGAAATAAACATTCAACTTTCTTGCTTTATCGTACGAAGGTGGCAGAAAGGGACAGGTATGTGGAGAAGGGAGAGGGAGTATAGGGAGAATGAGGAGCGAGGGGCTGAGATCACGGGCAACTGACCATTGGGACAGGCGGCTCCGCTTACTGTGCCTGGTTGTTTCAGCGCTCGCCTAAGAAGGGCTGGGCTCAAAAGTTAAGCGGTGGTGGAAATGTAGTGTTTCAGATTCTTTATTTAACCTTGAATCATTCTGTGAGCTATGAAGTTCTTTTTCACAGATGTCTTGTCTCCGTGCTGCCAGGGTGAGGGGCTGGTGTCGCTGTACATGGTGCGGGAGGAGTGCCTACGAATGCTGGACGGGAGGCCACAGACTACCGCTCTGCTGGGTGCTGTGTGGCGTGACTCGGCCAGCGAGGAGGTGCTCACCATCATGGCCTCGCTGTGCCATGCCCTCATGGTGCAGCAGCGCGTCGTCGTGCCCAAGACGAGGTGTGGCGATGGCTTTTGCACGCGAAAATACTCGTAGACGCTGCGCGATTCATGCATAATACACACACACACCGATCTGTGTGATTATACACACTCTAATGCATATGTAATATATCCAAATGCACCCTGATCCATGTGGAAAACTTATACTAATTTTGCATAATACACATACTGTGTCTTATCCTACGCTAGCACAAATATGCACACATTGTATGATTCATGGATAATACAAGCACACTGTTCGACACATGATACACACTTTTTGGTCTATGCACTTACTGTGTTCACTTGTACAATAGCATCCACACATGCACACCATGCTTGAGCATTGGATAATACACAGTATGTGTCTGGTTCGTGCAAAGTAGAGTTCAAGTCAAGTTGTCTGACTACTGTAATGGTCATTGGGATAGCGCTCAGCTCCATTGGTGACAATGAGTCACGGGGTGAAATTCCATATTTTCATGGTGATAGCCAATCTCTTCATAAGATGAGTTCTGTTGATTTCTCATGTAATAATACAGATTTTTATCCACCCTAGAGGCATACAAGGCTGAATTGACCATTGGCCTGGATTTTAAATTGGACTGTTCATTTGTAAGTAAAAAAAAAATAACTTAATCCTGGAACAAGCATCTTGCTCATTATAAAATATATTGGTGCTATCGCTTGCAGACTTCTCTACAGCCTGGCCTTCAACGCTCGGTTTCTGCGCCACCTCTGGAGCCTCATCACAACCATGTCAACCACTATGATCACAGGGTGAGCAATGTTGTGTCAGGCAGAGATGGGCAAATTGCATTCAAATGACAACTTTACTGAAGGAATCCTGAATACCAAATCCTAGTGACCCGGGTGGTAAGTGTTTTCTGAACCTGGCCCAGGCATGTCGTTAGTCTGCTCGGCTGTAGATTAAAACCTGGTGTAGTGCTTGAACTTCAGCATTGACGCGACAAAGGTGACTGCATATGGTATAGCACAGTTTAGGGTTCTAGCATGTAGCATTGTATGTATTTATGTTGAACGTCTTTCACACCTTATGTAGCCAACCGTACAAATTTGAAGTGCGGAGCATTCATGTTCCCATACCCGGAAGGTTAGTTTTGCATATTTAACTTTAACCTACTTCAAAGAATTGTGCATTGTTCTGTGTGATGTTATAGATAATTGTTAATGTCACAGGCTCTTTGTTATAGTCAAGACATGCCACAGATTATTTGTGACTCAACTGATGTGATAAACTCCGAGGGATGTCAAGTCACTGCATAAAATTAGTGATGTTACTGCATCCTTGTCACAGGGGTTTGTGGAAGTCACGAGGCATCACGCCTCTTAGGTGACACCATACAACAAGTTGTGGCGTAATGCATCAGGTCACATGATGCAGATGCCTCGGTGCAATTGGCTGTCATCACCTTTTATTGCCATCACAGCTAGGGAGAAGATCCCAATATGTGAGGTGCATGATGGCCGCGGGGTGTTCTTGTTGTTGCAGGTCGCAGGTGAGCCTGCTGCAGATGATCTCACGGGGCTCGCCGCTGCAACCACTCGACTCGGCTCGGATCGTGCCTGTCTGCTACCTCTTTTGCTCCCTCTTCGGACATTTCCTCGTCTCTGTGCATGACAGCGAGTTCTTCGGTGACCGCCCGCCCAGTGAGAGCCCGGGGAGCACGAGTGTGGGAGGGCGAGTGAGGGAAGTGTGTCTCCGGCGGTCGGGAATATTCATCACTGAAGTGGAGAAATTCCTGCACGAATCCCACAATATTTGATTCCTCACGAATCCACCCTGGATGAATAGGGCAGGATTAGTGATAGTTCATTTGCGTGATGCATGTATTAAATTATCAATTTATTTGAACAGGACTTTAACACATTCTGCTTCAGAAGGTGTGTGCAATAGAATGGATTTCTATTGCAAATCTGGCTTAGCAAAGCTTTGTTTATACTTAGCTTAGCTAAGCATTGCTGATACCAGCTTGCCACAATGGCAAATCAGGACGATTCTAGGCAGACAGCATCACCATTGAAATACATTGCCAGTACATAGAATTGGACTCATTAAACCTTTATTCCAATCTGGAATTCTGGTAAGAAGGACAGAGCTCTGCGTCCTACTGGCCTAGTGGAGGTCAGTCTGAGAAAGGTCCTTAACCATGCCCTTGCGTAGCTGGGATACACAGAGCTGCAAAGTGTATGGCCAAGGATACACAAAAAGGGAAGTCATCAGAGGTGGTGTGAAAGTTTGTTTGGCTCCCTCAGTTTGAAGATGACTTTTAGGACAGCCAGACTTTATAAACACTCACTTTTGATTGACTCTGGTTATATACACATGATTTATGTAAATATGAATTCACTTATCCAACTCATTGAGTGTCAAACCTTTTCTGGAGACAATTACTTTGCGATGTTTGGTCACTTTAATAAATTCGAGTTTTGGAGGAAACTGGAATACGCCAGAGAAAACCCAAGAATTCGAGGGGTCTCGCTGAAATCTGTACACAAATCGATAAAGAAAACATTTGCTTTACTGCTATCTCCTGGCCACCTCCAAAACAAGCCTACCGCACTTCATGTTTTCAGACAATTTCCCATTACCAAGTAATAACCAGGCCTAACTTAGCTTACAAGGTCTGACTTTGGAAGCATTCAGAGTGATTTTGTTAGAGGCACATTAGCATGCGCGAGACAGAATTTACAAATATATGAACGAATCAACATCTCCGCGTGTTTTATTTGGGGTAGCAACGTAGGTTTTCACGTGAATGCTGTGTCTCGAGGCCCGGGTGGTGGGGTCGACAGGAGAAGCGGCGGTGGCGCTGATGGAGTTAGCGACGGTGCTGGAAGCGCGGCTGGTGTGGGCATGCCCTTCTCGCTCGACGAACTGGTGGCCATGTCCGCATGCTTACGCGACGCCTGCCTCGGCATGATCCACCTGGCGTACCCCGAGAGCCGGCCAGAGCTGCGCGAGAGCTACGCCGTGGCACTGCAGAGTGTGGGCAGCAGCATGCCCGCCGAGCATCGGCTGCAAGAGCAACGGCAGCGCTACACGCAGCTCTTTAAGGCAAGTGCTGTGTAATGCCCTTAAGGCATGTAATGAGATGGCTAAGGACACTTCTTTTAGAGCACAGAAAAAAAACGGGTAGGCTGAATATGTTGTCTTAATGTTGGAGACAGCCTTTTAAAATGTAGTGCCTTGAAAATTGTAACGTATAAAGTGGATTTAAATCATGTCGATGCTAAAAAAAAAAATCTCGCCTGGTTACACCGATTCCAACGGAATTCTTACATAGGAATATGATCTTTGTTCCTATGTAAGTCTGTGTCTGAAGATTATATCATGAGTAATTTAAGGCTTTTTTCGTGAATATTTTAAAACAATTGTGTAAAGACAAGTCTAAGGTGTAACTAAGAAAAGATTGGTGCTCGTAATGTGACTTTTATATTTCTTGTGCCCAAAGTTACAATACATTAATACAATGAGATACTTCGCTATTTTGTATTTTTATAGTTCTTAAAAAAAACATGCTTCTGCTGTTTTCTGAAAAATCATGTGACTCATTGTGTGTGAATGTTGATTTGTGGGTAGATGACATTTGCACTTGGACATATTTGAAACTGCAAAGCTGTGCCATGGAAGGTTGACTCATGTCAATTGTCTGCGTTCTTTCACCCCTAATATATTTAATCGAACAAGCTGGTTGCGATTCTGAAACAGTGGTCCTGCTCTAAAGGCAGGTAATTGCTGTAGTTGCCATTGACTAAAACAGTGAAAGCATACTCCAGCACTTGCGTCCCCTTTGTAGGCTCTCTTGTTAACTGACCTTTTTACGATCTCGCCTTAATTTGACTAAGTGGGTGTAATTGTCTTTACGATGGGCCACCGTGTATGGGCATGGCAGCCTCCAGCAAGGGGTGGGGGACTTCATTGCAGGCACCAGTGGGAATCTACAGAAGCACTTAGTTCATCTACTTACTACAAGGTCTTGAGCAAGGGCAGGAATAGTACAGCAAAACAACTCAGAAGTCTTAGCTTTTGTTATGGTTCTGAGCTTTGCAGTATGATCTGTATACGCTTTGGCTGATCATTGGCCAATTACATTTTTTGGAGTGACTTCAATAAACAATAAAATTACTGTTATGAAAAAAATAATCGAAATTCCAAGTATTGGTAATATTGTAGTGAGTTCAGCTGAGTCACAGACTTACTCTTTGGAGGCAACACATTTATTAATACCAACACAAAGGGGTAACTGCCCCTTAACAAGATAACAACCTATGGTGGTGGACCACCAGGCTAACTGCACTAATTACACCGTAACTAGCTACAACGGACCGGACCACAGCTCTGGTCCAGGTCCACGTGATGGTGACTCTGTAGGACGTAGAACGTAGATTCTTCAGGATGAATAACAGCAGCGTGTCCCTCTCGGAGACCCAGTTTATATCCTCTGTGGCGTGGCTGGCTCCGCCCTTAGCCACGACCACCTTCTGGAATCCTCGAGCAGGATCTCGACCCCGACACGTGACCACCCCTAGCCCCCACCTGGGGGCCCTGTGTAGACTTTACCGGTCACGTGTCCTTCGGGGTCAACAAGAGTGCCATGGCCCTTAGTAACCCCATGGCCGGCACTCTCACACCCTATCCTGTAGGGGTTTACACTGCACGCAGAGCGTGTTGCCATCCAGCACTGCCAGTCAGTGCTCACCGAGCCCCTCTAGACCCGGTACTGCACCCACATATACGTGGTGCCCGCGATGTCAATACATCGCACGCCGTGCCTCTCTATGGCCGGCATTACAGTGACATCCGCAGTGTCACTACAATATGATCACGCACTGGAATGAGAGTACTCAAGATGACTGATACCTGTCACTCTAATCTGATTCCAATCTGTAACTTTACATCACTGCATATGGTTACGCATATACAGTACACAAGAACAGAAAGACAGTCTGCTGACCCTTTGATTGTGCTGTTCAATAAATGTTATGCTAGTTTGAAGAATATAATCACGAAAGTAACTGTCGTGCAAGGAACATTACTTTCAGTAATAGAGCGGATGAGAAAGTGCTCCCCCTACCGTGTGGACCACAGATCACTTGAGGGGATTTCAGTGGGAGTTCTGTGGTATCTACGTCCATGAGCTGTTATCTTAACACGAAGGGTTGCAACGCTCCGTGAGAGCTCCAAATGGATTCTTTGTCACGGTGTCAATGGTATAATAGGATAGCATTGGGGGAAAGTACCTAATGCACTGGTGAGATCAAGAAAACTGAAAAGCGTCCAAACACTGGAGAATGCGTTTGGTGCATACCAATGTGTGTATGTAAACAGTTTCTGACATTACTTATATGTGCATGTACATGTGTACTGTTCTGTGGGGAACAGTGGCGCAGTGGATAGCATGCTGCACTACGAAACCAGCGAGCCGAGTTTTATTCTTGCTCATGGCCAATAAAAGTGGCGATTATCTGAACTAGTCCTGGGCCTCCCCTCGGTTGATTCAGCCTCAAATTAATACCCAGTGTGATGTGTAAAAATCAGAACTGGGGAGACACAAAGTGGCTAGGCATTGTGGTGGCCATGCCGGCCTTCATAGGTGCTCGCTTACAGCACTTGACCCAACAGTTTGGTTAGGCTAAATGGGAGATAATTGTTCTGTGACCTGCAAGCGAGTGTTCACCACAGCACATGTTATTTATCAAAGCGCACCTATAATGGCACAAACCCTGCAGTGAAGCTATCGCTATTTAGTCATGCGGTCATTTCGTGCTTGAATAGGCATTGCACCTATGGGCTATAAGACCAAATGTTAAATAATATCCTTTGTGTTTAGGATGCTTCATTAATAGTTTATACGAATCACCCACTTCCCGAAACATTTACTCAAACACAAATGAAGGACCTGATGGCTTCCGCAGATTTCTTCTTGGCAGCAGTCACCACATCAAGAGCAATGCATCTTCAGGCGCAGAGTTAATTGAATGAAAATATCCAATTAAGGAGATGGTAATGCAGCAAATGGACTCGTTTAAGTGGATAAAGAGCATGCAGGCATGGTGGCCGACGGGCCAGATGAATTGCAGCGCGTGTGCAGGCTAATCGTGCAAATGGCACAAGGGGTTGGGGGGACGTAGCAATCGATTTGATAACTCCCTGATGGATGCCGAGAGGTTTGTGCCGAGTCGGCGCAAGGAAAAGAGCTGAGTGATGGGTTTTTGATGGAGGCTCCGCAGCACTCATCCCTGCGCTCAATTGGTCCTTATTTGCATAACCGTGGGGGCAGTAGTGGGTGCCTCGACGGAGCTGAGAGGTGTCAAGTGCACATGTAGGGTACATTATCGGTTCTTAAAAATGGGGTTCATAGAGCCGCATGCATTGGGAATGCGGTATACGTAAAGTTAAGGGATCTGCTAGGGTGCATCCGTGTACTAGCAATTATTCAAGCTTATATAAAGCATGCACTTTATCAGTTGTATGGAATTCAGTGAACCCCTTGTCCTTGGATGGGCTTCCTTGGGTTCTCTTTCATTGCTGTCTGCCCTTATTTTTCTAATGTTTCATGTTTATGTTGTCAAATAATATACTTAAATACATTGTTTAAATTCGTAAGAAAACATTTTCAGCCTTCAGTGGTTTACGATGATGTTCAGTACAGGGTTGTGATTTTTTACGTCTTGTTAAACTTTAAATTGTAAACAACTTATTTGTTATTAACGATCACATTTTATTTTTGTTTGGTGTTAATTACGTGTAACTGTAATGTAATTTTAATCGCGATTTATTGAATTATTCGCAGCATGCCAGACCCCCCCCCCATAATGGGAAAGGCTTTCATCCAAATCAGTATTTTTCAAGAGGTTATACAAAAAGAAACAATATATATCCCAATCAATCATTACCCCAAATTGTTGAAGTTTATTCGTTTTAACTGGGCCAGAACTCAAGAGACTATTGTGACAATTCATTGAATCGCTGGGAGGGTGAATCAATATGCCTACTGTACACCCAACTTGCTTGGACGTAATGAAGCACAGCGCGTTACTTTTGGAACCGGAAGGTTCCTTTGTAGGAAGTGGCCATTTTCATTGGATTGTCCGGCCTCTTGCCTGGTTTGGACCCACCGATGTAAATGAGTACCGCCTCATGTTCATTTTAACAAGAAGCAACTTTGACTTGCAACGTACGAAAATCCAAATACAAATATAATCGTCTCCAAACTTTGATAAGTGCTCTTACACAGCTATTCAACCCCAAAATGGTTGAAAACCACTTGCAGATTGCATCTATAAGATTGTACCCGATTGTGTCCATTCTGTTGTTTCCGATGTCAAATTTCGATGTCAACCGGGCTCTGTGTTGTCTGTTCTTTCTCATGTGAGCAGTGCTAGTGAATGCAAAGTTTAAGTAAGTCTCTTGGCTTAAACGAACACTGGAATGGCATCCTGTTTCCATTGGCAGCCTTGAGCCAGTGGAGGAAATTCTATAGATCCAGGAGGCCCACCACTGTTATGATAATTTGTTTTATTTTATTATATTTTATTGCTTCCATGTGTATAATAAGCCAAGTCAACCCTCGACCGGGATTTGAACTCGCAACCTTCGGTTTGCAAGTCAAGCGGTCCTCTGACAACACCACCCAGCTGCCTTTTCATTGCATGGCAGATGGCACTGACTTATGGGCCTGCATTGATCGCAGGTGATGAACAGTCTCGCAGAACGGCCGGATAATATGGGAGGCCCTTGTCGTTATTGTTAATCACTCGGCGCATTAGTAAAAAAAACCCATAAGAGATTAAACAGGGGCCTCATCGAGAAGCGAGGATGTGCTAAATGTGAGGCTTGAGCAGTTTTCCATCGGGTAGACACATATCGACAGCTGAAATGGTTGTCCTGTTTATCTCTGTCACCCGACAATCCACCCTTGCAGAATGTTTTAAGGTAATGGTGGCAATAACCTAATTGCCTGCAGTTCTCGTTAACCCGAGGGCTCCCTGCGTTTATTGCTCACTTCATTTAAGACACCCAGGGTTCGTATTTTGGACGCAGTGTTGGTTTAGGGTTTCCAGGAAAGCTACGCACTTAAGACGTAAATAGTGGCACTTGATGATCTAGTCAAAAGGCCACTTGGGCCCTGATTTTAAGCTGCGCAGTTGGAGTGGGTTGATGTAATTAAATAGGTTATCTTTGAGACATTTAGCTCATTCATTCTTTTCTCAAATTACATGAACAGTCTATTAAGCATTTGCTATCAGAGTTTGTGCACTGAAGCCTTGCCAAGCTATGCTAATACTCTTGGCTAGGTTACAGCTCTGAGTCCAGGGCCATTTTGAGGAGGGCCCTGATTGGGATGTTAGACAATTCCTTGTTGGGTATTATTTCATGTGGAATGTAACAATGATGCCCAGAGAGAAGCCAATCAAACCTTTGAGAAAATTAATTTATATTGGAGACCAGCAGCCTACTTGATGTATTGCCTGCAGGTGGGTGTTTTGCATAAGTCTTGCTTGAATCTATGCAAAATCCCTCAACCCCTCTTTCATCTCAAGTGCACGTTTGCACAACCATTCTAATGGGATTGTGTTTATATTATCGGTGTAACTTTAAACCCCACCCTTCCCCCACCAGTGATTTGATTAATAGTCACGATTCAATTGAATGATGAAGGGTTCATTTCCTTGCATCGTGGTGAATGTAGTGGCTTCTAATGGGAGCAGTAATCATGGGATGCCTTTACATACATTTGTAAGATTTGATTTCCCCACGCACAATTCATTTCAAGTATTGTGAGCTGAAGCATCAACGGTATTTGATGAATGTATATTGTTACACTGCTAGTACACTCTTTGGTTCTAGTACAGTTTTGGAGCTGGTCTCAATTTGGTAGAAGTGTGGAACATTTACTCCTGGCTGAGAACTGCTGAGAAAACATTACCAAATGCATATTTGAGTATTGGGGACTCAAGTTTTTATGCTATTTGTATATAGCGTGGTATTCACCGAGATCAATAGATTGAAAGATAAGCAATGTTGAATAATGTAATAAAAGTGAAGTGTTGGTGTTTTAATGAGATTGCCATATATTCAATATACAATTAGGATGCTGCCATAGCACACTTAGTCGTGCAATCCAGAGAATACCAGTTCCATCTCCCAATGTGGAAGTTGAAATATTGGGCAAGTTTCTCAAATCCCTGTGCCTCTGTCCATCCAGAATTATAAATGGATGGGGTAAAATGTGGTTTAGTCTCACCTTTTAAGATGTCTGGCCAGCATGGAAGAATAGCCCAAACTCTCTCTCTAGAGCTCCCCCTAGTGGTGGCATTTCTGTCAGCAGTCATGAGAGAAAGTAATTGCAGGGCTATACCTTTTACCATGCATGTTTACAGTCAGTGATGTTTTATTGGTCGTGGTTCTTTTTAATTTACTAACAGTGTGGCATTTAATTTAGCAATGCTATATTCATGCATTATTCTGGCTATTAATTTTGATGAGGCTCCATCTGCATGGAGTAACACCATGCAGATATAGTAGTGGTATTATGTGGAATGGTAACATAGAGATGATGTGTACATTGACTGATTGCAACCACATGGAGTTATGGTGCATTAATGTGAAGGGCACTAACTCAACAAATGTCTGTCTCTCTCCACCATTGTCATTGCAGGTGATCAGTAATTTGGTGAAGATGCTAAAAGCACGCGACACACGCCGCCCGTTCTGTCCCTCCAACCATTGGCTCTCCCCAGAAGTGTCCATCCGTGCAGACCGAGTACGTCGCAGCCGTGCACAGATTAATTCAGTACATGGTTAGAGCACGTCACTTGCAAATGGAAGGTCATGGGATCAAATCCCGGTCAGGAATAAAATCAGGCTATATCATTCCTCATCATCTGCCATGAAGAGTCTACTTCTGGATGGTGGTCCTCCCTAAGAGGAGGGTGGGGATACAACAACTCTTTAAAACATGATCCAGTATAACGCAACTCACAGTCTACAGTTGTGTTGCTATTCATTTGCTAGCAAATTAATCAAAGTATTGCCCCAAATGCGTAGCAAAAGAGGATTATATGGAAATATGCAAACATTTTACCTGGAGTACTACCCATTCGCTTCCATACTGTTAATGAAATACTTTCGGTAAACATACGTTGAAAAGCACTACATAATTCATGTGCATGCGTAACTTGTTATCTGTGCGTTTCCAACACTGCAGGTACCCCAGCTGTATCGGCCAGCAGCACGGCACGTGTGGAGAAACCGTCGGATACGTGGAATCGGTCCCCTCTACTCCTCGCTAGATGGTACAGCATTGCACTGGAACTCAACATTACCAGAGTCATAAATATGAAGAAAGACATGCATACATAATTTGGGAAGAGGAAGTGTTTATATGTTTAAGGCAACAAGGGAAGTAAAAATTGAGTTTGGGGGGGAAGAGATCTACAGAGATAAATTTGAATGGGCAGTTATATACAGAGGAGAATACATTTTTTTAAATATGGCCTTTAACAGGGTGATATAGTCAGCAGTGCAGGTGTCAAGAGGGAGAGAGTTCCAGACTGCGGAGATCAGCAGTGAAGAAGGAGTGACCTCGCTTTGAGCAGAAGTTGGCTGGGGATTGACATCTCTCAACACACCCTTGCTGATTAGAAAGCAAACATGAACTGATCATTTAAAACCTAAACCCTTTTGGCCATATTTGTTGGCTGAAAGGTAGCATCCGCTGATATTTAGCAGAACACTGCTTATTTTCCAGTGCTTAACATTTGATATCATTAATAGTAATTACAGCCCTTGTTAATCCACTGTAGGATGAAGGCCTCGACAGTCATGGATTGTTTGACCAGACTTCACCATTTTATACTTGAGAAATTCATTTTCTTTAGGGACATGTTAAGAAATCAGCATTGCAGCCACATGTGATTTTATTAATTACAAGCTTATATACCTGGCGTTGCCCGGGCCATAAAAATATTTCAAAACTACTCTTAAAAATCTAACAGCAGTGCGTACTGACTGTGGTGGTACCTGCTATGATTACAGCAGTGCATGCCGACTGTGGTGGTACCTGCTATCACTACAGTAGTACATGCTGACTCTATAGCAGTATTTATCGACTCTATAGCACAAAGTACTCACCTGACAGAGTGGCGTGGTGAGGCCTAGTCCCGTGCAGAGCCCCTCCGGCCTCACCTAGATTGTCCAGCCGGCCGAGGTGGCACCTTGGCAGGCTGGGGCTGGGCTGCTGTGTGCGCACTCATTGTTTATTATTATTATTATTGTGTATGTGGTTTGGTGGTGTTCCCATGCCTTTTAATAAGCATGCATTTGCATCTGTTCTGCCATGGTGTCTATGTGGGGGTGCAGTGAGTGACCCCAAGTTCGATTCCCGCTCGCGGCCAACACAAGTGACGAGAACCAGTCCTGGGCCTCCCCTATGTGGACTTAGCCTCATACGACTACCTAGTGCGATGTGTAAACATCGCCACTAGGGAGATAGTCGGCTGGGCATGATGCTGGCCACTCACCCCCTCGTGTGCCGTGCTGGCCTTCAGAGGTGCTCGCTAACAATGTTTGCCCCAACAGTCTGTTTAGGCTGTAAGTGTGGTCTTTGTCTTGTGCAGTGGGTGATGAGGGCCCTCCACTCTCGGTGAGCGAGGAGAGGCAGTTGGCCATCCTCACTGAGCTGCCCTTCGTGGTGCCTTTCCAGGAGCGAGTCAAGGTCCGCTTGTGTTCACATCTGCTATATACACGTGAATTTATTTTCAACAACCAGCATTTAGATAAGTTGTTATATTCATGTCAGATTCACAACCACTTACACCCTTTTGAAAAGAGGTTCCAACTGTGATTGTGTTACATCTCCTCAAACAGATTTTCCAGCGTCTGATCTCTTCAGACAAGGAAGAGTCGCAGGGTGACAGTCCCTTCTTTGTGGGCATCAACGTGACTATCCGGCGGCCCTACATCTACGAGGACGCTTATGACAAGCTCTCGCCAGAGAACGGTGAGGGATTGAGCCCGCTTATGCACTGCGAGGACTGAGACCAATGATATGTGACCTGTGCTATTGGCGTCACATTTTGAGAGATGAAAGAACTTGCACCCACCGAGCTCACAGATTGAGCGGTGTAACATCACATTCTACCAGAGAACAGCCCACCCCCCGTAAGATTGTCTAAGAACCACTTTTTATATTACATCAGTAGGCTTATCCTACACACAAAAGGTTTGCACACATTTTTTTCATTATGAGTCTTTTTATGAGTATATGTACATGTCTAATGTTTTATTTGTCAAGAGCTGGGATTTATGAATCAAGTAAAAATACGTTTATTTTTCATTGATTAGGATGAGACCATCAACTTGCAAGACTTGAAAAACTATTTTGGTTTTGGACAGTGGGAATTTTAACCCAAGATTTAAGTGTTGCTGAGTTAGTTTCCCGACACCATTTGGGTCCTCTGAGCCACTCGACCAACTCTACAATTGTGACCTTTGACTGTAAAGCTCGGCAAGTAATGTAACTACACCGATAGTGCTTTGAAGGCAATGTTGGTGCATAACCCAGGTTTCATCATGGGCTGTGATATGGCCAGGATGTGGCAGTTCAGCAAATGGATTCATGAACAGGTCTGTATGGATTTGTGAGTGTTATCCCCACGTATACTTGGATTTTCTCTGAGTTCTCTGCTTTTCTGCTACATATAAAACAACCTTTGAAACAGAATTGGCCAAACAACTCAATGCAAGGCCCTCCTGAATAACAGAGGCTTGAGACTCATTGAGGCCTTCGTGGATAGGTCAATCACATTCAATTATATTCTTGGTTCTTTCGGTAAAGTCACATAGAAGGGAAACAATAAAATAATAAAAATATAAAACATTAAAATTATCCCGACATTTCGACTGCAACACAAGCAATCATCATCAGGTGTGAAAACCACAGCAAGAAAATTCTAAAAAAATTGGCCGTTTTTTTTAACGTTAGCACCACGGAGAGCAATTTGGCAGTTATTCAGATGGACGAGTCCATCTATGTTCGGAAAAGAGGAGGGGGGAGACGAAAATAATGGATGCGGTCTAAAAGCCACCGTACACGTGAACAATCAATTAAGACCCGAAATGGTTTATCAAATCCTTCCAATGATTGCTAAGCCAGAATCCATCTTCTCGGTTGAAATTGTCTCTGCTTTGTATATGTGGATAGCCTCATGAACGAATCTGTCATGGTAGCCAGTGGGCTTGCAGAGAACCTCTGTCTTGTAGAAGTCAATGTCATGTGAGCCGAGGTGTTGGTCCTACCGTGTTTTAGGTCTGCTTTGTGTTCACGGATGCGGTCCGAGACATGTCGTTTGGTTTCTCCAATGTAATTACTACCACAGAGGCAACTTAGTTTGTAAACGCCAGGGTACTGTATGTCCGGAATCACATCTTTTACAGATGAAACCAGATCACGGATTTTATGTAATGTGTTGAATCGGACCTGGATCTTGTGTTTATTCAAGATTTTGGAGATCTTTTTTGTGATCCCCGCAATGTAGGGTAAAGTGATGGTTTTGAATGGCTCCTCAAGAGGGTCCTTCTTCATGGTTGGAGTGATAGCTTTGCGGATTGTGTAGTCGGAGTAACCATTAGCCTTAAGAGCTTGGTGTATGTGCTTGAGTTCACTGGCTATGTGTTCCTGGTCTGATATGCATTGGGCTCTATGGTGCAGAGTCTTGATGAGGGAATTCTTCTGGGATGGATGGTGGTGGGAATCCGGTTTCAGGTAAGCATCCGTATGGGTAGCTTTCCTGTAGACAGTGGCTCATTAAACCATCAGGTCTCTTTTTTATTAGGACATCCAAAAAAGGTAGCTTGCCATCTTTTTCGACTTCCATGGTAAATCTGATGGCTGGGTTTATGGAATTGATGTGGTCGAGGAATTGGTCTAGAGCAGGCCGTCCATGTGGCCAGATGACAAAAGTGTCATCCACATACCTCTTCCATAAGGTTGGGCGCAGAGTGGCAGTCTGGATGGCGTCAGTCTCAAATTTCTCCATGAAAATGTTGGCTACAACTGGAGATAGGGGGGAGGCCATTGGGATGCACTCAGTTTGTTTGTAGAAAGTTCCATTCCAAGTGATGTATGTATTGGTTAAGCAGTGTCTAACCAGGGGGGGTACCTCAGTGTTTAGTCCTTGATGAACCAAGTCTTCAATGATTGCGATGGTGTCAGGTACAGGAACTTTGGTGAATAAGGAAACTACATCAAAACTGACAAGCAGGTCGTCTGGGGACAGGGAAATACCCTTGATTGTCGATACCAGGTGAGTAGAATTTTGTACCGCTGAGGTGGTTTTTCCAGTGAAAGGCCGCAGGATTTCAGACAGAAAACGATCCAGTTTGTAGGTGGGGGAGTTGATAGTAGATACGATGGGACGAAGGGGTGTATCGACTTTATGTATTTTTGGTAAGCCGTATAATCTTGGTGGCCTGGCAGCAGAAGGTTTCAACGAGAACTGTTTGGTTTGATCAATTAATGCGGTTGAATCAGAAATGATTTTGTTGGTTTGTATGACGAGGCTGTTGGTGGGAGCTCTTTTTATTTTTGTATAGCTACCATTGTTGAGTAATTCTTGAATTTTGTTGTCATATTCTATTTTATCTATGATGACAGTGGCATTGCCCTTGTCGGCTGAGAGCATGACAATGTCATCCCTCTTTTTTAATTTATATAATTCAAAACATCGTGAGAATTTTAATGTTTTATATTTTTATTATTTTATTGCTTCCCTTTCTACGTGACTTTACCGAAAGAACCAAGAGTATGAATCCCTGCAGTCACGAAAGCTTTAAATCACATTCAATTACTTTAATTTTTGAGTGCCGGGTGATGATGGTGAATTTTGTTGACCGACCCAGTGCTCGCGTAACTGCACGTCTCAAACACAGAGCCTGACCTGCGGCGCCGCATCCGAGTTCACCTCCTGAACGCGCATGGCCTGGACGAGGCTGGCATTGACGGGGGAGGCATCTTCCGAGAGTTTCTCAATGAGCTGCTCAAGACAGGATTCAATCCCCACCAGGGCTTCTTCCGCACCACCAACCAGGGCCTGCTGTACCCCAACCCCGAGGCTCGCCTGCTGGTCGGTGATGGCTTCACTCGACACTACTACTTCCTGGGACGCATGCTCGGCAAGGTCTGTGATGGGAAAGTCGTGCGTAGAAAGGAACGCACGGTTGTGGTTTTACAGAGGTGGAACATTCAAGTAAGATATGCAGTAGCTTTCATGAAAGTCGGGTGGTGGCCAAGCAGAAGCTTTAGAAATGTGAGTGGTGACTTTAGTGGTTCCCAACTTTTTGTCGTGTACAGTAATGCCCAGATTTACGTCTCCCCCTTTTCCCTCGTTTAGCAAATACTTAATCACTTTATTAACACCACTACCTGATTTTCGTCGTAGCAAACCACTTATGTCGCTGACAGCATCCATCCTTTCTCATATCCAATGCCTCAGCCTTCGCCGCCACGTACCCTGTAAATTGCTTTGGTTTGCGTTGTTTTCGATATCGATCGAGCCTTTCAGGAACGCATCCCCAGCAAACCGGGGTATTACTGTACCCGTATCCAGACCTATCTACTGTCCGAGTACCCCTAGCAACCTGTAGATTTTATATTCCATTAAATGGAAGAATTACATTTCAATTATTTGTGCGTTTACAACCCGTGGAGGATTATGCTGTGCGGTTTCTCCCCACAGGCCCTGTATGAGAACATGCTGGTGGAACTGCCATTTGCTGGCTTCTTCCTATCCAAGCTGCTGGGCACGACTGGTGATGTGGACATACACCACTTGGCATCTCTTGACCCGGAGGTCTACCGGAACCTGCTCTTCCTCAAGAGCTACCAGGGCGACGTCGAAGAGCTGGGACTCAACTTCACTGTGGTCAACAACGAGCTTGGCGAGGCACAGGTGTGTGTGTGTGTGTCTGTATGGGTGCATCTGTGCTTGTGTGGTTTGAGTGTAGTGTGCGTGCCTTTGCATGTGCGTGTATGGACACATGTTTGCTGGTGCCTGTGTGGTGGGTTCCACGGAGACGCACACTACAACGTGGAGGCAACACGTTTATTATAACACCCCAACAGGGTTACTGCATAAACGTACACTTGGTTAACTAGACCACAATGGGGTAACTACATAACCGAGTCAGTCAGTAACATACTGCCTGACCCACGAAGCCGAGCATGAAGACCGAGAATCGAAGAGACGTAGCACCGACGGGTTCAATTCCAACAGACAGCCCGGATCGGCTCTCGGGACTTCCCTTTTATGCCTCTGAGTGTGGCTTGGCTCCGCCCTCAACCACGCCCTCTTCTAGATCCTACGAGAAGGCTCTGGGCTATATATCACGTGTCCCTCTTGCCACCCTTTGGCCCCCCTCGCTCCCCTCTCCTGGTCATGTGCCCTCTCGGGTTCACTTAGACTGTCACGTCCTTACTTGCCCTCTCTCTGCCCGTCACCAGAACCATGCCCCCTAGGGCCCGCTTCCATGCCATACCTACTCTGGTGCCAGATACAGGCTCAAGACGCACAGTTCCACTCTTATTTTGGGGTCTTTCGGTAAAGTCACGTAGATAGATTCAAAGAAAATAACAAAAAAAACTCGTTTCGATCTCAACGCAAGCGATCGTCTTCAGCCCTTTCCTGAAGACGACCGCTTGGGTTGGTTATTTTTTGTTATTTTCTTTCAACCTATCTACGTGACTTTACCGAAAGATCTAAGAATATGAATTCCTGCAGTCACGAAAGCTTTAAGTCAAGTTCCACTCTTGTGACAGTAGCTGGCACTAAACGCCATAGTGACTCCATTTACATGACTACACCTTTACTGCACTGTGTTCCTGATGACCTGGGTTTGATTCCTGGACATACAAAATAATTGTAGCAAGTGATATTAGAACCTGGTTTAACCACCTTGTGCTCTTGAAGAATTGCCATTGCCAGATGTTACCCTCCTTTCAGGTAGTGTTCATGCCATTTAAGGCAGTGTTGATATTGAGTCATTATTTTCAGGCTAAGTAAAAAATGGTTCTTGGTGAAATAAAAAGTCACGTCAATTGTCTTCTCAAAAAAGTATTGCAATTGCACTCATCTTTAGTAGCTGTCCTTAGCCAGCTGTGGAATTTCTACATTCTCTTAGCATGGGCCAATTTCTAATTAAGTCAATCACTGCTCACATCCCCCAACTCCCTCTGTTGACACCGGAGGGATAATGGGGCAAGTTGACCCTTAAGCGATTTTGAAATCATGACCTTCCGATAGCAAGTTGAGTACTCTAACCACTGTGGCATCCACGTTAAAGTACAGTTGCTGATATTGCTGTTCAACAAGACACCAAGGTCCCACTTGTTAACTGAAGGCTCCATAAACTTTACCTGCAGGTGGTGGAGCTCAAAGCGGGCGGCAAGGATATCCCAGTGACAAGTGCGAACCGCATCGCGTACATCCACCTGGTGGCCGACTACCGCCTCAACCGGCAGATCCGGCAACACTGCCTGGCCTTCCGCCAGGGCCTGGCTACAGTCATCAACCTCGAGTGGCTGCGGATGTTCGACGAGCAGGAGCTGCAGGTGAGGCACGCAGGAGAGAGAGGGGCTGTGGTGAGAGACTAGGTGGCGGAGGAGTGCATGGGAGCCGGAGGACCTCTGGTTCACTGCGGTGGCAGCTTTGCGCAACCTGTGATCCAGGTTTAACTGAACCACGCAGTGATAAACGGTGAGGCTTTCTTGAGTAAACATTGTATATGTAGTGTTATGCATTACATTTAAGTTAAAGTCAACGTGTCTGCCTGCTAAAATAAGCAGTGGAGTGGTTGGCGTCTCCATTGGCGCTTTATAGCGTTACTGTGCTAAACTTTATGGTCAGATGTTTATATGGGTAGAGTTGACTGAGTGGCACAAAGGGCTAACACAGTGTCAGTTCACGTAACCAGCCCTCCTGAGCTCCAAGTTAGAATCCATATGTTAGCCATCTTTGATGAAACCACATTCTGAATTGTCTGAGTTGATAGTCTAAGCCTATTCACCAATGACTGAAAAAGAACCATCGTATGAAATTAGAGCTTTCCTTTTAATTTAGATTGTTCCATTTATACCTTCTACTGTACTTGATATGCTCATTCAGATGCACTTCCATTAAATGTCGTGTAAGCTGGCCCAGTTATTGACACGATGCTGTGCCCCACCTACTATTTCCCCTTCATATGGCTGTAGGTGCTGCTTTCTGGAGCACAGGTCCCTATTGACCTACAGGACCTCAAGAACTTCACAAACTACTCTGGTAAGTGTCTTACAGAGACCAATTTACAGAGGGCACAATTATCAGGATTATGTTCCCAATCATATGCAACGTCAGTGGTACATGGTATCTGAACCTAAAAACAAATACTGTTCTGGTCTGTAAGGCTATATAGTGGATACTCCTTGGTTCTTTCGGTAAAGCCACGTAGGTATAACAAATTAACCAAAAAATAATATATCACGACGTTTCGATCGCAACACAAGCGGTCGTCCTCAGGCAGAAAAAATAATCCAGCAGTGGAACTGCTGAACCAGCGAGAGAGCTGTTACAACAAGAGGTTATATATGTGGCGATGGGCAAGCAAGCGGGGTCTGAGCTGGAAAGGAATTCCATCCCAAGCAAGCATGTCAGTTGTGTTCATGGTGGAGTTTAGGGAAAGAGAGATTAGGGAGAGAGATTAGCATGAAATGAGCTTCCGTCGCTGCTTAAGAGTATCATTCCCCGCATATGCATACACCAGCAGTGTTATTGGGAGATTAGCACTATGTTGATGGGAGAGATTAGGTAGGGAGATTAGGGGGATTAGTAAGTTAATGTCTATGTGTAACACAAGCTGCGGCGCTGCCAACTGCGCTGTGAGGCAAGCGCGTCCACGCAAGGGAACCACCGCAACGGTGGTCGCACCAGTGAGACACACAGCCCATCACACAGCCAGAACCATCGGTACATCGAGGCTAAGGGAGCAGAAGTGGCCATGTAAGTGAGACCCCAGCTTGTTAATGTAGAGGTACCTAACAGGGCAATGCAACTCAGAGTGTCGGAGATAATAGACAAACGGCAGGGAAGAATGGAAACATCACAGCAAGTTACGACTTTGCTTGGTTAATAACGTCCGTCCAATGATTGCTCAGCTTATACCCATCTTCTTGGTTTAAATTGTCTCTGTGTTTATATATCTGGATGACTTCATGGATAAATCTTTGATGGTAGCCCGAAGGTTTGCAGAGTACCTTGGTCTCGGAAAAAACAATATCATGCGAGCCCACTGCGTTATAACAATGATCAGCCACTGCAGAGGTATTGATTCTGCCGTGTTTCAAATCTGCCTTGTGTTCGCGAACACGGCCCGAGACATGTCGTTTCATTTCCCCAATGTAACTGCTGCCACAGACACAACTTTGTATGTAGACACCAGGTGATTGAATGTCACGAATGACATCCTTCACAGATGGGATCAAAACACGGATTTTGTGTACTGTGTTGAATCGGACCTGGATCTTGTGTTTGTTTAAGATTTTGTAAATATTTTTGGTTACACCTGCTATGTATGGCAAGGTGATGGTTTTTATTGGGTCCTCAGATGGTTGTCTCCCCATGGTTGGGGCTACAGCTTTGCGGATTGTGCGGGCTGAGTATCCATTCATCTTGAGGGCTTGGTGTACGTGCTCCAGTTCACTGGCTAGGTGGCGCTGGTCGGAGATTGTGTTTTGATGTGGGAGTTCTTCTGGGCCAGATGGTGGATCTTTAGTCTTTGTGTACATGTGTGTACATGTGTAGGTGAGCTTTTGTAGAGTGTGGTGGTGCAGTGGTTAATGCATTGCACAATCAACATGACAGCATTATGTCGATTCCTGGCCATGGCAAGTGGCATTTGAACCTCTCATTGGCCCCTCCTTGATTGATTCAGCCCTAAATTAATACCTTGTGTGGTGTGAAAACATCAGCACAAAGGTGACCAGGCATCTTGCTGGCCTTAACAGGTGCTTGCTATACTGGTGATATTTGCATCTATGTATGCATGTGTATCTGTGTGTCTGGGGCTGGCAGGCGGATACACAGCCGATCACCCCGTCATCAAAGTGTTCTGGCATGTAGTCGAGGGATTTACGGATGAGCAGAAACGCAAGCTGCTGAAGTTTGTCACCAGCTGCTCCCGCCCGCCTCTTCTTGGCTTTAAGGTGAGACTAAGCAATGGATACACAATCAGAATGTTTTGAGTTCAAATCCCAATATGGGGTCAACTTCGGGGTCAGTAAAATGATAACGTCTTCATGGCACATCAACGGTGGTTGTCTTATGCACATTTATTTTTGCAGGGAAATGCTTTGACGGTCAATGATGATGCTTCTTGCCACCCCGTGATTTCCTAACTTACTGTTATCTCCTTTCTACCTCATGCCTATGTCATCATCTCTCTCAGGAGCTGTTCCCTGCATTTTGCGTTCACAACGGCGGAGCCGACCCTGAGCGCCTGCCCACAGCCAGCACCTGCATGAATCTGCTCAAGCTGCCCGAGTTTCTGGAAGAAGAGACAATGCACGGGAAGCTCCTTTATGCCATTGAGTCGGCCGCTGGCTTCGAGCTCAGCTAACGCCCGCCTGTTCCGGCTCGTAGCGCAGATGCTGCCACCACCACCCACCACCAACAGAAGCCACGCTGCGCTGGCAGGGCTCAGTATAGACTCTGAACGTTTAAGGATGCGTGTGCGGAAGGGATGCGCATGTGGGAGGGCACACCATTGCCACTCTCCCGGTGTAGGCTTACTGCTCGCAGAGACTGCATTGCTGGACAATCATGTGACCATGTTCTCGCAGAAGGGGCAAGGACAGGAGCTCCTGTGGTCGACCACACAGACTTTACCTTGGTAATTGCCCGCTGTGTGCCTGCAGCATTGCAAGCCCTTCGAGTTCAGGTGTATCACCAGTGACAGAAATGGACACCTTTCATCTAAAGGTGTGTCCTAATTTAATGTTTCCTCTTGAATTTGTTTACGAGTGTTTTTGAGAGCTGGTCAGCTTGGTGTCACGTGCAGGGGCGTGACTGCTGCTGTTTAATGGAGGAGAGACGAGCAGTGTGCCGCAGGGTTTGGGTTTAATCAGTTTCCAGCCGTTAAGGGATGCCCCATAGCTGTGTAATGCTTTGTGCTCGGCTCAGGTTACTCGAAGCTTACACGCACTTATTTATCCCGAGTCCTGTTCACAAGGTCACGCGCTTTCAACAGTGCAGATGTGTAAGTGTAGTGTGGCTCTATAGCTGTAATAAACTTTGCAGATTGCCGATTTTCTCATCACGATAATAAGACATGAGAGTGGCCATGCATTTAAGAACTTTAGAGCCAGGTTTAGGTGTGCACAGACTTCATTGTACGAGTGAAACAACTAACTTGGCTTTGAGGTATCCAGTTGACGGCAGAATAGCAAGGTTACTGACCTACATTTATGGATTTTAGAAGCGTCGTCCCCTTATATGGTTTTCCCCAGGCACTTGGGTTTCCATTCATGCAAAAATATTCAATAATTGGCAAAACGACTCTATGCAGACCCTTCTGTAAGAGATTGTGTTACTCAGCGAGGCTTCATGAATAGACGCAGGAGTTAATCTATCAGATTAATAGTTTTGTTTTCGTGGAAATGTACTCATAGTTTGAGACCAACTGTTGCAATGGTTGCCTTTGTAACAGTTCTACAGGCAGCAAGCCATGGTAAGAATTAACTTTTTAAAAATCCAAAGGCATTTGAGCATGCTATTATTTCTGCCAAGATTATATAATTAAAGTAGTTAATTTCTCATTAATGTGACTGGTCAAAGTGGCTCACATAATGAGTAGAGTTTTATTTGCTAATGTAACATCTTTGCTGTGCAGGGTCGCTGGCAACCAGCCCAAAAAGGAATAGCTTTTCCCCAATTAAGTTCACATGTTTTTGCCAGAAAAGCTGTGGTTTTACCATATACGTAACTACAATGTAGGTGCTTGGACTATGAGTTGATGTTTTAACTGAAAACAAGCATTAATTCAAGCGTTTGGTTGTCTTCATTTACTCATGCTCATACAGTTTTAAAATGGTTCCATATATTTGCACCGACTTTCTATGAATATAATTTTCAGCATTTCGCACTCAATTTGCACGAACATATGAATTTATTGCTTCAGAGCAATGATTTTGTGCGGCCTTTAATTTATCATCTGGAGCTGTTAAGAGCACTGAGCACGTGTATTTGGATTTTTTCCCAAAGGTGGCATGGTGGCTCAGGGGGCTTAACATTCTTAATGGATCATTGCTGAGATCTTGGTTTCGAAAAGAGGTCATCACCCATGATGAACCCACATTGTCATAAGTGGATGGTCTCATTCCACTTACCAGTAACAGCACAAAAATGCATTATGGTATTTTGCTTACTTTTTTTACTTTGGCATATACCTACTCTGAGGTCAAATATTTTTCGTTGATTTCCATGTGCCATTCCCTCTGCAGAAAATTTCAGAGTCCACCATTTTGACATACACCCTCTATAGGGCAATACAAGGGGGCAGAGTATGTGTATTAAAGTATGTATGTTGAACTTCTTTCGCACCGTACGTAGCCAACCATGCTAATCGGTTGGCCACATGGACCAAACATTTTAAAGTATTCAAAGAAGCATGGAGAGTTGCATACTGAAAATTATAAGCAGAGCAAAAGGAACACATACATCATAAATGCAAATAAAAAAATCGATTTACTGTTAAGGAAATTAAGTGATTTTGAGAACAGCATATGGCTGGAGGGGATGCCTGATGGAGTGATGAGGTCAGGTCATGCGCAGGTGCAAGATCGATTGTGGCATTGCACAACTGAGAAGAATGGCAGTGGTGTGAAGTGGCTTTCATCCAGCTGTGGTAAGACTGGCTTCTAATGATGACATCGTGTGAGGTCCTTTCCCCAACACTCAAAACAACTGTTCACTGCGAGAGTTTCGACTGCATATTTATCAATCTCTTCAAAACGCCACTATCACAATTGGATTATTGAGAATAAAATCCGAAATGCCAATTGTTTCCCTGCCTCACATTAAAAAATAAATGCATATCTGCATTAGGTCAGGTTTGCTCCAAACATTGCAAGAAGTAACCCATTGAGGATTATATTGATGCAAATCTAGGAATTTATCTCAACTTGAAAATTTAAGGTTGGGAGTTGATATGACGGTCATGTGTTGATGGCTGCTCATCTCGGGTTGACAAAGGTACCTCTTGTGCAAGTCAACAATTTGTGTCCTGTAGATGGACTGGCCCCCTTCATTGTAATTTGCAAATCGCACTACCTGCTCATGGTAGCCAACGTGATCATACCCTATACCTGTTTGAGGAATTACATGATTGATTAACCACAGCCTACTTGGCAACTGGTTAATCAATTTTTAAGGATGAACCAGCTTCCATGGTACAAAAGCTGGCTTTTAAATACTAAAGCGAAGAAAAACTATAACATATCCAAGGATTATGTAATTCGATTTAACATGTCGTTTGGAAATATGTAATTATCAATATGGAAGCTGACAGTTTTGGGCAACCCTTACAGTTTTGGCAGTTTTAAATAGGGCAAGTCCCAAATAGCAACACAAATTTCCAGTTTCATCTTTATGAGAGTTAATAGTGGCCCCAAATCCCAAATGCATCGACATACAAGAGCGAATGCATTAATGCTTTCAACCTTAGTTTGAAAGTGTTTAAAATGTAGTAGCCTCATTCATGAAAACCTTACAGTTGCAAATACAGGCTAATGTCAGGGTCCTTTAGCCATTTGCAAACTAAGTATTTAGAATATAACTGGTAAGATATGTAATCTTGCATATTTTTGTTGCTGTGTTTGGTTTATGGATTTTTATACTGTCTAGTTTGGGTCATGAGGCATTGGTGTAAGCATCCAATCAGTGCCATTGATGTAAAGGACATTTTGACTTTTGCTAGATCGTTTTGAGCAAACTACGGTCATCCCCAGCTTATGACATTAATCTTAATGTTAAAACAATTTGATGCTAATATGTATACTATTTTGACGACTTTTTTTTGCTTATTTGTACATTTTAGGGCAAAGTAGTGAGTGAAGTACAACCCAATTTAGAGCATTACTGCAGCAAATAACAAATTAAACCTAATGTCCAAGCATGGCGTTACACAGCTGTAATTTAGCGATGTGGAGTTGGTGGATTGTATTGAACTCATGCGTGTGAGATACCTTGCTGCAGAGACAAGGAAGTTGCTCGTAGGAGAGGTACAGCAAGTGCTGTATGTTACCCTATCTGTGATGTTTGACATTTCCCATGTTTTCGTATGGTTTCCCAGACATACAAAAATACTGCCAAACGTTGCAAGCAAGGACCCTCTTGATGGTTTAGAGAATTGAACCTTATGGCGGGACCCCGGGGTCCCATAAGCCCCCAGCTCTCGCATAAATTGCGTTGCGACGTCATTTTATGTCTGTTGAAGGCGAACGATACGGCAATATATTCCTCTCGACGAGCTCTACACGGTGCGCTAATCAAAGTTTTGTTTCTTCTGCTCATTCGTCCTCGCTGCGTTTGGACGACACGACAACAGAATGATCCACGCCAGGTGGGTCGCGGCGTTAATGTGCGCGGTGGGACGGAGTCGCCAAAAATAAATTAATTACGAATTTGAATTCCGTTTATTTGGGACTCCGGGGTCCCGGCGTAAGGTTCACTTGGCCAGACGTTTCTAGATAAACTGACTATAATATCACAGTAGCAGATATCGGTGAGAATGCTTTTCAGTGTAGAGTTTGAATAATTAAGCACATCCAACCAAAGCTTCAGATCTGTTAATGTGTATTAGTTATTTGTCTCGCACAGACAGAATGGATGGATGCTGCTTGTTTGCCGATGTTTGACGTTAACTTATGCAATACCAATCTTGCACTCTTTTTGGGAGTTATATTCGTACAAACCTTTTTCCTTCCCGTATGGCCCTTCTGAAAGCCACCCTAAACAACATTGTAAACGTGAGTGACATGCAAATGTATTCACCTGTCTTTGTAACATGGCCCTTAACCAGCTTCAAGACCCTTAACATGGATATAATTTGTGTATTGAATCAGTTTGCACTCTACCTTTCAATTACTTTAATGCAAGTCTCGTTTGTGACAAAATCAATGGAATTCATGCACCGTTGCCTTTGGGCCAAGACGGAAGTCAATCCTAATGAGGTACACAGTACAGGAGCATATACTGGCTGAAACATAATTTTCATGATTTTGTGTTGCACCTTCTGCCACTTGCTGTTGAGGCTTTTCCTGTCCAATTTGTATCCTTGCCATTAGATTTGTTGACATATTCCAGGGCGGACCACGCGATGGCTTTAGGTGTGGCATCGCCCCGAGCGCGTTAGTCGTGAGTGTGCTGGGTTTTGTGTGAGTGATGTGACATGTTTGTACGTTTTAACTGTGCCCGTTTGATTTGTTGGCTGTTGGCTACACATCTTGGCTTAAGCTAACCAGTGCTTTTGTTTGTAAATTTAATTTTTTTTGGTCAAGATAATTAAAATGTTTTTGGCGTTAGTAGTGTTGTTCTTTTTGTCTTGTAGACTGGGGTTTTGTGAAGAAGAAAACACTTTAATGTTCTATAAAACGTGACATTAACGAGGCTGGAACCATTGCATTCAATGGACGTTGGTGCATTTGGGGAAAAGACCTATCAAGGACGCTACTGTCAGAATCATAACACATTCCTGCGGAGGGAGCTGGTAGGAACGTTGGGTTGCTCGGTCAGTGGCCAGGGTCAACGGCGGCGTGGTGTATTCCGCAAATATGCCCGACTGTGAGGGCGGGCACAAGCCGACGTGAGTAGGTTAAACGTTGAGTTTTATAAGGGCACCACGGAGTGACCAGCCCCTCCCCACCCAGCCCCACCCCACCCAGCCCCACCCCTCCCACCCCCACCCAGCCCCACCCTCCCCACCCAGCCCCTCCCCACCCAGCCCCACCCTCCCCACCCAGCCCCTCCCTAGCCTCACCTCTCCACCCAGCCCCACCCCTCCCACGTGGACAGACATACACAATTAATCCCCTGCCTCCTGTGAATTAATTCCGGTTGGGCTTCCAGTCCACTACGTTTCCTACCAGTAATATTTATACTAGAGGAATCCGATTATCTATAAAGCTCTTTTTCACATGTCCAGTCAAGGCGGGTAAGGACGTTACAACAAACAAAACAAAAACATGAAGGTAAACAAATCGCCCCAAACTCACACAAACTAAAAACCAAACCATCCCCATCCTTCGAGGCAAAGCCCCACTAAGGTATTAACTTATTTTTCAGAAGCGACCTGGCCACATGATGGCTAAACAAAATTGGCTTATCATTTGAACATTCATGGCAGCAAAGTAATCTCAATGCATGTTTCTAAATGTGGAGGGAAAACCCGGAGAGAGAAAAAAAACACCACGCCACCACGGGGAGAACATGCAAACTCCAAATATAAAGCAGGCGTCGGGATCGAGAGAGAGATTTTCGTTTGGTAAGCTCCGTTCACGGGGGGAGGGGGGGGGGGTGTTCAATCGTTTTGTAACATGTTGGGCGACAGACGGATGCTCTGTTTAATTTGACTGACGGTGGGGATCTAGCAATGAGTTTTTGAGGGTGTTTTTTTGTTTGAGTCTGAACACAGTACACAATGGGATTTGTGTTAAATGGGAAAAGGTTTATCTTTGGTTAAAAAAGAGGCCATAAAAACACAAAAAAACACGATGAACGAAGCAAATTCCCGAAATAACCGAGCATTTTTTTTTGGGGGGGGGGTTTCTTCTAATCGTAATAAGTAAAAAAAATAAACACGCTTTATTGAAATGTACCGTACTAGTAATGGAAGAATTCCACGACTACAGGAAGTGGTCCCGAAGCTTGCCACAACGTAAGGGGGCCGTGGTGATTTACAGCCAACGTCAGTTGAGTGTGGATAATTAGACCCGAGCCGAAACATAACATAGAGAAAAATATGGTTTAAAAATATATTTTTGTATATTTTAATGATAGAAATATAGTATTGTCATCAGTATGACATAAGTATACCAAGTTTGCAGTCGATAGCACATTAGGAAGTGGGTAAAAATTGAGTTACAAGATTTGAGGATATAACAGAGTGAATGAAAAGCGTGTAAAAATAGATATATATTCGTCTATGTGCAATCTACGAGGCCATACCTGGTAAAACAAATGAACTATAATAAACTAGCTTGTTTGCCCGTCCGAAGACGGAAGCTGAAATATTAAAGATGTAAAATTTAGATGTAAAGCTTTCGCGACTGCAGGGATTCATATTCTTGGTTCTTTCGGTAAAGTCACTACCACGTAGAAGGGAAACAAAATAATGAAAAAATATAAAACAATAAAATTCTCACGACGTTTCGACTGCAACACAAGCAATCATCATCATCAGGTGTGAAAACCACGGCAAGAAAATTTGAAAAAAGTGGCGTTTTTTTAACATACTCTTTGGTTCTATTCGGTAAAGTCACGTAGGTGAAAAATAAAACAAAAATCACGACGTTTCGGCCACAACACAAGCGGCCTTCATCAGGTGAAGGGATCAGGCTGTCTCGAGGACAGCGCTGGAGTGAAACACAGCCATGCTCAGACCGCGACCTTTAAGCTGTGTGTGAGCAAACAAGGTGCCTTGACAAAGGAATTAGCATAACAATTAGCATTTGATTTGCCGACTTAGCATAGAGGTGGTGTACGTGCGGGTGGACTTGCCGTTTGGCGCGGGGGAGGGGGAGTTTACCTATTGATGGTGTGAAAAGGGAATATTTTTAAGAGCTGCGAAAATTTGGGGTACCACTACTTGAAAAATATACTGTACCATTGAAAATTAGTTTAATGTTTGGTTCGATTTAGAACATCTTTCCAATGGTTGCTTAATTTGAAACCATCTCGGTTGAAATTTTGTCTGTGTTTGTAGATCTGAATTGCCTCGTAAACAAATCTCTGATAAAAACCCGTGGGTTTGCAAAGAACCTTGGTATCGGAGAAAATTATATCGTGATCACCCACAGCGTTGTAACAGTGATCAGCCACGGCAGAAGAATTCGTTTTGCCGTGTTTCAAATCTGATTTGTGCTCGCGAATTCGGTCAGAGACATGTCGCTTTGTCTCCCCGATATAGCAATCACCGCATGTGATAGCACCACGGACAGCGACGTGCATTCACGTTTACTTGTGTGAGTCACTCGCTCATGATTATTAATGACGGGGAGGGGGGGGGCTCTTTTGCAGTGACCTCACGCACGGGTGTCGCACTGCTGCGAATATTTTTTTTGTTACCGTCCCTTTCTGTACAGAAACGTCATAATATAATAATAATAATAAGGGTTTTTCCCCTTTTTTCTGGCAACAAAACTGAAACCTTTTTTACAAGGATTCGTGTTTACTGCATTAACCACAATACCTGCAGTCAAAATGCAAACAAAAAAACATACTATGATAATATATGATGCATTGTCCTTGAAACTGATTGGTCCACACCAAGGGACGGCTTTCTTTTGAGCCTCGACCCAATTGGTGCTCGACCACATGACGCCAAAAGGCGTACGTCATAATATTTGAAGCGACTTTGCGTAATAAATAATTTAATTGAGCTCGACCTTACTCTGCTTGAGTGTAAAAATACACCCATTCATGAATGTTAATGAGGGGGGTGGACCTCGTGGAGTGACGTCACGCGGGTGGGGCCTCATGTGGAGTGACGTCACGAGCGGGAAACACATTCTTGGCTCATATTAGTATTTGATTAACTTTTTGACTAAATAAACGTCAAATTGAAAGTGAATTTGCGTAAAAATATTTATTTCCGCTCGACCTTCTGCGGGAGTGTAAAAATCCACTCGCTCATGATTATTAATGACGGGGGGGGGGCCTCTTTTGCAATGACGTCACGTACGGATGTAGCACTGTTCTGCGTATATTTATTTTTTACCGTCACTTTCTGCAAAGAAACGTCTTAATATTTGAAGCGACTTTGCGTAATAAATACATTATTTATTTCAGCTAGTAAAAAAGTAATAATCCATCCACTCATGAATAATAATGAGGGGGGTTGGCCTCACGTGGAGTGACGTCACGCGGGGGCGGTGGGCCTCATGTGGAGTGACGTCACGCCGCGGGACACAGTTTCGGGTCACCATTACATCATTACGCCGCATGCTTGGCAGTTTGTGGCCAAGGCGGCGACTGCTCTCATTGGCCAGTGGCGTCGTGACGTCACGCCTTTCCGTTGCCACGGCAGCGCGCGACGCGACCCCCAAGTCGCCCCCCCCCCCTACCCACCCACCGCTCAAGTAAACCACCGACATTCGCGTTTTGTATCGTTTTGCTTGTTAAGTTCACCTTCGTCGACGTTTAGTTTGACAGCCTGGCGCTCTTTTGTATCGATAACGCGGGGGGGAGTTACGAAGCGAGCGGCCGTCGTGAAGTTCCCGTTCGGTCACGGACGTGTGTAAAATTTTGTTGTTGTTCGTTGATTGATTGTTTAACGCCTCGCCCGTACGACATTTAACGCTTGCATTCGGAGGATCGCGAGATCAATCGCCTCAATCGTCACCACGAGGTCGATAACATAAGAATTAACCAACGGAAAATCGACTGTTTTATTCTGTTTGGTTGGACCGAGCCCCGTCGTAGGAATGTGGAATTTCCACCACTGCCTCAGGACCGCACGTGCTCGTTGTAGAAGGGAGACACTGACTTTACATTTGGAGTGTTTTACTTGCAGCATTAAATGTTTTGTTTTATTTGTGGTTAAACATTCGTCTACGGCTTGTATATTAGTGTACATTTACCTCATTAGCAAGCATTACGCTACCGATATAGAATCTATGTTTTCTGTATTCGTATATGTTTGGAGTGCTTGCCCTGCGGTGTAATGGTTAGAACACGACTTTCAACCGCAGACAGAGGTCGCCACTTTGATTTGACCTCCCGTCGCGGCAGTTTAAATATTTGGCAATCTTAACGGCTTGTCTGATTTGACATTGTGTAGTGCTATGGTCAGGTCCTATTGTCAGGTTTTAACCACACATTTTACTCCGTTTATCGGAGTGGTAACGCGTGGCAAAAACAAGGATGGACAGTGAGAATGTTACACTCCAGCCAGTGTGCACCTCCCATTTATGCAAACGCTCAAATAATCATAAGAAACTTGCCTGTTCGGGAAACTTAATTCCCACTGTGACTCGTCTTTAACAAACAGCTTGAATTATACAATTAATCTGTAGAGACTGCAGGATCACTTTCTCTAATCTGGGCCAGTGCTCGCCTGTATATTTGGAGTTTGATTGTTCTCCCCGTGGTCACGTGTATTTTTCTCCAGGTCCTCCGGGTTTTCCCTCCACTTTAGAAACATGCGTTTGGGGTATTTGGCTGCGATAAATGTCCACGTGATAAGCCACTTCGTTGAGCTATGAGTTGTGGCCAAGATGCTTCTGGAAAAAAAAAATCTATATTGCTAAGTGGGCCTTACCTGATGAAAAAAAAGTGACGTTTAAAAAATTTAATAGTTTAGTTTTCATCGGGAGAATATAGCACACGGATACGAGACGTGTGAATAGACGTGTGAATTTATTGCAGTGGTTATCATTCTTTTGCATATCGTGTACCCCCTTCCCAGCCACTAGTGGCTGCTACATTCACAGAAAATAATGTTTGATTTGAATTGGGGGCCGTCCATGAATGACGTCACGCGATTTTGGACGATTTTTGACCCCCGCCCCACGTCACACGGCGTCACAAAAAGCCAGACCCCCCCTCAAATATGACGTCACAAAGCTCTGCCCCCCAAAACACTTTAAACTATTGCCAATTGTAGTGTGTATTTAATGTGGCGCTGCACTCTGATGTTGTAGGAGAAAACATTAAAAGGTCTATTTAATTAAGTAGAACGTTTCTAGATTTGAAGCTTTCGTGACTGCAAGGATCCATACTCTTTGGTTCTATTCGGTAAATTCACGTAAAAGTATAAAACAACAAAAAATAAAAAAAATCACGAAAAAATTCACGACGTTTTCGGCCACAACACAAGTGGCCAAGTGGCCAAGTGGCCACTTGTGTTGTGGCCACTTGTGTTGTGGCTGAAACGTCGTGAATTTTTTTTATTTTTTGTTGTTTTATACTTTTACGTGACTTTACCGAATAGAACCAAAGAGTAAGTAGAACGTGTTGTCTATTTACTTAAAGTTGCGCATTTTGATGTGACGTCACATTTCTGAAACCCCCCCCCCCTCATCGTCACACATCGTCACAAATGTCTGACCCCCCCCCCCCCAGGTGTGTGACGTCATTTATGAACGGCCCCTTGTACACTTAATTGTTAAAAGTTATCAAATCACCAGGCTATTTAATTGTTATTCCTCTCCGAATTACAACCTCAATAAAATGAGGAAGTTTTTGAAATGTATATAAATAACGTTTGTGTTTAAAGTTATTTTGTTTTATTGATGACAGGTTTCCTACCCAAGCCAGTTTGCCCAACCTTCTCATTTGATGTGTGATACAAAAAAGTGCTGTGACAGATCTTTATAATTATCGGTCAAGATGATAAGTATGCAAAGTATGTCCCAGCATGCATCAAAGTGGGACTATTACATCATATAAGGCACACGACCCTTGTTCCTTCTGTCTTGTATTCAGATGCTGGCTCACTGTCAGCCCTGCCCAACCCCTGCCCCGTCAATGCATCACCAATTAAATGAAAAGGTATGACATTTCAATATTACCTCAGCTGTATAATTATCATTATTACAATGTACAGTTCAAATGTTTTTTTTATCATAAAAAGTATTAACTATATGTACAGTGAGGGAAAAAAGTATTTGATCCCCTGCTGATTTTGTACGTTTGCCCACTGACAAAGAAATGATCAGTCTATAATTTTAATGGTAGGTTTATTTGAACAGTGAGAGACAGAATAACAACAAAATTCAGAAAAACGCATGTCAAAAATGTTATAAATTGATTTGCATTTTAATGAGGGAAATAAGTATTTGACCCCCTCTCAATCGGAAAGATTTCTGGCTCCCAGGTGCCTTTTATACAGGTAACGAGCTGAGATTAGGAGCACACACTTAAAGGGAGTGCTCCTAATCTCAGCTTGTTACCTGTATAAAAGACACCTGTCCACAGAAGCAATCAATCAGATTCCAAACTCTCCACCATGGCCAAGACCAAAGAGCTCTCCAAGGATGTCAGGGACAAGATTGTAGACCTACACAAGGCTGGAATGGGCTACAAGACCATTGCCTAGCAGCTTGGTGAGAAGGTGACAACAGTTGGTGCGATTATTCGCAAATGGAAGAAACACAAAAGAACTGTCAATCTCCCTCGGCCTGGGGCTCCATGCAAGATCTAACCTCGTGGAGTTGCAATGATCATGAGAATGGTGAGGAATCAGCCCAGAACTACATGGGAGGATCTTGTCAATGAGCTCAAGGCAGCTGGGACCATAGTCACCAAGAAAAAATTGGTAACACACTACGCCGTGAAGGACTGAAATTCTGCAGCGCCCGCAAGGTCCCCCTGCTCAAGAAAGCACATATACATACCCGTTTGAAGTTTGACAATGAACATCTGAATGATTCAGAGGACAACTGGGTGAAAGTGTTGTGGTCAGATGAGACCAAAATGGAGCTCTTTGGCATCAACTCAACTCGCCGTGTTTGGAGGAGGAGGAATGCTGCCTATGACTCCAAGAACACCATCCCCACCGTCAAACATGGAGGTGGAAACATTATGCTTTGGGGGTGTTTTTTCTGCTAAGGGGACAGGACAACTTCACCACATCAAAGGGACGATGGACGGGGCCATGTACTGTCAAATCTTTGGTGAGAACCTCCTTCCCTCAGCCAGGGCATTGAAAATGGGTTGTGGATGGGTATTCCAGCATGACAATGACCCAAAACACATGGCCAAGGCAACAAAGGAGTGGCTCAAGAAGAAGCACATTAAGGTCCTGGAGTGGCCTAGCCAGTCTCCCGACCTTAATCCCACAGAAAATCTGTGGAGGGAGCTGAAGGTTCGAGTTGCCAAACGTCAGCCTCGAAACCTTAATGACTTGGAGAAGATCTGCAAAGAGGAGTGGGACAAAATCCCTCCTGAGATGTGTGCAAACCTGGTGGCCAACTACAAGAAACGTCTGACCTCTGTGATTGCCAACAAGGGTTTTGCCACCAAGTACTAAGTCATGTTTTGCAGAGGGGTCAAATACTTATATCCCTCATTAAAATGCAAATCAATTTATAATATTTTTGACATGCGTTTTTCTGAATTTTGTTGTTATTCTGTCTCTAACTGTTCAAATATACCTACCATTAAAATTATAGACTGATAATTTCTTTGTCAGTGGGCAAACGTACAAAATCAGCAGGGGATCAAATACTTTTTTCCCTCACTGTAACTATTAACATTGCAAATTAACAAGGGCTAATGATTACAAACATGCGTGGCTTCTGCGATGCTTTATAATACGCGTTGGTCCTTGTGGGTATTTAATTAGCGATAATAACCTGAGTTATAAGACACAATGAGATTGAGGCCGCCATAACGCATTGGTTTTGGACAGGAAGATAGTCGTATATAAATAAAGAGAGATCGGTTTCTTCTCTTTGCTCATATTACTTGGTATTGTAACTGACATCTGTTTCTCCAGCCTCATATACAATAATATAAATGAAATGCATGAAAAGCCATCTATTACCCTTAAAGTAGTTCCCTTTGTTCTTGTCCACTTTGCATGATAGGCCTGTGATAAACTATATAAACCATTATCTTCGATATATCTACCCCTGATGAAGATCTTACGTTTTGGTGCAGTATAGACTCGAGGTGAACTGGTTGAGTTTTAATTGCATTATCCCAGTTCACTGCCGTAGGGTGCCACTGTTCTCAGCATGCTTTGATTTATTAAAGGCTAGCGGGAAGTACCCGGCGTTGCCCAGGTCAAAAAAATATTTTTAAAAATACTCTTCAAAATCTAACAGCAGTGCGTACTGACTGTGGTGGTACCTGCTATGATTACAGCAGTGTATACCGACTGTGGTGGTACCTGCTATCACTACAGTAGTACATGCTGACTCTATAGCAGTATGTATCGACTCTATAGCACAACGTACTCACCTGACAGAGTGGCGTGGTGAGGCCTAGTCCTGTGCAGAGCCTCTGGCCTCGCCTAGATTGTCCAGCCGGCCGAGGTGGCACCTTGGCAGGCTGGGGCTGGGCTGCTACCCCTGACCCCCCCTCCCCAGCCACGATCTCCCCGGCCGCTCTGCAGTAATATCTACGGCCTATAGTGGTAGCATGTACCGACTGTATAGTAGTAACTGCACGCATTGGGGTGGGGGGGACATCACACAGTGAAAAATTAACCTCGGCGTTTAGTGTATTTTTTTTGCATTTTTAACGCGAAAGAAAATGTCCCCCTCACTCCCACCGAAGGCGTGCGACTTGGCATGGGCCGTCCCCCCCACCAAAGGCGTGTCAGTTGGTATGGTCGTACACGCGTAGTAAATAAAAAATAAAGGGAAAGCACACAAAAAAATCGCACTTAATCGCTAATTAAACTAATTTAAAGTTGACAGATGTGAAAAAGGAATAGCGCTTGCTCCTGGTGGGGCTTACGGCGTGATACCTGGCTATTTTTATTTAACGTAAACCCCACCATTGGAGAGCCAAATCCTTCGCAAGCACGCGAACACACAAACCAACCCATACACAAACATTTTTTTACTTATATATATAGATTAAATTAAAATTCATATCGCCTACTCAGAGTTGCTTTGTTGTTACATCTCTGCCCTCACTATCAATCTTTTTCTACTATCCACCTTCACCTTATATTATCACAACACCCAAACACCACCTCCACTTTAATCACCCACCCACAAACACCTTCATTGCTTTTTCTCTACCAACCACCACCCACTCACTATACACTTCCTGTCATACACCACCACCTCACTCTCCCCACCATTCACCTTTATATTTTCCCAACCACATTCATCACTCCCCACCATCACCACCACAATATCTGCATTACTCATTAAAAAAAATCTGACATACCTTCTGAATGCTGATACACTCAGCATCCCAAGGCACACACGTCCGTGGCAAATGTGGGCAAGGCAGGGAGAAAGGCACAGAACCATGGGCAAAGGGTGCTGGCCTGCGGCATTGAGACTGTGGCAGAAGTGCTCTGGACAGGCTGGCAACCTGGGCGAGAGAACACCAAGAAGATCTTCCTGAAAAATGTGCTGCCAAGGGCAGTGAAGCTGACCTACAGGTGTGGAACTCAATAACTGCTCCACCACACGATTTCATTGACTTAAAATTGCCACTTTTAATAGGTGCAACAAGATGTATTGACAGTTATATTATATGGTTCTTTCGGTAAAGTCATGTAGATAGAAAAAAATATAATAGCAATAAAATAATGAAAAATAAAGTGAATAAAAATATCACGACGTTTCGATAACAACACAAGCGGTCGTCATCAGGAACAGGGAGGTTAGCCTCTGAGGGCAAGCTGTTTATAAAGGTTTAGAGATGGGCGGGGCAGCTAATTTATAAAGGTTTAGAGATGGGCGGGGCAGCTAATTAGTTGCCCCGCCCATCTCTAAACCTTTATAAACAGCTCTTTGAATGGTGTCGACCTGCTGCCGGTGTCGGAGCCTCCTACATTAACATTAGCTGCCCCGCCATCTCTAAACCTTTATAAACAGCTTTCCATCAGAGGCTAACTTCCCTGTTCCTGATGACGACCGCTTGTGTTGCGATCGAAACGTCGTGATATTTTTATTCACTTTTTTATTATTTTATCGTTATAATTTGTTTCTATCTACGTGACTTTACCGAAAGAACCATTGAATATGAATTCCAGCAGTCACGAAAGTTTTAAGTCGTAATTTTTTGACAAGTCAACTGCATGCTTTTTGATACAATAATTTGTGTTGTATAAGTTCAGTTAACGAACATTCCGAAGATAACTTTGTTCGAATGAGATCCAATGCATCAGTTCTTCTCATTTCTGGAGTAAAAGCTGGCATACAGACAGACACTTTATGAACTCACTTATAGTACAAGTAAATTTAACCTGAATAAATGTGGGAAGTTATTTATTTCCGTGCAGAAACTGAATTCCATTGTGATGGGCATCATGCAGAAAAAAAACCCTTGTCTTTTTCATTATACTCATTGCAGGGTTCCTAGCAGCCTGGTGTTCAGCACACTCTACCCGCAGCCCATAATCCTCAACTCTGGCACCAGCTACACTCTCCCCATCATATTCAGGCCACTGGAAAAGGTGATGCTAGGGGTGTTGCTGAACAAATATGAATGGACAAGCTTCCGATGTTAAACCATTACACATTCCTGAGTCATGTTATACTGTAGACTATCATATAATAATTCAATAGAATTTTGCCACCCTCAGAAGGAATGGAGAGCTTTTAAGGGCCTTCATTCCACAGGCCATCTAGAGGATATCTCGTAATCCTGTTGTTGGGCTTTTCATGCTCATTTATCTGCGTGGTCCACCAACTTGACCTCCACTGCAGTCTACTATTAATAGGGGTGTACCAATTCTTCCCCTAGCAATTTGACGAATTTCCATGATTTAATCCAAGAATAAATATTAACAATGAAAATATTACGTGAAACATAGTCATTGAAAATATATCTATATCAGCAATATTCATATTCGTGGATTATAATTTTCATATTTCAAATAATGTAATTGCAATTTAGGTCTACCTTTGAATGTGTGTACATCTTCTCTTTTCCACATCTCGACTGTCTTAAGTGTCTTCCTGCTCAAATATGCATTAGATGGTACTCATCTCTGTTGGCAGGCCTCAGCCAATGGTGTAAATTCCACATGCATATGCCCAGGGGCGGAGCCAGGATTTCAGGCCGGGGTGACATTCAACAAATTTTAATTTCAAGAATGATTATAAAGTCAGGCTGTTGAACTATACGCCATCGATTGGTGACACACTCTGACAATGCAGTTGCACGGAGTCCGCCAGACCGAGTGTCGTACACTTATACGCAGAATGTCACCCCTGTCACCCCCCTGGCTCCGCCCCTGCATATGCCAGTGGCCAATATATTCATTTGACAACCACTATAGTCTCATCACAAAGCGGTAGATATTTTATCAACCCTTGAGGAATAAATTACCCAGTTGAACCATGACAGATATTTGAACTCGTAACTTTGCAATCTTGAAACATTTGCTCCTTGACTTCCTATGAACTATTGAATGAAAGCACATTAGCCATGAATAGCGGTGATACAATGCATATATGCTCCATGGTGTGTGCACAGAGAGAATATGAAGAGCGGTTGGAGTTTGAGTCAGTCGAAGGCAGATTCTGTGTGGTCCTGCGAGCCACGTTGCCTACACACAAGCTCCACCTGCCTGGATCCCTGACCTTTGGCCACTGTGCCACCTTTCACAATCAAGAGGTCCATTTTGACATGCACAACAGAAGGTACCATTGTATGGCTTTGTAGAGAACATTTATACCTTTTTAATAGTTTTATACTTGCACATACATTCCTCAATCTTCATCATCATCTCCCTTATCATCATTATGGGCATCATGATTGTCTTCTTTATGGTATGTGTACAGCATAATTCGGCACTCTTATGATGGCCCAATTCTTTTTTTAACTTTAGTTTGACCTCTTGCCATGACATACATTTTCACGATTTTAGTATCAAACAAATTCCTATTTTGTTCTGGTTATAATGAGAGCACATTTCTTCAATATACTACCATTTAGGTAAGATTATTAGTTTGCATTGAATGGTAACATTGGATAAAATTCAATTGTTGGGGGAACACATTATTATTGTGTGTATATTCTTGGTTGTGTTTCCCTCATCTACCTTATCGGACTCACTATCAGTATTATTAACACGTGCATAAATCACATGCAGTGGACTCTGTCATCTACCACCAGCGAGCTGGAGACTTCGTTTGGCTGGGAGGTGCCACCTCCATTCTCCATGGAGCCTGCACAGGGTGTGCTTTCTCCCAATGCATCCCTCCGCATCACAGCCTCCGTTCATGCCACCGAGGCTGGGCCCTACTACGCCATGGCCACATGCCGCTATGGAGAGGCCCTCTCATCCAGCAGCGTCGTGGAGCTACAGGCTATTGGTGAGGGCTATCATCAAAAGTTGAATACTCAGGCCAGTGTATGTAATTCTACAGCCATTCAGCTCGTTTATATGTTGCAGTCAAATCTCAATCTACTTTCTTCAAGAGATCAGAAAAAATAACATTGGATACAGGACATTTTTGTATCAGGAAATTCTATTTCCTTCCATAATAACAATAATGTATTTCATTCTGCCTGTTTCTCCTACTCGGTTCCTCTATCTGCCTCTCTGACACTGCCCCTCATACTCCATAAGTCTTCGATCCCAAGTTTTTTCATATTTCATTTCCTACATCTCCATGCTATATGTCTCTGATTTTCTGACTGTGCATCGCTGTGCCCCTTAAAAACATCAGCACGAGGAAGACAAAGTTGGCTGGGTGTGGTTCTCACCACAATACACTGTTATACAGGCATTAATAGGTGCCCGCTGACCGAACACATATTAATGTATGTCAATAATAGCATTCCCAGATTCCACATTTTGTTTCCAGTCCCCTGAAGAACACTAGATTGAGTTTCACTATATTTGTTTGAATTTTATGGACGTTATGCAAATGTTTTCACGTGAATATGTAAGTGTGCATGCATGTGTCTGTGTGTTGTGTATACGCAGCTCAATACCCACGCCTGGTAGTTAGTGCCGGAGATACAGACACACAGCACCGCCAATATGACTCACAACAAGTGCTGAATTTTGGCAATGTGGAAGCAGGTGCCATCTCTGAAAAGTGGCTCCACATCCAGAATCTCTCCTCAGTAAGTGACAGTAACTTAAGTTGCATGGTTATCTTGAGACAGATGTTAATAGGCGTAATAAAATGCATATACTATGCATATAAAAGTAAAAATTAAAACTGCACTCTATATAAGCAAGCACACACGCCTATATTGGTGTGGCTTTTGCCTACAATAAACTAAGTGTGTTGCCGTAGAAGATATAACATGAGATGTACTTGTGAAAGTTTTTCCTCACCCTAAAATTTGGCAGTACAGTCATAACTGAGGTATCAGCCATATTGAGCAGAGAGTTCTTCTCTGCATCTCTGAGTGACCTTCCATCTCCCTCCACCTATACAAGTGGACGTGTAGGCTGGCTTGCCCATGCTCTTTTTTTGTTCATCCTAAAAGAACAGAGCCCGCAAATGTGACCACCATTGTGCCTGATAGTTGTCCTGCAGGGGCCCTGCTCCTACTAATTTAGCAGAGTGGCAGTGCAACAGGAATGGGGTTCTTTTAGGTATATTAATTAATTATGACTTGGGCTCTGCCAGGCCATACATGTCAAGTATTCAAACCACAGTGCCATGCAGATGGAAACAGTATTAATAGACTATACACTAGATTCTACCCTAAATATTCCCCACACCCCCTGTTCTTATTATCTCCCCTCCATCCTTACCTCAATTGAAAGGTGAAGGCATCATTCCAGGTTGAGATTACCACTCCGAACCCACAAAGGAGAAACCTGTTTGGTTGCCGAATTCAGCAGGGATGGGTCAATCCCCAGGGCTCGGCACGTGTGCCCGTGCGGTTCAGCCCAGTCACGGTTGGTTGCTGCACCACCCAATACCTTCACGTGGTCATGGCTGGCAACTTGCCCAAGTGCATTGTCAAGCTCACAGGAAGCTGCCAAGGTGAGAGGTGGCTTTTTGGGGGTTTACATATTTAAACTTAATTTTAAATTTGTGGGAGTTTTCCTTCTATGTATGCATGGACTTTCTGTCGGTACTCCAGTCTTCTCCGACGTTGCGAAACACTTCTTAAAAAGGAATTGACCAAATGTTATTAGCAAGACATTCTTAGACGAATAGAGGACATCTGTTCATTTAGTTTTGCCCTACATTTCAGGCCCAAGTGTCACAATGAGCGAAACACTGCTGGTGTTCGACCGCTTGCTTGTTGGCGAGGTGGGCGTGCGAACGCTGGAACTTCGCAATTCTTCGGCTGTGCCTGCCATCTTCCAGTTTGCACTGGACACGGAGAGCAGTGTTTTTGGCTTGGAGCGAGTTTGTGGCGAGCTGCCACCTCATGCCACTGTGCAGCTTCGTGTCACATTCACACCCCAGCAACCCATCAACTACTATCGGCGTGTGGCCTGTCTAGTGCACCAGCAGGTATGTGTGTCTGTGTGCTCCTCTTGCAGGCAAGGCTACATTGTTTGGGTTATGTATCTACTCATATGTGTAGGTATTCTCCAAGTCCCTATTATATGAAAAACACTCCTTAAGAATGAATTGGCTGCTGCTATGAAACACTTGGAATTCTGATTTAAAGGACAAACAGACATTGTTTTATAAAATTATTCGATGTTGCTGCACAATCAACAAAACAACAACACATTTGTTATATATAAAATAGGCAACGTTTCGGGCAATGACCCTTCTTCATAGCACATGCAAACAAAGTTTTTTTCCCCACAAAGTAGTGAACATTTTATCAATCCCAGTGAGCTAAGAGGCTAAAAAATTCAACCTAGATTTTGGACTCGTGATCTTCCAATCGTACATTGAGCGCTCTGAACGCAATGCCACCCAAGTTGGCACCACGGCATTATGACGTCGACTGTGATTGTCTTGGTGCCCATTTGTGGCCAGGCTCCTGTGCACGTGGAGCTGTTAGGAGCAGGCAGCACGGTGGAGACGACTCCGGCGGTGCTGCATGGGGAACATGTGCAGCGATGTCACACCAATGCGCGGCGTGGCCTGACCCTGCAGTCACCGGCTACCCTTCTCTCCATGCTGCACAACAAGAAGCTCTGCCTGGACCCCACTGATGGGTCGCTTATCCCTTGCCAGGTGCTGATTATTGATATCCACTCTTTCAGGGATCCTGGTAGCTACGCTGCTTTGGAGGCTCTGAGGTTGCTCTAGGTGAAGACAGCACAGGCAGCACAGTCGATAGGCTCCCCTTATGGGGCCAGCCTGTTGTCTTGTTTTTGACCTCTTTCTCATCCCTGACCAACTGCCCTGGGCCCCAACTTTGGCTGGAAAGGTCTGCATTTACAGTATTTATGTAAAACATTGCAGTCTAGGCATATCTTATGTTTAAGTTATGGGAAGTAAGGGGAGTTCCTGATGTGGCTTTCCTGTGGAAAATCTGTCTCCCACATCATTGTTTCATTACATTTATTGCATCTTATCTATCGGTAATGTGTCAGAGTATGGCTAGGTATGTTGGCATAAATTATTCAGGGCTCATAATACAACCTATTTTGTACCTTTAAAATTACACACGAATCCAGTTTTTTTTATTCAACAATTCCACACCATAACTCTTCAAATGTAACTTGATCAGTACTTGATCAATTAAGCAATATTGAAAAAAAACGTGTAACATATCTGCAGGAAAGTGGAATTTTTTTTCTTAAGCATCATAATCGTGACACATTATCACTGTTTATTTACTGCAGGAAGAGGTGGAGTTGCAGGAACCAACTACAGTCGCACCCAGCAATGCTGTTTTTGAACACCGGGTTGATGTACGATCCGAATTGTGCTGGGACGAGGCACTTCCTCCCACTCATGTCAGCCTCAGTGCTAGCATGCTGGACTTCAGCGCTTTTGTGCGTGATGGCGAGAAGGCTGCGGCTGTTGCCCTGTCCCTGCGAAACCACACGCACGGCGCTGTCTGCGTGGTGTGGACAGCCTCAGCTGGTGGGGAGTTCCACGTGGAGCCAGCTGAATGTGAAGTGCCACCCCTCAAGACGATAGCGCTCAGAGTCACATTCCGCCCTCGACGCAGGAACACGCTGCACTATGCTGAGCTGGAAGCCTGCGCTTTCTACAAGGTTGGTGCCGTGATGCGAAATTTTGCCAAACTCATAAATTTGGAATTGTGTTGCACTAGAGCACGATTTTTCGACTCTAGCCAAGCTAAATGTTTGTTAGACTTATGGCCAGATAATCAAGTAATTTTCATTCCTAAATTCACCATATGGTCTTCTCAATATCCATTGTCTAGATTATTTAAGTAAAAGGTATTAAATATATTCCTGTATGTAAGTTTCACTTCTTTCGCACCATACGTAGCCAACTGCGCTAATTGATTGGCTTTGTAGGAATACATGAAGTGATCACTATAAAATATAGTGTTTTTGTAGATTCATGCCCTTTGCCTTGTCCATCCCTGGGGCTCCTATATCTACGTTATTCTTACTCAATGCTTACTGAGACCTTGCACTCAGTGGAGGTCCAATGTTGTTTTAGAGCATGAAAGACTTTCGCCTGGTGGAGGAGCCTACAATGTGCCTACCTTGGTGCCTGACCCTGGCTGTGAGCACACACACGTTTCAGCCAGGACAGCAGCCCTTCCCGCCCACCTGCAACTTGTCCACTGCCCATGTAGTAAGAGCAACTGCAGCCATGCACACTTCAAGTTTTGCAAGATTTCTCTCACGTTGGTGTGGATATTTGCATCTTTCGTAGGCATCATTTCATACATTAAAATACGTCATTATGCTCATAATACATGGATGGAACCCTTCATGTAAAGACCTTGTTATACCATGCAGCTTGATGCAGCAATGACTGCATACAACACGATGCATGTTACATCACTTCTTAATCTTCACGATGCTGCTTTGTGTGACAGGTATATGGGACTGGTGTATGCAGTGTGCTGCATGGGTTAAATCAAGAGCAATCTGTAGAGTAAAGGTCCATGATATTTGGTCACATCATCATCAGTAGGATACAGTTATTTCTGCACAATGCTCACCCTATCATGTTTGCTTAATATATAAATACGTAATATTATAACTTGTTATTATTCAAGTGTGTACATACAGCACGTAAAAAAAGAAAGTATACATGATTAAAACATTACATATTAGTTATTTAGCATGCTTAACGTACTTAAAGAATAATTGAAGCATGTGAGGCTTGTTCACTGAAATGCATTAAATCGCAGCGGGAATAAGGAATTGTTCCATGTCCATAGTTTTTTATTGGACTGTATGACTGTTCATTACATTTCTTCATTACATAACAGTGACTGTCTTGATCACTCTTGATTTCGTAACTTGTCACCTACCACCACTGCCAGTCCTACACAAACCCTTAACCTTTTCTTTTTTGTTGAAAGGAATTCCCAGCAGTGACGGCTGGAAAAAGTACCCACACCACTGCTGTGCTTACAAACACGGGGGACACACCAATGTTCTTCAGCCTACCGGTGGGTGCCTGCCCAGCTAGTGGGAAACCAAACCCTGGCACCTCAACCCTGGGGCAGCCCAGTCTGGCCCAGGGAAAAGGGGAAAGCAGGTCTCAGGAGCGACTTAATGGTGCCATCGGATCCAGAGGACCTGAGGGGGTGGGACTGGTGGTGAGACCCAGTCAGGGGTTGGTGCCCCCTGGAGGGAAGCAGGTGGTTTTGCTTCGGGCCTCCTCCAGCGCTCCGGGACTCTATTGCCAAGTGTTGCCTATTCTTCTCAATTACTGTGGTCAATATACAAAGGTGAGTCACGGCGCTTTTACTCCCCTCACCCCCCCGTCTCTCCAAAGCACCCTGCTCCATCCCAATATGTGTGACGATAGTGCTTTGTGTTTCTTAATTACCTAAAAAATTATCACCCAAGCTAGTCCTTATTTTAACACTTCTCCAAACCCGCATACATAAAAAATATATATAAAAATATATATTTTAATATTACAGACATTGTCACCCTGAATCTGTGAACCTCATGTCAAATTATCCAGCCAATAAAAGTGCTGTTGTGTATGTAACTGTTTCAATGTGATTTTACATATTGTTATTTTTGAGACGCAGCCCTAAATGTAATTTAACTTTTTCCACTATTGTAGCTCATTTTAAATAGAGCAATATGGACAAAAACATTAGTATGAGCAACTAAATGACAAACAAGTTGCATTGTTTAACTTAGAGCGGTCATTATGCTCCATTACACCATAATAGTGACATCACTGTGACTTTATTGCCATACATTTTAATTTATCGTTAAAATAATGTTAATAGGGCCCTGTGACAGGCTGTCTGAATGGAATTGAGATGGGGTTTTTTTCTTATAAACAAAGCTTCAAGCTGATGTTAGACCCTCATGTACACACAACCTAAGCGTGGACCGACAGGATAAGAGCTATTTGTTTTTGGGTTGTATCATTCTTTCAGGCTGACATCTAATGAGCATATGTATATTTGTCATAATTTCAGAATATGGAGGTGTCGTGGCTGGTGGACCGGCCACAAGTGCAGCTTGAAGGCAACGGGAGGCTGTTTTTTAAGCCTACATGTATAGGGACCATGTCACAGCGCTCACATACCATTCACAACTGCTGCCAGCTGCCCCTGTGCTTTCAGTGGAACGTTACAGGCAGTGGCACATTGAGTGTCTCACCTGCACATGGCATCATTCAGCCAAATGAGAGTGTGGTGAGTGATGTGTGTGTGTGTGTTTCCTGTACATATGAGCCATCTGGCTCATTTGAATGACTCGTATAGCTGGGTGTGTTGCACACCTGTAATTAGTACTTTAAACGCAAGGGTTTGTGGATCATGTAGATGTGTTAAACTCCCAATCCTTCTGGGCTGTGAGATGAGCAAAAAATTGTGTTATCCCCTCAAAACATGGGTTTGCTCCAGGTACTCTATTTTCCCCCACGTAATAATAACATTTCTTAAAGTGGAATTTACCAAACATCTGAATGCAGGCCCCTGTTGAAAAAGTCTCAGACCGTGGAAATATGTAATTACAATTATGTAAATGTAATGCACTGCATTACATTTACATCATTGTTATTTCAGGAATATATAGTGTTGGTCAACATTTAACCAACGTCCCTTTTATAAAGCAGGAAGGCCAATTACCAAAAGTCACCTATATTTTTCTGTTATACATGAGCACCAAGTCTTCAGCTGAGTCGATCAAATAAATTCCACTTTGTGAAAAGTCAACAGTGGCCATGCTATGAATATCTTGGAACCCTTTGTGGGAATGTGGAATTTCTACAACAGATGAAGAAGATGAAAACCGCCGCTGTTTCCATTGAGCAAGGAGACGTTTTAATGTTTGACTCATGATCAGATATGTTTATTTCATCAGAAGAGGCCTAGAAAACTATATGACTACTTTTTATATTATATTTTTTTACGGACATGCTTCTACAGTCGCAGGTGTGGAGTTTTTCCCCACTGGAGGACAAAAAGTATGTTTTGAAACCCAGTCTCCTTGTATGGCTGGCATCAAGTCAGCACGGGGGGCAGCTAGACCCAGTGCAGAGCCATCAGCAGGGAGACAAGGAGGAAACGTCGAGCAGCAAAACCCGCCTATCCCTGCGTGTCATTGGCGAGGGAGCCATTGGCAACATCAGGGTGAGAACACCAACTTGACGCCCATTTGCCTTGTACATATCCACCCACGCGGTGCTGTAGCAGTCAGAGTTCAAATGCCAGTTAGAGGCCAACTCAGCCCTTCTTCATTCCTCTGGAGTCAAAACATTTAGTTCATCTTGCTATTAGGTCAATAATAGAGACAGTGGCGTTTGTCATTGAAATTTACACCACTGGCATTCTCCTTTGAGCAGTGAGACCCCATGCCAGTAACTTGTTCCCCATACACATTTACAGCTGGGTGGGGCTGGGTCAAAGCACTCCAGCTCCAGATCAGCTTTTTAGCTGAAGTTCCAGTAAGGGGTCAATTCAGCCTATCATTTCCCAGTGTTCGATAAAATAACTACAATTTAGTGGAGAGTCAACAGTGATTAATAGAAACACTGACCTATTTAAATATATAAAAAACAAATCTCCACTGGATTTGGGCTATCATTGGAAATTATAATTTAAACAAAAGAGACACTTTGACGTGAATTGAGACTTCAGTACAGTGTTGTGATGTCTTCTCTAGGCTATGGAGAGTGACGTGAACCTCGGTGTGGTAGTGGTTGGCACGGCTGCCTTGGGGCACCTGACGCTGGTCAATGATAGCAACTGTGACCTCAGTTTCACCCTGAGCGTGGAGCAGCACCAGCTGCAGGCATGTAATCCTGACAAGGTCATGATGACACACACTGGTAAGGCATGTTAATAAGTAAGAATTAACAGTGAATGCAACATTTGAAATGTTTTTTTTTAACATTAACATACAGTACTTAAATGGGAAGGTTTTCCAGTGGAACAGTTCCTGACACAAATGGAAGATCATGAGTTAAAATATCATTACCCCTCCGATGTCATTAATATTAGCACTACTTTGTTAAAATAATGGATCTATGAATAGGCTGGTCCTGCCATACGAATGTGATTATTTTTTTTTACCACTGACTCGTGACCAGTAAAGGAGATTATCCACACCCAAGGCTTACCTAAGAATACCATATTTAGTCTCAAGACTGTCTTTCAGTAAGGTCCTACATGAGCTTTTTGGCTATATTCTTTGGTTCTTTCGGTAAAGTCACGTAGATAGAAACATAATAATAAAAAAGAAAGTGAATGAAAATTAAAAAACAAAAATAAAACAATAATGTAGACTGTAGCCTGGTTCTTAATCTGAGTGAGTGTACGGGCAAACTATAATGTGGACTGTAGCCTGGTTATTAAGTTTGGTGAGTGTACTGGCAGTCTATAATGTAGACTGTAGCCTGGTTCTTAACCTCGGTGAGCGTACTGGCAGTCTATAATGTAGACTGTAGCCTGGTTCTTAACCTTGGTGAGTGTACTGGTAGTCTATAATGTAGACTGTAGCCTGGTTCTTAACCTGAGTGAGCGCACTGGCAGTCTATAATGTAAACTTATTCTGGTTCTTTCAGGAATAAAAATAAAAACCACGACGTTTCGATCGCAACACAAGCGGTCGTCACCAGGAAAAGGGGGGTTAACCTCGAAAGGCAAACTGTTTATAAAGGTTTAGAGATGGTCCTTGGAGAAAACATGCATACAAGGGGACAACAAATCAATATCCATACAGATAGAGCAGCAATCGACTTGTTCTGCCATTTACTGTCCACCTCATAACTCTACAAGTGCGGTGTTTCACACACACAATGATGTCTACATGGCCCCCCAAGCACACTTCCGAAATGCTGGCTTACAGGTTTCACTGCCACACTTGACATAGTATCATCTGAAATGTGTGAATTATTTAAAGTGGAGGTAAGAGCCACCAATCCGAGTTAATCACCTGGTCTTTTGTTTGTTTTGCAGCATTGGAGCTAAATGAATATGAAAGCATCATTCCAGCTCGCTGTTCGAAGCAAGTGCAGGCTATGGCAAGGCCTACTTGCAGCGGACGTTACCACTGGACCGTTAGCTATCGGCTGGTCACCCGGCATGGTAACACATGTACACACACATGCAGGCAAGCATGCACATGTATTTACATGTGTGTTTGTATCAATTGTATGCCAGTTAAAATTCCGGTTGGTGGCTGGCTCAGCACCCCTCGAGGGTCAATATTAATACCACTTTTTGGATAGTCAACAGAGATTGTCCCGTGGAAAGACTGGCCTTCTACATGAGAATGTGTAATTTGGATCACTGATTTCGCAATCACAATATGAGTGGCCTTTCCAATGGTCTGATGTAGTAATGTGCTCAAGTATAAAATCATATTTTATGGAATACAGGATATGACTTGGGTGCTTAACATGGCATCGGCCCATGCCATTATTAAAATGTATCAAAAACTCCAATGTGTCAACATAATTCAATGAGCATGAACAGTACTCATCTATTTGTGGCCACAAGCCAGTGATGAGAGTTCCACATTCTTATGGTGGTTCACCATTGGAGCCATATGATGATGGTGAGCTTGGTCCACCCCTGATCAGAATTTGAACCTATGAATTTCATGTTGTGGGTTAAGTTCTCAAAAAAAAGTGGCATGTGTCAAAAAGGTTTTTCAATTCCAATCGAAAGCTGTATGTGTGATGTGTGTGCTCTCACTGCCCAGCTGGCTTGGCGTTGGGTGTGAGCAAGCTGTGCCGTGTGACAGCCGAAGGCGCCCACCCGACTCTCTCGGTGCTGAACGTGCGCGGCTCAGGCAGTGCAGCCGGCCTTAGCAAGATGCAACTATGGACCATGATGAACCTGTGGCAGCTCAACTTCTACCTTGACTTGGAGCCACCCTACGAGGATGCACCTGACAGCGGGAGGTAGTGTCTCCTCTCTATACACTGGCACTGATTACATTGCAAAATTAACCTTGCCATTACTTCCTTTTCCAGCCAGTTTTTCATGCTAATAAATCGTCTGAAGTATTTGAGCAGGCCTAAATGAACAGCAAGTTACAACAAGGTGATGTCACATCGCTCGTGATGTCACTCCATGATTAGATGACTGTATGCCAATGAGTAGGACATTAAACATGATATATCATAGTCATGACTGATATATCCATTGACAAGTTCTGACCGACAACAACTTTATCACATTATTGTGCGGAATACCATGTAGAAAAATGTCTACTTGTGGACCAGGCATTAACATGTGTGTGCACCGTGTTACATGTGTGTGCAGGCAGCGTGTTGTCCTGCCCTGCCGCACCCCTCCTCCACTGCAGTTTGACCTGGGATCAGCCTCGGCTGGTGCGGAGCCCTCTGTCATACACTTGCTCCTGCAAAACCCTGGTCTGGTGGAGGCTCACTGGTCAGTGCTCACAATTTTCCTGACTCAGCTAAAGGTGTTCATTGCCTGCAACACGATACGATATGTATGGATTCATAAAAAATTCCAAAAACAATTCTGTCATAAGACGCTGTTAAATAGGGAAGGGGTATTAGGTGGGCAGATTTAGTCGTGGGATGAGATGATCAGGAATTGTATGTAAATGTAAATTTCGCTCTACGCCGTTGCAGTGTTATAAAATGGATGTTAATCACCTGTTAAATAAACATTGTTTCTCTAGCAGGGTATTGGTTGTAGAAGCAGTGACAGTTGAATACATATAGGTGAGGTGTTTATTGCTTGTGGAAATGTATTAACTAATTACAGTGCAGTATATTGTAAATCCCACTTGGCCAAGTGATGGTGTGGTAGGTTATTCAGTATTAACTCACCATTTGGAGGTTGTGAGTTCAAATCCTGGGCAAGGCGTTTCTCAGTCCATTATCCCTTCAGGGTTTATGAAACTTTGTAGGAAGTCATCAGTCATTTCCCATGGAAGACTATGCCCAGATGTAAGAATATAAAGTTTATTCTCTAGGCTCAGGACCACCATTCTATATGAGAACTGCCCAATGCTTATTTGAGTATATGCATAAAACTACGACGTGGCCTAACCAACCAGATAATGGGGATCATAGTATCGGCTACGGAAACCTACATTTTAAATGTAAAAATCATTAAAGGATGCATTATTTAAAGGAACAAAACTATGCGAATAATTTATTTTCGGCTGAGTAAGGGATAGGTGAAGCATGCAAACATTTCAGCAATAAGCACTGCAGAACTTATACTGTCATTTAAAAATAATGCTTGTTTAACACGTAGGCTTTCGCTACCAATATTATTCATAATAAAGGTTTTTGGGTTAGATCGCGTTATTTATAAATGTGTCGTAACCCTCCACCACCCGACACGGCCAATCAGTAAAAAAGTGTCACGTTGACAAAAGACAAATAGTTCACTACTTTAGCCCACCGGTGTGTTGAAGAGTGAATCCACAAGATTTCGGGTGGTGGAGGGTTACGACACATTTATAAATAACGCGATCTAACCCAAAAACCTTTATTATGAATAAAAATAATGCTGTTTATGTCAGAGCAATAGTCTGCAACCATAAGCCTCCCAGTATGGATTGTCTATTATTCCCTCTGTGTCCTGGCAGGGCGGTGGTGTTCCCTAATGAGAACTCCCTGGAATTGGAGGTGTGGGCAGAGCACATGGACTTGGACGCTCGTGAACTCCGCATTGCACGTCTCCAGAGAGACCAGACATTCACTGTGTTCCCTCGCGGAGGCCAACTACAGCCAGGGGCTAAGCAAATTGTCACAGTCACCTACAGGCACGTGACTACTCTTTTTGCCACATGCCTCACACATGCACAAAGATCTCGTGTTTATCTTTTAGACCATAGGAGCAAGTGCTTGTATTAAGCACCTATTCATAATTTTATGGCCATCATACCAACAGACAATTGACGACAAATTTTCGGGCACAGGCTTTTGCGTGGTCAGTCACAGTCCTGAACTCGTCAGCTGTGGATGGCTCCTGTAACAAATGACACTGGAACAGTTGAGGCATCATCTTATCTTCACCACTGATGCAGTTCGTGTTCTAAGCCTGGTCTCAATAGAGCCACATTTTTTTAGGTTTATTTTGCAGCTGCCAACACTGGCGCGGAGGTGGTTCAGGCATCCCTAGATTGCCCGTGATTATTCTTATCCTGGTGGTAGCTGCTGAAATTAGAAACTGCTGACATTGCTTGCAATCATGCGTTCTAGAGTTGGAGCCACGTTGCTCTCTATTGACAAAAGCTATGTAAAGGTAGGTGTCCATGGTCTAGCATGACGTTCTGCATGACTAGCTACCATTCTTCTGATGTCTGGAGAAGCAATGCCAGCCAAGAGCAAATGCACCCCTACCAAAGCCGACAGTACAAAAGCGGATTTCCATGCCACACCTAATATATTTACCCACCAGCCACCACTTCATGACCTTCAACCAAGCATGTATTGGCAGGACCTTTGGTTCAGTGCATCGCTTGCTTGGTCAATCATAAACAATACTTTATATTTTTTCACAACGCCTGCTCATTCTCACTTGTATGCCAATGCACATGCATGTATGTGCACACATTAGCACCAGAGGGCAGCATTTCTCAACTAATACAACTTTTTGAGCAAAATCGTCATTCGCTGGTTGGGTGCAGCTGCAGTTAGAACACTCAACTAATACAACTTTTTGAGCAAAATCGTCATTCGCTGGTTGGGTGCAGCTGCAGTTAGAACACTCAACTAATACAACTTTTTGAGCAAAACCGTCATTTGCTGGTTGGGTGCAGCTGCAGTTAGAACACTCTTTCCAATAATACCAACACCTGCGATTTGCCACGAAGTAACGGTGACATCACTACGGCACCTGCGCCAGACCAGCTGCATTTTGAGGCCACGTGAAGTGTCGAAGGATCGCTGACAGGAGGTCACGAAACAGACCAAGGTGCCATGGGTTGACTGACTTCGATGACTGGAAGATGCATCAGCTGTGCCCGCTACTGTGCCAACTTGCTGCATTTTATCCGCCCAGCTCTCCGCTCGTTGTTGTGAGCATCGCTCCTCTGCTCTCCGTTGTTGTTGGAGGGCAACTGCCTCCAGCACTTTTTCCACACACAATTGGACTGTCATGTGCTCAAATTCCATTCTGGGGTCGAATTATTCCGTTGCTCCCTTTGGCATTGAAAGGATGTTTTGGAGTCAATGGTAATTGTTCTATAGGCAGACTGGTTCCTACGAGGGAGAAGTGGAATTTACATCACTGACTTAGGGTAAACAGATAAGGACTGCCTAATGCTCATTTCAGCTGCTTGATATTTGACTTTTGACTTCACTATTCCTTGAGTAAGAGCTTCTGAGATAACTATGATTTCGCCGATATGTTGACTCCATTTGTTATTTTAATTAAAGCGTTATTTGCGTCCTCTTTAATGTGCAATTATTTAGGCATGAGTTTCCAGCATCAGACTGGCTGATGGTGGTGTTCAGGGTCACTCATGGCAGGAGCATACCTGTAAGTATTAATTAAACTCAATTGTTATTGTGGTCTCACCTGGTTTTTTTCTGCACTCTACCACATTATTTTTCTATGTGTTTTTGTCATATGCTAATATATATTAAAAATAACTTTTGGTTGATTCAAGTATAACTCTAATAAACTTGTATAGACGTATATATTAATACTCTTTGGTTCTTTCGATAAAGTCACGTAGATAGAAAAATAATTTTAAAAATAATAAAAAATCACGACGTAACGATCGCAACACGAGCAATCGTCTTCAGGTGAAAAAATACAGCAGGCGAATTGCTGAGGCAGAAGAAATATAACGGAAGAGCTGCTGCAACAAGAGGTTATATAGGTTTGAGATGGGTGCAACCCAAGGGTAAGTGGGCGGGGCTAGAGATGAAATTTGCATGTAAATGTAAGATCGGAGAGGCTGATATACCTCACGACTACGGTGCTGAAGGGGTGGCCATTGTATTGCTAGAGATATGTCAATCTGTAATTTGCATGTAAATGACTCAGCAGTTCGCCTGCTGTATTTTTTCACCTGAAGACGATTGCTTGTTTTGCGATCGAAACGTTATTTAAAAAAAAATTCTATATATGTGACTTTACCGAAAGAACCAAAGAATATGAATACCTGCAGTCACGAAAGCTTTAAGTCATTATATATTAATTTGAATGTTTCTACCAAACACAAACATATAGTATTGTATATCTACACTTAAAAAAGTATTCCTGGCTATGGTATATGCATAGTGATTACGTTTTAATATAGTGACAACCTTGACATTTTCTATATGACTAAGCTAGCTAAAGCAGTAGCATTTTATGATAAGTCAGGATAAAAAGTCGTCATTTATATCTGAAATTAAATCCACGTATTTTAACTTAGTTATGATGCAATACAAATGGGAATACAACTGTATTTTGAATGAACCTTAAAAAAAACAATATTTGAAACTTTAAAATGAATGATCTAGCTGTAAGGAATGTACTAAACGTGGCTTGATCATGTACTCTGGTTCTATATAGTGCAGTGTGCCAGGCGGTATGGTGCATAACTGTAATCCACTACTATTGAGGCAAGATTTGTAGCTCACATACGTAGTAGATCATCAAATTGATTGTTGACTATTTTGTATGGATTTTTGAGCATTATTATTTTGTCACATGCATTATGCATGGAGTTTCTCTGGGTGCTCCAGATTATTCCCACTAGATATTAGAGATGCATTAAGAAATTAACCAAACGTTGCAATGCAGGACTCACACGAACACCTTTATTGAGACTCCGTGATGCATTATTCGGCAAATAGTGTATTTGTACAATGTAATTTATTGGGAAATGTAAATGTATTCCGAACGATATTTAATTTGATACTGTGTGTACTGCAGCTTAACCTGGTGGGAGTGACAGTTCCTTCTGATCTACACTACATCCATTACCCATCCCACCAGCATACATTGCTGCCTGTGGCTTTGAGATGCCAAACCCCACCCATACAGGTAAGCTCTAGTTACATGAGGGAGCGTATTTATGGAACTCACTCTATGTGCCTCACAGCATAAAGGACCTGTGTCAGATTCTTTCCTGAGGCATCTTTTTGTGTGGTGTTTATATGTTCTCCCCCTCTTTGGCATGGGTTCCCTCTGGGTTATCTGGTTTCCTCCCATCGTGAAAAACACATTGGTGTTGGCCAAACATGCTAATGCAGGACCCTCCTGAAAACGAGATTTTGGACTCATTGTGACTTTCCCGGGTAAATAGTGGTAATTCGGGGCTCTGGACGAATGCAAGTGGCCAGTGATTTAATCGCTTCGCGTTGAATTTAATTACCAAGGAACCATGGCAAGAAAACCACAGTAAGTGGTGTGCTTGAGGCCCTAAGGGGATAGGTGTCTATGGCATCTCGTGCAAAACCCTATATGGCAGATTTGCCCCTTCTAGGAGCCTCCAGAAATTTTGGGCAATAAATATCGCTAGTCGTATGTAATGTCTGAACACTTGCTGGAGAGGCGAAGTTGCCATTCCTACTGCTTGTGTCACTTGTTTTTGTATGTATGTGTGTGTGTCGTTTATGTGCGGAGTGGTAGCGTAGCGGTTAGCGTGCTGCGCGACGAACCCGGCGACTCGAGTTCGATTCCCGCTCATGGCCAACACCAGTGGCGAGTATCTGTACCGGTCCTGGGCCTCCTCTAGGTGGACTAAGCTTAAAATGAGTACCTGGTGCATTGTGTAAACATTGGCAATGTTGGGACAAGTGCTAACAGCGCTTGCCCTAACAGCACTTTTCCCCAACGGTCTTTTAAGGCTATACGGGGGATCTTTGTCTTTGTGTGTGTGTCCGCCAGGTGTTTGACCTGTATAATGGTGGAGCGATGCCCGTGAGCTTCTTGGTGCAGCAGGACTCCCTGCGAGTGGTCTGTGACGAGAGCTACTCGCACAGCGTTCTGGAGTGTCTCACCCCTGAGGGGAACATCGCGCCCGGGGAAACTGCACACACCCTCTGGCTGTTCTCTCCCTTAGAGGCCAAAACATACACGGTGATCTTGACTGTGGTGCTGCTCACACCCTTCACTGCTGTGATGTAACTTGCTGCCATGACAGAAAACATTCAGAAGTCGTGCTGGGCAATTCCCATCATCTCTCACACAGAGTCTTAATCTGATTATAGGAGTTGAATAACGTTTCGAATTTCATGAGTGGAATTGTGGGTATTTTTGGGGAAACTTCCAAACGGCATATTTAGCCGTGATTCCAAGGATTGGTAGTCCACGAATGACCTGTGAAATTCATGTGGATTATTTGGACGAAGGAAATGCAGGAATATATATTTAAATTAATAGAATGACAATATAGGAATTATTAATAGACACCCCGATGATTTTGTGATGAAGATTTTTGGAATTCTATTCCAATAAATGTATTTAATGTTTCAACGATCCTTTAGTAAATCCACTTAGAATACGCTTGCTATTCCAACAGTTCCATAATCTCAGAGATTTATATTCGAGACACGTTAGCCTCGTTTTGATCAATTTCAAGTGAATGGAGATTTTAACATGAGAATTACCCATAGGAGAATCAACATATTTACAGGAATTTCCCTGGTATCATTTAAGAATGAAAGAAGTTCAATGTTTAAGAGGCAATAACAGCCAATGCCAATAATATCATGCACATACTGTTAACACCAGACCTCCAAGGTCTGCTCTTAAAAGAATCCCACCATCTGGCTGAAGGTTTTCCTCTTGGTTATTGACCACTGCATACTATTCCAATTGCACCTTATCCCTTACCTCCCCCTTTTCCTGGTGCCCAACAGCATTGCATGCCTTAAAAAACAGCTTCCAACTTTATCATTAATTAGCCTGTTTTTACTCAAAGACCATAGGTTTTATGTCAATGTGGCTAAAGAAGCCTGTTCAAGTAAGATATCTACTGAAGCAATTATGTTAATTCATCTTATGGTGGTGGTTTCTGACACAAGGTGATGCATTGATGTGATTACAAGACATCTCTCTGATTACATTTTATAAATATCACAATCGAAATATGATAATCAACAAAACTTCCAAATAAAAGTTATTACAAATAGTGTAAGAGGAATTACACCAAAGTGTTCCATATTATTTAGAGTAGAGGTCATAGGCTCTCGCTGGGTCCTGATTGTGATGCGCCTGCCCCATCATGCAGGTGGACGTGCCGATACACGTCCTGCATGGAGAGTCGTCACTGGTCACATTCCGCGGTGTGGGATTTGACGAGCAGCAGACGGACAACACTCACCTAAACTGGGTGCACTCGTTGACCCAGCTGCTACCATCTGCTGCACCCTTCCCACACTTACCCTTACAGGTCCGTACAATGACCAGCACAGCAGCGGAGAGTGTAGAGATGCATGGCAGATTACGGCTCAGCAGAGGATGAAATTGCCCCCAAGATTGTGGCATGATAGGGCATAGTACAGAAGTACCAAACCTGGAGTTTGTCGCTATTATTTTGTGAAAAATTCAGCCTAAGGGCTCCAAAAAGACTGCATCTGTAAGACAACACCTTTTTACTCCCCACTACTGGTCTGGCTTTAACCAGCGTTGAAGTTTGAAATTATTTTTTATATTGGTTAAGGGGTTTAGAACCCCAGTTATAAAACTTGCTATATAAAGATGACCATAGTGAGGCTTGCAAGCTTTATAATCTTACACGGTGAAAATAGAAATAGCTCTTAAGACTGTAAAGATTTGAACAATATACAGCAAGTACCATACTGATAATAATTATTATTATAATTATTATCAGTATGGTGCTAGCTGTATACATATATGTATTTCTATAAAATGCAGTGACAAAATGCTGTAGTAAAACATGGTACATTGAAATATGGTACGGCTCAGTAAATAACAGCCGTTTATTCGTGCTATCAGACACGGTGCATACTTTATACAATTAATGTGCACCACGTGTTCCAGTTACTTTGTAATTTAACCCATTTATAATTCAACAGTACCATTAAATAGCTTGCAGTAAGACAAAAGGTTTCCTTTCAGTAGTGTTAAAGTAGTTATTGATTTTTGCTTTTATTTTTATGCTTAGCAATCCATTCCATGTAGCAATCTGTCATGGGTAGTGAATGCAACTCTTGTTGGTCGTATGCCTATTAATCCCTTTTTGTAATTGCGAATTGAAAGCATCATTTGAAAATACACTATCCATTGATATTTTGTTTATTTCATCCATTTAATGTGGTGAAACTGAATACTTGCAGGACTAGCACATGAAATGCATGTCGTGGAGGCTGCCTTGAAACATTTATCCTACTACTCTTAGAATTATCAATACATTGGAACAGCGTTTAAGTTGGAAATGTCCTATAAACTTAAATGTCATTTGGCTAAGTAGCATTTTGATCAGATTGGTGAACTCACAATTGGAAGGTTGCAAGTTGAAAACCCATTGAGGGATCAAATCAGCCGATCGTCCCATCGGGTTCAATAAGTGAGTAGGGGCCATCCATAAATGATGTCACGTACCTATGGGGGGGGGGGGTCAGACATTTGTGACAATGTGTGACGAGGGGGGGGGGTTTGAGAAATGTGACGTCACGTAAAAATGCGCAACTTTAAATAATATAGAATTGTTATAACAACACTAATTGTTATAACAACACTCCTACAACATCACAGTTGTAACGTAACACTAATTGTTATAACAACACTCCTACAACATCAGAGTGCAGCGCCACATTAAATACGCACTACAATGACAATAGTTTAAAGCGATTTGAAGCATGTTTTATTTTCAAAATGGAAATATGGTTTGGGGGGGGGGGGCAGAGCTTTGTGACGTCATATATGAGGGGGGGGGTCTGACTTTTTGTGACGCCGTGTGACGAGGTGGGGGGGGGGGGGTGGTAATAAATCGTCCAAAAATCGCGTGACATCATTTATGGATGGCCCCGTACCACTTTGTGCAAATTCCACAGTTGTCGTCCCTTTAAGAGCTATGCCTCCACCATCGCAATTAGGAATGTCCTCCATTAGTTTAGGACTACAAAAGGAGATTAATGTTACAGGGTATACAAACAGCTAGTTGGAGTAGGAGTCCTCTAAAATTGACTTCAAATTCAATTCAGAGGATAGTACAGGTTTGGCGTTATTTCATATGGTTAACCAGTGTGATCACCAGTGGTTATATGTTAATGTCGAGATTATTGAGCCATTTGACGGCTGCCGGGGAAGTGTTGGTGATGTTTGTGCCATTGCCCTTGAATGGTCTAAGAGGGCAGTGTCGGACAATGTGGTCCATAGTTTGTCTTTGGTGTTCACAGTTGTAACGTGAATTCTCTGTCATTTTCCACCGATGTAGGTGGCCCCATCTTCCATGACATATATAACTCGGTTTATTTCTATGGTTGTCACTTTTGATGCTGGCTTTATAAGTTTTGAGCTTCAACATTTTATCATAAAAAAATATTAATTCCTCAGTATGTATGAGCCATAGGGAGTAATATTGAATTCTACAAATCCTAAATGTGTCTTAGTCTGGTGATCTGTGTACTATTTTATAATTTGGTGTATTATATATATGCGCCCTGAGAACGATTGAGCGCTTTATACATGTAAATTGTTATATAAATTATTAGATTTCATAAAGTGATGTGGGCAGTAATCACATATATCCGTCTACTCATTTTTTTTATATAGACTATTAATATGAAACTATAATGAAAATAAAACCATGACAATTGTATGTGTCAGACATCGTGGTGTTATGGGAGTTGTGATGTGTTTCAGTCATTTGACTTTCTGGCAACAGACAAAACCTATTTAATTTCTTCTTGATTGATACCCACCTAGTATTGGAGCAATACATTTCGTCGCGATAGGTATTGGTGTCAATGTATCACAGTATTAATCGCAATTTAATTTTGAGATTGCTCGTGTTCCTGAACACATCATAGCCCAATGCAGCCACAAGTCATTTGTCCATAGAGACGACATACATGTGTGACGTAATTACACTGAGTGACATCACAGTACCGCTTTGTGCCATTATATCTGTGTCTCGTGCAGCTGTCACACCTGTCTGTGGAGCAGCTTAGCTTTGGGGAGCTGCCTGTGTACAGCAAGTCCACCCGAATTGTATTCCTGAGCAATACATGCAAGGATAGGGCAGTGTTCTTCATCTGGCGTAATCCTGCACACGTGGACACTGAGGTGAGGCATATATATGGTCGCCCAGACAGATTGACACATGTACTTTGGCAGGATAGTTCGTGAGAGGGACAAACCAAAGCAACAAGGAGATAGTCATTATCACATTGCACTATGAACCCAACGACCTGAGTTGAATGACATTATTGTACATATTTAGTAAATACAACTACTGTACAGTCATGTCAAGTTTGACAAGCAAATTAAAATCAAATACAATAAATCCTAATCGTATACAGTACGTCTCGAGTGATTATAGGTACACATCAGAACATAATTTCTTTGTTATAATTATCTGCAGTTTATCGCTGAATACCTAATTTCGGTACACTGAAGAAAAGGGGTGATTATTCATCACACAATGAGAACATTTAAGCTCAGTCAACTTTTAATCTTGTTCATAATTATTTCTTGCTTCAGAAATAATTTATAAATTGTATTCTTTGTTTGCTGTGCCAGAACACCAGCCTGGTATTATCAAGTGAAAGTTAGATTAGTGTCTGAGTATTCAAATATTGAGTGGTGCTCATCTCTGTTGATGGTCCACAGCTATTGGTGGAAAGTCTACATTCTAATGGCAGGGATAATTTTTCTACAGGACACCTATTAACTTTCACGAAATTGGTACTTTCATCAAAGGATCATGGACTGAGTCAATCCCCACCCAGGTTGTAAACTCAACCTTCTGATTGTGAGCCAAGTGCTCTACCCACAGTCTCACATGGTTAGATATGCATATTGTACTAAACAAATAAACAATCATTGTAACAATGTATACATTCGCCATTTAGTATGTATTAAATTATCCTAAGAATAATCAAAATGCTGTTTGAAAAAAAAAACATGAACAGGATAGGGTAATTCTAGATTTGAAGCTTTCGTGACTGCAAGAATTCATACTCTTTGGTTTTATTCGGTTAAGTCACGTAGGTAAAAAAAAACAAATTAAAATTAAATAAAAGAAAAAAAAGAAAACACGACGTTTTGGAGGCAACACAAGCTTCCGTCTTCAGGTGTAAACAGTCACAGCAGCGATTTTTTGCTGTGACTGTTTCCACCTGAAGACGGAAGCTTGTGTTGCCTCCGAAACGTCGTGTTTACATTTTTTCTTTTATTTAATTTTAATTTGTGTTTTACCTACGTGACTTAACCGAATAAAACCAAAGAGTAGGATAGGGCAATTCATTTTCTAGAGATGTGGAAGGAGATGCTGCATGCTGCCAACGCTCTGAAAATAGGATGGCAACGAGAGGGTGAGTGCCTCTGTGCATGTCAACAAGCGTGGTATGTCTGTCGCTCAGCAGGTGCTGAACTTAGATCCCAAGGAAGGGATGCTGCACCCAGGTGGAAGTGTGCTCTGCAAGCTCACTCTCAGAGCCCTTGGTCAACCTATTTTATATGATCTCGACCTTGTATGCGAGGTACGGTCGTGCCCTAATTGTACACTTTGGTTTCTTCTCACAGTGGCTTACAAAGTAAACAAGGGCAAGGTAGAATTGTTTGTGACGTAGCCAAAGCTCATTGCCTTGATGATTAGGACTTAAAGGAATAAGAGCATTGCCAATATGGGATTTGGATCAATGGTGCTTTCTGATTCTGAGCAATTAGGTAGCTCTCATCTCCAATGGAGGCCATGGCAGGAGCCATTCACTCTGTGGGATACGGCTGTTTACGTCTTACAAAATGGTACTTATTTTATTAATATCTCATAGATGATTGCATGAGTTGACCGTAGATTCGATGAGAACTCGCAACATTCTGATTGTGGGATGAGCACTTAAATATACCTCCAGGCCAGCGACTCAGATTAAAATGTGTACTTGCAGCAGCATGTCAACATATATAGAAGCAGTTCAGCCTTATATGCATGTTGACCTTAATAAGTGCCCACTACGAGCACTTGCTTCGACAGTGTGCGAGGCTAAATATGTGTTTTGTGGGATCAGGTAATTGACATGATGGAGTTCCAGGCATTTACATCACAACAGGCTGAGAGGGACGCTGAGCATAAGCGGCAGGAGGTCGAGTTTACCATTACTGAGCACGACCTTCTTCAACATCCAACATCCACAGCCTCCCAGGTGACATCATTGTAACACATTTATGAGTAAAATATATTCATAAATGACCTTGAGAGTTAATATAAATGGTCACACCTCATGGTTTAGCATCGTAAACAGAAAATGTGAACAGTGACTGATAAGGGAAATGGTCATACTTGGCAACGTGGGAATGGATGCACTCTTATGAGTGGAGCACACCAACGAGAGCAACACGCAAAACTGGGTACAAAGATCACACAGCCATTATGCATTTTGCAAAAAACCATCAGCAGTTCCTGAAGAACTGCATCATGCTCCACGTGTGTTCGGTCACAATCTGTTATTTGGTCTATAGACTTGGCCAAATAACAGACGTTATATACCTTTGTATATGTAGTTGGTTGTCAGGATGTTTACGTCCACTTTATAACCTATTTTCTTTTAAAATAAATTTCTATACTGAGTGACAGCAATGAGAATTCAACCATTGGGGCATAATAGCTCAATTGTAAACCTAATAACCACTTTAATATCCAGCCTATCGTGAGATTGATATGAAATACATATATAGTCTAGTGTAAATACATATATAGTCGAGTGTAGTGCGTCACACGTTTATTTAAATGTTGTTGACAGGCTCCAGAGAAGTTGGCAAACCATCAATCACCAGTGTTGAGTGGCTCCAGTAAGCATCTGAACAAGTACAAGGTTTGTACGGAAACTACATGTTGTGTTATAGCATCAATTTATCTCAGTTTGTTAACACTAATTAATGGCATTGCCCAAACATCTCAATATAACAACCTCATGAAAAAAGTTTCAAGATTGTGAGGATTTTATGGATAATTAACTGACATTACTGTATAACATACCAACACAAAGTGATTATGAAAGACTGAACGACGACATCCACGCACACAGTTGCTAAACCATTAGTTTGAATACTCCGAGGTGTAGTGTCCTATGTTGCAGAAGTGTTCTTGAATGACTGCTTTGGCTGTGCTTAATCTCCTCTTGCAGGCACTGCCTCCAATTGGTGCAGAGGAGAACGGGGAGAACTCAAGCACCAGGAGCCAGCGGCGTCAGAGGAGAAGCTATCGGAAGGAGCGCGAGGAAATTACCCAGCCAGAGCTTCCCAAGCCCCAGCTTTTACACCTGGGTGTGTCGATCCAGACCCACTCGATCCAATCCTTCGAAGCACAATTCTCACAGCTCATGCCTGCTGTACACATATCGAGGTAGGTTCTCTCAATTTGATATCAACAGGAAATTGTACAAACTACATGTAATTGATATTCCTGTAACAAATCAATCACCGGATTTTTTTATTTATTTGTGTGCGATGAATTGTCACAATTTGGGGTTGTGATGTGATCCAATACTATTGATTATTTTTTAAACATTGTAATGAATACTGTATCATCTCGTAAATGCAAGGGTTAACAGGAACCCATTACAATAACCACATAGGAATCAAAATACTATATTCTCACATGCACTATGATTTTGTTTATCATAAGTGTAACAATCAGTATCAATCAATTAATCGATGCATCATTACACCCCTAAAAATCCCATCTGTGCATTACTAACTAGATTACAATATTATAAATGGTACAAATGAGATTAAAACAACAATCGAGACAGACAGTACAAATCACAGGGACAATACACATAAGATGGATAGTACAAATGAGACAGAAATATGAGGCATACAATGCCAATGAGACATGCTAAATGAGGCAACAAATACAAAGGAAACAAAAGAGGTTTCAATCTCAACCCTTATTAGTGGGAATGCACTGAATTGTTGGGGTTTGAAAAGCTACATAAATAATATGAATGGTACTATTTTTAATCACAATTGATTTTTTCCTGTGTTTTTCATGGGTATGTTGATGAGTTTAATATGAACTACATTCATATATGAAAATCTGGAAATGTTAAATACAGGCAAAATGGGATCTGCTTAACTTTAAAGCACATGAGAAGTGACCAACACATGCATTTCCTTTTTATCTCTGTCCTGTGTTTATTTTTTGTCAGGATTTCTGACAGTAGTGGTTGCTTGCGCCATCCTGCAGCCAAAGACGAGGGTTGTCACATGAAGGATGGAGCAAAATGCCACATAAACGATGACGTGCGTGCCTTCAGCCCCCTTACAGATGAGCAGAGAGAGCTTCTGCCTCAAGTGCTGTCCAACCTGCTCAAGTAAGGGCCAGAGAAAATGTTTTTAGTGTACAGCAAAAACTCATTTTTAAAAATTTACGTTTACACAATAGAGTACTGTACACAATTGTAAATATACCTTAGGTTACAGGAAATATTTAAAGTAATCCCTGAATTTACATGGCAAGTTTAATCATAAAACTGTCTTTGTATCATGGCATTCTGCTAATTGCACGACTATAATATAATTGGGATTAAAACATTTAAAAATGTATCCACTGAGATGTATGTGTTCCTAACTTGTTGCTTGTCTGCCACTGGGATTACTACAGAAGCTTGATGGATGATAAGAGCTTCCACCAGGCTCTGGCACATCTGGAGAAGGAGCCAGTGCCATTCTACAGACAGTTCAGCATCAGGGATGAGACACAACAGCAGATTGCTCAGGAACACACAGACGTCTCCAGTGAAGAAAACATAAGCGGGATGGATGCGACTGAGATCCGTCCTCCCAGCGCTAACCCTGAGCTGACAGCATCTGCACCGGTCGTTAAGAATTGCAACATCACCAGTTTTCCCGATTAATGTTTTAAATGGCAAACGTGACTTTGTGCTAGTTTACTACTATTTTCAATACTCAACATAACTATGCAATATAACTTAGTGTCATTAAGAGTGCATAGTCTGTTTATAAATGATCGTGATCAAATAAGTACATATAAAAAGTGGTGGATCTAAAAAAATGTTTGATTTGTAATGTTTTGTTTCATATATAAACATTTGTTCAAACTTAATTTAGTTTAGTTAAGGCATTTTATAGGTGTAAGGGGGCATGCATACTCTTGTGCCTCCCACAAATTCAGAGGGTGAGTGTGTGTATTGCTGATGTTTACAGAATGATAACAACTGGAACAAATATGAGATGGAGAGCAATGTATTTGTAAGAAGGGAGAAGATTACACTGCAGCAGCCATATGAAAAGGAGGTCTTGTGGAAGGATCAACTAAAAAGGTGAGGAGATACTTCCCCTCTGTAGAAATTATTCAACCAGTACCTTGTATTTAGAAACCAATTCAGTATCACAAGAGATAGCGTTATGCATTTTACAGTTGAGGTCGCTTTAATAGTAATTGTAAGCATATTAGGTTTTCCATGTGACTGCTATTTGGATAGTTTGTTTTTTGCAAGGACTTGGGCTTTGGAAAATCATATTTTATCAGGTCCTCATAATTTCCAGAGGGCTGTTCTGTGTATAACAACCCAGTGTTGAAACTAGGCATGTTTGCCATTTGCCTTACCCTCAGCATTGCTCTCCTCAGCATAATGGATATTTTAAACTAACATAACCTCACTCTGCTGTCCCCATTTGATTGAGACCAGCAGGGTGAGGTAAGGTTGACGCCATTTATCTTTTGACTGCAGGAGCCAGTGCTGTTAGTGGAAAGCTATTAAGGTCTGGTCAACACCTTGGCAACTGCCTTTGTCACCCAAAATACAAATTGCATAATATATTAATGATAAATTTTTACTTAAAGCTTTCATAACTGCAGGAATTCATATTCTTGAGTCTTTCGGTAAAGTCACATAGATAGGTTGAAAGAAAATAACAAAAAATTACCAAAAACTACGACGTTTTGATCGCAACACAAGCGGTCGGCTTCAGGAAAAGGGGGGTTAGCTTTTAAGGCAAACTGTTTATAAGGGTTTGAAATTAGCATGGCCCAAATGTCAGCAGCCAATGATAATGTAAGTGGTGGGCAGCCAACCCGACGGTGGTTGGTTTTCCACCAATCAAAGGGCTGCCAGGTTGATTGGTGGAAAACCAACCACTGTCAGGTTGACTGCCCACCACTTACATTATCATTGGCCGCTGACATTTGGGCTACGCTCATTTCAAACCCTTATAAACAGTTTGCCTTGGAAGCTAACCCCCTTTTTCCTGAAGACGACTGCTTGTGTTGTGATCGAAACATCATAGTTTTTTTGTTATTTTCTTTGAACCTATCTACGTGACTTTACCGAAAGACCCAAAAATATATATTAATGCTAAGGCCAAGTCATCATCGGGGGGCCCAGGCCATAACTGTTGTGTGTAAACAGGAATTAAACTTCGGCTACCTTGACCATATCAGAGCATGAAATACTGCGACAACACACATCTCACCACATATCTATTGTAAGCACATCCTCACTGACCTAAGGCAAAACTGTAGTTGGAAGGTATTTGAATAGATATTTTGATTCGTGCAAATTTTAGGGGGTACAGTGCACATAATATCCTTATGACCCACATGCTATATCCAGTTCAGTAGGGGTGGCACTTATTGTCCTTTCAATAGAAAATACAGTATTGGGATTTGAATGGCAGTGGTAAGAGATTAGTTCTGCCCTACAAATTGTCTGAACAGTTTGACACTTTGGTATATGCATTGCAGCCTTGCCCCTGGTGTATTCGTTGGGTGGGTATGTGTCTGGACTTTTGGTGATGTGCTATAGATTGCCAGAGTTGAGTAACCTGTTGGAGTTAGTCCTGGAGAACACCCTTGCCAACATCGTGACGGAGGCGAGCAATGGAGAGGTGATACTCACCTCACACCCACGATTCATTGCCCTGCCGCCACCACCCCCACCTGCCTTGCCCAGGTGAGCAGCCGTTGTATGAAAACTATCATTTTTACTGGGGGAATTGGATAGTGGACCCAGGTCAAACATTTCACTTGGTTTTTAATTATATATTTCTCGAGTCCAGAATATTATTTGATATGATAACCATTGCTGAATGCCAGCTTAGTGATACTTAGAAATAAAATAATATGCATTGTGTAGTGTGCTAATGTGATATCCAGCCAGGTGGCAATATGGTTAAAGTACCTGACTCATTGTCAGAATCTTGGGAAGTTAACAGTGGTTGTCAAATTGAGAAATTGGTCCCTACAATAGGAATTTGGAATATCATCATGTGAGGGCAATCAATGGAGATAATCACTACCCAGTACTTGAGTATAGAGACACTTGGAGGTTTTGAAAGTAAATATGTATATATGTGAGGAATAAAAACGGAAACCTGACCATTAATGAGCTCACCGCTATGGCTTCCATTAATTGTTCAACATCACTAACTGCCCGCAGCCTCTGCCAGCACATGATTTTGGCATCGACCGAGCGGCACACACAGACTCCACGAAGCGGCACAGGGGCCTCCCTCTCTTCCAAGGAGCTCCTGAGCATCAGCCCAGCTGGCAGCAAGCTCACGCAGCACAGCCTCAACGCAGCCGACTAGGGCAGCTGTGCTGTCCAGAGGGGAGTGGTGCGGCCGAAAAAACACAGAGCTGGCTGCTTACCAGGCGTGTCTGTATTCACAGACATGCTTTAGTGCCGGTGTACTTACTTGTGTGTACCACAATGGCCAAAGGAGCAGCTCAAGTTAAAGTGTCCCCTTGCCTGGATGAGGAGGGGGAGACATCAGTTCAAATGAGCAGGGAGACACAAGTTATTCTATTTGGAGTTGGCTCAGTCCACCATTTATTGGGGGTTAACATAATTAGTACATATTTGTGGATTCAACAGTGGTCATTTTGATTTAGCACCATGAGCACAGAGCTACGACTGGAGATGAACACTTCCCAGTTGTTCGTTTGAGTAAGGAGACACTTCTACTTTGACTACTGATTTGTGGCTTTATTCCCATATCAATACTTGATATTGCATTGAGTGGTTGACCTGTAACAGTACTTGTCATTTGATGACATTCAAGCAGCTTGTTCTTAATGGCAAGAATTAAATATCTTACCTATATAGCACATGAGTGTCATGTGAGTTTACCATATCCTGGTTGAAATGTAATTAAAAAATAGTTAACTTATGTAGCAAATATAGAAGAATACATTTTGCAAACCAATTCATTAGTTAGAGTTGTTGATTTTGTCATTGTTGTGAAATATTTTGCAATAAATTTTTGGAGATTTATACGAGAAAAAGAAGAAAAACGTGATTATTCATACATTTTTTTGTGATTGTGAATATAGTACTATTAAAAATGTTGTTTAACTTACGATTACCCCTCGACCACCCAAACTCACAATACTTGTCCTTATGAGGTCATATGGACAACACAGGGATCTTCATGTGAATGTGTTATAAATAATCTCCAACTCGTAACATCATTGTGATTGAGAGTAACCACACATAGTACGACAGTGTTTATAAAAAGAAGACTTGAGTCTCAGCTTTCCTGGATAAATAACATCATTAGCAGCAGACAGCATTGGCAGAAACAGAATCATATAATGCAGCAGCAGCAGTAGCATCAGTGATGCACACCTGTGGTCCAGTGAATTGGAGGCAAGGGTTGGTGAATCACGCAGAGATGCGCAACTCCCGAACCCATTGGGCTCGAGGTGTCCAGATAGCAGTACAGCAAGTCGGTTCGTGTACCCTTCCGTGTAGAGCTTTGAGTGTCATCTTGTATTGTTGATTTTTCCCACAGCCACAAACACACATGCCTGGAAAAATAATTGACAATATTGAAGCACTTATACAAGTACATTTATTTTATCATTGATTCAATGTAAGGTGTTGTATTATTTAATGAAATAATTACATACTAATTTATTAAATAATACAGATATTTCACTCGCATATTTTAATAGTTCAGTAAAAAAAAATCATAAACGATTCAAATACTTTCTAATATAAATAGTTCAGATGAATGTGGCATTTATTGGCTTCGGTCAGAACGTTCCAAAGAAGCTGTAAGGGGTCACGTTACCTCTAAACGGTGTTTACTGGTGTCATACTTATTACATATGGATCGTAACATTCATGCCAAGTGTGCCTACATGACAATTGTGTACTCTCGTCTGTATCTCGGTGTTCCAAATATAAAATGGGCAGCACTCATCTCCTTTGGCAGTGCTAACAATTGCGATTGGGGGGGGGGCATTCCCCCCATATCAATACAATCTTTATTTTACATGCCAATATCGTCCTCAATAAAAATGAGCATCGGTGCACATTACAACGGGAACGGTAGAGGGGGCATAGAGCAACAGGAATGAAAAGAGAAACTTGTCACGCCCTGAGCGGCTAACACCGACTGAGCAAGGTAAAGTGCAACCGTGCGCAACGAATAGCATAAGGTAAGAAATGTAGTAAATACAAATACATAAAATATGAAATTCTCTTGACATTTTCCAAAGTGGTACTCAACTATTTTTCAGCTTATTTATTTTGGTATAGCCCTGTGAGCCATTCGGCTCTTGAATCGGGTGCAGCCACAACAAACAAAAAAACACGAACAAGAAAAACATCTTAAAGTGACTATGTGACTGCAAACAGAAAATCCATGAAAAAACAACAAAATATTCCTGAAAAAAGCACCGTACACAACGCTGTGTGCAAAAAATCCCAGTGGAATGCAAGTCAACAACAACCACAAGAAAACTTAGATTAAGGCCATCAGTCTAACTCCGTACTACAACAAAACAAACATGTCCAAACCAAACAACGTTTTCGAAATAAAAAAATAAAGCCATAATTGCAACGTAACAGTGATCACAGGGATTGTGACCGAATTTTTACAATAAACTACATAAATAACATGTAACATCAAACCCTAGAGCCATAGCTGGCTGCATGAGTCACTCCACAACAACAGGAGCATCAGTCGGAGTATCACATTTTTCAATGCACCTTTAAGATCAGCACACTAAATCGAAATACAGATAATACTTTGCAGCGGTCATCCGGAGCGAAACATTTGATTTGATTTTAGGCCACTGAATAGCAGTGGCAGCTAGGGGTGTACAACTCCTCTAGAGCAGTTTTGAGTGAAGATCTCATAGATAGTGATTCAAGTTGCAGTTTATTGGCAATAGCATTCCAGACCCTGGGGGCATCAATAGCAAAGGCCCTTCCTCCGGTTTTTGTACGGCAATAGAAAATGTGAAGCTGGTAAATGAGCGAAGACCTGAGGTCAAATTTGTTCTTTGAAATAGAGAGGAGGTCCAGCAGGTAGTCTGCGGATTTTTTGTAAGTACAGTGTGAATAAATAAGATCTGGTGCACAATCCGTCGAACATTAAGAGATGTTAAGTTTGACCCAATGTAGAGATCACAGTGGTGAGTGCAGCCACAACAAACAAAAAAACACGAACAAGAAAAACATCTTAAAGTGACTATGTGACTGCAAACAGAAAATCCATGAAAAAACAACAAAATATTCCTGAAAAAAGCACCGTACACCAACGCTGTGTGCAAAAAATCCCAGTGGAATGCAAGTCAACAACAACCACAAGAAAACTTAGATTAAGGCCATCAGTCTAACTCCGTACTACAACAAAACAAACATGTCCAAACCAAACAACGTTTTCGAAATAAAAAAATAAAGCCATAATTGCAACGTAACAGTGATCACAGGGATTGTGACCGAATTTTTACAATAAACTACATAAATAACATGTAACATCAAACCCTAGAGCCATAGCTGGCTGCATGAGTCACTCCACAACAACAGGAGCATCAGTCGGAGTATCACATTTTTCAATGCACCTTTAAGATCACACTAAATCGAAATACAGATAATACTTTGCAGCGGTCATCCGGAGCGAAACATTTGATTTGATTTTAGGCCACTGAATAGCAGTGGCAGCTAGGGGTGTACAACTCCTCTAGAGCAGTTTTGAGTGAAGATCTCATAGATAGTGATTCAAGTTGCAGTTTATTGGCAATAGCATTCCAGACCCTGGGGGCATCAATAGCAAAGGCCCTTCCTCCGGTTTTTGTACGGCAATAGGGAATGTGAAGCTGGTAAATGAGCGAAGACCTGAGGTCAAATTTGTTCTTTGAAATAGAGAGGAGATCCAGCAGGTAGTCTGCGGATTTTTTTGTAAGTACATTGTGAATAAATAAGATCTGGTGCACAATCCGTCGAACATTAAGAGATGTTAAGTTTGACCCAATGTAGAGATCACAGTGGTGAGTCCTATATGGGCAGTTCAATGTAAATATTAAGGCTGATTTATACACGATGTCACAGTAGTCAAGTAGAGGCAGCATGGTAGCTTTTATCAATTCCAAACGGAACATTGGGGGGAAGCAGTGCTTGTGTCGATACAGAAACCCAATTTGTATTTTTGTCTTTTTACCAATATAATCAATGTGATCTTCAAAATTCAGTTTTGAATCCAGGATGACCCCAAGATACTTATAGATATTGACTTGCTCTATTTGATAATTATTTTTAGGAATGTAATTGGGGAAAAAATAACTTACTGCTTTAGTCCTGGTGAGAAGCATAGCACCTTGGTTTTGGAGGTATTCAGGACTAGTTTAAGAGCAACTAGCTGATGTTGTAGTTTGTTGAAATCACCCTGTTGCTTAGCAATCACGTCATCCGGAGAGTAGCCAGCAGTAATCAGTATCGTGTCATCTGCAAAAAGATTTACCCTGGAACGATCCAGGTCGGTGCCCAAGTCATTGACATAAAGAGAGAACAAAAGGGGGCCGAGGATGGCAGCCTGTGGAACCCCTTTTGTTATCTTAACACTTTGATCTCCAACCATCTGTGAACACAGTTTGGGTGCGAGAAAAGAGGTAATTTTGTAACCATTTTACTGCGTTTTCGGAAAAACTGAGGCAACTTAGTTTACTAAGCAGGGTGTTGTGGTCTACTGTATCAAAAGCTTTGGACAGGTCTAGAAAAAGACAGGCACAGTACTGCTTATTATCAAGGCTACTGTAAATGTGATTCAGAGAGTCTAATGCAGCAGATGTGGTGCTGTATTTTTTTCGGAACCCAAATTGTTTTAGATGTAGTAGATTGTTGGTGGACAGGAAACTGCTAATTTCATAGGTCAATAATTTTTCAAATATTTTCATCAACGGGGACAAAATTGAGATAGGTCTGTAGTTATTTGGATCATCTCTAGGGCTCCCTTTGTGAAGTGGACGGACATAGGAATGTTTCCATTCTAGAGGAACTGATGCTTCTTTGATGGACAGGTTGAAAATATGGGCTATAGGTTTGTATATTAGGTGACCAACAGTTAGTAGAGCAAAGACGGGAATACTATCTGCTCCGGTAGAGGAGGACCCTTTGAGGTAGGACAGTTGTTTTAGAACATTACTTTCGTGGATCGGCTGGAAACTAAATTCGTTTAATGTTTGGACAGGGGTGTAGGAATTTGCATGAACAGAGGTGACTCCCAATACATTATCAAAAAGATTACCAGATTCAGAAAAATGAAGGTTAAAATTGTCAACTATTTTTTTGGGATCTGAAAAATATTCCCCATTTCGGTTAAGCTCAACAGGCAGATTGTCTGTTTTGGATGCCTTTTCGATACATTTGATTGTTTTCCGGAAAATCCTGGCATTTCCATGTGATTCCAGGAGAGTGGAGGAAGAGTAGGCATTTTTTGCATGCCGTATTTTTTTGATGCATCTATTCCTTAAAATCCTGTATTTTAGACAGTAATTGACCAAATTACTTTTCTGAGCACATGCCCAAGCCTTGTCCCTAGTTTTCATGAGCTTTGTAATCAAAGGATCAAACCATGGTAGGCGGTTGCCTTTATTTTTAAATCTAACCAACGGAGCATGTTTGTTAAGAATTTGGAGAAACGTGTACCTGAAGGTCTCCCAAGCCGTAGTCAGATTGGGGATATCACCGACCTTGTCAATATCCGAGTGAAGCACATCATTAGTAAATGCCTAAGTGCTGAAGTGTTTCATAGAGTGCTTCTCAACCAATTTAAGGGGGGCTTTGGGTCTGGCTGATGATCTCACCCCAAAATATTGAAGGAGTGATCACTAAGGTTATTACCCAGAACACCAGTCAGTGTGAAATTGTGAGGGGCATTTGTCAATAGGACGTCAAGCAGAGATGACTGTCCTGGATTTTTTAGGTTGGGTCTTGTGGGGACATTTATTAATTGAAACAGATTAAATTCATCTGCAAAATTTGTGGCCACGGCCGGCGGGTTTAGCCAATTCCAATTTGTAGAGTTGAATGTGGCACTAGATATGGCCGGGAGGGACAGCAGTAGGAAACACAGCAGCAGAATTGCCATCTCTAAAATATCCGGGGTAAACACAGATTAACACACAGGCGGAAAAAGAGTACTGTACTCGGCATATCGAGTCCGGAGGGAAGAGCCCAGTTGATCCATATGCATCGGAGGCGAAACTAAATTAATTTTGGAGGGTGGGCAGGTCGGTACATCGGTTATAGCAAAGGGTAGAGAGAGAGACACGGAGATGGCCCTATATATGGTACAGGTACTTATAATGAATACAAAAAATGTTGGAAACTCCTCTTTTCTATGGCGACGATCAAATCCATCCGCAAGACGACCACTGACAAAAACACATGTATCGCCTAAGTAACCCATGATTCCACCTCGGCGACACACGCCCTTTACCGGGGATGCCCCGACACCGGTTGCTGGGCACCAGGACCCCCGCCAGCCACCCGCCCCGCTCGCGGCGCCCACGTGTATTTGACGTCACACCGGGGAACCCCTCACCCAGACGTCACTCTTCTCTCTATATATGGTATCGTGACGTCAAATGCGGGGGTGGGGGTGGCGCGCGCGTCGTGACGTCTGTAGGTGGGCGGGCCCTTTGAGTCGGAAGAGCGGCGGGCGCGAGACGCTGCTCGCAGTCGGCAGAGGGGCAGCGCGCGAGCCGGGCAGCACGTGGACCGCGGGGGCAGCGCGCGACGCGGGAGGGTGGGGGTTAACACGTGGACCGCGGGGGCAGCACGTGGACCGCGGGGGCAGCACGTGACCGTGGTGGGGGGCAGCACGTGACCGTGGTGACGAGGAGGGCAGCACAGCGGGGCAGCTCTTGCGCCTCGTCTGCGCGCTGTCATGTCATCCCACGGGCCGCGGTGAAATGGAAGACGACGTCGCGCTGCGGGAGCAGAAGTTCCACAACCGAGTGCGGGAGTGGGTGGTAAGTGCGGGCACAGGGCGGTTGTGGTGTAGTTAATGTGTGTGAGTGGTGTGGTGAGTGGGTGTGAGTGGTGTGGTTAATGGGTGTGAGTGGTGTGGTGAGTGGGTGTGAGTGGTGTGGTGAGTGGGTGTGAGTGGTGTGGTGAGTGGGTGTGAGTGGTGTGGTGAGTGGGTGTGAGTGGTGTGGTTAATGGGTGTGAGTGGTGTGGTTAATGGGTGTGAGTGGTGTGGTGAGTGGGTGTGAGTGGTGTGGTTAATGGGTGTGAGTGGTGTGGTGAGTGGGTGTGAGTGGTGTGGGTGTGAGTGGTGTGGTGAATGGGTGTGAGTGGTGTGGTGAGTGGATGTGAGTGGTGTGGTGAGTGGATGTGAGTGGTGTGGTTAATGGGTGTGAGTGGTGTGGTGAGTGGATGTGAGTAGTGTTGTTAATGGGTGTGAGTGGTATGGTTAATCGGTGTGAGTGGGTGTGAGTGGTGTGGTGAGTGGGTATGAGTGGTGTGGTGAATGGGTGTGAGTGGTGTGGTGAGTGGGTGTGAGTGGGGTGGTTAATGGGTGTGAGTTGTGTGGTTAATGGGTGTGAGTGGTGTGGTTAATGGATGTGAGTGGGGTGGTTAATGGGTGTGAGTGGGGTGGTTAATGGGTGTGAGTGGGGTGGTTAATGGGTGTGAGTGGGGTGGTTAATGGGTGTGAGTGGGGTGGTTAATGGGTGCTCTTGCTATTAACAATGAGTGCGAGTGGGGTGATTATTACGTGGTGTGGTGCTTAAATGGCTGTAAAGTAGCACGGTCAGCCATGTATATTCCATTTTTATGTAAAGTTTTGGAATGTGTTGTGGGTAAATGGTTTGCGAGCCATGGTGAATGGTCGGTGTGCTTGATCGTGGAGACGATTGGTGTGATGAGTGGTGGACGACCTTGCCTGTAGGGGTGTGGTGAGTATTGTAGTGCTGATGGTTGGTGAGTTCCAGTGTAACACTGCACGTCGCCATGTATCGCTTATCAGCAGATTGGTGGATGATGGCCTGGTTAGTTTGATGTGGTTCACATATTTTGTCGCTGTTGGCTGTGTTGCTTGACACGCGCTGGTTAATGGTTGATTAGAAGCATGCTGATGTTAATGCGTGTCAATCGTGGTGCAATTGCCACGAATTGGGTTGATGATGAATGGGATGTGATTGTAAGGGGTCTCGTGGAGTGGCAGTCTTTGCAGTTGGGGTGTTTCGGTGGCGAGATGTGAACTACCTCGCCTGCTATACAGGAAGACGTGGGTTCGATCCTGACCCTCACGCCTGCTGGATATTTGGAGTTTGCGTGTCTCTCTTCCCATGGCCACGTCGATTTTTCTCGAGGTCCTCCTGTTTTCCCCTCCACATTTAGAATCAACATGCGTCTTAGAGTATTTGGCTGCTCAAAATTTCCACGTGATAAGCCACTTCGTTGAGCTATCATGTGTGGCCAGGTCGCATCAGGCAAGGTCCAACTCAGTGGACCTTGCCTGGCTTCGGGCTTCATACCCATGTGGCATGAAGCCAGGCATCGCAGCTGCGGATTGCATCATGGAGTGCGAATAAAAGCTGTGGTTTCTTTGGGACAATACCATGGGGATCCGTGACGGCCTTAAGCAGTGTTTCAAATATCCATTTGGAACTTATTCATATGAACCTTATGGCGGTCACTCGGGGTACCAAAGTACCCCGGGCTCTCGCATAATGTCCGTGACGCAGTCATTCTTAGTCTGTCGATGGTCGGCGATGCGGCAATCGACTCATCTCGACGAGCTGTACTCACGATGCACCACCACCACCGTGGTGCGTACCCAGAGCGTTCGGGGTTTCAGCGCAATCGTCGTGTGGCACCGATTTCGGATTGATTGGTTTACCCCAATCGCCGAGTGAAGTAACACCCCTGGAGAAAAGAAATAAAATATTTCATTGCCTCGGCCCATGTTGTATTATTTAGTACCCCCGGGGTTACCGACATGAGGATCGTATAACAAACGAAAGGCCAAGATCCCCCATGCTCCCCCTGTGTAGCCTTCAGAGACAGTTGGGGGAATGTGCTGTTGGCGAGTAGCTGTGAAGACCCGCAGGGTACACGAGGGGCTGGGTGGCCATCACCACGCCCGACCGCCTTTGTCTCCGCAGTGGCGATGTTTACACACCGCACCAGGTACTCATTTGAGGCTGAGGCGACCTAGGGGAAGGACCAAGACTAGTTCAGATAATCGTCCAGTTGTGATTCATGGACCTGGTGCACAGCACCACCCGATCGGATACATGTTTAACTTCATGTGCAGTCCCCACCCTAAGCTGTCCTATAGCTGGTGTGGTACGGTAATCACATGGACAATGGGTGATATGTGTTTTTTTCCCATGCTTGCAAAATCCACAATTATAACCGCACTTACAACCAGTGATTTGGCACTGGCTTAACGGTATTGGTGCTCCAAGTCCTCAACAAATAATGCCGTATTATGTTTTTTTTTCTGTACAGACCAACATTGTATTTCCTACACTTTCTATTACCTTTTACAGAAATAGCAGGTCTCTTGCCGCACCTTTTATCTTTGTATTCATATCTATGCATTCGTTTGTTTTGACGGTGAGATCTCTCAACCCTTAGGGACTGGGATGGTGATTTACCTCGCAAAATGGGGCTGGTGGCCTGGGGGATGTGTTCAGTTTTGGTAAAACGAGCTGCGGAACAATGTGGGAAAAACACAGCAAAGGCTGTCTGTGATGGCCAACTGAGCTGTAGGATTCAGCCATTATCTATTTCGCTTGCTGATTCTCCCTGGCCCAACTGCTGTTTCTTACACGAACTGTAAATTACGTAACAATATTGCATAACCATTTTTTTGCCTTCTTGCATGTTTGTTTTTGCTTTCTCATTTCAACATGCGCCAATCTTCATGGCCATTGTTTGGCTATGTCGCCACCTCTCTCTGAAATGTACCGGTTCTTGTACAGCATCATTACACACTTGGAATGTCAGATTTAGTTACTAATCCAAATTCTGGCTGTGTGGATTTATGGAAGAGTGCTGTTGCGAGGTGTGGAGTGGTTGGACCATAGCACAGCACCGGTTGTAGGATTGTAGATCACTGGCTCAGGGCCACCAGCACAGCCCAATGCTCATTTGAGCAGGGAGACACGATTCTGCTTGACAAAGATAGTGCCTCAAGCAGAGGTAGCAGTGGATTACTGATTCATCACAAGCTGGGTGCCGCGGTGCCGAGCTATTAACTCCCTCGCCTGGTATGCAGGTCGTGGGTTGCATCCCAACCCTGACGCCTGTATATTTGGAATTTGCGAGATTTCCCTGTGGTTGTGTGGCTTTTTCTCTGCATCCTCCGGTTTTCCTCTCCACATTTAGAAACATTTGTATTGAGTATTTGGCTGCTGTAAGTTTCCATACGATACGCCACTTCGTTGAGGCATCATTTGTGTCCAAGTCGCTTCTGAAAAGTAACTATATAGCTCAGTGGGCATTCCCTGGTAAAATAAAACCAAAAAGTTGAAATAGCTCTATGAACCCAGCTATCAGAGCTTGATTGCTGGCTATGTCTAGTGTCAGCGGTGAGTGATGTCTGAACCGGTCCTGGGACCTCTCGTCGCATACTGCTTCATCACCTCACACATTCGACGTGGTAAACCACAATCAAATAACCCTCATGACCAACAGTGTGGTAAGGCCTTCATCCAGAAGTGTATTGGCAAAGCTGTAAATTATTATTAGAGAAACGTGTCGGTGTGTTCACCTCATTTCAGGCCACATTGGCATCTGTGATGCTTGGGTGATGACTTTCTGATGGCTGTACAATGTTGCACTGCATCGCGTGCTTTCAGATGGGCTTTTGCGGCCGTCTGGAACACTCTTCCTTCTGATATTAGGAAGCTACTGGAGCTATGCACTTTTAAATGTAGATTCAAAACTCATTTATTTAAAACTGCTTTTTAAGTTTAGTTTGATGTCCTCCCTCGCAGCTCTGATTAGCACATTTGGCTATGTACGGTGTGAAATTAATTCAACATACATTCGCGCAGAAAAACAGTACATCTGTTTTATTTTATTTCTCACGTCATTCAAGCATTTGTGTTTAGTCTTTTCATAAATGAGTCATTTCTTTGAGTTATTGGCTGCCCTGGCTTATGCATATTGGTTTACAATGGGAAGATAATGTAATTAAATTACTCTTGGCTCTTAACAATGACACTTAACCAGAAACACCAGACCAGAGAATGTTCTTTTCGATAGCAATTATAATATTTATACCTGTAAAGTGTTAAGATTAAATATTAAAAAAGTATGAGTGGTGCGTGGTAATGAAATAGATCCCTTGACTCCCAATTGGAAAGTTGTGAATTAATTCAAATTCTGGTTAGAAGTTGGCTCAGCCATCATCCCCATGGGGTCGAAAAAATGGTGACCATTTTCAGTCATTCTTCAGATGTTATTGTATAGAGAAACTGGATCCAGTCGTGGGAATGTGGAGTTGGCACAACTGGCTGAGGACGACCAAAATATATCTTAAGTATTATTATGCTTGTCGACCGGAGAAATCCTCAATGAATGTCATGACTCTTTTACAAGAGGGTCCTGCCAAGTTTTGCAGTCGGGGGCAATGATTTCTATGTATAATCCAAATTGAGTAATTTTGGAGTAATTATTCAAATTTGGACCATGACACCAGTACATAATTTCCTACTCTTTGTAAATGACGGTCACGAGATCTCTAATGTCCACTGTGAAGCAGACAACGCATGGTTTGTTTTTACAGTTAATTCACCTGCAGTAATAACCAGGGTAGCCGCCGGATTTGAATCGTGAACCTCTGGGACAGGCAGAAAATGCCCAAGAGTAGTAGGCCAATGTGTGCCCGCGTCAAGGTCCAAATTTTCCAAATTTGACAATTGACCTGAAAATTATTTTAATTTTATTTACACACAGCAATCATTGCCCCTCTCCCACCCCCACTGCGAAAACTTGGCAGTTACCCTCCTGAAATTTAAGACGAAAAACCTTAATAAGTCAAATCACTTGAACACGTAGGCTTTCGCGACCATTCTGGCGAATTGCCCGATGCTGCTGGATGTAATTACCAGCGAAACGTCGTACTCAAACTGTAAATGTTGTGGATTCACTCTTTAACACACCGGTGGGCTAAAGTAGTGAATTATTTGTCTTTTGTCAACGTGACACTTTTTTTGCTGATTGGCCGTGTCGGGTGGTGGAGGGTTACGACACATTTATAAATAACGCGATCTAACCCAAAAACCTTTATTATGAAGTCGAATCACGTTCATGTTTCCGCCCATAGGTCTGTCGCGCATTGCTCATTTGCATTGGTTCTTTGGGTTTACACAAGCGCTTATTTATGTATCACTGTATTGGACAGTATATTAATATGTGCTTTCATCCCTCCAGCCTTTTATTGAGCTCATTTTGAAAAGTGACCAGGAAAAAGAGAGAGCAGTGGAGTTACCATAACACATGCAGCTCTGTAATCTCCAACTCCGTTTATTTATGAACAAAATCTTTTATTGAATCTTTCTGATTCACGTTATTGGCAGGTAAATTGAGAGCATTATTTTCAAAGAAGACAAAAATATCGGGAGGGTTTTATTGCAATTCTGGAAATAAGTGTGAATTACACATTCTGTGTCCTGGGTTCGTTTGGTGACCTGCAATATTGTGGATGACAGGACAATTTCCACCAATGCTTCACCGCTCTTACTATTTCAATAACTTGCCCGCTGTTATGTAATAAGCTGGGTTTTCGGCCGAGTGATTTAGGAGCTAAATCCTGCCAAGCCGTTACACTAATAAGCAAGGGCTTGCTGTGATTTGAAACTTTAACTGCAGTGTTGTGCAGCTGCTTGTGTAACAACAAATACCCAGCAAATTCCGTTTTAATTACAAAATTCGACATGGAGGGGAGGGGGAGATGCAATAAAAACAGAATTTGGATTTGTAACGCGTCAAAATGCAGCCACATCTTGGGATGCTGTACAATGCACAACATGGGACAAAATAAGATGTGTGCATACCTAAAATAAATATTTTAAGGCGGCAAGTTAAAGCACATGCTCAGTAGCCTTCATGGGACCCCCCCCCCCCCCCCGTTACTCGACAAAGGTCCCCTGGGTTACTTTCCACCCCCCCCCCCGCCAACCTCCCACGACTTAAAACACATCCCCGTGTGCCTGACGCATAATGAACCCGATTGACTTAAAGCATTAGAATGTGGAGTTGGCGTGGGCGGTTGATGTTAACATTTTAGTATGAGTACAGTGAGAAGAGGGATTGCCCTTGGAGTACGTTGACGACAATTATTGTTTTAAATTAGCTGGCGGGGGATGGGGAGCTTTCGGCTTCGAATAGGCACTCTGGAAGGACGGCAGGGCAACGTAAACAGACACGTTGAACCTGTGTCATGATGTTCAACGGGCAGCGCTCAGAATAGACGCGCGCCGACAGATGGACAGATGGCCTGCAGTCTTCTCCCGCCGCGCAATGCAGAGCCAAGACGCGCACAGAGTAGTTCTCCGCGAGCGGCTGCTCGAATGGCATGCTCCAGTTCAGTTGTTATATCGCAGGATTGTGAGAGATGGCGACGGCTTGGGGAAGTCTTCATCCATCTGTGGCTTCGTGACGCCTGATAATTCCACTTATAATGATGAATACATTTCGACGTCTGCTCATCACGATCAAGGGAATATGTTGACATGTGTGCTTATACTAAACTAACATTGGCTGGCACTGATCCTAGTTAGTGGTCCCGGGCCAATCTTGGAAGTTCCAGGTTTTTTTTTGTATGGCAGGTGTCACTGTTCACTTCCCGTAGCAGTGGTTGTCCAATGGTGGTTATCCATGTCAGAATGTCTCCATGCTCAAATGGGCATGTATGTACGTATGTTGAACTTCTTTCGCACCGTACATAGCCAACCGGGCTAATCGGTTGGCTACGTAAATAAAAACATCAGTTCTAAAGAAATATATTTTTCAATCTGCCCACGCCAACTCAAAAAGGTATCTATTGCGTGTTTGAGCATCTTAACACCTGTTTTATTGCCAGAAAGGGTGAAACCTTTCTTATTTTTCATACTTGTATACTGGCAAAAAAAGGTCCCGTGATAATCTTGATAATTAGCATACATATTCTTGGTTCTTTCGGTAAAGAACCAAGAATATCAATCCCTGCAGTCACGAAAGCTTTAAATAAAAATTAGCATAAAATTACGTAACATTGGTCCATCAACCAAAAACCTCCGTAATAATTAGTTTCTATCAGAATATCTTGGAGTGGACAAATCCAGTGGCTATGGTACAGTTCAGTATCATGAGATCAATTCCAGCCAAGGCGAACTCGGCCCCATCATCATCATCATCACTGCTTTGGGGTGTCTAAAATGAGCACTGCTTGTCGTGGTTACACAACTTTATCAGAAGGCACCTGGTGGTCATGGCAACTGATATCTCCCAAATTAATTAATATTTAATTGTTCAAAAAGTATCCCTTTATCCGGGAAAAATATCTCAAATTTCTTCTCTGAATTGTCGTGTGTTTGGTTGTTTGAATGATTAATTGCTGTGTTTTATAGCATGCACCAGTAGATGCAAATGTGGCGAAACCCCAAACATACATGGGAATAAAGACTCAGTGCCCTACTTGCCCTACAGCCATCTTACTCTACTAGGTAGCAGGCTCACGAACATGCTTATATTCTGCACGATCCACAAACCCTATCTCCAAATCACCAGGATGCAAAGCTTACGCCGTCACCGCCACACACCCCCGACGTTCAATTGGTGCCTGCTTAATGAGTGTGTCCGTGAAGCAGCTGGTGCTCAGCATGGGCGGATGAGCGATGACCAGTGCTCATAGAGTGGCCTCAGAGGCAGCAGCTGTCAGCCACAGGGGCCAAAGGGCCAGGGGGCATTGACTGCACAAGCCCCAGCGTAATTAGAGGGGGCCGCGTGGTGCAACGTTGTCCGAACAATGCCAGCCGATGCTGTGGATGACAAGAGGACACAGTGCGTGTTGTGATAAGACTGTTATTGTGTCGAGCGAGCTGGAGCCTGAAACTGAATGGCAGCCTTTATTGTTTTTTTTTGTTCATATGAAATTTGAGTCTCTTAAGGCAAACATTATGAAAGGGGCAAAATAGAGAAAGATAAATCTTGACTTAAGAGGGTACACCCCTTCGTCCTACCGTCTCCACCATTGACTCACCCACCTACAAACTGACTCGATTTCTGTCTGAGACCTTGCAACCATTCACTGGTAAGACCACCTCAGCTGTATTTAACTCAGCTCACTTGGTATCCTTAATTAAGGACATCTCACTATCTCCAGGTAATTTGCTCGTTAGTTTCGATGCAGTCTCTTTGTTTACCAAAGTTCCTGTGCCTGACACCATTTCAATAATTGAAGATTTGGTCCAACAAGGACTGAATGCTGATGTAACTGGCCGTGGTGAGATACTGCCTCACCAACACTTACTTCACCTGGAATTGAACATTCTACAAAAAGTTGAAGGTACCCCAATGGGTTCTTCCTTATTTCCAGTTGTAGTCAATGTTTTCATGGAAAAATTTGAGACAGATGCCTGCCAGGCATCCACTCTACGTCCGTCCCTGTGGAAGAGGTACATAGGTGACACGTTCGTCATCTATCCACATGGCCGACCAGCTCTGAACCAATTCCTCAACCACATCAATTCCATACACCCAGCCATCAAAGTCACCATGGAGGTGGAAAAGGATGGCAAGCTACCATTCTTGGATGTTTTAATCAAAAGGAGACCAGATGGCGCAATGGGACACTGTCTACAGGAAAGCCACCCATACGGATGCATATCTAAAACCTGACTCCCATCACCATCCTGCCCAGAAGAATTCCCTCATCAAAACTCTACACCATAGAGCTCGATGTATTTCCGACCATCATCACCTCGCCAGTGAACTGGAACACGTACACCAAGCTTTCAAGATGACTGGATATTCAGACTACACAATCCGTAAAGCGATCACTGCAACTGTTGGGAAAGAACCATCTGAGGACCGAATCAAAACCATCACCTTGCCATACATAGCAGGGGTCACCAAAAAGATCTCCAGCATCATGAGCAAACACCAGATCCAGGTTCGATTTACACAGTACATAAAATTTGTGATCTGATCCCATCTGTGAAAGGATGTGATCCCTGACATGCAATACCCCGGCGTCTACAAACTAAGCTGTGTCTGCAGCAGTAGTTACATTGGGGAAACTAAGCGACATGTCTCGGACCATGTTCGTGAACATAAGGCAGATCTTAAACACGGTAGGACCAATACCCCGGCTGTGGCTGATCATTGTTTTAATGCGTTGGGCTCACACGAAATTTATTTCCCTAAGACGAAGGTACTTTGCAAGCCCACTGGCTATCAACAAAGATTCGTTCATGAAGCCATCCACATATACACGCACAGACACAACTTCAATCGAGAAGATGGGTATAAACTGAGCAATCATTGGAAGGACGTTATCAACCAGTTTTAAGTCATAACTGGCTGTGATGTTCCCATCCTACCACCTTCCGATATTAGTTTTTATTTTCGGCTCTCTGATTTTACATAAGAGGTTAAATTTCTCACACTAACACAGCCACCTCGCTCTATGAGCTCGAGGTTGCTGCTCTGCGATCTCCCATTAACCATGCTTATCTCTCATTAACATGCTAATCTCTCACATTAATAAGCTCATCTCTCATAAACATGCTCATCTCTCACTTTAACATGCTAACCTCTCCCATTAACATGCTAATCTCTCACAGTAACATGTTAATCTATCCCATTAACATGCTAATATCTCACACAAACATGCTAATCTCCCCCATTAACATGCTAATCTCTCCCATTAACATGCTAATCTCTTGCAATAATATGCTAATCTCTCACATTAACATGCTAATCTCTCACATTAACATGCTAATCTCCCCCATTAACATGCTAATCTCTCCCATTAACAGGCTAATCTCTCGCAATGACATGCTAATCTCTCACATTAACATGCTAATCTCCCCCATTAACAGGCTAATCTCTCGCAATGACATGCTAATCTCTCACATTAACATGCTAATCTCCCCCATTAGCAGGCTAATCTCTCGCAATGACATGCTAATCTCTCACATTAACAGGCTAATCTCTCACATTACCATCACCAGCTATTTTGCTGTGACTGTTCCACCTGAAGACGGAAGCTTGTGTTGCCTCCGAAACGTCGTGATTTTATTTAGTTGTTTTCATTTATTTTATTTTATCTACGTGACTTTACCGAAAAAACCAAAGAGTATGAGTATCACTAGCCCCCTGCCCACTTCGTTCATGACCCTTGGGCTACACCCATTTTAAACCTTTAAAACAGTCTGCCTCAGCAGCTGTCCCCCTCTTTTTTGTTCCTGATGACGAACGCTTGCGCTGCGATCGAAACGTCGTAGTTTTTTGTTATTTTCTTACGTGACTTTACCGAAAGACCCAAAGAATATAGAAAGTATAAATCCAATAATGTTTCCGTAAAAACCAGCATGCAGCATATCCCATTTTTGTTGATGGCCCGGAGCCGTTGGTGGATATTTTGTAGTCTTATGGTGGGGGGCCAGTCCTCTTGATTAGATGGCCACTGGTTACTTCACACGAGGTGAAGGCAAAGTATCTCCACGAGTGTGGGGGTGCTTTGTGCCCATTCCTGTGAGATGACGTTTGGTCAGCGTTTCTTCTCTCCAGTCCTCGTGATCTTTCCCCCATCTGCCTTTTCATGATGATCAATCGTTTGTCATCATTTTCAAATGACGCCAATGCCCACCGCTTGCACCCGCTGGTTGGTAATCACAGAAAGTTAGGCCTTGAGGGGTCACGAGGACAGCGTTTGAGAAACCCAGCATTCGCTAACTAGGGCCTGCGGTAGGAATGACATCTTGCCAGATGGTGCTGCGGTCAGTATGCTCCTTTTACAATCGTTTGAATTGCGTTTAGTTTGTTGTTCTTTCCCTGCACCTCCGATTTGCACGGTTGGCTACGTACGGTGCGAAAAAAGTTCAACGGTCGGAAAGTTGACGGTTCAAAGGTTCTACATCATTAGACCTCCATTGCCAGTACCAAAATGTAATAATAGGGTTTTTCCCCTTTTTTTCTGGCAACAAAACTGAAACCTTTTTACAAGGATTCATGTCTGCATTAACCACAATACCTGCAGTCAAAATGCAAACAAGAAACATACTATGATAATATATGATGCATTGTCCTTGAAACTGATTGGTCCACACCAAGGGACGGCTTTCTTTTGAGCCTCGACCCAATTGGTGATCGACCAGATGACGCCAAAAGGGGAAAACCCCTATTATTACATTTTGGAACTGGCAAAGGAGGTCTAATGATGTATGTTCAAAGGTTGTTTGAGCCTATAATCCCGATTTCTTGTATTGAGCTGACCTTAGAAGTTCGCTCAGAGAACCTCCCTTCGCAGCTTTAATGAGAGATATTCATCAGTTGTCGCATTCTCACTGGCGATTCCAAACCGAGCCACGCTTTTCCTGGAATGTACCTGGGAAGATGCTGGCATGGTCCTAACTATTTTTCTTTTACCGGGTACAGCCCACTGAGCTATATAGTTATTTTCAGAAGCGACCTGGCCACAAATAATAGCTGAACAAAGTGGCTTATCATGTGGACATTTATCGCGGCCAAATACTCTCGTATGCACGTTTTTATGTGTGGAGGGAAAAACTGGAGGATCCGGACAAAAATCCACGGGGAGAACATGCATACTCCGAATAGATAGGCGGCGTGCTCAGGATCAAACCTATGACCTCAATATCAGGCGAGGTACGTGGCATCTGAATCAAATGTGAGCTTTGCAGGGCTTGGCCCATTCCCTATATCCCTCCCACCTCCCTCCTCCCCTTCCTTCTATATCCATTGGGAAGCAATCATATAATTTAACATATTTGAATATTAAATATTTTTTACACATGTTTGCATTAGCTAATATGCTATCCCCTCTTCCTGATGACGAACCGCTTGTGTTGCGATCGAAACGTCGTAGTTTTTAGTAAATTTTTTTGTTATTTTCTTTGAACCTATCTACGTGACTTTACCGAAAGACCCAAAGAATATGCTATCCCAAGCTCATATTGTTCTTGGTAATTTTGTGTTTTACAAAAAGCCACAGCACTAAAGTTTACCTCGCACGAGAGACGGCACTGACGCCGCTTGTCTCCCCCTTGTTAACACCATGGTGTGGCGATTGTTTCTGAGGGTGGCCTCGCTCAGAGGGGAGCCTGCGTGAGTGCTTCACGGCCCGGGTACAGCTCGCAGGCTGTTGTCACAATAATCCAGGCCTGGTCCACCTTCACCGCTTCGCAAACTGGGCAAGCAGGCTAATAAGTTATGTGTGAGAACACGGGATGATGCAATCTGTACCTAGTGTGCATTACATTGAAACTCGTGAACCTTTACCAACATACGTGGTTGTTTAGATAATCATTGCCCTTTAAACGTTCATTCATCTCTGCACCTCACACTTGCAACTCCTGCTGAAGTCATTGCAGATAATAAAACGCACGTACCCCTGCAATTCAACTTTGGCCTGAAACTGCTGTATTCAGCACGGTTGACCACATTTTAAGCTAACATTGTGCATGTTTAGTTTACAGCCATTCGTAGATTTTAGAGCCCAATTCACTTGTTAAATATACTTTTTTGTGATATTGTGCAGATTGTCTCCATTACCCACAGTGAGGTAAATTGCCCGAGGTGACGTGTTGAGGCCGTTGTGTCAACATTTGAATCTCGCTCTTTAAACACACGAATATGAAACAGTCAAATCAACAGCCATAGTGCCGAACGTGGGGCAGTGGCACTAATTTCCTTTCCCGGCCCTGAGGAGATGGTGGTGAAAAGTCCATATTCGTATGGAACGGCCATGTCCACAAAGCAAAATGCCCATTATACGTAACGAGGGTATTCTATTTTTGAGTTACGAGTATTTCTTTCACGGGGGTCCTGTAATGGGATGCTTGACCAATTAATTATTGAGTTGTGTGTGTGTGTGAAAGGAAATCAGTACCACACATTACAGCTACAAGAGATTATAATTCTCTCTGCTCTGAAGGAAGAGCCTTCGCCCAAGTTCATGACGAACGTGGCGAGCGTTTTTAGATTTCGCCTTGGATTAATTTTTTGCTTTTTGGCAGCAGCGCATCCGTGCCCAGGCGTGCAAATGAGTTGTGTGCAAAGCGTTAGGTCCCTCCCCCCCCACCCCCCCCCCCCCCATGATGAACGTCAAAAGTCAAACGCTGCGTGGCAAATGTGTAAGGTTGGCTCGAATGTGATGTTCTCGGATTCAGGAGGCCACCGTGGGGTTCAAAGCACTGCTCGCTGTGGCGAGTCGGGACGAGGGCGTTGGGGGGTGGCTGCCTCGTGAAGGAGCGAACTGTCCACCCGTCCTGAGATCCACTGCCCACTTGCCCTCATTCCCGTAGCGTCACCTCCGAATGGATTGTTCGTCCGCGGCTTATCAGCCCGGCGGTGGACGGAGATTAACTTAGTGGTGCCGCTCTGGAGATGAGTTTACGCGTCGATATTTTTTTCCGGCCGGGCTTTGCGCATATCGCCGCTTGTCACATAAATCTGCAAGTGTTTTTTTGTGAAGTTTTTTATGGGTAAAGAAAACTAACGGTTTGTGGAACGCTCTGTGATGCACATTGTAGTGACATTATGCAGTCGACTTGGGCAAGTAACAGTGTGTTGTCAGTCAGGAAATATACGTTAAAAGCCCAGCCTTTACATTTACCATTGTTTGAGTGACATCAAAGCCAAAATGCAGCTTTGAAAATTTCACACAAAATACATTCGTGGACTGGTCTGCAAGGTCAAAAATCCAGTCAAAGTGTCTCACTTCTAATGAAATTACTTCAGCAGCGCTCCTCCCTATTGGTTGCCTCGATCCACTGGTAGAAATGACACATTCACATGGCGGGGTCATTTTGTTCGTCAGGACGACCTTGTTGACTTCCCACAAAATCATCATACTCCGTCTGTACACCCCAGGAGCATGATGGGCTTGGGTGAACAACTGACGTCAATTTGAACTTGCAACCCGGTTATTGTGAGTCCAGCACTCTGGTCTTCTAAGCGAAATTGTGAATCTCAGCGAGCTCTCACATGGGTCAGTAAAGGGCACGAATCAATGAGCCTATCTCCTAATGAGGCCTCTCACTCTTACGAATGCCTAATGCTCACCGGATTCCTAGACTTGTTTATATGTCTGTCGCCCCTACTCTCCCAGCAGCCCTCCCTGATGTCCTTAACAAATCTAAGCACCCATACAGCATGCACCTTAATGAGCCGCCTCCACATAAACAGCCGATGCACTAACGTGGGAATAAATAACGGGATTGTGAAACCACGCACGCACACACACTCAAGTGCAATCAATGTAAACCGCAACACAGCGATCAAACCACACATCCCCACTTACTCAGAGTCTGTCCCCTTTAGCAGGGACTTCGCTTCCAATTCCTATTGCCCGTACACCCTCCCAGCTCTGGCCAATGTGACATCCCCCCACCTCCGATTATATTTATCCAAATTTCAGATGAAAAAATGAGGCGGACGATGAGAGCCGGTTGCAATGCTTTTGGAAAGCGGAGTTTCATAATAAAAAAGGTAACGGAACAATGTGGCCTCGAGTTCAACATGCTTCATCAGTGCATACGACCGGTGATGACACATGCTTCAGACACATGGGTATGGATGAGAAATGCTGAACGAAAACTGAAAAAGCATGGGGAGATGCACGATGGGAATTGCATTGAGAAAAAAGCAAGTGGGCTTGGGCAGAACGCATTGCTCGCAGGGACAGTGGCTGATGGGTCAAGAAAAATGATGGGAGTGGCAGTGAAGGATTAGAACGCGTCCCAGCGAACCTCTCTCCTCTGGGGAGATGGAGCGATTAAATCGACTCGTGGTGTGCAGGTGCCGGGTGGATTGTTACATCACGAGCATGAGAGATGGCAGCGGCTTGGGGAGGCCTTCCTCCAGCAGTGGATTGGCCATGGCTGCTGATGGATTAAACCTCAGAAACCACCTAAAGTTGTATAAAGGGACATCTATGTCGATAAGGAGAGTGCCTGGTGGCAGAGAAGGTGAGAGCGCTCCATGCCACAATTTGGTAAGATTGTGAGTTCATGTGACAGTTGGGTTGATCTCGACCTGCCATTCTTTGATCGATGAAATAAGTGTCATCAAGCGGTTGTCCTATGGATAGGCTGGCTCTCTTCATGGGAATGTGCAGTTCCTGTCACCGGCTCGGCCACCAATGGGGGATTAATGTCGCCCAATGCCCATTACAGCAGAGATACACTTTGAAGAACACTTTGTTTGGGGCTGAGTTGGTCCCAACCAATCAAGAGAAGCGCAGATCACACTTTTACACAGGGTAACATCCACGTCTCTTTGACGATAGGTGCTCTCGATTAATGCTTAGCATTGGACAGAGGGGTTTAAGCAAACACTTGGACCTTTGCAAACCCAGCCCAAGAGTTGCTGCATCAATAATACAATTTGTACTTCCTTACCACAGTGTAGACTGTCATAATCCTTCGTGACAGTGCAATGACGCAGATGACTGCATCTTTAAACATTAAGCAATGTTGCGGCAAGTTTTCTGTTGTACGCAAGCAACCACATCCGTAAAAAATGATATTCTCTGTACGGTTTCTTCTTGCTGATTTACTCACAGTAGTTTATAGGCAGACTCCCCTTCGCAAATCGCATTGGCATCGCCTTATTAGGGTCTTCTTATCGGTCTTATTGGTATCTCTGTTTGCTTGCTTATCTGCCCATCAATGTTTTTCTTGCAGGCTTGGTAAATATGTCTGTTATTACATCTGACCGCATTGAAGTGTTAAGAGTGCTCAATTCACAATTTGAAAGTTGCCAGTTCAAATTCTAGTGACCTTATTCAGGAGGCGAATCAACCCATCTCTCCATCGGGGTTGACAAAATGAGTAAATTTTGATTTAAAGCTTTCGTGACTGCAGGGATTCATATTCTTGGTTCTTTCGGTAAAGTCACCACGTAGAAGGGAAACAATAAAATAATAAAAATATAAAACAATAAAATTCTCACGACGTTTCGACTGCAACACAAGCAATCATCATCAGGTGTGAAAACCACAGCAAGAAATTTTAAAAAAAGTGGCGGTTATTTTTAACGTTAGCACCACGGAGTGCGATTTGTTCAGATGGACGATTGGTATTACCCCAGAGTCGCGGAATCTCTTCAGAAAGGTGAGAGACTCGATCAGCTAAGCCTTCTTATCCCGGAGTTTGTTGAAGGATCTCAAAGTTATGTGGAAACCCTCTCTGTAGAGGCGGTTAAATTTTGATTTAAAGCTTTCGTGACTGCAGGGATTCATATTCTTGGTTCTTTCGGTAAAGTCACCACGTAGAAGGGAAACAATAAAATAATAAAAATATGAAACAATAAAATTCTCACGACGTTTTGACTGCAACACAAGCAATCATCATCAGGTGATGTTTCGACTGCAACACAAGCGATCATGAGTAAAGCTTTGTGGGACATCGACAGTGGTTGCCCCATGAAGTTGCTGGCTCCCATCATAGGAATGTGGAATTTTTGCCACTGGCTCAGAATCGCCAATGGAAATGAGTACAAGTCTGTGCTCATGTGAGGAGGGAGACACTCAGACTTTTGACTTTTACCAAATCATTTATTTTTGTATGATGATACAGAGGGGGAAAGAGAGCCATGAGGTTCACTAGCCCAAGAATTTGGCGGGAACCCACTGACCACTCAAGCAACTGCTACTTCTGCATGGTGGACCCTTCCAAACGTCGGACTGGCAAGAGTGCACCTGCTATCACGTATCCGGACCTTCCTTCATCCATCGCCCCGGTGCCACACTGCCATGAGCTCCCCGTACCCACTCCTCCGGAGAGAGAGCAGCCGTCTTTAGAAGAAAGCAGCAAGTCGGAGAACGAGGAAGACGTTGTAGATCCAGATGACAATTTCAGGGGTGGAGCTGAGGAGAGAAACCCATACGACCCCAACCAAAAAGTCCTCAACGACTTGATCAGAGATTTTGGTCTCACCAAGTCCAATGCCGAGCTTTTGACGTCTAGGCTCAAGCAGTGGAACTTGTTGGATGAAAGTGTGCAAGTTGCAGATCAGAGGAAGCGTCACCAACCTTTTTGCAGCTTCTTCACCCGTAAAGATGGGCTCTGCTTCTACCACAATGCGACCAGTCTATTCGAGGCAATCGGAATCGTCTGTAACCAGAATGAGTGGCGCCTCTTCATTAACAGCTCATCCACGAGCCTCAAAGCCATGCTGCTCCATAATGGTAACATGTACCCATCTCTTCCCCTGGCTCACTCGGTGCTCCTGAAAGAGGATTACAACAGCATAAAGACCTTGCTGGACGCCTTGAAGTATGATGAGTACGGCTGGGAGGTAATCGAAGACTTAAAAATGGTGGCATTCCTGATTGGTCTTCAAGGCGGTTTTACCAAGTTTCCCTGCCATCTTTGCCTTTGGGACAGCAGGTACACCAAGGCGCACTACCACAGGCAGGACTGGCCACAGCGGACCGGGTTCTCTGTTGGGAGGAACAAGGTCAAGTGGGAGCCACTGGTGGACCCCCGGAAGGTGCTGATGCCACCACTGCACATCAAATTGGGCCTCATGAAAAATTTGTCAGAGCTGTAGATAAGGAGTCGGCAGCCTTCAAGTACCTTCAAGACTTCTTCCCTAAGCTGTCTGAGGCAAAGGTCAAAGCCGGTGTCTTCGTCGGACCACAGATAAAGAAGATCCTGGAGTGCAATGAATTCCCCAAGAAGCTCACTAGTAAGGAGAAAGCGGCTTGGAACAGCTTTGTCGCAGTGGTTCGTGGCTTCCTGGGAAATCACAAGGTCACAAACTATGTGGAGCTGGTTGAGACTCTGGTGAAGAACTACGGCACAATGGGCTGTAGGATGTTCCTCAAAGTCCATATCCTTGATACTCATCTTGATAAATTCAAGGAGAACATGGGAGCGTACTCGGAGGAACAAGGCGAGCGCTTCCACCAGGATATACTGGACTTTGAACGCCGCTACCAAGGACAGTTTAACGAGAACATGATGGGAGACTACATTTGGGGGCTGATTCGTAAAAGTGCTTTACAGTATAATCGTAAATCTCGAAAAACTACTCACTTCTAAATCTTTTGTAGTATTTTTTGTATTACTTTAGTATAAATACATGTTAGTTTTGATTCATGTTGTTTTTTTCTGACTTTATGTGAACAAAAAGAGACAAATTCGCCCCTTTTCTCATTGAAAATAGGTACATTTCAAAATATCATTGTCCTGTGGAATAATAGCCATTTTATATACTTTTTAGGCATAAGCAATTAGGAAATAACACTTACTACCTAGGAAAAAAAATTGTGTTACAAAGTGTAATCATCAGGTGTTGTTGTGGAGAATACAGTATAAGTAACAAAATCAACTTCTGAAATTATGCGCTCTCAGAAGGCCATGTTGCCAGAGATAAATGTGTGAAGGAGGTACAGAATATTGTTTATTTAGGATTTTCCTACGAAAGGATATTCAGTGAGGTAAATACAGAATAACCTTTATTACACAACGCGCCATTGTTTGCACATGCACTTTTGGCCCAGCGGCACAGAGACATCCTGGAAGAGAGAGGCGAAAGATGAGGTGTAGTATTTTCAGCAGTTATGTCGTGAAACATATCCGGAGGGCATGTTTGCGGAAAACAACTGTTAATCGCACCAGAGCGCTGTTAAATGTGACGTTTGGGCGAAAAGGGGCAAACGGCACATATATTGTAGCCGCATGCCTCGGAAGTTTGTCCTGGGCGATCGCCCATCATGATTTTGAAGCTTCGGTCGCTAAAATATCGATGTAAAGTTGACTTTCGGTTACACTTTTAGTGATGTTACTGCAACGATTCTGTTTTCTACACCGTGTGGGTGATTGATACCCAGCTCACTTTTGCAAATCAGAGTCATCCTGCTTTCTTGAGTTCTCACCTGGTTAAACAAATCAACTTGACGCTTGATCACGTAAAGAGGAAATAATAAGTTTCTGAACACACATCTCATTGCCTGCACTGTGAGGGGAAACTGCTTCAACTGATGCTTCAATGCGACCCTAATGACTGCCAATGGTTCAGATAACACCGGCTGTACAGGACACATGTTTCTCTGTGCGTGTGGCCAGGTGGTTGCTGTGCCTTGAGCGTTCGATTCACAGTCGGAACCTGAGAGTTCTAGTCCCATGCAGGAGTCTTATCGTCATACCATTCCGCTTCATGAAATGATTACTGTAGTTACCAGTTTAGCCAACAGTGGTCCTGTTAAAAGAAGTGATCCTGGCCATAGAAACGTGTGGCATTCCAACCACTAACGTAGACTGCTGCCTGAGATGAGTGCTGCCCTTTGGTCCTTTGAGCAGGAAGACAATTTCACTTTTTATATATAGATGTATAAGTTCCTTTGAATATTGCTAAGGTCCTAAACTGCGAGGCCTCCTGCTATATAATGGTGGCATCCGTTATCATATTGCTGGCACGAATGGCTTTGCAGAAATAACAATTTCCGTTTCTCCATAAAGGCACTGCACAAAATGGAGATTAACACAGTGGATGTTAAGTACTTGGAATCCCGTCCAGGTTCAGTTGACAATTTGCCAACTAGCGCTGTGCATCGACAATACTTAGATTGTAGCGCAGCGTGATAAACACTGCATTTAATCTAATTTTTTATTTATAGGGCGCCTTCGTTTAAGGCGCTTAAAATACGATGACAGAATGGAATGATGTAGCTGACAGGGGTGTAAAAGGATTGAGGAATGAATGACAGCGATAGAGGGGTACTTAGGGATCACAAAAGGGTAGGGGAGGGGAGGGGTGAAGTGGCGAGGGAAGAGGAGGGGAATGGGCAATGCACAAATGCACAACCACCACAACCGCCATTCGCCACTAAGTGGTGACGTCGCCTCGGTGCTTGTGCCAGGCTATGTGCACGTTGAGGCCACGTGAAGTGTCGAACGCCCGCTGGCAGGAGGTCACGGGGCAGAACCCCAGGTGCCAAGGGTCGACTGATTGAGATGGCTGGGCGCGCACCACCTGTGCCCCCTGCTGTGCCAACTTGCTGTGTTTTAGCCACCCGGCACTCCGCTCGTTGTTGTGAGCGTCGCTCCTCTGCCCTCCGTTGTTGTTGGAGGGCGACTGCCTCCAACTGCCCAGTAGCGTCCTTCACGAGCCTCCTCCACAGAGGCCGATCTTGACACCGCTGGTACCAGTCATCGGCAAGTCCACTCAGCTCCACATCCTCTTGTTCCACATCACTCCATCTCTTCTCCAGCCCGTGCCGTGCCCGTTTAGCCCCCCTCTATCCGGCTGAACAAAAGCTGCATGCACGCACACCTATGCACACACACACACACGCGTATCGAGTGTAATGACAGAGACGGGGTCTCCCATGTAACGTAATAGACAGTAAGGGCAAGAGCTACCAAGGCCGACATGGTATACGGGGTGGGGGGGGGGGGGGTGCCAGCATCACACTCGGTCGCTTTTTAATTTGCATCACAGATGTTGACATTATGCACCAGGTGCCCATTTAAGGCCAAGTGAAACTAGCAGAGGACCAGACCGCATTTCAGAAACTAAACGCAGCTGGTGCTCTGCATTATAGCACATATTTGAGGCCACGTTTCCAAGTTCAAGTAACGTGTACTGACCGCTAAGCAACAGGCACACACGCGAGCGCACTCACGCACACATTTGTACCCCAGCATTGGTTGCAAACAAGGCTGCAGATCAACCATACAGCCTACACACACACTATTGTGACAAATGCTGCTAGCGAGCACCTATGAAGGCCTGCAAGTGGCAAGAGGGGTTTGGTGTGGCCAGAACTTCACCTGGCCGCCTCTGTCACCCCGATGCTGATGCTTGCACACCGCACCGAGGTACTCATTTATGACTGAGTGAACCTAGGGGAAGCCCGGGAGCGATTTATATATCGGTCGCCGCTGATGTTAACCTTTGATTGGAATCGCTCTCGGGTCTCCGGGTTTGTAGTACAGTGCGCTAACTCCTTCGCTACCGCTTTCCGCACTTATCGACATACACAGACAAAGATCCCCCGCATAGGCTTAACAGACTGTTGAAGCAAGTGCTGTTAGCGAGAGGGTTTGGTGGCCAGCACCATGCCCGGCCGCCTTTGACGATGGTTACACACCACACCGGGTTACTCGAGGCTGAGGCGACCTAGGGGAGACCCATGACTGGTTCAGATAATCAACACCGGTGTTGGCCGTGAGTGGGAGTCGAACTCGGGTTGCCGGGTTCGTAACGCAGCGTAGCACTGACCGCTACGGCCACCGCTCCCCACTACGGCCACGGCTCCCCACCACGGCCACGGCTCCCCACTACGGCCACCGCTCCCCACTACGGCCACCACTCCCCACTACGGCCACCGCTCCCCACTACGGCCACTACTCCCCACTACGGCCACGGCTCCCCACTACGGCCACCGCTCCCCACTACGGCCACCGCTCCCCACTACGGCCACGGCTCCCCACTACGGCCACCGCTCTCCACTACGGCCACCGCTCCTCACTACGGCCACCGCTCTCCACTACGGCCACGGCTCCCCACTACGGCCACCGCTCCTCACTACGACCACGGCTCCCCACTACGGCCACCGCTCTCCACTACGGCCACCGCTCCTCACTACGGCCACGGCTCCCCACTACGGCCACCGCTCCTCACTACGGCCACCACTCCCCACTACGGCCACCGTTCGACATACAGACACACACACACACACGGGCATGCACGCCGCCATCAAACTTGTGCCGAGCCTTGTCTGGGATTGTTGGCACGCGCCGCAAACGCCGTCTCATAAAAATCCGTGCTCAAAGCTAGCGTCGCCTGCCAGCACGCGTTAGGTGGACCCTGCACTGCCGTTGTCCATTTAAACGTCTCCAGTGTAAGGGCACATGGCAAGCGTGTCTCACTGGATGTGCGGTCCTGTAGCCTGTAGCAGGAGGCTGTTAGATAAACATGCAGAATAACAGCGAGTCTGTGCTTTGAACTCCGGATTCACAATCTGAAGGTTGTTACTTAATTATGCTTTCGGGCCTAGCTCATAACCCTTGGCCCTTTCAAGGTTAATAAAGTGAGTAACAATTTGCGGGAACTAACAGTTGTGTTGAGACATTGGTTCCTGCCCGTAGATATTTGGAATTTCCACCACTTGCTGTAAGACCGCCAATGAAAATGAGCACTGCTTGGAACTGGGGAGTTCTTAGAGATGCAATGACTGTTGCGTCGTTACATCAGTAAATGTATTCGAAAAAAAAAGGTATTATGCACATGTTTCAATGTTGTGTAATTTATATGTCCCAATCAAATTACGTGGCAGCCTTAAATGACATTATCGGGATTGTTTGTAAACAAGATTGACGAAATGTGATGTGGAGGCATAACTGTTGCACAGTAGGGACACACAGTGACTCTGTCGTGGATGGATGATGCAGCATTCTGCTTCTTGTTTGATCTCATGGCATGTGCAATGTGAAATTCCGTGCACATGGAACATCGATCTCGTTAATCGAAAAGCGTCCATAAGTTGTCATTGGCATGAAAGCGAAATTTCGTAAAACGAACGTCCGTAAATCGAGGGATACCTGCACACACTTGACATGGACAACATTACAGCAACCTGGCCAAACAAATACACAATCTGGCATTCGCACATCTGGTCCGGGTCACCTAATTAACGCCCTCGCAACCTGTTCAGCAACTGGGTCCACCAAAATCACGACTGTGGAACATGAAATTCCAGGGAGCCCTTCATGACCCCCAGCGCAACGAGTGCTATTGAAGCGCACCCGTCCGTCATCGGTCGCGGACAGAGGAGCGAGCAGGGCTCGTTTGTTTCGTTTGGCCCACGACGCGCAAGCCCACCCTGGCATCGTACATCCTCGAGATGAGGTCCGTTGACCGTATCGGATTTAAAACAAACCCAACGATTTCCCGGGGGAGTGATGAAGCGCTGCGCTCGGCGAAGCCAAACGCCACCGATGTGCGGGCGTGCACGATGGTCGATGGGCGCACGGGAACGGGAAGTGCGCGCCTATTCAGGTAGTCTCCCCCCCCGACTTACGATGGGTCCGACCTACGATATTTCGATCTTACGATGGCGATAGCGATATGGCACAATTGTAAAATGTTTTACGTTTCGCGCGGCAGGCAAAGGCAGCAGCGTACGAGGTAGGAATCTTGGCGAGTGCAGTAGAATATGATGCGGTACGATACGTGCAATGCATGTATGATACGTAGCTTTAGCGATTTCATTTTAGGGTTACCACGATACGATACATACGTTCAATGCATGTTAAAAGTTTTTATGGCAGATAGGATTGTTTCCTGAAAAAAACTTTCTATTAAATTGCAGTTCATATAGGTAGGCTAAGAATTTACCTTGGTTTTTTATACTTTACATTTTACTGTGCAATCCAGTATTGCAATTAATAAATACATACAGTTTATAGTTTATGCAGTACGGTACTGTAAATTGCTCTGTTTCGCTAAATTTTCACCGTTCTTTAAGACTCCTGGGTAGGCTAGGCCATCTTCGACTTCGTCCTAACGCATCTCCATCGTAAGTAGAGGACTACCTGTATACACAAGCAATCCGTGTCCTGCACCTCATGTAGATAAGACGCGTGCTTAAATGAGGTACCGGCTGTGGTTGTATGAGGATCAGTCGGCGGTATTGTGTCAGACACGCCACCCCCCCCCCCCCCCATTAATGGGGCATCTGTGAAAAAAGAGCTTATCGGATCCCTCCAGTATATAAACACACGTTCTGATTGTGAAACTCCACAAAAGCCACTGAGGGATGAATGGGGCCAAGGTCAAACACCGAGCGAGCGACCCGAATTTGATACTCGCAACCCCTTGCGCGATTGAGAGTCTGAGCACTCTGTCAAACAGCGGCGCGCGCTCGTTTATGTAATGAAGAATGTTGCGTGCGGGAGCGGCAGGCAGCTTGCCCAGTGTCGCCGTTGTGGCCGGGGAGGAGGGCGAGGCATCGGGGAGGGGTGGGGTGGGAATCCATGGTGCCGCTTGCCCCGAGGCGAGGTGCGCGCACCGCTGCTATTTGACCTTTACTCGGAGCCCTGCCACGTCTTATCCGCCCCCCTGGCAAGGTACACGTGTGGTGGTGGTGGGGGGGGTGGCGTCTCTGACACGTGCGCACGTGTCAGAGACGCCACCCCCCCCCCACCACCACACGTGTACCGTGCCGTGGCGCAAGCTGGCAATTACGCTGCGTGGCCTTCACGTGCGTCTGTTGTGTTTGCGCGTGTTTACGATTGGGTGGAGCGGTCGGGGGTCGGCCGTAAATGACGTCACGTACCTGGGGGGTGGGAGGGGGGGGGTCAGACATTTGTGACGAGGGGGGGGGTGTTGAGAAATGTGACGTCACATCAAAATGCGCAACTTTAAATGAATATAGACAACACGTTCTACTTAATAATGTTTTTTGTCCTTTTTTCTGGCAACAAAACTGAAACCTTTTTTTACAAGGATTCGTGTTACTGCATTAACCACAATACCTGCAGTCAAAATGCAAACAAAAAACATACTATGATAATATATGATGCATTGTCCTTCAAACTGATTGGTCCACACCAAGGGACGGCTTTCTTTTGAGCCTCGACCAGATGAAAAAAAGGGGAAAAACCCTATTATTATTATATTTTGGTACTGGCAAAGGGGGTCTAATGATGTAGATGCTCACCCCGAGCCCTCATTACTTTGATAGTGCATTGTCTTTGAGCTGTGTGACGCCTTTTGGCGTCATCTGGTCGAGCACCAATTGGGTCGAGGCTCAAAAGAAAGCCGTCCCTTGGTGTGGACCAATCAGTTTCAAGGAAAATGCATCATATATTATCATAGTATGTTTTTTGTTTGAATTTTGACTGCAGGTATTGTGGTTAATGCAGTAAACACGAATCCTTGTAAAAAAGGTTTCAGTTTTGTTGCCAGAAAAAAGGGGAAAACCCTATTATTATATTTTGGTACTGGCAAAGGAGGTCTAATGACGTTCTACTTAATTAAATAGACTTTTTAATAAATGTTTTATCCTGCAACATCAGAGTGCAGCGCCACATTAAATACGCACTACAATGACAATAGTTTAAAGCGATTTGAAGCATGTTTTATGGGGTTTTTTTGGGGGGGGCGGCAGCAGAGCTTTGTGACGTCATATTTGAGGGGGGGGTCTGACTTTTTGTGACGCCGTGTGACGAGGGGGGGGGTCAAAAATCGTCCAAAATCACGTGACGTCATTCATGGACGGCCCCTAGTGTCATGGTCAGCGCGACGCACTACGAACCCGGCCAACCCGAGTTCGATTCCCGCTCACGGCCAACACCAGTGACAATTCTCTGAATCGGTCTTGAGCCTCCCCTCGGTCGACTCAGCCTGAAATGAGTATCTGGTGCGGTGTGTAAACATCGCCACGAGGGAGACAAAGGCGGCCGGGCGTTGGCCTCCCACCCGCTTCGTGTGCCATGCCGGCCTTCATAGGTGCTCACTAACAGCACTTGCCCCAAGTAGTTTGTTGAGGCTATCCGGGGAATCTTTGTGTCGACTTTTGTGCTATGATTACCAGTTGTAAACCCATGCACGTTAAATTGTAGCCATTTAATCGGTTCTCATCAATACCCATTGCCCCTAAAAACAAAGTAATCACTTTAATTAAAAGGCAGTGTCCCTGCTGATTTACATATTTACCTCGGCATGCATCCGCAGATTATTTCGGGGCACGGCTTCTGGCTTGGTTATCATTGACTTTTCCTCGTTTGCCTTGACGTTGTGTCCCCCATAGACTAAATTGGCTGTAACAGTATCGCCGAGACTTTTAAATTAATCTCGAGGGTGGGATATGCACCTCTCAGTAAAGGATACAGTTGTCGCGGCATCGTTGAGCGCCGCACGCGATTGACACTACTTGTCGCCTGTAATAACGACCTCTGAGTCAACAGGGGGCAGAAGGGAGTCTAATGGTGATGAGTCAGGCCGTTGGGCCAACGCAAACCCCAAGGCAGCTCGGGACCAGAGGTACAAACCCCCAGACCCCCAGGAAGGGGGCTTGGGGATAACGTCACTCCCCAGTCCCCTCCAGACGGTTCCAGAAGGGATGAGTGGCTAGGGGCGGAGTAAGCCAGGGACCGGCATAAAAGACAGTCCCCTGAACGGGACCGGCAGTCGTCGTTACCTGAAGACTCGAGAGCCACCCTGGAGCTGCCACCTTGAAGACCCGAAGCGAAGAGCCCAAAGGGCAGAACGCGAGCCCCTGGCTAGGGTCGGGTCAAAGCTTAACCAGCGAAGGGGTTAAAGCATAACCCAGTGTTAGGGCAGGCTAGCCCGGAGGGAATACCACGCTAGGTATCGGGTGGAAGGGGCCGTACCCCTTTGTGTTATTGTAATGTTGAGATAAGCGTGCTGCCTCCAGAAGAGTGAAGTCCTCTCAAGTTTGTACCCACTACACAGTGTCAGATTCTCTTCGAAGTCTAATCCTGAAAACAAAACAACCAACATTGATTTTAATGAGCCAATGTTAGTCCTAGTCAAAATTTGCCCCGATGCTCAAACGATAACGTGTTACCATTTATTTCTGTTGGCATTCTTAAGCGAGCGTTGGAAATTTCATGTTCTTGTGGCGGGGGTCAAATTTCTCGATAGATCCACTCTCCCGGTTTCACCTCAGAAATATTCATTGCATTGTGCCTGTGGAGGGATGTTGGAGATAATGATGAGACCGAGTCGACCTTGACTCCGATTTTAACCCACGTTCTCACAATTGGGAGTCCTGCTCCTCTTCCACTTATACTGCATTTTTCCACACATTCAGAAACATGCATTAAGAGTCTTGACTTAAAGTTTTCGCGACTGCAGGAATTCATACTCTTTGGGTCTTTCGGTAAAGTCACGTAGATAGAAAAATAATTTTAAAAAATCACGACGTTACGATAGCAACACAAGCAATCGTCTTCAGGTGAAAAGTAGAGCAGGCGAACTGCTGAGTTCGCTTGCTTGTGTTGGGATCGAAACGGCGTGATTTTTAAAATAATTTTTCTATCTACGTGATTTTCCAGAAAGACCCAAAGAGTATGCATTAAGAGTATTTGGCTGCTATAAATTTCCATATGATGAGCCACTTGATTGGCTTTCATTTGTGGCCAGGTTGCTTCTGAAAAAAATTGCTATATCGTTCAGTGGCCCTTACCTGGTAAAATAATAAACAGTTTAGTTTTTATTTTGCATTATATAATAACCGTTTTGTATTCGCGATCTCAAAGGTGTCTCGGTCTTCGACCACTTGCATGAAGCATCTACTCTCCATTGTGTTTCAGATCTGCTTCTTGTTGTTTACGTTCCTCTACATCACCTCCTACCTGATCATCACCCGATTCAAGAAGAGGACCGACTTCATTCTGGGTGAGTTGCTGGTCAAGGCGGACCGCGGGTGGCGAAACACCCTCCCAAACCTCTACCCTTCACATCTCAGCGGCTGTATTGCGCTCTGCGCACAGTGATGCCTTTATGACAATCACATTGCATTGTTAAGTCCAAGGAGCGTTCATGCGCCAAAACGAAGTGAAACGGACATATTCTTAGTTTTTTCGGTAAAGTCACGTTGAAGAGAAACAACAAAATAATAAAATATATATAAAACAATAAAAAATTCTCACGACGTTTTGACCATAACTCAAACGGTCATCTTCAGGTGTGTTGGTTTGCATAAATTTATAAATTCATAAATGTATAAATTCATTAATTTTTTATAAATTCATAAATTTATGCAAACCAACACACCTGAAGATGACCGTTTGAGTTATGGTCAAAACGTCGTGAGAATTTTTTATTGTTTTATATATATTTTATTATTTTGTTGTTTCTCTTCAACGTGACTTTACCGAAAAAACTAAGAATATGAATTACTGCAGTCACGAAAGCTTTAAATCAAAATTTGAAACGGACATGTTACGAATGGGGTTACGCAGCTCACAATTTTATAATAGAACGTGGCAATAAGTGTTGTAGATGTAAACAGGAAGAAGAGGGGGTTGCGATGGGAGGGATATGCTTACAAAACGGAGGAGGGCAGGTATTACGAGATGGCATTGGGGTGGCACCTAGTGGTCTGCAACCAAGGGGAGAATACCTCATTGCAGTTGGCAGCAGACTGTAAGAGCCAACCTCGGAGGTTGTGTCGTTAATGTACAACAGTTGTGGGAACTGGCAGAAGGAAGGAAACAGTGGCAAGGTACCGTAGTTATTGACAGCATCCCGCATTGGTCGCGATGACCTTTGGCTTACTGCACTCAAGAAGCTGGATTTATCACACATGCCTGAACATCACTCCCACCCCCCCCCCCCAACCGGTTGAACCCAAGGCACAGAGCGGTACCGGCGCACTGTGCCTGATGGGGGCATTGCGATCTCCGAGGCACCCAGCCGCCCGTGCGAGCGTCACTGCTGACGCATGCCGGTTTGCCGCCTGCTCGGAGGTGTCGCGGCACTTGCCAGCGTCCGCTAATCTGACACCGCCACAATCTGAGACGCTGTGCTGGAGCACGACCATGGCACACTCCAATCCATCACTGTCCCGAAAAGGACATCCTGTGAGGTTGCAGGGCAGTCCAGGGAGCTCGGAATGTCCCCTGTCGGAACGCTCTGCCAAGTTCGCTGGGATTCGGGAATTCGGGAATTCGTATCTGGGTATTAACCACCATTGATTAAACCGGGTTCTGAAATGTAGCTAGTTGAAGATCTGAACCTGATCACCCACCGACTGCCGAATAAAATAAACAATGGGAATTTTTTTTTTACTACATTACCTTTTTGAAGTCTTGTATGTGAAGTGGTTGGGCAAGTCAGAGCCCCGAGCCGGTGCTGGTGAGGTACTGGGCTCATATCTGGACACCACTCAAAAATGAAAGCGCCTCATAAAATTACATTTTTCATTTTATTTAGGATATTCCAGGTGATGAACCACTTTTGAAATGCCTGCGGAAGTCGTGCTGCGATGCCTTCTCTTACAGGGACCGTTCTCTTACACTAAGCGGTGATGTTACACCACTCGTTGCGAAGAAAGTTTCTTAATCTCATTGCGCGATGTTTAAGTGAGTTTGGGATACACTCGGTGATTAAAAAAAAAAGGTGGATGGTGCAACCCCCCTGCCCTTGCTTGCTTTCTCACACCACTGGTGGCAGCAGCGACTTTGCTCGAGGGAGTTCTATAGAGCGCCCCTCTGGAGGGATATTTGATCAATACTATTCCACGCTGACCAGACGTCGTCTTCGAAGACAATTGGTGATAAACAGCCAGGAAATGTGGCCTACGCTGGGCCTCGCCTATCCCCACCGTCGCGGCACGCATGCTCACAGAGCAACAGCAGACCCCCCCCTCACCCTGCGAGGCAAAACGTGAGGTGCGAATGCCCCCCCTGCACCCCGTCCCGATGCCTGCGACTGCCGGCCGGGCATGTTGGGCGCACAGTGGGAGCCACTATGTGCGTGGTGCTTGCCAGGATCCCCCGGAGGGTTTAACAGGGAAGGTGCCGCTTCAGTGGAGAGGCTTCTTGCCTTGCCTTCTTGCCGTGACACGGGACTCCGATCGCACAACAAGAGCGATCTTGTTTCACAGGTTGCCTTGATTACTGACGGAGATTGATGTCGGGAGCAGAGGTTGGTGGTTACGTGCAGCGGCTGCTTTTAATAAAAGTTGGGTACGACCGATTTGATGGCTCTATAATGCAGAAATGAACGTACTATGTTTCTTTTTTGCCTCCCAAATTAAATAACGTGGATTTTTTTTGAACCAATGGTTTATTTTTCTTAATACCCTTTGCTGAAAGGAAGATGCAGCCGCAAACAAAACACAGTGCTGTGTAGATGCGTACTCGACTGAGCATCCCTGTGCGGGTTTCGGCGTTTCTCGTTCAGCTTTGCGAAAGGCAAACAGAGAATGCTGTGACTCACCCACAGGTGTTCCATCTTGGTACTCGAGTAACGACACCGAAGTAACGTCACTGAATTGACTTCAAAATGCACGGCATTGACATCACAGTGACATCACTGGAGTGTCCTGCTGACCTACGTGACCGTAACAATGGTGTATTTGTATTCACTTAAGAAGCTCCAAGCCAGTGTTTTACAGCCCCCGGGCACACAGCCTACGTACACAAAGTAGAAATGCAACATTGGTATCATTTCAGGCCGTATCTTTGTTTAAGCAGAGCAGACTTCAGTTGAGAGGCTCTGGCCATTAAAGCAGTGTTACCAGGCAGTAGTGTGATGTTATATGCCAGGGGCAGCCACTAACAGTGAGGGATGCCAACATTTTCTAAAGGTTTTATAGCAAATTCTCGTAATTTTTATATTGAAATATTTTTTTTATGTTGAAATAAAGACATAGGGCATACAGCCCTATGTCAATCCACTGCTGGATGAAGGCATTCCCATGGAGTGGGGGTTTGGCTGCACTTCACCATGCTGTTAAGCCGTGGCTGCAAATCTAAACTCATGCTGCTGGATTCGTAGCATAGTGCACTAACCACTCCGCCACCGCTCCACCCATCCGCTATTAATAAGTCCAATGAAAATGAGTGTTCCCTCTTCCACGAATTCACGTGAAGCTGTTGCTGAAGTGCACCACGATGCCGGGGCATGACTGCGCCTGGTCTTGCCGTTCTACACATCGCGGGCTACATTTAGAAACGGGCAGCGTTCTCACAACACATGCCACGAGGGCCGGCCGTGCTCGTCATTTTGCCCGCTGTGCGTGACCATCGAGGTGTCGCCTAACGCATGCGCCGCAAGCGTTTCACATTAGTAGTATCTTGCGTAAACACCAGTGTGCCTTGTGTTGCAGGAGATGATGAAGATGCAGTGGTGAACAGAATAGCGTGAGTAATAAACGCGGTGCTTTCCACGTCGCGGCTTAAAAAAGAACATCATATGCGGGAATCTTGTGGCAGGGTTACACAGCACTTTGGACGATTTTGTCTTTCGGAAGAAGTCGTGGGTTTCACATTGAGGGCACATGCCCGGTCATCTACGATGAAGCTTTGGTGTGGCCCGGGTGTCTTCGGGAGATTTTAATCCTCTTGCCTGTGCACTTGAGCCTCCACCTGCTGTGAGGTTGTAGGTTCAAAGCCTGGTTTGCGATCATCTGTGATGCTCTCAGCACAGCCACCATTGACATAAGTGCATCTTTATCCAGTTCCATGTTCACACCTCGGATGACCACGGTTGGCTACGTAAGGTGCAAAATAAGTTCAAAATACGAGCTTTTTAACCACTAATAGAACTCATTCAAGCAAGGGAAACGATTGGCAAAAGGTGAACTGGAGAAACCAGTACAGCGACTTTATCAGTGCACAACAACACTATCGCCTGGAGCAGGTGGTGTTAAATGTGCATGAGGATGGGAGAGGCCAGCGCAGTCGGTCGTAGTGCCAGGGGATGTCCTGCACTTGTGCATGGCCTGAACATCTGCATGGCCTGCACCTGTGCATGGCCTGCACACCTGTGCAGTGCCACAGCAGGATTGTAAATAACAATAATATAATGCCTCCAATTAAGATATGGTGTGCGGGTGGCCCTGTGGAATATTACACTTGAAGGCCATGAGATATGGCATCGAATTGGGGGGAGGCCTTCATCCAACAGTGGATTGATCATGCCTTTTGGTGCTGAGTTTGACATTGCATTACATAGAATTCGAGCGTATAGAATTTTGTTGCATGATCTGACAGCATAATAGTATGCAAAAAGGTGCATTGTTAATCTAACCATTTTCCAAAATTAACCATGTCCCCTTCTCTTCTCTCAAGACCGTGGTCTTCTCAAGACCGTGGTCTTCTCAAGACCGTGGTCTTGAGAGATGCGGTCGCAGCTAGATGCTGAATGCATTCTCAGTGTCGATGTTGTGCTGTCGCGGCAATGTTGTGCTGTCGTGATAATCCTATCGGCGGTGTCTGCCACGCGTGCTGGCCCACCCGCAGGCTGTGGATGTGCACCTTCACGCTGGCCGTGTCCCTCGCGGCCGCCCTGCTGCTACCCTTCTCCATTGTCAGCAACGAGGTGCTGTTGTCGCTCCCGCACAACTACTACATGCAGTGGCTCAACGGCTCGCTCGTGCACGGTACGCTCGCTCTCGATCGCTCGTGCGCGGTAAACTCGCTCACTCACTCACTCGAGCAACACAGCGCAGTCGCTCATTCTTGAGCGGTTCACTTGCTCGCACGATGCACTCATTCGCTTACCCACAGTACACGTGCTCACCCGTGAGCGGTTCACTTGCTCGCACGGTGCACTCACTCGCTTGCTCACAGTACACGTGCTCATTCTTGAGCGGTTCACTTGCTCGCACGGTGCACTCATTCGCTTGCTCACAGTACACGTGCTCACCCGTGAGCGGTTCACTTGCTCGCACGGTGCACTCATTCGCTTGCTCACAGTACACGTGCTCATTCTTGAGCGGTTCACTTGCTCGCACGGTGCACTCATTCGCTTGCTCACAGTACACGTGCTCACCCATGAGCGGTTCACTTGCTCGCACGGTGCACTCACTCGCTTGCCCACAGTACACGTGCTCATTCTTGAGTGGTTCACTTGCTCGCACGGTGCACTCACTCTGCTTGCCCACAGTACACGTGCTCACCCGTGAGCTGTTCACTTGCTCGCACGGTGCGCTCTCTCACTCGTGTCAGCTCCCACGGTATATTTGCGCGCGCGTGGTTCTCTTGCGCACAGCCGCCCCCTGGCCGGCCGCGTGCACCACGCTCGCCCATGCCCCTGCCTGCCGTGATGGCCACGACATGAACGCCGCGCCGCGGGCGACTCGCGGTTAAACCCAGTGGAGGAGTGTTTTTCAGCGTCCTGCGTCGGAATGTTTGCTAGTTTTGTGCGTGGGAGGCAATGGAATACCCAGGGGGGGAAAAAAATTTGAGGTAACAAAGTTCAAATGGACAGCACCCACATGCTTTACTGCCACCTCCTGGCCAAATAATAACGCAACAGCTGGGGAGGCACAGTAAAGTTGTGATCTTTGCGTGATCCACCAACCCCACTTTGAAAGCACTTTCACGGGTGAGTGCCACCATACCCAGGGTCTGCGTGCACTCGCCTCCCGTGCTGCACAAGCTCCATGTGACAGAGAAGTAACATTCAAGCCATCGTACGATAGCGATGTCTTAAGTATTTATTGATCACAATCAAAACATTGTGTTTGAGCAAAATGCAAACTGCAGCCAAAACTATCAACGGTGCCAATTGTATCCGACGTAATAAAATCAAGTCGCACTCCTTTGAAGTTATTTACATTTCGACGTAGCGTATTCCCCTCAGTTATTTAATGCACTATTTTGCCGCGTAAACTAAAAGTTGGGGGTGCATCGTCTAATTCGGAGGCTCTTTCTGCTGTCGTCTGCCCAGGGCTGTGGAACTTGGTCTTCTTGTGCTCCAACCTCTCCCTGGTGCTGCTCATGCCATTCGCCTACTTCTTCATTGAGTCCGAGGGCTTCACAGGCTCCCGCAAGGTCAGTCCACTCGTCACAAAACACAAAGATCACTCCCCCCCCCCCCCCCCCCCCCACCGCCAACACCATCGACAATTATCTGAACCGGTTCTGGGCCTCCTCTAGGTCGACTCGGCACTCAAATGATTACCTGGCGCAGTGTGTAAATATTTCCGCTCGGGAGACAAAGGCAGCGTGGTGCTGGCCACTCGCCTCCTCGCGTGCCGTGCCGGCCTTTTATAGGTGCTCACTAACAGCACTTGCCCCAACAGTATATTAAGGCTGCACAGAGGATCTACGTCTTTGTCTGCGTGCCATGTTGCTGCAGGGAGTGATGGGCCGTGTGTACGAGGCAGCCGTGGTGCTGTGCCTCCTCGTGCTGCTCGTGCTGGGCATGGTGTGGGTGGCGTCGTCCATCATGGGCAAGGATCCCGCCAGCACAAAGTCCCTGCGCGGTGAGGCACTACTTGACCTCGCACACAGTCGTTGACCTCGCACACAATTCTTGTGGCTCAGACGTCAGAGCGCTGAGCTGGCGCTGCTCAGGTCCTTCCTGGGTTTTGAATCCAGATGGCTGCCTGATTCAACCAACTGTGGTCTCAAGTGTAGCGAATTGATGGTCTCAACCCGGTGACCAATTACTGCACGAAAGAAGACTCATTGTGTGAAATTTGGCTCTGCACTTAATTCGAGCCGTGAGAATTACAATGTCGGTTTCACTGTCACGTGATGAACCTCACTCGCAAATGTAGTGAGTGGGAAGTATGGACCAGAGGTCAATTGATCCAGGAAGTAAGAACAAAGGTTATTGATGCAGTTTCAAGAAAAACCTCATATCTAATTGATAAATTTGGTTGTGGGAATTGCTCTTCAACTTACCAGCAAACAGACACAATCATAATTGTCTTGTTATATGCTTGTACAGTTCACATTTGAATTTGTTTGTCTGTGTCGGGTGGTGGGGGGGGGTCTTCTGACACAAGATTTCCCAGATCATGATATGACCTACCACAAAAATAAATTGTGAATCGTAAAATTGTCTGAGAGAACCAACATGTTAAGAAGTGTTGTGTTTGCCCCTAGGCCTGTGGGACTTCTACCTGCCTTATCTCTACTCCTGCATCTCCCTCTTTGGGGTGCTCCTGCTGCTGGGTAAGTCACCCACCGCCGGCTTCTCCGCACTGCAGGTGCTCGTACCGCTTTGCTCCAAAAGTGTGACATGCGAACAATTTGGCCACCCAGTTCCATGACCACCCCTACATTTTAGCACCACTCATTACACACAAAGTGCTTGCCACAAATGAACCATGAACCACAATAGCTTGCTGATCCCGTCAAGGAGCATCCTCGCAGTGGCTTTTGGCTAACCATTGAATAAAGACGGTCACTAAATCGTGTGCTTTTAGATGCGCTTCTTCAGCCATCTGGAACGCTCTTTCTTTTGATATTGGAAAGTATACTGGATTGATGCACTTTTAAATCTAGATCCATCAGCGCTTACGAGCTGCAATGGCTGCTTTGGGTACACGGTCCAGACCTCCCCAGAGACCCTGGCTGACAGAGGAGGTGTTCAAGCTGGCTGAGAAAAAGCGAAAGGCCCACTCTAATCGGTTACAGCATCCCACGTCGGAGAATGAGGAGGCTTACCGCAGCATTCACTTGGAGGTTCGGAGAGCCATGTGGTGCTCCAAGGAAGGATGGTGGTCGCGGGTTGCTGAGGAGATGGAGTTTGCCTCAATGGCCCGTGATCACAAATCCCTATTTAATTCTATCAAAAAAGTAACCTGCAGCGCCACACCTATTACCATCATTAGGGGAAAAAATGGTGATCCAATCTCCGACCCCCAGGAACAGGATTGCAGATTTGCTGAGCATTTCTGTGAAGTCCTGGGGGAGGGGAAATCCCACCACATGGAAAACATTGTGGGACAAAGTGGGGATGACCCTGCTGAGGCTGCGGTGCCTCAAATATTGGAGGAGGAAGTCACCCCCTGTGAGTGGCTGGCTTGAGGTACCATCTGTTGAGGAAGTACTGAAGGCGATCCAGAGTCTGAGACCAGGAAAGGCACCGGGCAGAGATGATCTCCCAAGCGAAATGCTGAGGGTGGGTGGCATTTGTGCACAGACTGCCCTATATGACATCATAACAACAGTCTGGACCACTGGACGGGTTCCGCAGGACTGGAAGGATGCCCTGGTGGTCCCCATCTTTAAGAAGGGAGACCGCACAGACTGTAACAACTACAGGGGCATCTCACTCCTCAGTGTGCCGGGAAAGGTCCTGGCAAGGATTATTAAACACCGCCTTGCCAGGCACGCTGAGGAGAGGCTTATGGAGCCCCAATGTGGTTTCAGGAAAGGGTGGTCCTGCACAGATGCCATATTTTCTGTCCGCTAGCTACAGCAGAGGTGTAGGGAATTATACTCTTTGGTTCTGTTCGGTAAAGTCATGTGTCATGTGTAGGGAATTCCAACAAGACCTACATCTCTGCTTTATTGACCGGGTCAAGGCCGATGATACCATCAGTAGGCCTGGGCTTTGGGTTGTTCTTCGTGCTTTCGGAGTCCCTGACCCGCTGCTCACGGTCATTAAGGACCTTCATGATGGTGAGCGGGCCCGGGTAAAACTACGTGGCTGGGAGTCGGAGCCATTCCCTGTTCACCTTGGGGTGCGACAGGGATGTCCTCTGGCTCCAACATTACGTAGCATCTATTTCGACCATGTAGTTTGTGAAGCCTTCAGTAGTTGTACTGGAGGAATTTCCATCTGGTACAGATACAATGGTAGGCTGATCGATGCCCGGGTGCGGTCAAGGGATGGCTCCCTATTGGTCAACCACGTTATGTATGCTGATGACCTGGTTATTGCGGCTCACTCAGAGGAGGAGATGTAGGCGCTGCTGCTGAAACTGGAGTGTGCCACTAAGAGGTGGGGCCTTACCATCAGCTCCACCAAAACGAAGCACCTGCCTGGGTATTTTCTACCATTGGGCACTCCACCCCCACAACTCCCAATCGGTGATGGGGCAGTTGTGGAGAGAGTGGGGAGTTTCCCATACCTGGGCAGTGTGCTCATGACCGGCTCCGGTTTAACAGGAGAGGTCTCACTCCGAATCAGTTGAGCGGCATTAGCTTTTCATAGGTTGCGTAACGCTGTGTGGATGCTACCTGGTCTGTCGCTCCGCACGAAGCATCAGGTCTTCTCGGCCACAGTCATTCTCTCCTTTCTTTACGCTTGCGAAACGTGGACCCCCCTAATGGAACATCTTTGCCGGTTAGAAACATTTAGGCTGGCCTGCCTACGATCAATCCTGGGATTAACCAGGCTGGATTGTGTGAGGAGCTCACAAATCCTCGAACGATCTGGACAAAGTCCCATCGGTGAGCTCCTCCGGCAGGCAAGGCTGCGTTGGCTGGGCCTTGTAGCCCGCATGCCCAAACAGCTTTGTTCGGCCGGATGGAGGGGGCTAAACGGGCGCGGCACGGGCTAGAGAAGAGATGGAGTGATGTGGTACAGGAGGACGTGGAGCTGAGTGGACTTGCCCATGACTAGTACCAGCGGTGTCAAGATCAGCCTCTGTGGAGGAGGCTCGTGAAGGACACTACTGGGCAGTTGGAGGCAGTCGCCCTCCAACAACAACGGAGGGCGGAGGAGCGACGCTCACAACAATGAGCAGAGCGCCGGGTGGCTAAAGCACAGAAAGTTGGCACAGTAGGGAGCACAGGTGGTGCATCAGCCAGTCGTCTCAGTCAGTCGACCCGTGGCACCTGGATCTGCCTTGTGACCTCCTGCCAGCGGGCGTTCGACACTTCACGTGGCCTCAAGGTGCACATAACTTGGCACAAGCGTCGTGGTGACGTCACCGCCACTTAGTGGCGAATGGCCGTTGTTTTTGTCTTGTCAACTCAGCCTCAAATGAGTACCTGGTGTGGTGCTTAAACATCGCCCCTTGGGAGACAAAGGCGGCCGGGCGTGGTGCTGGCCACTAACCCCCTCTTGTGCCGTTCCGGTCTTCATAGGTGCTCGCTTAACAGCACTTGCCCCAACAGTCTTTTAATGCTATGTGTGGGATCTTTGTGATCTTTCTTGTTTGCCGCGCAGTGTGCACGCCGCTGGGCTTGTCGCGGATGTTCGGGGTGACGGGTCAGCTGCTGGTGAAGCCGCGGGTGAGATGCCGTCACTTGGGCACGCTTCCACCATCGCCACTTTCATTCTGTGCGCCTGCCGGCTCGTGTGTGTGTGTGTGTGCGTTTCCGTGTGTGTGCGTGCGCGCGCGCTGAGAGCACGAGCGGCAACATGCACCGCGCCAGGGTGGATACATCGACACACTGCTGACACCGAGGTGCACCGTGATGACACCAGAGGCTTGCGCATTAAAGTCGTGTCGTGGTGTCTCTCCCTGCTTTGACGAACAATGTGTCAGCACTCGTCTCAGGTTGACAGTCCCCTGAGGCAGCGGTGGCAATTCCGGTCTATTGGACGACCACCATTGATTGCCCCAATCGCAAGCATAGGTTATGCGAACGGTGATCCGGCCGGGTGGCGCCGATATTTGAACCATTGGCCCAACGATCGAAAGGTCGCGAGTTAAAATGCCGATGTGGGTCGTTTTTGGGGTCATCTTCGATTTCGTTAAGTGCTTCGCTCAACCCACATAAATCCCACTGCTAACAAATCTAGGTGGACGATGGGATAGTGACAAGTAAGTCTGCGTGTGCTGGTAAAATGGGATACGTGGTGTGGCGTTGCTCACAAACACTTGGTCAGGGGTCATTGTGATGTGCCCCCAGGTCAGAGATTTTTGCCCGGGTGGATTATCACTGTTGTTTTGCTTGGCCACCCCTGCCTTGTCCTATGCTGCCTCTAGATGGCGACTGTAGCTTGGGACAATTCTGTGCTCTCACCCTCCTGGCTATATAACACTTAGAAGCCAATTTGTTTGTCACCTGAGAAGACGAAAGGTTAACTTGAGTCAAAGTTCTTCTCAAATCAAAGTGTCTCCCCGCGCAAACGTGGCATTGGGCTGCAATTCATCTCCTTTGGTAACCCCACACCCAGCGGTGGAAATTCCATATTACCATGGCAGCGACCGTGCTCTCAATTGGACGACTACTTGTTGACTTTCCCGCAAAGCTGTGGCAATTTTTTTGGGGGGGTTAGCCGATTCGGCCTCCCAACAGGGATTTTAACCCTTGACCTTCTCTCACTCCAAGCCCGGCACTCCAAACCACAGTGCGACCCAGTGAAATAAAAGTGGTGGAGGGGTGGGGGGGGTGGTGGCGGGAAAATAAATTGAGGCTATAAAAGTAGCATTAGACTTTGCCTTGCCAATTATGTGACTGTAAACGTGTGGGAAAATCTGGGTAATGTTGATCTCGCCGGGTTTTTAGTGTGCGACTTGAGCCTGTAGGCCTCTGAAGCACTGTTTACTCACTTAGGCCAAACAACCACCCGGGGGAGTGCATGGGCGCTGGGAGGGGCAAGATGGCATTAAACAGAGGGTGTACTTGCTTTTATGGACGAGGAGCCAACTGAACTGGTTGGTGCTGGAGCGCGGTCGCTCGCTGGGCTCAAGGAAATGTCCAGACAGCCAGTGCACACTTGGCGATGATGAGAAGGCTTGAGAGGCAAGGGTTTGATGGATTGCACGAAGATGAAACCATCGTGTGGTGTGTGTGTGTGTGTCTATGCACAACAGACGTCGAGTTGTGTAATCGTGGTTTACGCACTGAGCTGCAATTGCAGTGGCGATTTGGGTTCAATTTGTGGGCGTGCACGGTGGCTAAGCGGCATTAATAACAATGATTTCATTTTACATAGCATCATTCAAGCTAATTGCATCCCACAACGCTCTACATTAATTATATATGAGGGCCAAATCCTATTTATAGCGAGTACCAAGCAAATTAAAAACTTCGTAAATAAAAATAATTAAACAAACGAAACGCAAAAACAAATAAAAGTTATAACAAAACAGAGAAATTAGTCCATTAGGTCACATCCCATACCATAATCCCGACTTCTCACACATCTTTGGCCGTGAATATTTTCACTCTTTCGAGTGTGCGCTGGTGATTGAGCTGATCCAATCAATCCATTTTGTCACTCCACTGCGGGATGTGGGCTTCCCCGCGCCCTGTGGGCTGCTGTGAGGGATATTTGACCATACTTCACCATGCTGGTCAGGGTGGGTTGACGACGGTGGGAGGAACTGCAGAACGACATTGCGTGTTATTGCGCTGCCGCCCGCTGCCCACGACATTAATTGCCCCAGTCTTTTTGCTCTTAGTGGTCAACCATCCAAGTATGATAAAAAAAAAAATTGTCCTGGTGTCACGGTTGGGGACAAAGAGGTTCTCCTGAGTATGCCTCGTGTCCGGTGACCTCGCGTGGGTCCACGTCACACGTAGGAAACAAACAACCACAGCCGTTTCCTTCTGAATGTTTATTGTTGTTTCGGAGTGTTGGCTAAAATGTATTCAAACGGTGAATTTAATATTGAAGATGCACAAGGTCGCACGCCTAATCGTCTGTGTTCAGAAAGTAGTCGGTTTTGTGAACAGGCCGGTTTACCTCGCATAGCTTTTGTGGAAGAAACAACCCACGAATTAAATGTTAACGGTTTATTTTCCTGATTGTATTCCAGTTGTGACGTCAGCATTAAGCCTTGAACATTAATATATTTATTTTCAGAAGCATCGCGGTCAACGGTGCATCACATCGTGGCAGAAAACAATCGCGTCCGTAGGCCTCTTATCTATCCCAGATAGCACATATTCTCACATGCCCCAAAAAGACAGTTTGCCTCATAGCAACCAAAACAAAAATTTCAGTCCTCAGAGCTGAAATAGATTTGCTTGTACATTCACTGGTGACTGGGCGGAGATGATCAACATCGCTACACTTATATTCTTAGCTCTTTCGGTAAAGTCACGTTGAAGGGAAACGATAAAACAACAATATACATATAAAACACTACACTTGAAAACCCAGTTTAACCATGGGCAGTTCAGAACCAAATTCAAACCCAGGATCTCAACGGTGCTGGCTCAAGTGCCCCTGATCCCGCACATTAACCCCCTGCGCCACCCAGGACACCCCCATGTATAGGCAGTGGTGTTAATAGGAGCATTGGTGTGAGTTTGTTCTCGGGCTGGCTATTGTGCTGTGTTTTGACCACTCTGGGCGTCTGCAGCTGCTGGAGAACCTGGACGAGCAGATCGAGTGCAGCCGGCTGGAGGAGGCGGTGCTCAAGCGGCGGCTCAAAGGTCACCCCCCCACCCCCCCACCCCCCCCTCCTACTCCTGCCCCCTCATGGCTGCCACCACTAATGCAGCACTCCCACCGCTACCTTACATTCGTGCCCCATGCTGGTTCCTCTTGCCGGCTTGCACCCATTTCCCACATGACCTCACGACCGCCGACGAACACAAAAAACACAAACTGCTCTCTCTTAAACCTTTTCCGTTCCGAGATGTCTGCAAGTCACAGGGTGGGTGTCCCGTTCACCGCTGAATCTCGGAACGCGCAAGCGGTTGGAATTAATATTAATTTAGAGAGGCATAGCGCCGGTTTTTTTTTTAAAGACATTGTACTCACAGCTGAGAACTGTCGTGACACGACCGCACTTTATGATAGCTGCCACCAAACTGTGCCACGGCCTCCCTTGTGGGAGCCATGGTACGTCTTCTGAAACTGAAGACATACCGATAAAGTTATTTTATTTTAGTTTTTCTTCCGTCATCGGAATGGAATCGGAAGAAAAACTTATGCCGTTAAATCGACGTTCACAATCGCCCCAGTGGCATCAACGGGGCATCGCTGCCGTGCATTTTAATACCTCGCTGGTTTTACAAAGCTTGAAACTTCAGTTTGTACAGCCCAGGATACGAGACCCCATTATGTATCCACGAAAGCGGCATGTTTTTTTGGGTGGCATTCTCTAGAAGTGGTGCTCTGCCGTGGAGCACCCACCACTGTTCCGCTGGAGTGCCGCGCACATGCACCTGCAACGGTGCGTGCGGCCGTGTGAGCTGACCATTGAAACGGCAGCGGTGGCGCTGAACTCGCTCAACTCCTGTGTTCGTTTACAAACTCAAGTCAAGCCAAAATGTTATCTTTATAGTTTTCTGAACACACGCCACCCTGCTCGTTTGCCTCGATTTCAGTCTGCCCTCAATATGTATGTGTGTTGAACTTTGTTTGCATCGTACGTGGCCAACCACGCTAATCGGAGGTACGGCAGTAATATTCATAGCCTCAAGGTGCTCGTGGCGTGGCACAAGCGTCGTGGTGACGTCACCGCCACTTAGTGGCGAATGGCGGTTGTTGTTGTCATAGCTGTCATACGTAGATTAGTACTATGCTACATGTCCATACAACACATATCGTGTTGTATTTAACAATAATCAGTGGTGAAGTTCTTCTTTCGCAACAATTCATGCTAAACTATTGGCATACCAAAAATAATAATGCCACTTAATATACAATAACAAGTCAAGAGTTCAGTATTTCAGCTCACATGGATGCTGGGCCGGCGTTCGTCTCCGTTGGCACGCAGTGGCCCTGCGCAGGTGGCCGTCCTTGACTCATTACGATTCCTCCCTTGGAGTCACAGCTGCAACATTAATAAAATGCTATCATTATTTAAAGCTTTCGTGACTCCAGGGATTCATATTCTTGGTTCTTTCGGTAAAGTCACATAGAAGGGAAACAATAAAATAATAAAAATATAAAACAATAAAATTCTCACGACGTTTCGATTGCAACACAAGCAATCATCATCAGGTGTGAAAACCACAGCAAGAAAATTTGAAAAAAATGGCGGTTTTTTTTTAATGTTAGCACCACGGAGAGCGATTTGGCAGTTATTGAGATGGACTTCAGATGGACTCGTCCATATCAGATGGACTCGTCCATCTGAATAACTGCCAAATCGCTCTCCGTAGTGCTAACGTAAAAAAAAACCGCCACTTTTTTCAAATTTTCTTGCTGTCGTTTTCACACCTGATGATGATTGCTTGTGTTGCAGTCGAAACGTCGTGAGAATTTTATCGTTTTATATTTTTTATTATTATTATTTTATTGTTTCCCTTCTACTTGAATTTACCGCAAGAACCAAGAATATAAAAATGCTATCATTTTTAAAATGTTTTAATTTGTTGTTAATATATCTTTGCAAGCTTTCTTAAAACAGTCATGTTAAAACAACTAGCAATCCTTTACTTAAATGTGAAGACCCCCGTGTCCCAGTTGTGGTTCCCCTTTGCTATAACACTGCCATCGTCTGTAGCTGCATATGGCTCACCGATGAGCCCTCACGAGGCCGAATCTTGTCACTATCTGCTGCGCTATTATATGCCCTCAATGCCTCCCGTGAGAGTCTGTCGGCAATAGATTAGGCGGTATTTGTCAGCAACGGAAGATTATCACCATTTTAGTTTTGGCTTTATCGTGAGTAAACTTTACAATGGGGTCAACCTCAATATTTCAGAAAGACATTTATGCAGAGTTACCAACTAATTCGTTTTCAGCATAGCAAGTTTTATTTGTACGTCCGTGTGTGCTGTGGCGATCAATTTTGTGTAGTTACTGCGCCGTGGCAGCAACTTTCTAATTACAATTTGCATGACCGCACAGTATTATTTATTACGTGGCCTCCCATGCAGCCTTTCTCCTCAGTATCATGTTGACTTAGAGGAAGCAGGTTAGCTGATAACCGTGTACTTCGTGAAGGATTCCGCATGTTTCCCACGTATTTTGGTCACACGGCAACTTGTGCATAGAACGGGTATGGCTTCAATTAATAGTTTACGTGTCTATGCTTGTGTACCCAGGAAAGCCTCACTGAGTCTCTTAACTCTTTTTCTTTTGGATTGTCCTTTCGACTTTTAACAGTTTAGGGGGCAATGTTGCTATTTGTAATCCAGTTGAGTAATTTTCAGGTAATATTTCAGCATTGCAATGTTTGGCCGAAAGCATTTACATTGTACGGTTTATTTTAACTTTGGGAGGATGCCATATAACCCCGAGGAAACACATTGTAGAACAGGGGAGAACATACAAGCTCCACATAGAAAGGCACCCGAGTCTGGAATACAACCCAGACCTTTCTAGTAGTAGTATCTCACAGACGTCCTGTGCTCAGGCATAATCCCTGCGCAGCATTAGCGCAAATTCATATCGGGCCAATGCTATCACATGTAGTCATTTAATGATCAGGGCTATGTTGTGAGTTGGGAAGCATTGCCACAGTGGTTCATGCACTGTATTCATTATATACCTGCCTACCTGAGTTTGATTCCCGGCCATTGCTAATATAAGTTTGCGAGCGACATCTGAACCAGTTATGGATCACCCCGCCCCCCACCCACTTCACCAATCGGCACTGACCATGACCGGACCAGGCGTGGGGAGGCCTTCATCCAGCAGTGGATTGGCAAAGGGTTGCAAGTTATTAATTATTGTTTTGTGAATATGTTACAACACAACCTTGTGGCGTGCACGTGTGCGATAAGGCTGTGTGGCTGAAAACTGTTTGTTTTAATGTGTAGGAGTCTTGTATAGATTTGAGGTGTTTTTTTCATGTACATGTGTCAGTAGAGTTGTGTGTGTGTATATATGTGTGTGTGTGTCTCTGTGTGAATCTGCGTATGTATATCCATCATTAGATAGTTTTGTGTGTGTGTGTGTGTGATGGTGTGCATCTCCGTTGTGTAGTGGTTAGCACGCTGCACTACCAACCCAGCGACCCGAATCTGATTCCCATTCATGATCAACACCAGTGGCGATTACACTGTGTAACAATTTTTTTATTTTTTTTTGTTCCTGGGTAGTAAGTGTTATTTCTTAATTTCTTATGCCTCAAATTACAGAAAATCGCTATTATTCCCCACAAACTTTGCTTTTGTGACCAGGACAATGATATTTTGAAATTTACCTATTTTCCAGAACATTCTAGAACTTTCCAATAATATAAATAATAGTATAAATTCAGGGGCCTTTAAGCCCACCAGTTCAGTTTAGTTCAGCTGCCTTAGTGGATACATATCTGCATTTTTCTGAGATGGCATCAAAAGGCTGCAAGCATCCGGAAGACGCATTTTTGCTGTGTCTGCTGCCAATTTATCAAGACAAGAGCGATAAAGCACTCTGTGGAAGCATCTGCTAAGATGCGTGAGGCCTCCAAGGCATATTTCGGCATGCCTGTCGGGGATCAAGACAAACCTCATTTCACCTGCGAGCAATGCAACAAAAATTGGAAAGTAAGATAGACAATTGCTGCTCGGAATTTAATGTTATAAAATTTGTTCCAATTTTTTTTATTGTTAAAATTTTTTTATTTTAAAAATGTTTTACAATTTTAAATGTTATTGAATTTTTTTTTATCATATATGAAAAATGTTGCGAGAATCCCTTACACATTAGTCATGGGTGAAATAAGTGTATTTGTGTTGGATGGTACAGAGGGGGAAAGAGAGCCATGAAGTTCGCTAGCCCAAGAATTTGGCAGGAACCCACTGACCACTCAAGCAACTACTACTTCTGCATGGTGGACCCTTCCAAACGTCGGACTGGCAAGAATGCACCTGCTATCACATTTTCCGGACCTTCATCCATCGCCCCGGTGCCACACTGCCATGAGCTCCCCGTACCCACTCTTCCGGAGAGAGAGCGGCCGTCTTTAGAAGAGATCAGCAAGTCAGAGAGCGAGGAAGACGTTGTAGATCCAGATGACAATTTCAGAGGTGGAGCTCAGGAGAGAAACCCATACTACCCCAACCAAAAAGACCTCAATGACTTGATCAAAGATCTTGGTCTCACCAACTCCCAATGCCGAGCTCTTGACGTCTAGGCTCAAGCAGTGGAACTTGTTGGATGAAAGTGTGCAAGTCGCAGATCAGCGGAAGCGTCACCAACCTTTTTGCAGCTTCTTCACCCGTAAAGATGGGCTCTACTTCTGCCACAATGTGACCAGTCTGTTTGAGGCAATTGGAATCGCCTGTAACCAGAATGAGTAACGCCTCTTAATTGACAGCTCATCCAGGAGCCTCAAAGCCGTGCTGCTCCATAATGGTAACAAGTACCCATCTCTTCCCCTGGCTCACTCAGTGCACCTCAGAGGATTACAACAGCATCAAGACCTTGCTGGACGCCTTGAAGTATGATGAGTTAGGCTGGGAGGTCATCGGAGACTTAAAAATGGTGGCATTACTGATGGGTCTCCAAGGTGGTTTTACCAGGGACACTTGGTAAAACCCTCAAAGTCCATATCCTTGATGCTCATCTTGATGCTCATCTTGATAAATTCAAGGAGAACATGGGAGCGTACTCGGAGGAGCAAGGCGAGTGTTTCCACCAGGATATACTGGAGTTTGAACGTCGCTACCAAGGACAGTATAACGAGAACATGATGGGAGACGACATTTGGGGGCTGATTTGTAAAAGTGATTTACAGTATAATCGTAAATCTCGAAAAACTACTCACTTCTAAATCTTTTGTAGTATTTTTTTTATTACTTTAGTATAAATACACATTAGTTTTGATTCATATGTTGTTTTTTTCTGACTTTATGTGAACGAAAAGAGACAAATTCGCCAGTTTTCTCATTGAAAATAGGTAAATTTCAAAATATCACTGTCCTGGTCACAAAATCAAAGTTTGTGGGGAATAATAGCCATTTTGTATACTTTTTATGCATAAGCAATTACGAAATAACACTTACTACCCTGGATCAAAAATTGTGTTACATCGTCTTATCTGAACCGGTCCTGGGCCTCCCCTTGGTCGACTCGGCCTCGAATGAGTACCTGGTGCAGTGTGTCAACATCGCTACTGGGGAGACAAAGGCGGCCGAGCGTGGTGCTGGCCAACCACCCCCTCCTGTGCCGTGCCAGCCTTAATAGGTGCTCCACTAACAACACGGCACCAACAGTCTGTTAAAGGCTATATGGGGGATCTTTGTTTTGTATATCCGTGTGCATTTGTGTGTCTCGGGTATGTATCTACATGCATATGTATCGGTAGACAGTTGTGTGCATGTCAGTGCGTATCTGCGCGTGCGTGTGTATATATGTGTGTGTGTGTGTGTCTCCGCGCGCGTGTCTGCGTGGCGAGCAGGTCGTTCGGCCTGCTGGCAGCACTTGAGCGTGGAGGCTCTGAGGGAGAGAATCTTCTGGGTGAGCAAGGAGCGCAGCAGCATGGGTGAGGGCCTTGCACGGTGCACGCCGCACTGCAGACAGCCTCGCTGTCTGTGAACTCTCACACCTCTAGGTCTGGCCAGGGCCTACTCTAGTCCGACTCGGACTGCGGTTTTTTTTTTTCTATTTTACCAGGTAAGGTAAACGAACTATATAGCTCTTTTTCAGAAGCGACCTGGCCACAACTGGTAGCTCAATGAAGTGGCTCATCATGTGGAAATGTGTAGCAGCCAAATACTTTCAAACGCATGTTTCTAAATGTGGAGGGAAAAACCGGAGGACCCGGAGGAAAAGCCAAGCTTTCCACGCACCGCCGATAAGCACGGTTTGGCTATGTACTGTGCGAACTAAGTTAAACATATATACATGTGACAACGGGGAGAACGTATAAACTCCAAATATACAAGCGTCAGGATCAGGATCAAACCCACGACCTTCTGCATCGCAGGCGACATAGTTTACATCTCGCTTGGTTTCCACAAGAGGTCGTGAGTTCGATCCTGACCCCGACGCCTGGATATTTGAAGTTTGCATCTTTTTCGGGTCCTCCTGTATTTCCCTCCACATTTAGAAACATGCGTTTAGAGTATTTGGCTGCGATAAAAAAAAATCCACATAAGCCACTTCATTGAGCTATAAGTTGTCGCCAGATTGCTTCTGAAAATATTCTCAGTGGGCCATACCTGGTAAAATAAAAACTGTTTAGTTTTAGTTTATTTGACGCAGTTAACACCAACACGGGGAAGTTCAAGGAAGGCTGGCATGCACTTTGCCGATCACAAGACCACCTCATGTGTTGTGGCATTATTGATGACTGCTCATCCCCACAGTCTGTAAGGCTAACGGAGGTTGTGTACCTGTGTGTGTGTGTGTAGAGCGGAGGGTGGGAGCCTCTGTTTGGCAAAGGAACTTGTGCTTCCCTCTTGTGATGCTACTGCTCCTGCTGCTCACGGTCAGTGGCCTTCGTGTTCAATTCCTGCTCATAACCAACAACAGTGGCAAATATTTGAACCAGTTAAGGGCCCTCCTCGAGGTCGAATCATACCTAAATAAGCACATGGTGCGGTATATTTATGTATGTGTCTTGAACTTCTTTCGCACTGGACATAGCCAACCATGCTCATCATAGGTGCTGTGGAAGGACTTTAAACTAAACACAAAGCAGTTGACAGAAATTAGTTTTCGATATAGATTTAACAGTGCATACATCCAGTGGCTTCCTAATGTCGGAAGTTTGTAAAACATAAGCATTATTTATAAATGTGTCGTAACCCTCCACCACCCGACACGGACAATCAGCAAAAAAAGTGTCACGTTGACAAATGACAAATAGTTCACTACTTTAGCCCACCGGTGTGTTGAAGAGTGAATCCACAACATTTACATTTTGAGTACAACGTTTCGCTGGTAATTACATCCAGCAGCATCGGGCAATTCACCAGAATGGTAAAGCCCTCACTTGCTCCCGGTCTTAAATGATGACGTCACCCTGCTGCTCTATTTAAGACCGGGAGCAAGTGAGGGCTTTACCATTCTGGCGAATTGCCCGATCATGCTGGATGTAATTACCAGCGAAACGTCGTACTCAAACTGTAAATGTTGTGGATTCACTCTTCAACACACCGGTGGGCTAAAGTAGTGAACTATTTGTCTTTTGTCAACGTGACACTTTTTTTGCTGATTGTCCGTGTCGGGTGGTGGAGGGTTAAGACACATTTATAAATAACGCGATCTAACCCAAAAACCTTTATTATGAAAACATAAGCACTTGGGAGACAACGGCAGTCCTTGCTTAACAGCACTTGCCCCCCAACTGTGTTAAAGGCTTTACGAGGAGACCTTTGTCATTGTGTGCGACAGGGCGTCTCCGTGGTGCTCGTGTGCTTCCACGTCCTGGTGCTGCTCATCGATGACGCGGCAATGCCCAAGGGAAGCCAGGTGAGAGTGCTCACCTGCCGTGTCAGTGCTCAATCGCTGGGTCCCAGGACATTGCCCCCCATCTATGCACGACGGTTGAACCAAACACCCCTCCGGCCATTCCTTCAGGCTCACGATTCGAGTTAGTCTCTCGTTAGAACGGTCTCTTCTGGTTTGTCTGCCTCGTACATATTGCCTCTTCATTCCGTCTCGTTCTTTGTGTTAACCTTAATGAATATAAGAAGATATAATGATATAATTTGTATATATCTTATACACAAATTGGTGACATGGTTAGGGCACTGCACTCTGAACCGAGCAACCTGAGTTTATTTCCACGGCTATCATGAGTGGCAAGTGATATCAAAACCGGTACAAGCCCTCCCCTTCCCCATTATAGATTATTGACCCCGGATGGATTTAAGTGGACTTGAGTTAACCTCCAAATCCAATATAAGCCCAGGACCTTCTGACTACCAGTGACGTATTCTGCCACAGCAACCGGTTAACGTTTTTAAAACATGAGGAACTGCCTTCTCAATGACAGTGAGAACATGGTGTCGGCACAGTTAAAAATTATTCTACAAAAATGCATAAACCTGGGGTTTCTCTCGATTTGGCAGATTCCATCTCCCGGCTAACATGTTGGATAACTGACATGTGACGCAGGTCCATCTTACAAATGTGACTCCTGCTGATTGTTTCACCTTGTGAAACAATCAGTTGAAACTTGACATGCAGCTACCACTGAAATGGAGCGCCATCTAATGTTGAGTGAGAGGCGGTGGTGGCTATGCACGTGGCCTGTAATCCAGCACTACGGAGGCAGCAAGTTTTTTGTGGATCGCACAAATGTGAAACTCCTTTCACCGTGGGCGTCGAGGAGGTCCCATACCCTGACGTGCCACGAGCGAACAGTGCAACAAAATGCGGACTAATCTTCATCTGATCTATCTGTGTAGGGTTTCTCCGTGTGCTCCGGTTTCTCCCACATTAATAATTCTTGAATAATGTCTTCATGTAGAGGACTGCAGAGCTTGGGCAGTTGTTGGTGCCGGCTCACCAAATGGCCGCTTGCCTTCGCACTTGTCTGTGGTTCTTCGCGCTTCTGTGTGGTGTGTTACAGTCCTAATTATCATTTATTACTAGTCCAGTATTCAAATGAGTCTCGTATGCAAATGTTTGGTGCCGTCCTCTGAGATTTTTCCCGAATCGTGATGTGATGCCCTTTTGGTGGAGTGAGTTCCATAGGGAAGATTATTTTTTTGTTTATTGCGTGACTACAACAATAGCCCGATCGAGATGTACATTACTCTAATTGGTGATCAAAAACCCAATGAAAATGTTTGTCGAGGTGTCATCATGGCTACTGCATTAATACCGTCACCATCATGTTCTTATTAACCATCCGTGACAGAGCAACACAATTTAGGATTGGGTTGTTGTGAGCTGAAATTCCAGTTAGGCATCGATAAAATAAGTACCACTTTTCGGAAATCAAGAGTGGTTGTACTTATTTTTGACTGGTACCCGCCATGACAATGTAGACAAATGCGAACACAGCCCCATACTCGTTTGCACAGGTGTCACTGTGATTTAATGTATTACAATACTACATTTTATACGGTTTTCACGACTTTTCACCATCAGTTGTATTGTGTAGCAGTAAGGATGATACTTATGATTACTATTAATAATTGAGATCATAAAATCGATAAACAAAGGTCATCCTGTTGGAGATCTGGCCACCAAAGTGGGAATGTGGAATTTCCACTACCTGCTCAGCCACCACCACCAGCGGAAAATAACCCTGCCCAGCAAGAAGCAGAAATGAGCTAGGACTTATTTATTTTTGCGTTCTCTATTTGAGGGTTCGTTCTTTGATAGCTCCAAATGTTTTCGGAACTTTGGCCATTGACATTTTGCTTCACAATGAAGAGACGATGAGACTCTTTTCTCTTCTTTTGAGAGACTGTGGCGAACTGTGCACAAAAAGTTAATGTTTCAACCCCGGTGAAAAATTTAACGAATACAGCGTAATTTGGGAATCGCGAATTATAAAGCGTAATTATTTTACAACACAATAAAAGCTTGTTTTGCAACACTGCAATCAGTGCTCTCTACGAGGGACGTAGGAGTCACCGTTGGTGTGTTCTCAGGGTCATTCTCAGAATGCACAAACATGAGATTGCCTCGCAGCGGCATGAGACTGGGTAGCAGAGAAGGATTGTTTTGCACTGCAGACCATCCACAATCTGAAGACTGGCTGTTGATTGCTTTGTAATTGATTTTTTGAGTCAGAAATATTGCAACTGCCTGATGATGCTGGTCATTCCTCAAACACGTCAGTTTGCTGAAGTAGAAATACATTGGCACGTTTATTGACATGACAACTTTATTAATTGGCAATATACGGTGATAGAGAGGTTATGACAAATTTACTTAAGCGATCTGACCCAAAAAAAATCTATTATAGGCAATAATATTGGCGACGAAAGGCTGCGTGTTACATTTAGCTGCTGCTGATTGTTCATCGACTGTGAATTAAACAATGATGGGCTCTTGCATCAGGGCATTGAATATATTCATAGCTGTCAACCCATACGGTTTACCCATATTCTTGTACGGGGAAATTCTATTTTTGAGGTCCATACTGCGTACAGCCATTTGAATACAGGCAAAAAATTATAATTGTCTATTAGTTTGTGTTTCTCCCTTGTGATGGGACTTTGTTGGATGAACGTTGAGATTTATAAGGACACGGGGTGACCAATAAAGTCTAAATTGGTCTGTAATAAAGCAGACACTGACAAGGGGTTGACAGCTATGCATATTAAGGTGAGGAGAGGCCTGGCTGTGCTCGTGTGTTATCCTCCATTGCCAGTGACCTCTTGCTAAATGTGGGCATTCAGAGCAGTCTGTTGCTGGGTATGGCTCACCGATGATCCATTCAAAGCAAAACACCCCATGACTGGGCCCATCCGGCCTGTAGGCCCTCCCTTGTGCAGTTTCACCGCCGGCACACTCATTAGCTACCCACTGGTGGGGTTGGATTAATCCATCGTCTCTGTCCACTGCTCGTTGTAAATAACATCAATTCTGGCTGCCACAAGCTAAGGCTGGGCCTGGAGCTGGAGGCTTAGTCTCGTAGATGGCCGGAGAGCGCGCACGTGATGCACGCATCGCACGCAAACGCATGCGATGCGTGTGCCTACACAGGGCTCGTGTTTGCACGTTAAGGAATTTTGTACTTGTATAGTGAGGGAAAAAAGTATTGAATCCCCTGCTGATTTTGTACGTTTGCCCACTGATCAGTCTATAATTTTAATGGTAGGTTTATTTGAACAGTGAGAGACAGAATAACAACAAGAAAATCCAGAAAAACGCATGTCAGAAAATGTTATAAATTGATTTTCATTTTAATGAGGGAAATAAGTATTTGACCCCCTCTCAATCAGATTTATGGCTCCCAGGTGTCTTTTATACAGGTAACGAGCTGAGATTAGGAGCACACTCTTAAAGGGAGTGCTCCTAATCTCAGCTTGTTACCTGTATAAAAGACACCTGTCCACAGAAGCAATCAATCAGATTCCAAGTTCTCCACCATGGCCAAGACCAAAGAGCTCTCCAAGGATTTCAGGGACAAGATTGTAGACCTACACAAGGCTCGAATGGGCGACAAGAACATTGCCAAGCAGCTTGGTGAGAATGTGACAACAGTTGGTGCGATTATTCGCAAATGGAAGAAACGCAAAAGAACTGTCAATCTCCCTCGGCCTGGGGCTCCATGCAAGATCTCACCTCGTGGAGTTGCAATGATCATGATAACGGTGAGGAATCAGCCCAGAACTACACGGGAGGATCTTGTCAATGATCTCAAGGCAGCTGGGACCATAGTCACCAAGAAAACAATTGGTAACACACTACGCCGTGAAGTACTGAAATCCTGCAGCACCCGCAAGGCCCCCCTGCTCAAGAAAGCACATATACATGCCCGTCTGAAGTTTTCCAATTTACATCTGAATGATTCAGAGGACAACTGGGTCAAAGTGTTGTGGTCAGATGAGACCAAAATGGAACTCTTTGGCATCAACTCAACTCGCCGTGTTTGGAGGAGGAATGTTGCCTGTGACCCCAGGAACACCATCCCCACCGTCAAACATGGAGGTGGAAACATTACGCTTTGGGGGTGTTTTTCTGCTAAGGGGACAGGACAACTTCACCGCATCAAAGGGACGATGGACGGGGCCATGTACCGTCAAATCTTGGGTGAGAACCTCCTTCCCTCAGCCAGGGCATTGAAAATGGGTCGTTGATGGGTATTCCAGCATGACAATGACCCAAAACACACGGCCAAGGCAACAAAGGAGTGGCTCAAGAAGAAGCACATTAAGGTCCTGGAGTGGCCTAGCCAGTCTCCAGACCTTAATCCCATAGAAAATCTGTGGAGGGAGCTGAAGGTTCGAGTTGCCAAACGTCAGCCTCGAAACCTTAATGACTTGGAGAAGATCTGAAAAGAGGAGTGGGACAAAATCCCTCCTGAGATGTGTGCAAACCTGGTGGCAAACTACAAGAAACGTCTGACCTCTGATTGCCAACAAGGGTTTTGCCACCAAGTACTAAGTCATGTTTTTTTCCCTCATTAAAATGCAAATTAATTTATAACATTTTTGACATGCTTTTTCTGGATTTTGTTGTTGTTATTCTGTCTCTCACTGTTCAAATAAGCCTACCATTAATATTATAGACTTATCATTTCTTTGTCAGTGGGCAAACGTACAAAATCAGCAGGGGATCAAATACTTTTTCCCTCACTGTACATAAGCACCTCGGATTAGAATGGTTATCAGTTACGTGTGGTGTGAAATAAATTCAACAAAGTGTTTTTTTGCGAGTCTCCTAAACCCCGTTGGTGTGCGAAATGGCCACGAGATGGAAACGTAGCAAATGAGTTCGTCACCTGTCTGTGTAACCGTTTGAGTGTTTTCCCCTCGTATGCTTGTGTTGTCTCTGGGTACACCAATTTCCTTTCAAGCATACGAAGCACAGCTTACTTAGAATGTATTGTATGAATCACATCCCGTGACAAGACTTCTCTTGAAAAGTGATGATTTACCCGTACAGAGGACACTGTTTTATACTCATCGGCAGACGCACCGAACTGCCCCCATGACTGAATGGAATGTGCCAGTTGCCCTTTCAGATCAACCCTCGGCCTGTCCCACACCCTAGACAGATAGAAGCAATTGGAGCTTGTTTACTGGGGGATAATGGTTAACTGTAACAGTTGACTCATCATCAGCAATCTCAATATTTCCTCACAGCAATCTCTCTGTACACAGCTTAGCATGTGCAGAATCATCTGCGTAGCCTTGTGGTCAATCTGAAGGTATGCATGCAAGTGGAATATTTGGCCAACTGTAGCATGCGCCGACACACTTTACGCATTGATTGGGCTGAATAACGCTAGACTACATGGTACAGTACAGTGTGGTGACGCCTACACTATGCTAGGCTGTAAGTTAAAATGATCTAGAGCTGGACTATCCGATTATTTAAGTCACACATTACTCCAACGATTATCAATTCGATTAATCAATTAATTGGATCACACATTTAATTGGATCACACGAACTATTCTGGCAAATCGTCCGATGATGCTAGATGTAATTACCAGCGAAACGTCGTACTCAAATTGTTAATGTTGTGGATGTACTCTCCAACACACCGGTGGGCTGAAGTAGTAACTAATTGGCGTTTTGTTTACGTGACAAATTCCTTACTAATTGGCTGTGTCGGGTGGTGGAGGGTTACGACACATTTATACTTACGCGATTTAACCCAAAACCTTGACACTGGTAGGAACCTCCTGATTACACCAGCACACAGGGGATTATTGTGTCCGTCTGCCTGACGTGCATCCAAAAATGGGAGGGGTGGGGCTGGGTGGAGAGGGGAGGGTGGGGGGCTGGGTGGGGAGGGGAGAGTGGGGAGGGGCTGGGTGGGGAGGGTGGGGCTGGGTGAGGGGTGGGAGGGGTGGGGTTGGGTGGGGAGGGGCTGGTCACCCTGTGGTGCCCTTATAAAACTCAACGTTTAACCTACTCACGCCGGTTTGTGCCCACCCTCACAGTCGGGCATATTTGTGGAATACACCATGCCGCCGTTGACCCTGGCCATTGACCGAGCAACCCAACGTTCCTACCAGCTCCCTCCGCAGGAATGTGTTAATCCTACTGGCTCAAATGACGTGTACCACACCTGCACGTTTTACAACGCCTTGTTTATATGACAACCATCGTTCCAAACCACGAACATTACTTCCTACTCTACAGTGGTTGCACGTGTGTGCATTACATTTGCTTTGGTCGAAGACGGCAGGAATTCACTCCGTATTTTGCCCGCGTGCTTGTTTGTGTACGGTCCACTTTTTAAATAATTTCGCCGTGTAAGTTATATTTTGTTTAGCTCCATTGAAAGGAAAATTGGACTGAAATGGGACTGGTAATTGGAAGGAAAATGGCACTGACAAACAGCATGCACTTAAGTGGCTTGTTTTGTTATGTGCTGTACACTAGGTTGTGTTATTTTGTATTAGGGCTCTACCACGTGATCCCAACTGTGACGGCAGCCGAGTTCCATAAGTAATGGTTAAACCGCGTGCACATAACTCGGGTAATTATCTGTGCTGCTGCTGCTGCTTTCGGGGTCACGATGTGCTCAGGAATCTCTTCAATGCAATTAGCGATCGATACGGTCAAGCTCTCTTTACCTTGTTCAACCATGTCTTGTCCTTTTTTGTTTGTTCCATTCCTCTATGCGTAATGGACTCTGTGATCAGATTAGATAGCTACATGGCATTGGTTACTTGAGAAATAACCATCTTTTTATCCAGGTAATCCACACAAAAGCATTCGGTCTCTGTCAAAGAGGGTCCTGGATTGGGATGTTTGGTCAACTTCTTTTTATAACTCTCATTTTACATGGGTGGGATGAAACCAAGGCCCCCCCCCCCCCCCCCCCCCCCCGTTGACTCAAATTTGGGGTTAAAATCCATGTGGCGGTTAACTTAGTCCACCATCGATCTTGGGTCGATAAATTAACTCGCACTTTGTGAGAATTCAACAGCGATCATCCTATGCATAGGTAAGTACCTACTTGCCATATGGCAATGTGGAATATCGATTACAAGCTTGGGGCTGCCGGCCTAGGTGAGCAGTGCCTGAAGTTCGCTTGAACATGGGAGGGGGGATGCTTTGCCTTTTGTTGATTTGTTTTTTTTTCGTAACGACGTTCCTCACAGAGAGCAACTTTAAAGATGATCGCCATGTTGTGGTGAAAGGTCAGGCACATGCAGTAAGTCAGTGACACTACAGCTAATTACTAATCTACAACTAATTACTAATCTAAATTACTAATCTACAACTAATTACTAATCTACAGCTAATTACTAATCTACAACTCATTACTAATCTACAACTCATTACTAATCTACAACTCATTACTAATCTACAACTAATTACTAATCTACAACTCATTACTAATCTAAATTACTAATCTACAACTCATTACTAATCTATAACTCACTCATTACTAATCTACAACTCATTACTAATCTACAACTCATTACTAATCTACAACTAATTACTAATCTACAACTAATTACTAATCTACAACTCATTACTAATCTACAACTAATTACTAATCTACAACTAATTACTAATCTACAACTCATTACTAATCTACAACTAATTACTAATCTACAACTAATTACTAATCTACAACTCATTACTAATCTACAACTCATTACTAATGTACAACTCATTACTAATCTACAACTCATTACTAATCTACAACTCATTACTAATCTACAACTCATTACTAATCTACAACTAATTACTAATCTACAACTAATTACTAATCTACAACTCATTACTAATCTACAACTAATTACTAATCTACAATTCATTACTAATGTACAACTCATTACTAATCTACAACTCATTACTAATCTACAACTCATTACTAATCTACAACTCATTACTAATGTACAACTCATTACTAATCTACAACTCATTACTAATCTACAACTCATTACTAATCTACAACTCATTACTAATCTACAACTCATTACTAATCTACAACTCATTACTAATCTACAACTAATTACTAATCTACAATTCATTACTAATGTACAACTCATTACTAATCTACAACTCATTACTAATCTACAACTCATTACTAATCTACAACTAATTACTAATCTACAACTCATTACTAATCTACAACTAATTACTAATCTACAACTCATTACTAATGTACAACTAATTACTAATCTACAACTCATTACTAATCTACAACTCATTACTAATCTACAACTCATTACTAATCTACATCTAATTACTAATCTACAACTCATTACTAATCTACAACTAACTACTAATCTACAACTCATTACTAATCTACAACTCATTACTAATCTACAGCTAATTACTAATCTACAACTAATTACTAATCTACAACTCATTACTAATCTACAACTAATTACTAATCTACACCTCATTACTAATCTACAACTCATTACTAATCTACAACTCATTACTAATCTACAACTCATTACTAATCTACAACTCATTACTAATCTACAACTCATTACTAATGTACAACTCATTACTAATGTACAACTAATTACTAATCTACAACTCATTACTAATCTACAACTAATTACTAATCTACAACTCATTACTAATCTACAACTAATTACTAATCTACAACTCATTACTAATCTACAACTCATTACTAATCTACAACTCATTACTAATCTACAACTAATTACTAATCTACAACTAATTACTAATCTACAACTCATTACTAATCTACAACTAATTACTAATCTACAACTCATTACTAATCTACAACTAATTACTAATGTACAACTCATTACTAATCTACAACTCATTACTAATCTACAACTCATTACTAATCTACAACTCATTACTAATCTACAACGCATTACTAATCTACAACTAATTACTAATCTACAACTCATTACTAATCTAAATTACTAATCTACAACTAATTACTAATCTACAACTAATTACTAATCTACAACTCATTACTAATCTACAACTCATTACTAATCTACAACTAATTACTAATCTACAACTCATTACTAATCTACAACTAATTACTAATCTACAACTCATTACTAATGTACAACTAATTACTAATCTACAACTCATTACTAATCTACAACTCATTACTAATCTACAACTCATTACTAATCTACATCTAATTACTAATCTACAACTCATTACTAATCTACAACTAACTACTAATCTACAACTCATTACTAATCTACAACTCATTACTAATCTACAGCTAATTACTAATCTACAACTAATTACTAATCTACAACTCATTACTAATCTACAACTAATTACTAATCTACACCTCATTACTAATCTACAACTCATTACTAATCTACAACTCATTACTAATCTACAACTCATTACTAATCTACAACTCATTACTAATCTACAACTCATTACTAATGTACAACTCATTACTAATGTACAACTAATTACTAATCTACAACTCATTACTAATCTACAACTAATTACTAATCTACAACTCATTACTAATCTACAACTAATTACTAATCTACAACTCATTACTAATCTACAACTCATTACTAATCTACAACTAATTACTAATCTACAACTAATTACTAATCTACAACTCATTACTAATCTACAACTAATTACTAATCTACAACTCATTACTAATCTACAACTAATTACTAATGTACAACTCATTACTAATCTACAACTCATTACTAATCTACAACTCATTACTAATCTACAACTCATTACTAATCTACAACGCATTACTAATCTACAACTAATTACTAATCTACAACTCATTACTAATCTAAATTACTAATCTACAACTAATTACTAATCTACAACTAATTACTAATCTACATCTAATTACTAATCTACAACTCATTACTAATCTACAACTAATTACTAATCTACAACTCATTACTAATCTACAACTAATTACTAATCTACAACTAATTACTAATCTACAACTCATTACTAATCTACAACTCATTACTAATCTACAACTCATTACTAATCTACAACTCATTACTAATCTACAACTCATTACTAATCTACAACTCATTACTAATCTACAACTAATTACTAATCTACAACTCATTACTAATCTACAACTCATTACTAATCTACAACTCATTACTAATCTACAACTCATTACTAATCTACAACTCATTACTAATCTACAACTCATTACTAATCTACATCTAATTACTAATCTACATCTAATTACTAATCTACAACTAATTACTAATCTACAACTAATTACTAATCTACAACTCATTACTAATCTACAACTAATTACTAATCTACAACTCATTACTAATCTACAACTAATTACTAATCTACAACTAATTACTAATCTACAACTCATTACTAATCTACAACTCATTACTAATCTACAACTAATTACTAATCTATAACTCATTACTAATCTACAACTCATTACTAATCTACAACTAATTACTAATCTACAACTAATTACTAATCTACAACTCATTACTAATCTACAACTCATTACTAATCTAAATTACTAATCTACAACTCATTACTAATCTACAACTCATTACTAATCTACAACTCATTACTAATCTACAACTAATTACTAATCTACAACTCATTACTAATGTACAACTAATTACTAATCTACAACTCATTACTAATCTACAACTCATTACTAATCTACATCTAATTACTAATCTACAACTCATTACTAATCTACAACTAACTACTAATCTACAACTCATTACTAATCTACAACTCATTACTAATCTACAGCTAATTACTAATCTACAACTCATTACTAATCTACAACTCATTACTAATCTACAACTAATTACTAATCTACACCTCATTACTAATCTACAACTCATTACTAATCTACAACTCATTACTAATCTACAACTAATTACTAATCTACAACTCATTACTAATCTACAACTAATTACTAATCTACATCTCATTACTAATCTACAACTAATTACTAATCTACAACTCATTACTAATCTACAACTCATTACTAATCTACAACTAATTACTAATCTACAACTAATTACTAATCTACAACTCATTACTAATCTACAACTAATTACTAATCTACAACTCATTACTAATCTACAACTAATTCCTAATGTACAACTCATTACTAATCTACAACTCATTACTAATCTACAACTCATTACTAATCTACAACTCATTACTAATCTACAACGCATTACTAATCTACAACTAATTACTAATCTACAACTAATTACTAATCTACAACTCATTACTAATCTACAACTAATTACTAATCTACAACTAATTACTAATCTACAACTCATTACTAATCTACAACTCATTACTAATCTACAACTAATTACTAATCTACAACTCATTACTAATCTACAACTAATTACTAATCTACAACTCATTACTAATCTAAATTACTAATCTACAACTAATTACTAATCTACAACTAATTACTAATCTACATCTAATTACTAATCTACAACTCATTACTAATCTACAACTAATTACTAATCTACAACTCATTACTAATCTACAACTAATTACTAATCTACAACTAATTACTAATCTACAACTAATTACTAATCTACAACTAATTACTAATCTACAACTCATTACTAATCTACAACTCATTACTAATCTACAACTCATTACTAATCTACAACTCATTACTAATCTACAACTCATTACTAATCTACAACTAATTACTAATCTACAACTCATTACTAATCTACAACTCATTACTAATCTACAACTAATTACTAATCTACAACTCATTACTAATCTACAACTCATTACTAATCTACAACTCATTACTAATCTACATCTAATTACTAATCTACAACTAATTACTAATCTACAACTAATTACTAATCTACAACTAATTACTAATCTACAACTCATTACTAATCTACAACTAATTACTAATCTACAACTCATTACTAATCTACAACTCATTACTAATCTACAACTAATTACTAATGTACAACTAATTACTAATCTACAACTCATTACTAATCTACAACTAATTACTAATCTACAACTCATTACTAATCTACAACTCATTACTAATCTACAACTAATTACTCATCTACAACTAATTACTAATCTACAACTCATTACTAATCTACAACTCATTACTAATCTACAACTCATTACTAATCTACAACTCATTACTAATCTACAACTAATTACTAATCTACAACTCATTACTAATCTACAACTCATTACTAATCTACAACTAATTACTAATCTACAACTCATTGCTAATCATAACCATTGACTGATTACCAATCGATTATATAATTACAATACCCCCCCCCTCCGCCTTAATTCACTGCACCTGAATGAGTTAAATGATGACGTCACCCTGCTGGTCTATTTAAGACCGGGAGCAAGTAAGGGCTTACCAATTCTGGCGAATTGCCCGATGATGCTGGATGTAATTACCAGCGAAACGTCGTACTCAAATTTTAAGATGTTGTTGATTCACTCTTCAACACACCGGTGGGCGAAAGTAGTGAACTATTTGTCCTTTGTAAACGTGACACATTTTTTACTGTTTGGCCGTGTCGGGTGGTGGAGGGTTACGACATATTTTTAGATAACGCGATCTAACCCAAAAACCTTTATTATGGACATTAAAGGTCTACAGAGGTCTTCCTCTGTACCAATGCTCACTTTTTTCATTCCCGATAGCGACGTGGCGCTTGACCTTTAGAGTGCCGGTGCACATTTTGGGGTAAAGTACGCATTATTTTTAGCACCGCAAATGTCTGCGTTACTCCCTTGCTCCCACGCTGACGTGGCTTGTCGGCAGATTCGCTCTCGTGCCTTTTTTCCCCCTCGCTTTAATTTTATCCTCGCTTGGAATACGTGGCAGGAATCTGACCGCTGGGTTTATTTGTATTTCTATTTATTTTATACAACAATGGCCTTAATGTATCCTCGCCGAGGCCCCCAGAAACTCCGAGGCCAGGATGACGCTCGTGAGTCTGCCCGGGGGCGGCGGGGGGGGGGGGAGCTGCACGCGTCGCGAGCCCTCTCTCTCTCTAAAAAAAAAAAAATCCGCGCACGCTGGCAACGAACGAATAACGCCCCGACTGTGGAAGGGAAATGGATTCCGGGAAGGGCGCTCACGGCTAATTAGGTGTGTCTTCCACTGCAGCCGTTGTTTATTTGCAAACCGTTAATTTTAGAGCAGGGCAGAGTTAAAACAGGATGCCTGGCGGTGGTGGACTGGCGGGCGTCCCCGGGCCATCCAGGACGGTGTAAAGTCACTTCGAGACGCACGGTTTCAACGTCCGGGGAGGGGGGGGGTGCCTGAGGAAGCACTTAATCCGATTTTGTTATTTCATTAGTGAAAATTAACCCGAGTGCATGAGTTCTTGCTTGATTTTTTTATTAATTGCTGCTCTTTTCATTGCTGGGACCTGTCCTTGGCAGTCTGTAGCTGGATGTGGATGATTGATGATGAGTCCTTATGATGACGAAGTGTACCTTCAGTATGGTGGGCTACTCGGATTGACTTATTTGAAAACCTCTTGGCCGAAAGATTATTTGTCAGTGATTTTATGTCATCATTTACATTTTTAGAATGTTCTTTTTTGTGTGAATCTCTCATAAGCAAGATTCAAATTGAAAGTGTTTCCATACCCAAAAGAGCATTGTACGGTGCTTAGAGTAATTAACAGCCCTGCGCCAGAGGTGTGATTTCCACATTCCTATGACAAGGGTGAGTATCTCTAAACCATTGACTATTGAGCTTTCACAATGTGTGGTGCTCAATGTCTCTATCCTGGGGAAATGATTTGCTGGGTTGACCCCAAATAGTGTTTTAACTCGGATGCTTCCGACTTTTAGTTACATTCTCTGCCACGGAGTCATCCGGTGTGATTGAAACTAATTCATAAGCAACTGCAACAGGTTTTGCTATTTATATCAATTAGGCATTTTTTTTGTATTACCTCTTGCCTGGTTTTCGTAACTATATTCAATAATTTCTCTTGCTGTTTTAAGGTTTAATTGGGTTTGCAGATATTTTGTCAGAGTACACCGTGGTTCTTGATTACATTTTTGTTGCAAATGTTCTGTGCTGTGCCAGCTTTTGTTACCCAGGTCTCGCTTGCAGAAGAGGCTTTCACCCTCAACGTTCTCTCGCCTGATTATCAATAATTATTGAGCAAGTCGCACTCAAACGTGGTGAACTCATTCGGCGCATTTAACTTTGGCGGCGTGAGCCCAGGAATTGGAATGTACTCTCCTTCGTGTTGTCTTAGTGCTGTAAGCAGAAGCTCCCTGAGTTTTTGATTTTCCATGAAGCTCATGGTCCACCCTAAATAGCATCCGCACAAACCGTGGAAGATGCGGATACCTGAAGCATAAATCGAAAATTAAAACCTCTCCAGTGTGTGACTGTGGTCATCCAGAACAGACAGTTCAACATCTTAACGACGCAATTCCCGATCCACAAACATGAAGGAGACATCACGGCGATATACTCCACTGCTCCTGATGTGGTTATCTGGCTTAACCACCTGAATGTGGAATTGTAGCTGTTCCTCTGCATTGACATCAGCCATACGAAAGAAGAAGCACTGTAACTGGTGGAGGCTTTATTCAGGCTGCTCATTTGAACAATGACTGGTTTGAGGCTAAGGCCTGCAGAGAGAAGGAGCCCCTGGTCATCATCAGAATGTTCATGTGGCGGCAGCCCCCCACACATGAGATTTGCACATTCTCCTCAGAAAACCCAACAGAGGAACATTGATCCAAGAGGTTTTGTGGTCAATGGATCGAATGTTACTTTATTTCATAATTATAAACAACTCCAGCATCTGTTTGTTTTATTTGAACAAGTAATTTTCCAGCAAAGTTCATTATTTATTTGGAGTATTTATGTTCAAGCCACAATGTTAACTAATGGCTTTTGCCAACAAAATCAAACTGCTCAGTGGCATTGGTTTTACAGACCACACCCCTGATGATGACACCGTGAAATAAAACCCGAGGCAGAGGTTTTTACCTTGTGTAAACTAACGCTACTAGCTTTTGGGGAACGGTGGGCATGGGGAACTAGCATTTCTAACTTACCCACCCGGCAGCATAACAAAAGGCGGCTTAATCCTAGCTTGCTTATTGACTTCCACCATCTACATCACAAAGCCTCAGTCTCGGCACCACCAGTTGTCTCCCAGTGCACCCTCGGTTTTGCAACTTGTCCTCCCAGCCCACACCGCGCCCCCACACTCACCATGCCCCCCCCCCCCTCTCTCCATGCCCCGCGACTACTATACAATCCCTCGTCACAGCCATCTCTGAGACACACTTAAGCGTTTGTGCTTTCACTACATGAAGAAGGACGCTTGTGTTGCGCCCGAAACGTCGTGATTTAAATAATTTTTCATTCATTTTATTTATTTTTTACCTACGTGACTTTACCGAAAAAACCAAAACGTATAGCTTTTAATGATCTGGAAAGCCTGTAGGTTGATGGTTCAAATTATACACTCACACATACCTGGTGTGATGCTTAAACAGCATCCCAACATGCCTTTGCATTTAGACTTTTTGTAAATTTTAATTGGATTGTATCTTTTGATTTAAAGCTTTCGTGACTGCAGGGATTCATATTCTTGGTTCTTTCGGTAAAGTCACGTAGAAGGGAAACAATAAAATAATGTTATTTCCCTTCTCCGTGACTTTACCGAAAGAACCAAGAATTTGTATTGTATCGTTGTTTTGCACATAATACAGGTTTTTTGGGGGAGTGTTTATCAAGTTTTGCCAGACCAACCAAAGTATAATGTTCACTACATGTGTGCATACACTAAAACGTATTTGTTGCCAGGCATTCTGTAAACCTGCAAGGCCTGGCCAGGCGTAATCAACGTTTGCTTTTCTCCGGGACAGACCTGGCCGGTGCCACACCAGGCTGTTCCTTCTCCTGCCCCTCTCCCTCATTGCTAACTCCTCCCTGTTGACAGTGACCACAGCGCCTTGTCACGGTGATGCCCACCGTTCCCCATGGGCTCCCCACCCACACCCCCGTGTTGTCCGTTGTCTTGCCCCTGTGCTAGGAGGTGGGCTTTGGGAAGGCCTCTCTCTCGGCGTTCGGGCCTCTGGGAGCCACTTTGGAAGTGGCGCTCATCTTGTATCCTTTTCGCAGCCTCCACGCCCAGATCCCCACATGTACATGCTCACGCTGGCTGGCTGGGCGGTGGTGCAGTCGTAACATTCGTGACCTCACAGCAAGATAGGGCCTGGGTTCGATTTCCAACTCGGGCCTAGAGAGTGCTTGCCTTGTTCTGCATGAGTTTCCTGCGTCCTCTGATTTCTGCTCATAGCTATGTAACTGGTACTGACCCAAATATCCTCATGCTCAACATTTGCTGCGAATTACTCAATTGGGTTTACACGCATAGCAACATCGCCCTCTGTTGCAAAAACTTGGCAGGACCCTCCCATTCCCGCACCTCCGATAATTATCACAGTTGGCTACGTATGGTGCGAAAGAAGTTCAACGTACATACATACGTATGAAAGAGTCCATGAGACTCGGTGAGGCTTTTCTGGATAAACAAGAGTAAAAGTCAAAATGCCACATGTCTACACTCTTAGTTTACTTATGAATGCTTTTGTGAAGGAAAATCAATAGTTTTATTTCAAATAAGTGGCTATAGTTACACAGAGACATCTCATTGAGCCTTAGGACTCGGTCCCATAAGGGTTCCCTTTGGAAAATTTGGAAAACTGTTCATCAAATATTTCGTGCTTGCATTATGATACTGAAACACCCAGAGACACCTGGCACGTGAGAGAAGATAACACTGAAACTCTACGTGTGTAGATCTAAGTACAGTTAAACCTTGGATTGCGAACATATTTCGTTCCGGAAACGTGTTTGTAATCCAAATCACTCGTATATCAAAGCACTCGTATATCAGTTGTGATCACGTGACGCTCGGCAGACAAAGCGTGCACGTACTTACTCGTATTGCAAGACCTCGCTCGTTTATCAAATTAATATTTATTTTAAAATTTTGCTCGTTTTGCAAAACACTCGCAGACCAAGTTACTCGCAATCCAAGCTTTTACTGTAATTGTTGTCACCTCTTACAGGCACTGCTCCATTTTCCCCACAGGTGGGTGTCTCACAAACACAAAGGGCCCATCCCTGCATTATCCCACCCCACCCACCCCACATGCCGACGGCTGTGCTAGACATTTCTCCAGGAATCCGAGCATGCACTGGCAGTGCTGGCAGCGTACAGACCTTGACGTCATCCAATGCCAGCTACCTTATGGTGTCGTCTGTGGTGGGATTCTACAGCCTGCCCCACTTCTGCACGCTCCTACCCAGAAACCGCAGCATGCCAATGACCAAGGTACAAGTGCAACGCATTGGCCCACAATGTACACAGCTGAGCGGCGCCCAACACCACGAAGCTCCCCTCTCCAATCAGTGCTGCTAGACTATTCAGAAACATGCGCTTATAAATTTCACCATGATAAGGCACTTCGTTGAGTTATCATTTGTGGCCTGTTCGCTTCTGCAGAAGAGCTATATAGCCCAATGGGCCTGATATAGTTAAAATAAAATAAAGTTTTGTATCGGTGGTTCCTGGTGACTCCAGTTTGAGTAGGTAATAAACTCCACCTCGACTTGTCCAGTTCCGTATGACACAAGTGTGCAACTTAATTTGGTTATTTCAACGTGACAGCAAAGTGTGACCATGCACTGAGAAAACTTCAGAGTCTCAAGACCTGTTTTCATGAGGATGTGTGCATGGAAATTTTCATGCCAATCTATTTTTAATAAGCGTTCCCTGCTTTATTATACATTCTCTCACTGAAGCACAAACTCGTGTCAAAGACAAACATCCCCTGTGTCGCCTAGCAAGCACCTATTGTAGCTTGTGAGCACCTTTAGACGAGCAGGGACCTATTCAGGCCGTCAGGGTGCATGAGGAGGTGGTTTGGCAAGACCCATGCCAGGCCATCTTTGGATACCTCGGCCATTAATGAGTGGCCAACTACAAGAAACGCCTGACCTCTGTGATTGCCAGCAAGGGTTTTGCCACCAAGTACTAAGTCATGTTTTGCAGAGGGGTCAAATACTTATTTTCCCTCATTAAGATGCAAATGTATAACATTTTTGACATGCGTTTTTCTGGATTTTGTTGTTGTTATTCTGTCTCTCAATGTTCAAATAAACCTACCATTAAAATTATAGACTGATCATTTCTTTGTCAGTGGGCAAACGTACAAAATCAGCAGGGGATAAAATACTTTTTTTCCCTCACTGTATGTGTTATCATCAGCTTGGTGTTGGCCACACCACTTACTCAGTGATCATCCCGGCCACGGTAGGTACTTGGCCATTAAGGTGCTCTCTAATAGCAGAGACGGTGTTCAGTGCTGATCAGGTGTCTTTGTATATGTCTGTCTCTGTGTGTGTGCCGCTCTCAGATTATCGGTAACTGCGTGAGCCTCTTGGTGCTGAGTTCTGCTCTTCCCGTGCTGTCCCGAACTTTGGGTGAGTCCTAAGCAGTAACATTCACTCCGAGCACATGTCACATCCTGCTGTGAGGCAACATGACCACGTCTCGTGTTGCATACTGTAATAACAAAACAATGGCCTTCATGTACCCACGATCGACTCGCTGAGTCTCAAGACTGTGTCTCAGTAGGCTCCTGCATTGAGATGTTTGGCCAATTTCACTAATGAGTGTTCAGGATGTGAGAGAAAACCACACAGAGAAAGCCCACGATAGATGCAGGAATCCATTGCTGTTCAATACAGCGGTTGCCTTTGGGTAGAGCCACGCTATGTGGCCGAGTGCCTTTTGGCGTAGCCCAGTTTCAATGAGCCCTGCCCTGTAGAGGGAGAGATCGCGTTGTGCGGGTGTCTAGCAATGCCGCCGCAGAGCAAGCAAATCAAAGGCGCCGTAAAAGCCACCACTTTCAAGTTCCCATTCCGTCTCATAAAATCAATTCTGCACCGACTTGAGCAAACAGTGACAAAACACACAGGGAACAGGTACGTGGTGCTCACGCCCAAAACACAAACGCACGCAGGCATACACACACACAGATAAAGCGTTATAGACTGTAAGGGCAAGTGTTGCTAGTGCGCGCCTGTTAAGGCTGGAACGGCACAAGAGGCGGAGGTGCGGTGAGTAACCGCACCTTTTGTCTCACCAGTACTTCTAGGAACTTACTCCACAAGGTACCTTTTTTAAGGCCGAGTTGGCCTAGCGAAGGCTCCGAAAAAGGTTCAGATATCACTCGCCACTGATGTTTTGTGTCACAGCTGGGAAATGAACCACAGCTGCTAGGATTGTAGCATAGTGTGTAAATTACTGCACCACATCGCACACGCAGAGACAAAGATCCACCACATGCCTGCTGAGGTTTTTGGGTCAAGTTCTGATCCCCGAAGTACATTATTTTGTTGTCATTTATTTCTCAATCCTTGTGCACCCCTGCCAACTACATCATTCCATTCTGTCATCGTGTTGTAAGCTATGTCAAGCGCCTTAAGTGAAGGCGCTTTTTAAATATTAGTGACATGAAATTAAGGATGCCTGAGGACTTGGTGTGGCCATAACCATGCCTGGCCACCTCTGTGTCCAAAGTTCTGGCACCACACCAGGTACACAATTGAGGCTAAAGTGACATAGGGTAGGCCCGTGTCTGATACGGACATCATTTGGCGCTGATGTTAGCCCCGGCCGGGAATCCAACTCTGGTAAACGTGTTCATAGTGCAATGTCCCTTGGCGCTGTATCTCACATGCACACAAACACAATTGCACCTCGACACATACATGCAGTTCACAAACACAAGAGTACAGAAATGCATACGCATGCACAAACCGTCCGGAGTCTATGGACCTGGCAATGCTGGTTGTGGTTTATAAACGAAAAACACACTTTCGAGAGTGAGCCAGGCTAATCGCGTGCCACAGGCGCGTGACATCACGACCGTTCCCCTCGTCGGCCCCATAAATCGTGATGGGCGATTTTAAATGCAGTGCCCAATGGGCCAGGGAGCCAGCTCGTTTATGAAATCTCAGGCACTGCTTTCAGTACTGTGGTAAGACACTGGCACGGGCACAGCCCCAGGAAGGGACTGGCCCACCTCACTTGGATCTGCTCATGGAAGCAACGGATGATGTTAAAGTTACGATTCCGCGGAAATTGAGCCGTTTAGCGTATGCCATCACACTGGTCGCTTGGACGCAGGGCACTGCGACAATGGGTGCTCGTCGGCAAATTGTCGTTGATCGTGGAGGTCCCGTGACAGGGCCTGCGTTGTTTGGACTTTGAAAATGAAAAACACTGGAAACCCAAAATACGCTTTGTTAGGCGTTGGCTTTAGCTCTGAGCGCCACGTGTCGTGAGCACGCATGACAGGCGCGCTCGCACGGAACACAAAAAACATTGCTCTTCACTTCCTCGCCCCGCCCACGCCCGTCCGCTGTGCGCGCGCGCGCGCATGTGTGCTAGCATGTGTGCGTGAACGCACGGCACGGTATGTGCGAGTGTGCGTGTACGAGTAGATGGCCGAGTGGTTAAACCGGCGAGTTAAAAAGAGTGGCGAATGCAGGTGGGTGCATACGCCAGGCAACTTGTTCATCAAACCCAAAGCACCTGATTCTGTGTCACATGACCTCCACGGGGAGTGCAGTTGCCAATGTGTACGTTGCCTTAACGTGTTAACACTGCTCAGCATTAGCGTATTAGTTAAATCCCACGCAGTTGCCAAATGGTTATTAATTTGAAGGAGCCCTGCTGGATGTCCCATTGTATTAAATGAAACCGTCTTCATTCACAATTGATTCGGGTGGTGGTCGCAGATAAGCAAATGCATCCTGGTAGCTGATTGCATTGATTGTCCGTGATATTGCAGGTGCGGATAATGGAAAGGTTTAGTTATCAATTCCTGTTATCCGTAAGCATGTTCTTTTTTTCCCACCACGCAGAAAAGGTATAATAAGCTCGGCAAGAATTAGCAGTCCTGGCCAAACGTTGCATTTCACAGTGGATGCTAGAAACAACTTCGCTGACCGTTAACCCCCTTGACCCCAACTCGATACCATAACATTTAACATTGACATAATGTGGATGTGGTACAATTGTGATATTGCAAACATTGCACATCGCCTCTCTGAAAATACAAATTTCCCACTCTTATTTTAAACACTTAACTGCAAACAAAAATGTAATGACAGATCAAATAGGAATGTCTTTCCATTATTCATTTGGTTTGCGCCGTCTTATTTATACTCACACGCATGTGAACTTATAACACAAGTATGTGAACTTACAACAAGGTGAGAGCCTAGTATGGCAAAAGTCTCTTGCAATGAATTAACTGTATGGAACAAAATATGAGGAGGAAAGATGACGACAGAGACCTTCAGAAATTTTGTTTTAATAACATGCAAATAAATATTACTTTATTAGAAGTAATGAACAGTTCTCATCGACAAATTTGATCGCGTCGGAGCAATTTGCGATGAGCCATTGCCCCTGCAATTTCTGCACCTGCACACAGCGTACACGACCCCCCACTTGCAGATCAGTGTGGTGTGCCTATCGCAAGAAGAGTACAGCAAGCAGGCTGATGATCCTTCTGTGTTAACGTGAAGTGCTCTCATCTCGTAGGCATGGCTTTCTGCTGAAACTATGGCTTCCTCCCACTGGCACGAACACTGAAAAGGGAATTGGCCCATCAGCTCAAGCAATGACATTACCCGAATGACCTCAAACTGTTATTTTATTTCTAAGTATTATTATGTTAGCAATGAATACAAATTATGGCTATCTGCAGTGCTTGCAGAGGATACGAGTAATTTTATGTCAGGGTAGGGTAAAACAGGTTGGAAATTGATAATAGTCCATGGCAATATAGAACAGTGGACATAATCAGTCAGAGGAAGTTGTCATGGATGGGGCAGATGCACGGGAAGAAGGGGAGAGGTTTCTGAGAGGGGCATTGGAGTGGCACCCAGAGTTCAGTGACCAAGAGGAAGACCTTCAGCCACATGGTGGGCTTCTGTGTAAGCTGACCTTGGGGTTCCGGTGTTGACTGCGAAACAGCTGAGAAGGAAGGGAGTGAGTGTGGGGACGCATGGTGGCATCGACCTTGCAGTTGTTTTAAATTGACTTATTTTAATACAGCCGAGTGTGAGCATTACACTCATAACCGGTAGAAGACTAAATTGAACTGTTTTTTTTGTGTTTAGTTTATTGTGCTTCCCCCATACCTCCAATCAACACAGTTGGCTACGTACGTTGCAGAGGAAGTTCAACATACATTAACAGACTTTAATCTTGATTTGAAGCTTTCGTGACTGCAGGAATCCATACTCTTTGGTTCTTACGGTAAAGTCACGTAGGTAGAAAATATAATCCAGCAGTGGAACTGCTGAACTAACGAGAGAGCAGCTACAACAAGGCTATCTATATATGTGTTCATCCCCATGAACACAACTGAGGTGCTTGCATCCGGGGGTGGAATTCCTTTCCAACTCAGACCCCGCTTCCTTGCCCATCGCCACGTATATAACTTTGTTGTAGCTGCTCTCTCGCTGGTTCAGCAGTTCCACCGCTGGATTATTTTTTTCTGCCTGAGGCCGACCGCTTGTGTTACGATCGAAACGTCGTGATTTATTTTTATTTTATACCTACTACGTGACTTTACCGAAAGAACCAAAGAGTATTAATGGACTTTGCCAATCGTTTTACTTTCATTATCCCACTGGACGGAAGGCAAATTATTGGTTCATTGATGACGGATATTATATATGTTTAAGTGTTTCGCGTGTCACTTAGAGAACTGTTAGAACTTTCGGCTAACTCTTCTCTGTCTTATGAGTGAAAACAACATAGACTTTTGGATTGTTCTTGTTCGCATATATTCAACTATAATCGTGCCAAATGTCAGTTCTCGCCATGCTCTAAGACGATTAAAATTATGTCCATCAGTCGATCGAGCGGTCGCGATTGGTACCATGTAAAACTGGGTGTACATCAACACACACCTCGCCTGCACGTCAAGCAGGTCGCCTCGCCGTGGATCTCTCTTGGCAGCCGCGTCACCTCCTGTGCCCCCCCACCCCCCGCTGTGTCTCCGTGCTCGCAGGCATCACCAACTTCGACCTGCTCGGCAACTTTGGCCGCTTCAACTGGCTTGGCAATTTCCACATCGTGCTGTCGTACAACCTGCTGTTCGCGGGCCTCAGCACGCTGTGCCTGGTGCGCACGTTCACGGCCACCGTGCGCCGTGAGCTCCTCCGCGCCCTCGGTACTTAATGTTATCACGGTTGTGATTCCACTTGTTTACGCAGTCAAATCTTGGGGCGCCGCGGTGGCCAGATATTAATTACCTTCCCTGGTCGTGGGTTGAATCCCGACCCTGACGCCTGTATATTTGGAGTTTGCGTGTGCTCTCCCCATCGTCGCGTGGAATCTTTCTGCGGGTCCTCCGGGTTTTCCCTCCATGTTTAGAAACGTGTTATTTGGATGATCTCGCCGCTAGAAATTTCTTCGTGATAAGCCACTTGGTTGAGCTATCATTTGTGGCCAGGTCGCTTCTGAAAGAATAGCTTATATAGCTCAATGGACCTTGGCTGGTAAAATAAAATAGTTTAGTAAATAATTTTAATATTTTCAAACCTGACGACTCTTTTTCAAGACTCTTTTCAGGAGGGTCCTGCAAAGTAGCAGAAGGGAGACGATGTTGCAATATGTCATCCCAAATTAGAACAATGCAGGGTGTTTATCAGCAGACCAACTCTCGAACACTTTCTGTGAATACCGGCTGGAAACAAATCACCGTAGTAGTAATAATACTGCACGCAAAATGGTGATCTGTGGACAGCAAATGTTGAAATTGTGACCATAGGATGGGTACTCCCATCATGCCTAACGTGTCACGTGACATCGCCGTACTGTATGTACAGTGCTCACAGTCTTATTTGAGACCAACATTCTAATTTGGCGCCACGTTATTGTATGCAGCAGTAGGACAATGAGACAACTGTACACCGGTTTAATCCTTCTTAGGAATCATCGTTATGATATGGTCATTGCCTTGCGCTGCGGGGGCTTAATGCATACAAGCCCACCTTGCTCACTGTGAGGGACAGTTTGGGTTTGTGATTACTCTGCTCCTTACACTTAAACGGGGGGGACACAGTATAGCAGAGAGCCAATAGACTACCACGAGATTCCAAGAGCTAGCAGTGGCCCCTCAGATTTAATCTCCAGCCATAGCCTTACATAGGGGCCCATGGGCTCAATTAAACCCTTAAGACTAACCGGTGCAATAGACTATATTATTCAACAACAGTTGCTGAGCACAGGCCCCCAAGGGTTCAAAACGTCAAGAGGCCAGCAACAACCAGCAACTGTCATAGTTGTGATAGATAACAGTAATAATGTTTCTTGAATTGGCTTTGTCCATGGGAGCGAAATGTCAAATACCAGCACCGGCGTGCAGCTGTGCACCAGTCTTGTATTCTCTTATTAAACTGCAAGCATTTTTTTTTTTTATGAACCAGTTCACGCAAAAGGTGTTGATGTGATAAGCAATTGAGTTGTCGGTCCTGACATTTTGACCAACACTTGATCCGTTAAAAAAAAAAAAATCTTCACGTTTTTGGAAAACGCTTCGCAGATAAGAAGCGCTGCCTGTGTTGGTTATTGTTGATGATTTCACGATTAGATTGTGCCCTGGTTTGCACCTGTCCTTTGTTCAAGGTAGCCTCAGCCAGTCCAGATAATAACGTTGCATGAAGCAAACTAAACAGCAGTGGAAAGTCCTGTCATTGAAATGGCTTGCATTTGATGTGCGAGTGGCTGGACATTCCTTTAAATGTGAGGGACCATGATCAGTAAGTTTAGTTGGGTGGTGCTGTGGCTTGGGCCCTCTGCTCACAATCACAAAGTCGTGGTAGGGAGTTGGCTGAGCCCATAATCCCTCCAGGGTTGATACAAATAGGTACCAGTTTGCTAGAAATCTACAGCGATCATTATGTATGCAGAGACTGCCCTCTGGAATGGGAATGTGGAATTTTCACCTTGGACGTCGGCCCACCAGTGAATATGAGTGCTGCCATGTTGGTGCACTGAGCAGGATAGACACTTGTGTATGCTTAGCTCGTGCGTTTGATTTAGAGCTGTGCTTCCAGTGAGCACATGGATCCGTTTAACTGCCCAGGTGATGACGCTCTTGTTATTTTAAAATCCACAGGCCTCTCCAAGCTTCTGTTACCCCAAGTTTCAGTTCTGAGTTCACAAATGGCAGGAAAGGTCCATCAGCCTGGTTGCAACCAGTCGAGCAGTAACCATCAACCCAGCACCTACCAACCTAACACCTATAAGTCCAGCAGTACCAATGACCATCAACCCAGCACCTACCAACCTAACACCTATAAGTCCAGCAGTACCAATGACCATCAACCCAGCACCTACCAACCAAAAACCTACCAGCCTAGCAGTACCAGTAACCATCAACCCAGCACCTACCAACCTAACACCTATAAGTCCAGCAGTACCAATGACCATCAACCCAGCACCTACCAACCTAACACCTATAAGTCCAGCAGTACCAATGACCATCAACCCAGCACCTACCAACCTAACACCTATAAGTCCAGCAGTACCAATGACCATCAACCCAGCATCTACCAACCTAACACCTATAAGTCCAGCAGTACCAATGACCATCAACCTAGCACCTACCAACCAAAAACCTACCAGCCTAGCAGTACCAGTAACCATCAACCCAGCACCTACCAACCTAACACCTATAACTCCAGCGGTACCAATGACCATCAACCCAGCACCTACCAACCTAACACCTATAAGTCCAGCAGTACCAATGACCATCAACCTAGCACCTACCAACCTAACACCTATAAGTCCAGCAGTACCAATGACCATCAACCTAGCACCTACCAATCTATTTCCTACCAACCCAGCAGTACCAGTAACCATCAACCCAGCACCTACCAACCAAAAACCTACCAGCCTAGCAGTACCAGTTACCATCAACCTAGCACCTATCAGCCCAGCAGTACCAGTAACCATCAACCCAGCACCTACGAAGCAATCACCTATCAGCCCAGCAGAACCTACGAATCCAGCAGCAATTTCCAGCTCAGCAGCGCTCAGCCCTGCAAATACCAATCTAGCACCGTTGAGCTCAACACACACCAGCCGAGCAACAACCAAGCCAACAGCAGTGAGCCTTGCAGCACCTATCTCGGGAATCATCAGCCCAGCACCGACCAGCCGTGCAATACCCAGCTCATATCCCATGAGCTGAACGCCTACCAGCTCAGTAGCACCCAGCCCTGGAGGGACACCGAGAGAGACACAAGCAGGGACACTGGCAGAGTCACAAGTAGGAATGCCGGGAAAGGCACAATCGGGGACGGTGGTGGACAGCCCAGCAGGGGCATCGGCGGAGACACAAGCAGAGACCCCGGGAGAGACGCAAGCGGGGACGCTGGTGGAGACGCCTTCTCATCTGCCTGCCCAGCGCTTGCCGTGGAGTCGGCGGCGGCGTCGGCGGAAGCCGTGCCCGAGGCCCCCACGCCGCTGCCCGGGTGTACGGCACGACCCTCGCTGCTCGGCGGCCCCGCCGCTCCGTGGGGGGCGCTGCGACGCCGACGTGCGCTGAGCGGCACGTACGACCAGGGCAGCACGGGGTGCCACGCGTGGGCGCTCGGCGGGCACAGCAAACCCCTACACAGCATCTGATGGCGCCGGGGCGCCGGCTCGCAGGGTTGTGGGGGGAGGAAGAAGCTTTATCCACCGAGAGTGTGCTGCCAGGCGCGTTCGCCGGTCCGAAGGCGATGTGAATCGCAGGCGCGCGTGGAAACTTTGGTTCCGGAGGGGGGCAGTAGTTGGTGGACTTCATAACAACCCCCGAGTTCAGCTGTTCGTGTTAGTTCTGCAGTGTGCGTTATTCACTTGGGTGACGCCATTGCAAGAACACCCCACTCACATTTCGAGCGTGAGAGTTCAACTCTGGGTGTCATCATCATCAACAAAATGTTCTCCACGTTGTGGGACGTCGACAGTGCTTGTCCTGTGGATGTCCTCGACTGGCTTTCCCTGCCGTGGGAGTATGGAACTTATACCACTGATGGAGTTTATTGCTGCCCAAATGCCCTTTTGAGCACTGGGACTTTTTTCACTTGTGACTTTTTATTGAAGAACTGTTTTAAGCTCGTTCGCATGAAGGACATCACTGGAACGTCCTCGTTTTACTACGATTGTCTAATACTGCACAAGCGAGAGTACATTGAATAAAAAAGTAAGCTGGAATGAGAAAGGAGAAAACTGGAAAAGACATCAATGAGCTCTGGCGGTTGGTACGTGCAATTTCTGTTTGCAGTGTTATGCAAGCGTTTTTATTATTTTGAGTCCATTTTTTCACTGCTATGTGGTTTTATTTCTCCACGTGGCAAAATATGTATTCCTCCCATGCGCCAACTGTTGTCTGTGTGTGTCCGGCACGCAATTTTACACTTGATTCCTACTTTTTTTAGCTTTATCACTGAACTGTGACCAATCATTGCATTGACTGCTATTGTATGTTTGTAAGTGAGTGAGCGTGTATGGGGGATTTTTGTTTGCAGATAATGTGTATATGTATGCGCACCTCTATTTGTGCCTTTGCGTGCATATGCAGTGGAGTTAATGATTGGAGCTCCGTGCTACCTCTCACTGCAGTTCTATTCCTCACACTGATGCAAGTATCATTGCTATCTGAACATGACCCGGGCCTCTGAGCTCACTCATGAGTGTTCTCTACACTACTCGGCCTCAAACTACACCTACCTTGGTACAAACACTGCAGGTGACGAGGCTGTTGTGTTTTTGTACACGTGGTTTTCCTTACAGGCGTGTGTGTGCGAATCACTTCTCAATACTGATGTGTCCTAGTGTCTCCTGCGTTGGGAGATATTCCACTTGAAAATGGTCCCAGAAAATTCCACTCTGTGTATGTGTGATTTAAATGAATGTTTGTTGGTGTGATGTTTTAGTTGTTTGCACACTGCATGACAATTTGCAGTGAAGCTTGGTGCGTTTTTTTGACCATGCACAACACCAATGGCAGTTGATGCCCATGAACCTGACCTGAGGCCTTCTATGAATACAGCCAGGAATGAGTACCAGGGAGACATCTGTGATTCTGGACACTTTACCTGGCCTCAACAGGCTCTTCCGCTTCGCCTTAATAAGACAGCGCTGGTAACAGCGCTTGCTTTAACAGTCTATCGGCCAAATGGGAGACCATTGTGTGTCAGCATGTGTATACACATCTGATGATTAGTGGTGTATGCCTGTTTTATGTGTGACTGTATGTATCCGTGTCTGAGCCTGTGTAAGACTATCGCATTGAATATTAATTCGATGTATTTTGTCACAAAGCAAATAGCTTGAAGCCTGTGGCCCACAAGCACCGATCGGGGCCTTGGCAAGGCTGTCCTCATAGCCACACTAGGCCTCGTCACTATAGCCCAGCAACAAAACCATCTATGTAGCTTCAACGATCGTTCTGCCATCTAATGCTTTTTTTGCATCTGAAATGCACTGTCTGTGTTACGTTGTTTTATTTAGCTATGAAATTAAGACACTGACGAGTGCATTTTGAGATTGCATCACCATGATTATCAATTACAGAACAAGACACACTATGAAGCTAAAGTAAAGCCTCCTACCAAGCAAACTGTGCCAACCGTACAAACTGCAGTCTCAGTGCTGTAGATAATTTTACATCGATGTATGCACCAGGGAACTTGTTGCGCATGGTGGAATGGCACTCAAATACATGGGCATTATTACTGTGGGTAACTAGTTTGGTTAAACTGTGGATAAACTTCACTTTATAGATATGTCTTTTTTGTCCTTCATTTTCCATTTTGTTGTTGTTAAACTAGCAATTCGTGGTCTTCTTGAGTTCGATTCCCTCTCACGGCCAACACCAGTAACGATTATCTGAACCGGTCCTGGGCCTCCCCGAGCACGATTCGGTCTCAAACGAGTACCTCGTGCGGTGTGTAAACATCGCCACTGGGGGTCGTGGTGCTGGCCACTCAACCCCCTGTGTTCCTTGCCGGCCTTCATAGGTGCTCGCTAACAGCACTTGCCCCAACAAGACTATACGGGGGATCTTTGTCTTTGCAACATAAACAAGTAGGATTCAAATGGAACGTTTAACACGTCTGTGTGCACTAAACATTAATGTTATACCTGGGATGAGGCATTATTACTTTGCAGTGTAGTCCCCGTTTTTCTTATTTTGTCCAAACCCTGCCATTAGTCCAATCCCAAATTATAGTTTTCACAAGAGTTTCGCATTTTTTATGTTTGCATAAATCGAATGCAAGCCTGCCAGTTTTTGGTGAGGGGGGGGGGGTAGTTTTCATAGTTCGTGGAGTCATTATTACCTGTTATCGTTAGGGAGCAAATATATTTTATAAATCATTCCACTAAACTGTTAAACACCTTAACGCGCTCATTAAAGATTTCTGCCATCATTGGATGAAGAGTTTAGGACACAATCAAGTCAAGGTGGGAAAGTGTCGTAATTCACGGTAGCTTTTTTCATCAATAATTTGAGCGAACCGCGATCTTACAGCCTTTAGTCATGCATGATTTGCTTTGGTGGTTTGCTATTAGGCATGTAAACCTCGATTATTTATGCTCTTACACGCGCATTGAATTGTGCGCATAGTCATGAATGATGAACGATTCATGCGCACTCCATGCGCACATCGCGTTCAGGTTCATGGCACTGAAGAGACGGAGAGACGAACAAGACCAGGAACCGTAGGAGGTTTGTAGGATGGTTACAGTGGAGATGGCAACGAGCAGGACGAATGAGGACGCGACTCGGAATCACGACCTAAAAAAACGTGCCAGTTACCCAGGTCATGCGATCGGTGACTCATTCTGTGCCTGCTGGGTTACTATCTCGTCGCCACCGTAATAAATGGCCTCGCATGCATTACTATGTGTTCGTGCCACCTTGGCGGAACATTGGTGGTGGTGGTGTCCGTGAATAGGTTCAGTGTGAAAGGACATTCCTGAACATGAATTACCATAGCGATGAAATATTAAATATTTACCATTCGTTGCTATGGCACACATTTACCATGCAACAATATTTGACGTAACGCCATGTACGGAATTGTGTTTTAAGCTGCAAAACCCATCGTGGGAAAGTTTCTCACCTAAGCGCCGAAGCAATAACTATATACAGATCCAGACTGGTCACTGGCCAGGGAGTTTGCTTGATTCAAACCCATGGCAGGAGCTGTGGATGGTGGCTAACGTAACCCAGACAAATTGTGAAATGTGTCGAAGTCCCCCCCCCCTCTTTCAGGAGCGCTTCCCCTAAGGAAATGTAAATGTGTTTTTACACCGATGTAAATGTGTACGCAAAGTGTTGCAGTCCACTCCCTGCAACTGTGCTTTCATGAGTCTGTAAAGTGCAGTTTGTGGTATAGGCACGTGGAGGTGTTAGAATGAAACTCGTAATGTCTAACTGGGTGGTTCTGCGGTTTAAAGCTCTCAACTGACAATGCTGAACAAGGAGTCGACCTGGCTTATCCCTGCAGGAGTGATAAAATGAGTACTCCCTATTTGGAAGTCTACAACGGTTGCCATAATGGAGATTGACTCACGCTGTAGGGTATGACATTTCTACAACTTGCTCAAGGCTCGGGGTAAGGCTAATGGAGATGAGCGCCTCCCCACACTCGAGGAGGGTGAGACTTACGTCTGACTGGCTTGTAAGAATAATAACATGCTGATTTGCAATTGCATCAGTTGGTTTTCTTTTCTTAATGGACCGTCTTCTCCATTAAACAATTGACACGGGACCTTGGCAGAACCCTAGCTATAACTCCAACCTCCAAGCAATAACCACGCGTAAAATGTTTCTATTTTGTTTTAAACACTCAGAAAATACACTGGTTAGGGAGTCATGGCTAAGGGGCAGAGCCCTCGGATGGGGTTCAGCTGCTTCTCTGACAGTGAGGCGTAGTCTTTGGTGACCTCGTCTTGGAAAATGACCACTGAATGGGATGACTACTGAATGGGATACTAACTTTCAGGCTTGGCGTTAATATGGGATTTCTGCTGAAGGTCGTGGGGTATCTGAATGGAGTCTCGTGTATGAATGGTAACATTCAATTGATAGCACTGTTTAATCACACACAATTAAAACTGAACAAACATGCAAGTGGATCATCGGGTCATGTTAAGCAATGTTTCCCAGCCACATTTGTTTAAGCAGAACATTTTTCGCCAGGTTTTAACTTCCCGAGTTTCGTCAGCACAGTGTGATCAAGCTTTTTTCTCGCATGGGAATTAGGATTCATCTATTGTTATCCCTTATTACTCCAGACAAAGGCAGGACAAACGTTGTCACATATCTGGGGGTTTCTCCATCCGCTTTTCTTAGGAGTCCATTAAAAAAAACTTGCATAAAATGTGAATCACTTACTGTTGGGAGTAAAAGTAACATTTTACTGGATGTTTGTTTTGTTAAATTGCCAAAACTTCCACTCTCTTTTGTTTTCAAGATTCCGGTGTGCACACAAAAGTGTGCTGTGGAGTTGGAGAGTAGCACATTATAAGTAATCCCATCACTTGAGCCAGATATCAGTCATCTGATACTATTCCTCCATTCAGTATGCAATCAGATTATCATAATTGATAAAATACCAGTTCATTGTCTTTCAAATACTTTCAGTTTGTTTTATTCCAAGGGCCAAAGGGGGAAATTTTGGTGTCATCCGCTCAAGCTAACACGAGGGCAGCAGTAGCAACCAGTGGCTACAGTTACAACAAATTGCTCTTATCACTAAAATTTAATATAAGTAAAATACGCTAATTCGGAGAGAGTAATATCACAAAAGTAACAGGCATGGTCCAGCGACGGCGCGTACGCCACTTGCTGTAGACGGTCGCAGTTCAAATCTGGTAGGCCCTCCTGGTTAATTCTCAAGGTGAACTAACGTTCACGATTCTGTGACGTTCACAAAAAAAATAATGAGCCTTCGACTGCCAGCGTCATGGTGTACATTTGAAAAATGACCTGCACAGTTACTCACATTGGATTACACATAGCAACATTGCTCCCCTCGTGTGAAACCATTGCAGGATGAACGTGTGAAACATAACCGCCTTCGTGAAAGCTTTGCGCGAGAAGAATTTGCACGGATCCCAAATGTACTCAATTATTATAACGGGATTACACTGCGTTACCTGCAAAAACTCTGCTGAACTGTTATCAGACAAATTGTTATTTTAAAAACGTAACCCTTCCAACACTGCTTGTGTCCCGAGCAGACATCTTTTGAACCGTGCTACCTTGCGTCGTGTGTGTGTGTGTGTTGTGATTGCGATTCAGGCCGAATTGACCTGAGAGTTTGCTCTGCAGCGACCTGCCCAGTGGAGGTGGTGTGTGTACGTTGTTCATTTGAACTGCACGCTGTTTTCGTTAAGCCATAGCAATGCAAGTGTGGCGAGGGCATAATTTATTTGTTTTGTGACAGTGGTTGATTTTAAAGTACAAGCTACATTTAATGTGTATGGTGTATGAGAATCGTTAAGTAAGTTTCCATGTGTGTGTGTGTGCGCGGGGAGCGGTGGCACAGTGGTTGACGCACCGTTCTGCAATCCCGCACAACTGGGTTGGATTATTGTCGAAAACGTGCAACATTTGTGGCACGTGGTATCAGAACCTGTACGAGGTCTCCCCTAGGTCAACTCAGCCTTAAGTAAGTACCTGCTCTGGTGTATAATCACTAGCATCGGGAAGACAAAGGTGGCCAGGCGTGGTGCTAGGCCACACCACTTCCTCCCGTGCCGTGGTGACCTTAATAGGTGCTCGCAAACAGCATCTGCCTCAGTGGTCTATAATGCTAAGTGGGCAACCCGTCTCTCTTTTGGCAGCGTTTGTGATCTGTTGGAATGCATGCGTCGTTTTAATGAATGCGCACGTGATACATTTATTTTAGTCAGTAGTCTGCTTGTCATTTACTGTTGTTTGTGCCAGTATTAAATAAAAACAAGTGCTCACGGCAATGTGTGCCTCGCATCTCATTGGACCTTTATAGCCAAGGGGGCTTTTGTGATCGTCCTTGCACGTGTTTATTTACACTGGTTCATATTTGCATTACAAAATCCCATGTGTCCGTTCTGTGAGGTGGGTGTCACGGCAGTTGAGCGGCGTCTCATATGTAGAGTCAAGCTCAGACTTCATCTGGCGCGAAGGAGTCCCAGGGAACCTTTGGTAATGATGATAAGCTATGACGTTTGGCATAGGTCAAGAAGCCAAGCCTAAAATTTCATCCCATGCATGATCCTTCTTTTGCTTTTGGGTTATCCCACGTGGTAGTTTTATGCCAAAATTCTTGGCAAAAAAAAAAACCTAGACTGGCCTCCGCCATAGACGTGTAGACTTTACACCACTGGATCCATCTCATCCCAGCAGCCCCTTCTAAGGGCAACTCCACCCCACTTTGTGAACTGAAGGGCGCAAAAAAGAAAACCCCACAACCCCACAGAACGCAATAAAATATCCTGCTGTCACTGAGATATGGCATTTGACCAAGAGGGGCACTTTCGTTCATAATTGTTTTTTACTGCCACTTGAAAGCTGCAGATGAGAGGACTTTGCGCCAACTGCAGTCTGAAGGCGTGTGTGCTATGTATGCCATGTGCTTGTGCACTTGTGTGTGTGTGTGTATATATATGTACTGCATTTGGAGATCAGTAGTATCGTGGTTAGCATACGAACCTGGCAATTCAAGTGCAATTCCGCTCACGACCAACATCGGTCAAGAATATCCTGGGCCTCCCCTATGTCGACTAAGCCAAAAATGAGCATCTGGTGCGCCGTGTAAACATCGGCACTTGGGAGACAAAGACGTCCGGGAGTGGATTCCAACCCACTCCCTCGTGTCGTGCCGCCATTAATGTGCTCGCAAACAACACTTGTCCCATGTGGGGGATCTTTTTCTCTCTTATGTACTGCATGCATGCATCGTGTATGAAATGACACGTGTGGATATGAGTTTTGTATGTGTGATGCCTATGTTACACGTATGCACCAGATGAGAGTTAAGGCTGCCTCGTCACCTGGCAGTGGATGTGTAATTGGAACCCTCACTGAGTCTCAACACTGCTTGAGACCACTTCGAACGTTTGGTCAAATTCTCTGTTGAATATCTTTTTTTGAAGGTGGCAGGAGACCACATTAACTGGAGAAACCCACAATTAGAAGGAGATAATCGTAAAAAAAAAATCCAAACAGATGGTTCAGGAGGCTCTTCACTCTACCTTAATTTCCTGGCCAACATGTCGCCCTACAAGTGGGTTTCTCGCGCACTTGATAATCCCAGCGTGATCCACCAACCCTGCCTCCGAAGCTTTGCTGCGTCACAAGTCCAACAGACCGTGAATGTGTGTAAAGTGCGCGGGCCTTGGCTCAGCTCTGGAGAGCGATAATAGGGTCCTGCCTCTCTCAATGGGCTCTCACCTCGACGCAAATAATGGGTAAGCGATCAATCAATCAGCGGGTGTACACTGCAGCGGTTCTGAAGAAAGGAGAAGGCCAGTCGAGACCTGCCCTGATGGGGCATTGATGGATGGGCTCGCCGATTGCCGTGGACTTCACGGCGAGCAGGAGAGCGCTGCCGGCGGCCTCTCCTCGTCAATTGCCGCACTCGAATTCAGCTCGGAGCCGGCTCTGCGACCGCATTCACGCCGTGGAATACCGCGGGACACCGGGAGGCACTTTGCGGACGGAAGCGTGTTTGTCGCTGTTGCGCAGACAAACGTACAGATTCGCTTGCGTGGTGGACTCCCCAAGCCCCCGCTTTGAGGTGGCCAGGGCGTGGCAGTACAGGAAGCGGGTTTCTACACCCGTTCGAGCGTTATCCTTTCATAGTAATATGAAGAGTTTTTTTAAAACAAAATCACACCCTTTTGTCAATCCATTGCTGGTTGAAGACCTCAAGTCAGTTGCAGGACCCTTCAGGAAAATTATTTTTGAGAATGGGTAACTCATGTGCTATGAAAAAGGGCCATTGCCCGAAACGTCACGGGTTATATATTGTTTCGTTTAAGGCAGTATTGTTGACGAATGTGTTGAGAGTTTCTAAGAATCACACTTCCTGGATAGATGAATGCCATTGTTATATTGATTGTTGATGTCACAGGGGGCGGGGAGTGTACAGTGGCCAGTTCGTTGCACTATGAACTCAGCGACCAGGGTTCGATTACCCACACTAAACAGCCTTGTGAAGTAGGGTCAAATGATGGCCATGACCACTGGCGGAGCCAATGGGGGGGTGGGGTGGCACGTGCCCCCCCCCCCTAATTTCGATCGGATCATTGGGGTTTATTAGTAATAAATCGGTATTTTGCGACCCACACTGCCACTGTGTAGCAGATTATTGTGTGCCAGGAACTCTATGCGATGATAGGACAATAGTCTGAGTCCATAATTGGCAACAAGTAACGGCAAAGCAGTTACAAGTGACTCAGAATTGTGCGCAGTTGCGTATACAGCAGGACACGACTTCCCTGAATGCATCAACACCTTCAGCGAGCGCGATGCCGATCACACAACGCGGTTCGAATTCGACCCTCGATCGATGGCTGTGCCATCGCCGCACACGCGTCGAATAAAAAGCAAGGGACAAGTCTTCACTTACTAACAACTCCTTACTTACTAACAAGTCCTTACTAACAAGTCCTCAATTACTAACAACTCCTAACTTGCTAACAACTCCTCTATCATTTTTCATTGCTGGAGGGGTTGCCCCCCCCTACCTGAAAATCCTGGCTCCGCCATTGGCCATGACCTACGTAGCGGTTATTTGATCAGCCTTCATCCGTAATTGGATTGACAAAGAGCTACACATTATGTCATTGTTAATAATGCTGTACATCAGCGGTCCCCAACCTTTTTGGCACCAGGGACCGGTTTTGTGGAAGACAATTTTTTTCACGGACGGGGGGGGGGGGGGGTCATCATTGAGTCTTTCCCCCTTTACAAAGAAGCTCTCCAGCGACGTTTGTGTTTTACTCATTTTGGCTACTAGGGGTTAGAGCTTCGTGGGCTTGCCAACACTGTGACTGAGACAAGCGCGCAGTGCGGGAAAGAGGCGCGGACGGAAGTGGTAAATAATAAAATAATGTGGGCGGACCACGCGCGGACTCACCGCTCTCACCTCCTGCTGCTGTGCGGCCCGGTTCCTAACAGGCCACTGGTCAGGTACCGGTCCGCGGCCCGGGGGTTAGGGACCCCTGCTGTACGTGTAGTCTCATTCTAGGCAGTTTTAGTGTTCAGCTGTGTATTATTTATGTATTACTCTGGTGACTGGATAGTAACTGGAGTTGGTGGACAACATCGGACAACAGTAAACATTATTGCGAGCTGCATCATGGGATCTGCCTTTCTCGTATTCTTTTTTTTACTACCTAAAAATGACATTTTTTTTTGCCCGTGTGTCTGTGCGTGGCCGAAACTTGCGAAAGATTCGGCTCACAAACCGTGGGTTTATGTTTAAAAAAAAAGTAGCCAGGTCCCACGCCATACGCCTCGTGCTGAGCCGGCGCTATTCCAATTTTTCGCGTTCGTCGCCTTCGAAGTAGTTTAAGTAGCGATTTAGTGCTGTGGTGGTCGCGGGTTGCTGAGGAGATGGAGTCTGCCTCACTGGCACAAATCGCTCTTTAATTCCATAAAAAAGTAACCTGCAGCGACACACCTATTACCATCATTAGGGGAAAGAACGGTGATCCAATCTCCGACCCCCAGGAACAGGTTTGTAGATTTGCGGAGCATTTCTGTGAGATCCTGGGGGAGGAGAAATCCCTCAGCCAGGAAAATGTGGGACAAAGTGGGGATGACCCTGCTGAGGCTGCGATGCCTCAAATATTGGAGGAAGTCACCCCCTGTGAGTGGCTGGCTGAGGTGCCGTCTGTTGAGGTGGTGCATCAGCCAGTCATCTTAGTCGACCCGTGGCACCTGGGTCTGCTCCGTGACCTCCTGTCAGCGGGCGTTCGACACTTCACGTGGCCTCAAGGTGCACATGGCCTGGCACAAGCGTCGTGGTGACGTCACCGCCACTTGGTGGCGAATGGCGGTTGTTGTGTGTGTAAGTCGATGTGTGTGTGTACGTCGATGTGTGTGTGTGGGTCCATGTGTGTGTAAGTCCATGTGTCTGTGTCTGTGTCTTAGTCGATATGTGTGTGTAAGTCCATATGTGGGTTTGTGTGCGTAGGTCGATGTCTGTGAGTCTATGTATGTGTGTGTGAGTCGATGTGTGTGTGTACGTCCTCGTGTGTGTATAAGTCGATGTGTGTGTGCAAGTCGCTGTGTCTGTGCGTGATTCGATGTGTGTGTGTTTCACTCGATGTGTGTGTGTTAGTCAATGTGTGTGTGGTGTGTGTAGATAACTAATATTTAACAATTAAGTTCGTAATTTTTACAATAATAACGTGTGAGTCGATGCGCGTGTCTGCGTCAATGTGTGTGTGTAAGTCGATGTGTGTGTAAGAGTCGATATGTGTGTGTGTCAGTCGATGTGTGTGTATGTCCATGTGTGTATGTGTAAGCCGATGTGTGTGTAAGAGTCTATATGTGTGTGTGTGTGTGTCAGTCGATGTGTGTGTTAGTCGATAAGTGTGCGTGGCTCCATGTGAGTGTATAAGTCCATTTATTTGTGTGTGTGTGTGTAGGGCCAAACAAAAAACATGCTCTGGTAGTATATGATGCATTGGCTTTGAAACTGATTGGCCCACACCAGAGACAGCTTTCTTTTTAGCCTAGTCTCAAACACTGTTAGACCAGAGGACGCCAAAAGGCGAACAGCCAAAAGGCGAAGAGGGATGTTCATAGTATAACCCTGAAACATATTTGTATGTTTTTGTGCTGTTCGCCTTTTGGCGTCCTCTGGCCTAACATTGTTTGAGACGAGGCTCAAAAGAAAGCTGTCTCTGGTGTGGACCAATCAGTTTCAAAGACAATGCATCATCATATACTACCAGAGCATGTTTTTTTTGTTTGTATGTATGTTCACCACAAGTATATGTGGTTAATGCAGACACGATTCCTTGCAAAAGGTTTCAGTTTGGTGGTTTAACATCTTAACACAAACTGTTTTATTGCCAGAAAGGGTAAAACCTATGATAATATTGTTTCGAGCTGGTCAGTAGATGACAGTACAAACTTCAGATTGTTTCACCTATCTGTACGGATATTTTTCTTATATCTTTAGATATGAGTGGCTATGTTTTGATTCCGCAGAAAGGACAAGTATGCGACGCAGTAAACTCATTTTAAGGGGTGTTTGGACTCATAGATTTATTTTTCCGGATCAACATTCATCAAATTATTTCCGTTTAATCCGACATCGTACCCATCGTTGCCGAATCAATAAAAAAGCCACGTGTAATGGCGACGAGGTCTGCTTAAGACATTTCAAACGTTGGTAACCGCGTGCAAGTTCAATCCTGATTTCACAACGCGCCGAGGTGGGTGCTTTTTTTTTAGGGCGCAGAGAATTATGGGAAAACGCTTTGGAGACACCCAAATAAGGCCATGAGGGGGCGTCCATGGTTTGACTTCAGGCTCCAGTCCATTCATTATTCTATCGCTACTGCCACGCTCCATAGTTTGATGCAGACTCCAGTTTATCCATTCTTGGATCGCTACTGCCACGCTCCATCGCCCATGGTTAGACGCAGACTCCAGTCCATTCATTATTTTATCGCTACTGCCACGCTCCATGGTTAGATGCATGCTCCAGTCTATGCCATTATTGTATCGCTGCAGCCACGCTCCATCGCTTCACCAACCTAGCTCCTTGATACAACCGCCCCGTGCGGCTGACTCGTTCTGTCGGATTGACTGTCCGCTCTAATCTACACGGGCGCCACGGTGGCTAGGAGATGTTAAATACCTCGCCTGATATACAGGAGGTTCGTGAGTTCGATCCCCGACCCTGACGCCTGCTGTATATTTGGAGTGTCGCATGTTCTCTTTCTCTCTCGCCGTGGTCGCGTGGGGTTTTTTCTCCGGAGGCCTCTGGTTTTTCACTCCACATTTAGAAACATGCGTTTAGAGTAATCTGGCTGTTATACATTTCCACGAGATAAGCCACTTCGTTGAGCTATCATTTGTGGTCAGGTCGCTTCTAAAAAAAACAGAGCTATACAGCTCAGTGGGCCTTATCTGGTAAAAATAAAAAAAACAGCTTTTAATAGTTTCACACTGCCCACCACCTCATTATAGGAAGGAGCATTTCTTGCTTTCCTTGCTCGGCGTTGGAACCCCCAAGCTCACGATCGACTGGCTGCCCGTGCTCAACTCAGGGCGCGTCGTGTCTCTCGTGTGCTCTAAGATCACGCACGAGTGTTCTCCGTGGCTGGCTTTAACATTCCCTCCCATCGTCCATCTCCAGTGCAAAAAAAATGATCATCACCATCAGCCATGATCATTCCACTGCTGGATGAAGGACTCCCGCCCCCCCAATTTACTTACGGCCCTGCGATGCAACACACCCACGTAGACCGCAGAGCGCCTGCACACGAGATCGTGGCATCGCTAAATGCCGATGACCTTGCTCAACTCTAGACATATATTGGTTTCTTGCTTGCCATACGGTAGTTAGCGTTCTTATTCGCTGGCCATTGGGGCATGTGCCCAGAAACGGGGATTGAAAGTATGGTCAGGTGTGCCCCCAAATGGAGATTCAACTACTATGGCATACTGGTGAAGCAACATCGTGATAAAGACGGACGTAATGAAGTGCTTTGGAACTGGGGTTGGTGGATCACGCAAAAGATCATTGCAAACGTGGTCAGTAGATATCAGGATAGTAAGTCGGTTGTTGATCTATTTGTAAAGTTTTGAATGATATCCCCCTGGTATACGTGGATATTCTCCGGGTAGTCCGGCTTCTTTCATCTTTGGAGCTCAAGTCAAGAATTACTGAATAAAGGACGATGGAAAAACTGAAGATAATGATTCCATAGGAATCTGGAACAGCCATCACTGTTTCGGGGATGAGCACTCCCCTACGCTCGTTTCAGTCGTTACATTAATTTTAAAAGGTGTGAATTTGGCACAAATGTAAATCTTATGAAAAACAGCACACAATCAGTGATAAAATACCTTCACATAATAGTCCATAACATTCAGATTACTAATAATAGCAGGTTCCGTTAATTACGTATTAATATGTTTTCAGAGCGTAATCAGATTACTATTGCTCAGCAAATTCAGATTACTATAACATTATATTATTGGCTCTTTCGGTGAAGTCACGTAGAAGGGAAACAATAAAATAATAAAAATATAAAACAATAAAAATATTGTTTCCCTTCTACGTGACTTTACCGAAAGAACCAAGTATATGAATCCCTGCAGTCACGAAAGCTTTAAATCAAAATTTACTAAACATTTTTTAAAAATGTTTTTGAAAATTAAAAGGATCAGGTGGGGGAGTGGGATGTTAATCGAATGGGTCGACAGATCACGCGGTCAGAAGCCTGCAATCAGCACACGCTACACATGTTCTCTCCAAGATTAAAATCGATGTCAAATTCCGTACGATTATTTCAGTTCGGTTAGAATGAATGCACTCTAGTTAATCTTGCTTGCGATACTTTCTGGAAATGAGTGATTTCAGTTGCTTCAAAGCAATCGCGCAATAGTCCAGCAATCAGAGGCCGATTTTTTTTTTGTACTCAGCGAAAGTTACAACCTCTCGGCACTTAGCGGGTCCACGCGGCTTATCTCACAATGCCCCCCCCCCCCGTGTAGCGTGCCCCCCACCTCCTCCCCTTCCCCCGTCGCATCCCAAAGCCGTTCATTCAAACTGTGACAAACACCCAACAACCCCCCCCCCCCATCATTCTCCCCTTCCCCATCCCAACACGAGGACCAATTAGTCGCGATCGTCTTAATGCTGATCGGGTTTTGGGCGGTGTTGTGACAATCCCCGTCGGCAAACGCGTTAAATGGGCCGCGTGATGATGAGAGAGCTAATTCGCTGTGCCTCTCCGGTTTCCACCGATTTGTAGCGGGAGGGCGCGCGACGACCCCCGTTAGCCGCGTGTGGATGCTGGGGACCGTCACCCCCACCCCGGGACCCCCCTTTCCCCTCCCACACCTACCCCCACCTCTCCCTGCCTGCGAGCCGAGCCCCCAGCCACGGATCCGCATCATCCCTCAATCCTTGCAGCCGTCCCGAGCCAGTTGGTGAGCATTCCACACTTTTGTGACGGTGACCAGTTCCTTTCCATAGGACGACAACAACAACAACAACCGACTACTTCCATCGCCGCCTCCGTCGTCGTTATCCATGATCAATCCGCTGCTGGATGAATGCCTCCCTCCACGAAGTCATCGGCAATCTCTCTCTGCGATGTAATACTCCACCCAGAACCGGCGAGATTTCATCGCACCATCTCCACAGTGGATGTGCTCATGGACGCGTTGAATTTCTTGGCTGCCGTTCCGTCATTATGCTTGACCGCGGTACCATGGGTGCACTGGTTAATAAGGCTAGTCAGCCGCAACGTCAAATTCCTTTGTTCTCAGTGACAGATTACATATTTTGTGTTGCCATTTTCATAATTAGTTTAAATATTGTTCATTTGTATAATTAGTTTAATTAACAATATTCTTTCCTGATTTGAAGCTTTCGCGACTGCAGGAATCCATACTCTTTGGTTCTTTCGTTAAAGTCACCTAGGTAGAAAATAAAATAAAATAAATCACGACGTTTCGATCGCAACACAAGCGATCCTCATCAGGTGGAACACCCACAGCAATAAAAGTTCTCCCGCCTACCTCAACATTCTCTTGCTGTGGGTGTCCCACCTGATGAGGATCGCTTGTGTTGCGATCGAAACGTCGTGATTTTTTTTATTTTCTACCTACGTGACTTTACCGAAAGAACCAAAGAGTTGCATTCTTGTAGTCTACGTATGCACGCATGTTCTGCTGTATAGGTATGCATGCACGCATGACTGCGCTCACATATGTGCATACTTAGTACTGTCTAGGCATGTGTGTTCACGTGTTCGTGCACAGAGGGGAGTTGAGAGGAGAGAGAGGCGATCAGATAAATCACTTTCTATTCCGTACCTCCACATACAAATAAAACTCCATTTAGTCCAGCGGCTCACATTAACCAACGGATTGTGTCTAAACACGCAAACAGTGGGGCTCCTCATCAACAAGTCCGATGTGGTTAAACAAACCACCGGTCTTCCATATGTTAGTTATTCAGTAAATAAACTTTTATCTGGATAATCCCTTCAGTTGGAACGTCTCGTTTGCAAGAGTGCCCGGGGTGTCAGGTGACACGTACATAGCAAACACGTAATGGCACGTATACAAACATTTTAAAATCATTATTGGTAAGTGCCCTCTCTCCACACTATGGACGGTTAATGAGCTGCTGCTCATTGTTGTGTTCAGCCGGAAAGAGAGGCGAGTTAAGACGGCGTGTCGCTAATCAGTCAGGTGATGGATGCGCTCTCATGAACGTCCTCTCACCAGCAGCACTCTCCCCCCCCCTCCTCACCACCACCACCACTCTCATCCTCCTCATCCCCCTCTTACCACCACCACTCTCATCCTCCTCATCCCCTTCTCACCACCACCACTCTCCCCCCCCTCCTCACCACCACCACACTCATCCCCCTCTTACCACCACCACCACCACTCTCATCCTCCTCATCCCCTTCTCACCACCACCACTTTCCTGCTCGCTTTCTCACCAAAGACACATATCACCCGTTTAGCCTGAACAGACTGTTGGGACAAGTGCTGTTAGCGAGCACCAATGAAGACCGGCACGGTACACGAGGGGGTGGGTGGCCAGCACCACGTCCAGCCGCCTTTGCCTCCCCATTGGCGATGTTTACACATCGCACCAGGTACTCATTTAAGGCTGAGTAGAACTAGGGGAGGCCCAGTATCGGTTCAAATAATCGCCTCTGGCGTTCGCCATGAGTGGGAATCGAACCCGGGTCGCCAGGTTCGTAGCGCAGCTCGCTAACTGCTACATTGCCGCTCCCGCTTTTCTCACCAGCACCAGCACCACCACTCCCCCCCCCCTCCTCATCACCACCACCACCACTCTCATCCTCCTCTTCTCACCACCAACGACCAACGTCCGTTTGAACGAGACATTTACCGATGTTGAAACAGAAAAATTGGTAGATTACTAGTTGGCTGTGTCGGGTGGTGGTGGGGTTTAACGACACATTCATATATTTACGCGAGCTAACCCAAAAAAAACATATTATGGCTTATAAATGGGAGATTTTTACGTTTTATGATGAAATTGCACATGGTACGTGAATCATTATTTGACCAAAAAAAGCTCCACTGAGCCTCAAGACTCGCTTTCAGGATGGCTCTGCGAGCGATGTTTGGCCCAATTCTTGTGTGGAGTGTTTAAGATGCGAGAGGAAATCAGAGTGGCAGGAGAAAGACCCCCACGCAAAGGAGTACCGCACAGTCAAGTCAGCAACCTATTTTCGCAGCCTAGAAAATTTGGGAGTCTCACACGTCTCTGCGTAATCCACCAACCCTTCCCTCCAGATTTTTGGATATGCCGCCACACCCATCACTCAAAAACAACCACGCTCAACGGAGACGTGTCAACGACCTACTTGCTGTACCGCTTCCCATAGAACACCTTATAGCCCCAAGGGTGTGGGTGTCTCGAGTGCATGTGCCGGCTCCATCTCTGCGTGAGCCACCAACCCCGCCCTCCAGTGCCGCTTACATTTGTTTACACGCATGGGGGCAGCACGCTGGGAGCGAGTCACACAAAACAAAGGCTGCTGCTGCTTCTTTTGCCGCTCCCCGTGTTTCCAAATGGGGCCCGGTGTTGGAACAACAAGTGACACACTGACGCAGCAGGTTAATTGGCTGTGCCATTCCGGTAACGTTAGCCTGGAAATAAGTGACAGGTTCTCTGACGGCTTAGCACCGGCGCGTACTGCCACGGCGCGCGAACGGGCGGCTCGCGTTACGGGCCCCCACTCATTGTGGGAATCCCCTAAGGAATCCCATTCTCTTGCGTCACGACGTGCTCCCGTGCCCCCTGTAGCTCTCGCCTCCTCTCTCGTCGAGCAGGTGAGGGAGGCCAGGCAAGTCTCACGTGCCTTGAGCACAATAGCAGGCGTTGCTCGCATGACCGCGAATGTTCAAGGAAATCAAAGTGGCGACTGGTAAAACAAATTCAAAATGGCATGCTGCACTTGAGTGTTGTTGCATTGCGATTTTAAACATCTGACGTTGAATAAGTGTCATGAAAATTAAATCATTTACAGTCCTATCTCAATCCACTGCGGCTTGAAGGCCTCCCCACGTCTCGTCGCTCGTGGGGGTTGATTGGTCATTCTTCGCCAGGCTGGTCAGCTGCAGCTTGGTGATGGTGGGGAAGCTGCTGGTCGTGGCTGAGCATGAAACTCAAGTAGCCAGGTTCTGAGCTCAGTGTGCCAATCACTGCCCGACCGCTCCACGCGTTCGTTAATCAATATCTATTCATGATTGTTACCACATTTTGTCATGGTGTTCTCTTTTGTTTTTTGCACACGTTGGAATATTTTTTTTGTATTGTCTCCTGCATGGTCTCAAACGAATGAAGACTTGTGCTCTCAACGGGACCTTACCTGGTTATGAAGATCATCTTATACTACTGCGTTTGTTTTTGCGATTGTGCCGTAGCCCTCTCCAATGTATGTTCATGTTTGTTCAGCGTGTTGTTCGGCGTTATTCCCGAGGACTCCCAGCACGCAGAGCGAACAACACGCGGTTACAACTCGAACACATCAGAAAGCTTTCATCCTACACGTACTTAGAACGACACGATCTTACTTAGACATTCATCGACAAAATGGGATGTCTGGATCAATGCATACTGGTCGCCGTGGGTTTAAACAAGGCAAATCCTGGAGCAGTTTCGAATTGATTTTATCTCATCAGCAGGATGTAGTCTACGAGACGAATTCTACTGGGTAACCCCAATGCAATGGGCGAAAATATAACCGTGGCCCACAGTTAGATCAGTGCCGGATTATCCTAGTAGCAAAAGTAGCTACCGTTCATATGCTACGGGCCCCGCACTTTAAAGCTATCAATTCTGGTTCAGTGATTCTGCACTTGCTTTATTACTATAGTAATATACTGCCTTCAACTTTTATGATAGACTGGGTGATTAGGGTTAGCGATTTGTCGTATTATCTGGCTATATAGCAAATGAAAAAATACAATTACTTGACGATGCAAGTAAAACATTTCTGTGTTTTAATATTTACGTGTTTTATTTATTTAGGGACCCTTTATACCATATGCTACAGGCCTCGCAATAGCTTAATCCGGCACTGAGTCAGAGCCGTCCCTCGGGCATGTCGAATCGGGGCGACCGCCCCAGGCCCCGCGCTTTGGGGATCCCTGCGTTTTGACGTCACAGTATCAGCTGTATTACTTGCGGTTAAGTTTGAAGGCGTTGGGCCCACGCAGTGGGATTTGCCTCGGGCTCCGCAACCCCCCCCCCCCCCCTCTATGCACGGCCCTGCCCACAGTTACAATATAATACTACTGCATTTGTTGTAATAGTACTTACTTACAAAAAAAATTCATAATGATAGAATTTGTATTGACAGAGCGCCTGATTAACGTACAATTGCATGCCCGTGTTACTCATTCCATGCCAGTGGTGGAAATTCCACGTTCACGTGGCAGGGGCAAATGTATTTCAAGATGGAAATAAAGATGTACATACAGTAAATAAATATGTATTGACAGGTGAATGTGGACCAAAAAGTCACTCACCATGAACAAGCGAACTGTGCGAGCTACTTCTTTTTTTTGTATCAACCCTGGCAGTCTTGACCCAGTGCTAACAATTCCACATTCCTATGACGAGAGACAGTCTTTAAAACGGGAAACTAAATTAATATTTACAGGGGAAACCAATGGGATCCCCCCCCCCCCCCCCCCACAAAAGTAAACCCGCAATTTTGATTAACTACATTGGGTCGGGGGGAGTAGGGAAGGGCGCTTATCTTCATGGACTGCTCAGATCCAGCGCTGGAGAAATTCCACATTCCCATGTGCGGTGGGCAAGTCTCTCTATCAAAAAGACCCCCCCCCCCCCCCCCCCCGCTGATTAAAAACGTAGCGATGCATAGAACTCTTCATTCTGCAAGTGCGTAGCACCGCGTAATCTCAAACGCGCGCAGCTGATAAGAGGCGCAATTCAACAGAGGCGGCAGGAAACAACACGCGGCTCGAGTTGACGGCTTGAAACGCTTTCAAATGCCCCCCCCCACCGCCCCCAATTCCCTTCAACGCCGCACGCAGCAGCAGCAGCGGCAGCATCATCCCCGTGACAGCAGCTGAGCCCGCATCGCTCTGAAGATCCTCATCTCTGCCCCGTTCTGCGATGCACGCCCCCGATAAGAGGGAGGGAGGGGGTCCCGCGTTCGTCTTTACGATTTAAGTTCGCTGGGGGGTTTTTTGTGTTGTTGTTGCTGCTGCGTGTGTCCAGGGCAGCAGAGCTTCCTATTAATGAGCAGAGGGGGGGGGGGGGGCGATTGTGTGCCATCGGTGCAGCGTGAAGGCGGTCAGGCACGGTCGCTTGCCCGTGTGTGTTGCAGGGTGAGGGGGGCACACACAAGCGCACACACACGCGTCAAGTAAAACACAACAGACAGGTTTTTTTTTTATTGTCGTGCCGTTTGCCTTCTTAGCGACTGCTAAATGCTCCTTGGCTTCGTGCGTGACCTTACACACGCCCGGGCTGAGAGGAGTTTGCAGCGATTCCAAAGGAGGCTTTTAAGTCGGCTGTCTAAATTTTCTAGTGTTTTTTTTTCTTCTGTTGTTGCTGCATTCGCATTGCTAATCTTTCAATTTCTTTCCCTTCCTCCTTTGAAGGTCCGCTTTGAAGTGCACCTTTTTATGTTCTATTGACATCGCCCAGTATTGTTTGCACGTCGCTCGCGACCTACCCCGTGCACAATGCTTGTCCCCAAATCCCCGGTATTTGTAAATGGTGAAGTGCATCGAGTTATGATAATAAATCCTTTTTTTTGTTGTTTTGCCTAGGAAAGCCTCACCGAGTCTCCAAGCTATTTGTCAAGAGGGTCCTGCTTGGAATGTTTGGCCAATTTGTTATTTTGGTGGCCGGGAGGGCGGGGGGGGGGAGCATGCAGGAAGCTTGAGTATTCAGGGGAAAACCCCCACGCGTACGAGACCACAGACACACAATCCGCACAGGTAGATCGGACACCTGCTTGCTACACTGCCCTTTACAGAGTAGACTTACCAGTGAGTGTGACCTTGCAAGCATTACTGTTAAATTTTGATTGAAAGCTTTCGTGACTGCAGTAATTCATATTCTTAGCTCTTTCGGTAAAGTCACGTTGAAGGGAAACAATAAAATAATAACATGAATATAAAACAATAAAAATTCTCACGACGTTTCGACCATAACACAAACGGTCGTCATCAGGTGTGTGACGACCGTTTGTGTTATGGTCGAAACGTCGTGAATTTTTTTATTGTTTTATATATATTTTATTATTTTATTGTTTCCCTTCAACGTGATTTTACCGAAAGAGCTAAGAATAAGCATTACTGTTATTGACTTGCCATGCATTGATTCTCATCATATCGACCTCGGAGAGAAGCTATCTGCTACAGGGTTCCCTCGCTTTATGCGATTTCACACAACCTATTTTTACCCAAAATTCGCTTTATGCGGTTTGAATTCACTCATATGCGACTATTCGGTCGGACGTGGGATTACATTACGTGTGTACTGTATGCGCTACTCGGCAGGCAGCTGTCTCGTGCGGTTTCTCTTCATGCGGCCCTTTTGTGAAACGCATCTACTGCCGCATTAAGCGAGGAAAACACGTGTTGTTGGCAGTGATCGTCACCAACACCATCACCACAGAAAAAATACAAACATCCCCCGCTTCGTATGCAGCAGACTGTTGGGACTAGTGCTGTTAGTGAGCGCCTATGAAGTAGGACACGGTACACGAGGTGAGTGGCCAGCACAACGCCCGACCGCCCCAGTGGCGATGATTTTTACACACCGCACCAAGTACTCATTTGAGGCTGAGTCGACCTAGGAGGAGGCCCTGGACAGGTTAAGATAACTGTCACTGGTGTTGACCGTGAGCGGGAATTGATCTCGGGTCGCCGGGTTCGTGGTGCACAACATCACCACCACCATCATCGCCACAATCATCGCCATCATTCGTGAAGTCGGTCAAATGAACCCCTAGCCTCATTTAAAGCTCCGTCGCTTTGTGGCGGCAAGGTGGTTGTGCTATAGGACGGACTGGTGTCTGGCACGGGAACGTGGAATGCCCACCGCCGTTTTCCGGGAACGCCGACGGAAATGAGCGGCCGCCCAGGGCTCCGACGAGGCAGAGAGACGCGCTTTGGGCGTTAGATATCAAACCATGGGGGATGCCCTCTCTCGGCGATTGCGGTCGCCGGCAGCGGCGGCGGCGGCGGCGAGCGATGACGGTCGCGTCACCTGAACGCACTTCACCTCTCCGTGCGCCGCGGTGTGGCCTGGTAACGCGAGACGCTCATTGCCGTGACGAAGCATCGCGCCGCTCCTGACAGACGCGCGTCTCTCGCCCGTAACCCGAGACGGAATGTTCGCGCCGTCCGCTTGGCACCGCGCGCCGCACGCAGCGATATTCACGATCGGCGCCTTGCCTGCGCTTTCGAGCGAGTTTGTTTGATGGTGGAAGAGCGAGTTTGTTTGATGGTGGAAGAGCGAGTTTGTTTGATGGTGAAAGAGCGAGTTTGTTTGATGGTGGAAGAGCGAGTTTGTTGATGGTGGAAGAGCGAGTTTGTTGATGGTGGAAGAGCGAGTTTGTTTGATGGTGGAAGAGCGAGTTTGTTGATGGTGGAAGAGCGAGTTTGTTTGATGATGGAAGAGCGAGTTTGTTGATGGTGGAAAAGCGAGTTTGTTTGATGGTGGAAGAGCGAGTTTGTTTGATGATGGAAGAGCGAGTTTGTTGATGGTGGAAGAGCGAGTTTGTTGATGGTGGAAGAGCGAGTTTGTTTGATGGTGGAAGAGCGAGTTTACTGATGGTGGAAGAGCGAGTTTGTTTGATGGTGGAAGAACGAGTTGGTTGATGGTTGAAGAGCGAGTTTGTTGATGGTGGAAGAGCGAGTTTGTTGATGGAGGAAGAGCGAGTTTACTGATGGTGGAAGAGCGAGTTTGTTGATGGTGGAAGAGCGAGTTTGTTGATGGTGGAAGAGCGAGTTTGTTGATGGTGGAAGAGCGAGTTTGTTTGATGATGGAAGAGCGAGTTTGTTGATGGTGGAAGAGCGAGTTTGTTGATGATGGAAGAGCGAGTTTGTTTGATGGTGGAAGAGCGAGTTTGTTGATGGTGGAAGAGCGAGTTTGTTTGATGGTAGAAGAGCGAGTTTGTTTGATGGTGGAAGAGCGAGTTTGTTGATGGTGGAAGAGCGAGTTTGTTTGATGGTGGAAGAGGGAGTTTGTTGATAGTGGAAGAGCGAGTTTGTTTGATGGTGGAAGGGCGAGTTTGTTTGATGGTGGAAGAGCGAGTTTGTTGATGGTGGAAGAGCGAGTTTGTTTGATGGTGGAAGAGCGAGTTTGTTTGATGGTGGAAGAGCGAGTTTGTTGATGGTGGAAGAGCGAGTTTGTTGATGGTGGAAGAGCGAGTTTGTTGATGGTGGAAGAGCGAGTTTGTTGATGGTGGAAGAGCGAGTTTGTTGATGGTGGAAGAGCGAGTTTGTTGATGAAGGAAGAGCGAGTTTGTTTGATGGTGGAAGAGCGAGTTTGTTGATGGTGGAAGAGCGAGTTTGTTTGATGGTGGAAGAGCGAGTTTGTTTGATGGTGGAAGAGCGAGTTTGTTGATGGTGGAAGAGCGAGTTTGTTTGATGGTGGAAGAGGGAGTTTGTTGATGGTGGAAGAGCGAGTTTGTTGATGGTGGAAGAGCGAGTTTATTTGATGGTGGAAGAGCGAGTTTGTTTGATGGTGGAAGAGCGAGTTTGTTGATGGTGGAAGAGCGAGTTTGTTTGATGGTGGAAGAGCGAGTTTGTTTGATGGTGGAAGAGCGAGTTTGTTGATGGTGGAAGAGCGAGTTTGTTGATGATGGAAGAGCGAGTTTGTTGATGGTGGAAGAGCGAGTTTGTTGATGGTGGAAGAGCGAGTTTGTTGATGGTGGAAGAGCGAGTTTGTTTGATGGTGGAAGAGCGAGTTTGTTTGATGATGGAAGAGCGAGTTTGTTGATGGTGGAAGAGCGAGTTTGTTGATGGTGGAAGAGCGAGTTTATTGATGGTGGAAGAGCGAGTTTGTTTGATGGTGGAAGAGCGAGTTTGTTGATGGTGGAAGAGCGAGTTTGTTTGATGATGGAAGAGCGAGTTTGTTGATGGTGGAAGAGCGAGTTTGTTGATGGTGGAAGAGCGAGTTTGTTGATGGTGGAAGAGCGAGTTTGTTGATGGTGGAAGAGCGAGTTTGTTGATGGTGGAAGAGCGAGTTTGTTTGATGGTGGAAGAGCGAGTTTGTTGATGGTGGAAGAGCGAGTTTGTTGATGGTGGAAGAGCGAGTTTGTTGATGGTGGAAGAGCGAGTTTGTTGATGGTGGAAGAGCGAGTTTGTTGATGGTGGAAGAGCGAGTTTGTTGATGAAGGAAGAGCGAGTTTGTTTGATGGTGGAAGAGCGAGTTTGTTGATGGTGGAAGAGCGAGTTTGTTTGATGGTGGAAGAGCGAGTTTGTTTGATGGTGGAAGAGCGAGTTTGTTGATGGTGGAAGAGCGAGTTTGTTTGATGGTGGAAGAGGGAGTTTGTTGATGGTGGAAGAGCGAGTTTGTTGATGGTGGAAGAGCGAGTTTATTTGATGGTGGAAGAGCGAGTTTGTTTGATGGTGGAAGAGCGAGTTTGTTGATGGTGGAAGAGCGAGTTTGTTTGATGGTGGAAGAGCGAGTTTGTTTGATGGTGGAAGAGCGAGTTTGTTGATGGTGGAAGAGCGAGTTTGTTGATGATGGAAGAGCGAGTTTGTTGATGGTGGAAGAGCGAGTTTGTTGATGGTGGAAGAGCGAGTTTGTTGATGGTGGAAGAGCGAGTTTGTTTGATGGTGGAAGAGCGAGTTTGTTTGATGATGGAAGAGCGAGTTTGTTGATGGTGGAAGAGCGAGTTTGTTGATGGTGGAAGAGCGAGTTTATTGATGGTGGAAGAGCGAGTTTGTTTGATGGTGGAAGAGCGAGTTTGTTGATGGTGGAAGAGCGAGTTTGTTTGATGATGGAAGAGCGAGTTTGTTGATGGTGGAAGAGCGAGTTTGTTGATGGTGGAAGAGCGAGTTTGTTGATGGTGGAAGAGCGAGTTTGTTGATGGTGGAAGAGCGAGTTTGTTGATGGTGGAAGAGCGAGTTTATTGATGGTGGAAGAGCGAGTTTGTTTGATGGTGGAAGAGCGAGTTTGTTTGATGGTGGAAGAGGGAGTTTGTTGATGGAGGAAGAGCGAGTTTGTTGATGGTGGAAGAGCGAGTTTGTTTGATGATGGAAGAGCGAGTTTGTTTGATGGTGGAAGAGGGAGTTTGTTGATGGTGGAAGAGCGAGTTTGTTGATGGTGGAAGAGCGAGTTTGTTTGATGGTGGAAGAGCGAGTTTGGTGATGGTGGAAGAGCGAGTTTGTTGATGGTGGAAGAGCGAGTTTGTTTGATGGTGGAAGAGCGAGTTTGTTTGATGATGGAAGAGCGAATTTGTTGATGGTGGAAGAGCGAGTTTGTTGATAGTGGAAGAGCGAGCTTGTTTGATGGTGGAAGAGCGAGTTTGTTTGATGGTGGAAGAGCGAGTTTGTTTGATGGTGGAAGAGCGAGTTTGTTTGATGGTGGAAGAGCGAGTTTGTTTGATGGTGGAAGAGCGAGTTTGTTTGTTGGTCGAAGAGCGAGTTTGTTTGATGGTGGAAGAGCGAGTTTGTTTGATGGTGGAAGAGCGAGTTTGTTTGATGGTGGAAGAGCGAGTTTGTTTGATGGTGGAAGAGCGAGTTTGTTTGATGGTGGAAGAGCGAGTTTGTTTGATGGTGGAAGAGCGAGTTTGTTGATGGTGGAAGAGCGAGTTTGTTTGATGGTGGAAGAGCGAGTTTGTTTGATGGTGGAAGAGCGAGTTTGTTTGATGATGGAAGAGCGAGTTTGTTTGATGGTGGAAGAGCGAGTTTGTTTGATGATGGAAGAGCGAGTTTGTTGATGGTGGAAGAGCGAGTTTGTTGATGGTGGAAGAGCGAGTTTGTTGATGGTGGAAGAGCGAGTTTGTTGATGGTGGAAGAGCGAATTTGTTTGATGGTGGAAGAGCGAGTTTGTTTGATGGTGGAAGAACGAGTTTGTTGATGGTGGATGAGCGAGTTTGTTGATGGTGGAAGAGCGAGTTTGTTGATGGTGCAAGAGCGAGTTTGTTGATGGTGGAAGAGCGAGTTTGTTTGCTGGTGGAAGAGCGAGTTTGTTGATGATGGAAGAGCGAGTTTGTTGATGGTGGAAGAGCGAGTTTGTTGATGGTGGAAGAGCGAGTTTGTTGATGATGGAAGAGCGAGTTTGTTGATGGTGGAAGAGCGAGTTTGTTAATGATGGAAGAGCGAGTTTGTTTGATGGTGGAAGAGCGAGTTTGTTGATGGTGGAAGAGCGAGTTTGTTGATGGTGGAAGAGCGAGTTGTTGATGGTGAAAGTGCGAGTTGTTGATGGTGGAAGAGCGAGTTTGTTGATGGTGGAAGAGCGAGTTTGTTGATGGTGGAAGAGCGAGTTGTTGATGGTTGGAAGAACGAGTTTGTTTCATGGTGGAAGAGCGAGTTTGTTTGATGGTGGAAGCGCGAGTTTGTTTGATGATGGAAGAGCGAGTTTGTTGATGGTGGAAGAGCGAGTTTGTTGATGGTGGAAGAGCGAGTTTGTTGATGGTGGAAGAGCGAGTTTGTTTGATGGTGGAAGAGCGAGTTTGTTTGATGATGGAAGAGCGAGTTTGTTTGATGGTGGAAGAGAGAGTTTGTTGATGGTGGAAGAGCGAGTTTGTTGATGGTGGAAGAGCGAGTTTGTTTGATGGTTGAAGAGCGAGTTTGGTGATGGTGGAACAGCGAGTTTGTTGATGGTGGAAGAGCGAGTTTGTTTGTTGGTGGAAGAGCGAGTTTGTTTGATGATGGAAGAGCGAATTTGTTGATTGTGGAAGAGCGAGTTTGTTGATAGTGGAAGAGCGAGTTTGTTTGATGGTGGAAGAGCGAGTTTGTTTGATGGTGGAAAAGCGAGTTTGTTTGATGGTGGAAGAGCGAGTTTGTTTGATGGTGGAAGAGCGAGTTTGTTTGATGGTGGAAGAGCGAATTTGTTTGATGGTGGAAGAGCGAGTTTGTTTGATGGTGGAAGAGCGAGTTTGTTGATGATGGAAGAGCGAGTTTGCTGATGGTGGAAGAGCGAGTTTGTTGATGGTGGAAGAGCGAGTTTGTTGATGATGGAAGAGCGAGTTTGTTGATGGTGGAAGAACGAGTTGTTGATGGTGAAAGAGCGAGTTGTTGATGGTGGAAGGGCGAGTTTGTTGATGGTGGAAGAGCAAGTTTGTTGATGGTGGAAGAGCGAGTTTGTTGATGGTGGAAGAGCGAGTTTGTTGATGGTGGAAGAGCGAGTTTGTTGATGGTGGAAGAGCGAGTTGTTGATGGTGGAAGAGCGAGTTTGTTGATGGTGGAAGAGCGAGTTGTTGATGGTTGGAAGAACGAGTTTGTTTCATGGTGGAAGAGCGAGTTTGTTTGATGGTGGAAGCGCGAGTTTGTTTGATGGTGGAAGAGCGAGTTTGTTTGATGGTGGAAGAGCGAGTTTGTTTGATGGTGGAAGAGCGAGTTTGTTTGATGGTGGAAGAGCGAGTTTGTTGATGGTGGAAGAGCGAGTTTGTTTGATGATGGAAGAGCGAGTTTGTTTGATGGTGGAAGCGCGAGTTTGTTTGATGATGGAAGAGCGAGTTTGTTGATGGTGGAAGAGCGAGTTTGTTGATGGTGGAAGAGCGAGTTTGTTGATGGTGGAAGAGCGAGTTTGTTTGATGGTGGAAGAGCGAGTTTGTTTGATGATGGAAGAGCGAGTTTGTTTGATGGTGGAAGAGAGAGTTTGTTGATGGTGGAAGAGCGAGTTTGTTGATGGTGGAAGAGCGAGTTTGTTTGATGGTTGAAGAGCGAGTTTGGTGATGGTGGAACAGCGAGTTTGTTGATGGTGGAAGAGCGAGTTTGTTTGTTGGTGGAAGAGCGAGTTTGTTTGATGATGGAAGAGCGAATTTGTTGATTGTGGAAGAGCGAGTTTGTTGATAGTGGAAGAGCGAGTTTGTTTGATGGTGGAAGAGCGAGTTTGTTTGATGGTGGAAAAGCGAGTTTGTTTGATGGTGGAAGAGCGAGTTTGTTTGATGGTGGAAGAGCGAGTTTGTTTGATGGTGGAAGAGCGAATTTGTTTGATGGTGGAAGAGCGAGTTTGTTTGATGGTGGAAGAGCGAGTTTGTTGATGATGGAAGAGCGAGTTTGCTGATGGTGGAAGAGCGAGTTTGTTGATGGTGGAAGAGCGAGTTTGTTGATGATGGAAGAGCGAGTTTGTTGATGGTGGAAGAACGAGTTGTTGATGGTGAAAGAGCGAGTTGTTGATGGTGGAAGAGCGAGTTTGTTGATGGTGGAAGAGCAAGTTTGTTGATGGTGGAAGAGCGAGTTTGTTGATGGTGGAAGAGCGAGTTTGTTGATGGTGGAAGAGCGAGTTTGTTGATGGTGGAAGAGCGAGTTGTTGATGGTGGAAGAGCGAGTTTGTTGATGGTGGAAGAGCGAGTTGTTGATGGTTGGAAGAACGAGTTTGTTTCATGGTGGAAGAGCGAGTTTGTTTGATGGTGGAAGCGCGAGTTTGTTTGATGGTGGAAGAGCGAGTTTGTTTGATGGTGGAAGAGCGAGTTTGTTTGATGGTGGAAGAGCGAGTTTGTTTGATGGTGGAAGAGCGAGTTTGTTGATGGTGGAAGAGCGAGTTTGTTTGATGATGGAAGAGCGAGTTTGTTTGATGGTGGAAGAGCGAGTTTGTTTGATGATGGAAGAGCGAGTTTGTTGATGGTGGAAGAGCGAGTTTGTTGATGGTGGAAGAGCGAGTTGTTGATGGTGGAAGAGCGAGTTTGTTGATGGTGGAAGAGCGAATTTGTTTGATGGTGGAAGAGCGAGTTTGTTTGATGGTGGAAGAACGAGTTTGTTGATGGTGGATGAGCGAGTTTGTTGATGGTGGAAGAGCGAGTTTGTTGATGGTGCAAGAGCGAGTTTGTTGATGGTGGAAGAGCGAGTTTGTTTGCTGGTGGAAGAGCGAGTTTGTTGATGATGGAAGAGCGAGTTTGTTGATGGTGGAAGAGCGAGTTTGTTGATGGTGGAAGAGCGAGTTTGTTGATGATGGAAGAGCGAGTTTGTTGATGGTGGAAGAGCGAGTTTGTTAATGATGGAAGAGCGAGTTTGTTTGATGGTGGAAGAGCGAGTTTGTTGATGGTGCAAAAGCGAGTTTGTTGATGGTGGAAGAGCGAGTTGTTGATGGTGAAAGTGCGAGTTGTTGATGGTGGAAGAGCGAGTTTGTTGATGGTGGAAGAGCGAGTTTGTTGATGGTGGAAGAGCGAGTTGTTGATGGTTGGAAGAACGAGTTTGTTTCATGGTGGAAGAGCGAGTTTGTTTGATGGTGGAAGCGCGAGTTTGTTTGATGATGGAAGAGCGAGTTTGTTGATGGTGGAAGAGCGAGTTTGTTGATGGTGGAAGAGCGAGTTTGTTGATGGTGGAAGAGCGAGTTTGTTTGATGGTGGAAGAGCGAGTTTGTTTGATGATGGAAGAGCGAGTTTGTTTGATGGTGGAAGAGAGAGTTTGTTGATGGTGGAAGAGCGAGTTTGTTGATGGTGGAAGAGCGAGTTTGTTTGATGGTTGAAGAGCGAGTTTGGTGATGGTGGAAGAGCGAGTTTGTTGATGGTGGAAGAGCGAGTTTGTTTGTTGGTGGAAGAGCGAGTTTGTTTGATGATGGAAGAGCGAATTTGTTGATTGTGGAAGAGCGAGTTTGTTGATAGTGGAAGAGCGAGTTTGTTTGATGGTGGAAGAGCGAGTTTGTTTGATGGTGGAAAAGCGAGTTTGTTTGATGGTGGAAGAGCGAGTTTGTTTGATGGTGGAAGAGCGAGTTTGTTTGATGGTGGAAGAGCGAATTTGTTTGATGGTGGAAGAGCGAGTTTGTTTGATGGTGGAAGAGCGAGTTTGTTGATGATGGAAGAGCGAGTTTGCTGATGGTGGAAGAGCGAGTTTGTTGATGGTGGAAGAGCGAGTTTGTTGATGATGGAAGAGCGAGTTTGTTGATGGTGGAAGAACGAGTTGTTGATGGTGAAAGAGCGAGTTGTTGATGGTGGAAGAGCGAGTTTGTTGATGGTGGAAGAGCAAGTTTGTTGATGGTGGAAGAGCGAGTTTGTTGATGGTGGAAGAGCGAGTTTGTTGATGGTGGAAGAGCGAGTTTGTTGATGGTGGAAGAGCGAGTTGTTGATGGTGGAAGAGCGAGTTTGTTGATGGTGGAAGAGCGAGTTGTTAATGGTTGGAAGAACGAGTTTGTTTCATGGTGGAAGAGCGAGTTTGTTTGATGGTGGAAGCGCGAGTTTGTTTGATGGTGGAAGAGCGAGTTTGTTTGATGGTGGAAGAGCGAGTTTGTTTGATGGTGGAAGAGCGAGTTTGTTTGATGGTGGAAGAGCGAGTTTGTTGATGATGGAAGAGCGAGTTTGTTTGATGGTGGAAGAGCGAGTTTGTTTGATGGTGGAAGAGCGAGTTTGTTGATGATGGAAGAGCGAGTTTGTTTGATGGTGAAAGAGCGAGTTTGTTGATGGTGGAAGAGGGAGTTGTTGATGGTGAAAAAGCTAGTTTGTTGATGGTGGAAGAGCGAGTTTGTTGATGGTGGAAGAGCGAGTTTGTTGATGGTGGAAGAGCGAGTTTGTTGATGGTGGAAGAGCGAGTTTGTTGATGGTGGAAGAGCGAGTTTGTTGATGGTGGAAGAGCGAGTTTGTTTGATGGTGGAAGAGCGAGTTTGTTTGATGATGGAAGAGCGAATTTGTTGATGGTGGAAGAGCGAGTTTGTTGATAGTGGAAGAGCGAGCTTGTTTGATGGTGGAAGAGCGAGTTTGTTTGATGGTGGAAGAGCGAGTTTGTTTGATGGTGGAAGAGCGAGTTTGTTTGATGGTGGAAGAGCGAGTTTGTTTGATGGTGGAAGAGCGAGTTTGTTTGTTGGTCGAAGAGCGAGTTTGTTTGATGGTGGAAGAGCGAGTTTGTTTGATGGTGGAAGAGCGAGTTTGTTTGATGGTGGAAGAGCGAGTTTGTTTGATGGTGGAAGAGCGAGTTTGTTTGATGGTGGAAGAGCGAGTTTGTTTGATGGTGGAAGAGCGAGTTTGTTGATGGTGGAAGAGCGAGTTTGTTTGATGGTGGAAGAGCGAGTTTGTTTGATGGTGGAAGAGCGAGTTTGTTTGATGATGGAAGAGCGAGTTTGTTTGATGGTGGAAGAGCGAGTTTGTTTGATGATGGAAGAGCGAGTTTGTTGATGGTGGAAGAGCGAGTTTGTTGATGGTGGAAGAGCGAGTTTGTTGATGGTGGAAGAGCGAGTTTGTTGATGGTGGAAGAGCGAATTTGTTTGATGGTGGAAGAGCGAGTTTGTTTGATGGTGGAAGAACGAGTTTGTTGATGGTGGATGAGCGAGTTTGTTGATGGTGGAAGAGCGAGTTTGTTGATGGTGCAAGAGCGAGTTTGTTGATGGTGGAAGAGCGAGTTTGTTTGCTGGTGGAAGAGCGAGTTTGTTGATGATGGAAGAGCGAGTTTGTTGATGGTGGAAGAGCGAGTTTGTTGATGGTGGAAGAGCGAGTTTGTTGATGATGGAAGAGCGAGTTTGTTGATGGTGGAAGAGCGAGTTTGTTAATGATGGAAGAGCGAGTTTGTTTGATGGTGGAAGAGCGAGTTTGTTGATGGTGGAAGAGCGAGTTTGTTGATGGTGGAAGAGCGAGTTGTTGATGGTGAAAGTGCGAGTTGTTGATGGTGGAAGAGCGAGTTTGTTGATGGTGGAAGAGCGAGTTTGTTGATGGTGGAAGAGCGAGTTGTTGATGGTTGGAAGAACGAGTTTGTTTCATGGTGGAAGAGCGAGTTTGTTTGATGGTGGAAGCGCGAGTTTGTTTGATGATGGAAGAGCGAGTTTGTTGATGGTGGAAGAGCGAGTTTGTTGATGGTGGAAGAGCGAGTTTGTTGATGGTGGAAGAGCGAGTTTGTTTGATGGTGGAAGAGCGAGTTTGTTTGATGATGGAAGAGCGAGTTTGTTTGATGGTGGAAGAGAGAGTTTGTTGATGGTGGAAGAGCGAGTTTGTTGATGGTGGAAGAGCGAGTTTGTTTGATGGTTGAAGAGCGAGTTTGGTGATGGTGGAACAGCGAGTTTGTTGATGGTGGAAGAGCGAGTTTGTTTGTTGGTGGAAGAGCGAGTTTGTTTGATGATGGAAGAGCGAATTTGTTGATTGTGGAAGAGCGAGTTTGTTGATAGTGGAAGAGCGAGTTTGTTTGATGGTGGAAGAGCGAGTTTGTTTGATGGTGGAAAAGCGAGTTTGTTTGATGGTGGAAGAGCGAGTTTGTTTGATGGTGGAAGAGCGAGTTTGTTTGATGGTGGAAGAGCGAATTTGTTTGATGGTGGAAGAGCGAGTTTGTTTGATGGTGGAAGAGCGAGTTTGTTGATGATGGAAGAGCGAGTTTGCTGATGGTGGAAGAGCGAGTTTGTTGATGGTGGAAGAGCGAGTTTGTTGATGATGGAAGAGCGAGTTTGTTGATGGTGGAAGAACGAGTTGTTGATGGTGAAAGAGCGAGTTGTTGATGGTGGAAGGGCGAGTTTGTTGATGGTGGAAGAGCAAGTTTGTTGATGGTGGAAGAGCGAGTTTGTTGATGGTGGAAGAGCGAGTTTGTTGATGGTGGAAGAGCGAGTTTGTTGATGGTGGAAGAGCGAGTTGTTGATGGTGGAAGAGCGAGTTTGTTGATGGTGGAAGAGCGAGTTGTTGATGGTTGGAAGAACGAGTTTGTTTCATGGTGGAAGAGCGAGTTTGTTTGATGGTGGAAGCGCGAGTTTGTTTGATGGTGGAAGAGCGAGTTTGTTTGATGGTGGAAGAGCGAGTTTGTTTGATGGTGGAAGAGCGAGTTTGTTTGATGGTGGAAGAGCGAGTTTGTTGATGGTGGAAGAGCGAGTTTGTTTGATGATGGAAGAGCGAGTTTGTTTGATGGTGGAAGCGCGAGTTTGTTTGATGATGGAAGAGCGAGTTTGTTGATGGTGGAAGAGCGAGTTTGTTGATGGTGGAAGAGCGAGTTTGTTGATGGTGGAAGAGCGAGTTTGTTTGATGGTGGAAGAGCGAGTTTGTTTGATGATGGAAGAGCGAGTTTGTTTGATGGTGGAAGAGAGAGTTTGTTGATGGTGGAAGAGCGAGTTTGTTGATGGTGGAAGAGCGAGTTTGTTTGATGGTTGAAGAGCGAGTTTGGTGATGGTGGAACAGCGAGTTTGTTGATGGTGGAAGAGCGAGTTTGTTTGTTGGTGGAAGAGCGAGTTTGTTTGATGATGGAAGAGCGAATTTGTTGATTGTGGAAGAGCGAGTTTGTTGATAGTGGAAGAGCGAGTTTGTTTGATGGTGGAAGAGCGAGTTTGTTTGATGGTGGAAAAGCGAGTTTGTTTGATGGTGGAAGAGCGAGTTTGTTTGATGGTGGAAGAGCGAGTTTGTTTGATGGTGGAAGAGCGAATTTGTTTGATGGTGGAAGAGCGAGTTTGTTTGATGGTGGAAGAGCGAGTTTGTTGATGATGGAAGAGCGAGTTTGCTGATGGTGGAAGAGCGAGTTTGTTGATGGTGGAAGAGCGAGTTTGTTGATGATGGAAGAGCGAGTTTGTTGATGGTGGAAGAACGAGTTGTTGATGGTGAAAGAGCGAGTTGTTGATGGTGGAAGAGCGAGTTTGTTGATGGTGGAAGAGCAAGTTTGTTGATGGTGGAAGAGCGAGTTTGTTGATGGTGGAAGAGCGAGTTTGTTGATGGTGGAAGAGCGAGTTTGTTGATGGTGGAAGAGCGAGTTGTTGATGGTGGAAGAGCGAGTTTGTTGATGGTGGAAGAGCGAGTTGTTGATGGTTGGAAGAACGAGTTTGTTTCATGGTGGAAGAGCGAGTTTGTTTGATGGTGGAAGCGCGAGTTTGTTTGATGGTGGAAGAGCGAGTTTGTTTGATGGTGGAAGAGCGAGTTTGTTTGATGGTGGAAGAGCGAGTTTGTTTGATGGTGGAAGAGCGAGTTTGTTGATGGTGGAAGAGCGAGTTTGTTTGATGATGGAAGAGCGAGTTTGTTTGATGGTGGAAGAGCGAGTTTGTTTGATGATGGAAGAGCGAGTTTGTTGATGGTGGAAGAGCGAGTTTGTTGATGGTGGAAGAGCGAGTTTGTTGATGGTGGAAGAGCGAGTTTGTTGATGGTGGAAGAGCGAATTTGTTTGATGGTGGAAGAGCGAGTTTGTTTGATGGTGGAAGAACGAGTTTGTTGATGGTGGATGAGCGAGTTTGTTGATGGTGGAAGAGCGAGTTTGTTGATGGTGCAAGAGCGAGTTTGTTGATGGTGGAAGAGCGAGTTTGTTTGCTGGTGGAAGAGCGAGTTTGTTGATGATGGAAGAGCGAGTTTGTTGATGGTGGAAGAGCGAGTTTGTTGATGGTGGAAGAGCGAGTTTGTTGATGATGGAAGAGCGAGTTTGTTGATGGTGGAAGAGCGAGTTTGTTAATGATGGAAGAGCGAGTTTGTTTGATGGTGGAAGAGCGAGTTTGTTGATGGTGCAAAAGCGAGTTTGTTGATGGTGGAAGAGCGAGTTGTTGATGGTGAAAGTGCGAGTTGTTGATGGTGGAAGAGCGAGTTTGTTGATGGTGGAAGAGCGAGTTTGTTGATGGTGGAAGAGCGAGTTGTTGATGGTTGGAAGAACGAGTTTGTTTCATGGTGGAAGAGCGAGTTTGTTTGATGGTGGAAGCGCGAGTTTGTTTGATGATGGAAGAGCGAGTTTGTTGATGGTGGAAGAGCGAGTTTGTTGATGGTGGAAGAGCGAGTTTGTTGATGGTGGAAGAGCGAGTTTGTTTGATGGTGGAAGAGCGAGTTTGTTTGATGATGGAAGAGCGAGTTTGTTTGATGGTGGAAGAGAGAGTTTGTTGATGGTGGAAGAGCGAGTTTGTTGATGGTGGAAGAGCGAGTTTGTTTGATGGTTGAAGAGCGAGTTTGGTGATGGTGGAAGAGCGAGTTTGTTGATGGTGGAAGAGCGAGTTTGTTTGTTGGTGGAAGAGCGAGTTTGTTTGATGATGGAAGAGCGAATTTGTTGATTGTGGAAGAGCGAGTTTGTTGATAGTGGAAGAGCGAGTTTGTTTGATGGTGGAAGAGCGAGTTTGTTTGATGGTGGAAAAGCGAGTTTGTTTGATGGTGGAAGAGCGAGTTTGTTTGATGGTGGAAGAGCGAGTTTGTTTGATGGTGGAAGAGCGAATTTGTTTGATGGTGGAAGAGCGAGTTTGTTTGATGGTGGAAGAGCGAGTTTGTTGATGATGGAAGAGCGAGTTTGCTGATGGTGGAAGAGCGAGTTTGTTGATGGTGGAAGAGCGAGTTTGTTGATGATGGAAGAGCGAGTTTGTTGATGGTGGAAGAACGAGTTGTTGATGGTGAAAGAGCGAGTTGTTGATGGTGGAAGAGCGAGTTTGTTGATGGTGGAAGAGCAAGTTTGTTGATGGTGGAAGAGCGAGTTTGTTGATGGTGGAAGAGCGAGTTTGTTGATGGTGGAAGAGCGAGTTTGTTGATGGTGGAAGAGCGAGTTGTTGATGGTGGAAGAGCGAGTTTGTTGATGGTGGAAGAGCGAGTTGTTAATGGTTGGAAGAACGAGTTTGTTTCATGGTGGAAGAGCGAGTTTGTTTGATGGTGGAAGCGCGAGTTTGTTTGATGGTGGAAGAGCGAGTTTGTTTGATGGTGGAAGAGCGAGTTTGTTTGATGGTGGAAGAGCGAGTTTGTTTGATGGTGGAAGAGCGAGTTTGTTGATGATGGAAGAGCGAGTTTGTTTGATGGTGGAAGAGCGAGTTTGTTTGATGGTGGAAGAGCGAGTTTGTTGATGATGGAAGAGCGAGTTTGTTTGATGGTGAAAGAGCGAGTTTGTTGATGGTGGAAGAGGGAGTTGTTGATGGTGAAAGAGCTAGTTTGTTGATGGTGGAAGAGCGAGTTTGTTGATGGTGGAAGAGCGAGTTTGTTGATGGTGGAAGAGCGAGTTTGTTGATGGTGGAAGAGCGAGTTTGTTGATGGTGGAAGAGCGAGTTTGTTGATGGTGGTAGAGCGAGTTTGTTGATGGTGGAAGAGCGAGTTTGTTTGATGGTGGAAAAGCGAATTTGTTGATGATGGAAGAGCGAGTTTGTTGATGGTGGAAGAGCGAGTTTGTTGATGATGGAAGAGCGAGTTTCTTTGATGGTGGAAGAGCGAGTTTGTTGATGGTGGAAGAGCGAGTTTGTTTCATGGTGGAAGAGCGAGTTTGTTTGATGGTGGAAGAGCGAGTTGTTGATGGCGGAAGAGCGAGTTTGTTTGATGGTGGAAGAGCGAGTTTGTTGATGGTGGAAGAGCGAGTTTGTTGATGGTGGAAGAGCGAGTTTGTTGATGGTGGAAGAGCGAGTTTGTTGATGATGGAAGAGCGAGTTTGTTGATGGTGGAAGAGCGAGTTTGTTGATGGTGGAAGAGCGAGTTTGTTTATGATGGAAGAGCGAGTTTGTTGATGGTGGAAGAGCGAGTTTGTTGATGGTGGAAGAGCGAGTTTGTTGATGGTGGAAGAGCGAGTTTGTTTGATGGTGGAAGAGCGAGTTTGTTGATGATGGAAGAGCTAGTTTGTTTGATGGTGGAAGAGCGAGTTTGTTGATGGTGGAAGAGCGAGATTCTTGATGATGGAAGAGCGAGTTTGTTTGATGGTGGAAGAGTGAGTTTGTTTGATGGTGGAAGAGCGAGTTTGTTTGTTGGTGGAAGAGGGAGTTTGTTTGATGGTGGAAGAGCGAGTTTGTTGATGATGGAAGAGCGAGTTTGTTGATAGTAGAAGAGCGAGTTTGTTGATGGTGGAAGAGCGAATTTGTTTGATGGTGGGAGAGCGAGTTTCTTGATGATGGAAGAGCGAGTTTGTTGATGATGGAAGAGCGAGTTTGTTGATGGTGGAAGAGCGAGTTTGTTGATGATGGAAGAGCGAGTTTGTTGATGGTGGAAGAGCGAGTTTCTTTGATGGTGGAAGAGCGAGTTTGTTGATGGGGGAAGAGCGAGTTTGTTTGATGGTGGAAGAGCGAGTTTGTTGATGGTGGAAGAGCGAGTTTTTTTTATGGTGGAAGAGCGAGTTTGTTGATGGTGGAAGAGCGAGTTTGTTTCATGGTGGAAGAGCGAGTTTGTTTGATGGTGGAAGAGCGAGTTTGTTTGATGGTGGAAGAGCGAGTTTGTTTGATGGTGGAAGAGCGAGATTGTTTGATGGTGGAAGAGCGAGTTTGTTTGATGGTGGAAGAGGGAGTTTGTCGATGATGGAAGAGCGAGTTTGTTTGATGATGGAAGAGCGAGTTTGTTGATGGTGGAAGACCGAGTTTGTTGATGATGGAAGAGCGAGTTTATGGATGGTGGAAGAGCGAGTTTGTTGATGGTGGAAGAGCGAGTTTGTTGATGGTGGAAGAGCGAGATGTTGATGGTGGAAGAGCGAGTTTGGTGGATGGTGGAAGAGCGAGTTTGTTGATGGTGGAAGAGCGAGTTTGTTAATGATGGAAGAGCGAGTTTGTTTGATGGTGGAAGAGTGAGTTTGTTGATGGTGGAAGAGCGAGTTTGTTGATGGTGGAAGAGCGAGTTTGTTGATGATGGAAGAGCGAGTTTGTTTGATGGTGGAAGAGTGAGTTTGTTTGATGGTGGAAGAGCGAATTTGTTTGTTGGTGGAAGAGGGAGTTTGTTTGATGGTGGAAGAGCGAGTTTGTTGATGATGGAAGAGCGAGTTTGTTGATAGTAGAAGAGCGAGTTTGTTGATGGTGGAAGAGCGAATTTGTTTGATGGTGGGAGAGCGAGTTTGTTGATGATGGAAGAGCGAGTTTGTTGATGATGGAAGAGCTAGTTTGTTGATGGTGGAAGAGCGAGTTTGTTGATGATGGAAGAGCGAGTTTGTTGATGGTGGAAGAGCGAGTTTGTTTGATGGTGGAAGAGCGAGTTTGTTGATGGTGGAAGAGCGAGTTTGTTGATGGTGGAAGAGCGAGTTTGTTGATGGTAGAAGAGCGAGTTTGTTGATGATGGAAGAGCGAGTTTGTTGATGGTGGAAGAGCGAGTTTGTTGATGGTGGAAGAGCGAGTTTGTTGATGATGGAAGAGCGAGTTTGTTGATGGTGGAAGAGCGAGTTTGTTGATGGTGGAAGAGCGAGTTTGTTGATGATGGAAGAGCGAGTTTGTTGATGGTGGAAGAGCGAGTTTGTTTGATGGTGGAAGAGCGAGTTTGTTGATGATGGAAGAGCTAGTTTGTTTGATGGTGGAAGAGCGAGTTTGTTGATGGTGGAAGAGCGAGTTTGTTGATGATGGAAGAGCGAGTTTGTTTGATGGTGGAAGAGTGAGTTTGTTTGATGGTGGAAGAGCGAGTTTGTTTGTTGGTGGAAGAGGGAGTTTGTTTGATGGTGGAAGAGCGAGTTTGTTGATGATGGAAGAGCGAGTTTGTTGATAGTAGAAGAGCGAGTTTGTTGATGGTGGAAGAGCGAATTTGTTTGATGGTGGGAGAGCGAGTTTGTTGATGATGGAAGAGCGAGTTTGTTGATGATGGAAGAGCGAGTTTGTTGATGGTGGAAGAGCGAGTTTGTTGATGATGGAAGAGCGAGTTTGTTGATGGTGGAAGAGCGAGTTTCTTTGATGGTGGAAGAGCGAGTTTGTTGATGGGGGAAGAGCGAGTTTGTTTGATGGTGGAAGAGCGAGTTTGTTGATGGTGGAAGAGCGAGTTTTTTTATGGTGGAAGAGCGAGTTTGTTGATGGTGGAAGAGCGAGTTTGTTTCATGGTGGAAGAGCGAGTTTGTTTGATGGTGGAAGAGCGAGTTTGTTTGATGGTGGAAGAGCGAGTTTGTTTGATGGTGGAAGAGCGAGTTTGTTTGATGGTGGAAGAGCGAGTTTGTTTGATGGTGGAAGAGGGAGTTTGTCGATGATGGAAGAGCGAGTTTGTTTGATGATGGAAGAGCGAGTTTGTTGATGGTGGAAGAGCGAGTTTGTTGATGATGGAAGAGCGAGTTTATGGATGGTGGAAGAGCGAGTTTGTTGATGGTGGAAGAGCGAGTTTGTTGATGGTGGAAGAGCGAGATGTTGATGGTGGAAGAGCGAGTTTGGTGGATGGTGGAAGAGCGAGTTTGTTGATGGTGGAAGAGCGAGTTTGTTAATGATGGAAGAGCGAGTTTGTTTGATGGTGGAAGAGTGAGTTTGTTTGATGGTGGAAGAGCGAGTTTGTTGATGGTGGAAGAGCGAGTTTGTTGATGATGGAAGAGCGAGTTTGTTTGATGGTGGAAGAGTGAGTTTGTTTGATGGTGGAAGAGCGAGTTTGTTTGTTGGTGGAAGAGGGAGTTTGTTTGATGGTGGAAGAGCGAGTTTGTTGATGATGGAAGAGCGAGTTTGTTGATAGTAGAAGAGCGAGTTTGTTGATGGTGGAAGAGCGAATTTGTTTGATGGTGGGAGAGCGAGTTTGTTGATGATGGAAGAGCGAGTTTGTTGATGATGGAAGAGCGAGTTTGTTGATGGTGGAAGAGCGAGTTTGTTGATGATGGAAGAGCGAGTTTGTTGATGGTGGAAGAGCGAGTTTCTTTGATGGTGGAAGAGCGAGTTTGTTGATGGGGGAAGAGCGAGTTTGTTTGATGGTGGAAGAGCGAGTTTGTTGATGGTGGAAGAGCGAGTTTTTTTATGCTGGAAGAGCGAGTTTGTAGATGGTGGAAGAGCGAGTTTGTTTCATGGTGGAAGAGCGAGTTTGTTTGATGGTGGAAGAGCGAGTTTGTTTGATGGTGGAAGAGCGAGTTTTTTTGATGGTGGAAGAGCGAGTTTGTTTCATGGTGGAAGAGCGAGTTTGTTTCATGGTGGAAGAGCGAGTTTGTTTGATGGTGGAAGAGCGAGTTTGTTGATGGTGGAAGAGCGAGTTTGTTTGATGGTGGAAGAGCGAGTTTGTTTGATGGTGGAAGAGGGAGTTTATCGATGATGGAAGAGCGAGTTTGTTTGATGATGGAAGAGCGAGTTTGTTGATGGTGGAAGTGCAAGTTTGTTGATGATGGAAGAGCGAGTTTATGGATGGTGGAAGAGCGAGTTTGTTGATGGTGGAAGAGCGAGTTTGTTGATGGTGGAAGAGCGAGATGTTGATGGTGGAAGAGCGAGTTTGGTGGATGGTGGAAGAGCGAGTTTGTTGATGGTGGAAGAGCGAGTTTGTTAATGATGGAAGCGCGAGTTTGTTTGATGGTGGAAGAGCGAGTTTGGTGGATGGTGGAAGAGCGAGTTTCTTGACGGTGGAAGAGCGAGTTTGTTGATGGTGGAAGAGCGAGTTTGTTGATGGTGGAAGAGCGAGTTTGTTGATGGTGGAAGAGCGAGTTTGTTGATGATGGAAGAGCGAGTTTGTTTGATGGTGGAAGAACGAGTTTGTTGATGGTGGAAGAGCGAGTTTGTTTGATGGTGGAAGAGCGAGTTTGTTGATGATGGAAGAGCGAGTTTGTTGATGATGGAAGAGCGAGTTTGTTGATGATGGAAGAGCGAGTTTGTTGATGGTGGAAGAGCGAGTTTGTTGATGATGGAAGAGCGAGTTTGTTGATGGTGGAATAGCGAGTTTGTTGATGGTGGAAGAGCGAGTTTGTTTGATGATGGAAGAGCGAGTTTGTTGATGATGGAAGAGCGAGTTTTGTGATGGTGGAAGAGCGAGTTTGTTGATGATGGAAGAGCGAGTTTGTTTGATGGTGGAAGAACGAGTTTGTTGATGGTGGAAGAGCGAGTTTGTTTGATGGTGGAAGAGCGAGTTTGTTGATGATGGAAGAGCGAGTTTGTTGATGATGGAAGAGCGAGTTTGTTGATGATGGAAGAGCGAGTTTGTTGATGGTGGAAGAGCGAGTTTGTTGATGATGGAAGAGCGAGTTTGTTGATGGTGGAAGAGCGAGTTTGTTGATGGTGGAAGAGCGAGTTTGTTTGATGGTGGAAGAGCGACTTTGTTGATGGTGGAAGAGCGAGTTTGTTTGATGGTGGAAGAGCGAGTTTGTTTGATGGTGGAAGAGGGAGTTTGTCGATGATGGAAGAGCGAGTTTGTTTGATGATGGAAGAGCGAGTTTGTTGATGGTGGAAGAGCGAGTTTGTTGATGATGGAAGAGCGAGTTTATGGATGGTGGAAGAGCGAGTTTGTTGATGGTGGAAGAGCGAGTTTGTTGATGGTGGAAGAGCGAGATGTTGATGGTGGAAGAGCGAGTTTGGTGGATGGTGGAAGAGCGAGTTTGTTGATGGTGGAAGAGCGAGTTTGTTAATGATGGAAGCGCGAATTTGTTTGATGGTGGAAGAGCGAGTTTGGTGGATGGTGGAAGAGCGAGTTTGTTGATGGTGGAAGAGCGAGTTTGTTGATGGTGGAAGAGCGAGTTTGTTGATGGTGGAAGAGCGAGTTTGTTGATGGTGGAAGAGCGAGTTTGTTGATGATGGAAGAGCGAGTTTGTTTGATGGTGGAAGAACGAGTTTGTTGATGGTGGAAGAGCGAGTTTGTTTGATGGTGGAAGAGCGAGTTTGTTGATGATGGAAGAGCGAGTTTGTTGATGATGGAAGAGCGAGTTTGTTGATGATGGAAGAGCGAGTTTGTTGATAGTAGAAGAGCGAGTTTGTTGATGGTGGAAGAGCGAATTTGTTTGATGGTGGGAGAGCGAGTTTGTTGATGATGGAAGAGCGAGTTTGTTTGATGATGGAAGAGCGAGTTTGTTGATGATGGAAGAGCGAGTTTTGTGATGGTGGAAGAGCGAGTTTGTTGATGATGGAAGAACGAGTTTGTTTGATGATGGAAGAGCGAGTTTGTTGATGGTGGAAGAGCGAGTTTGTTTGATGATGGAAGAGCGAGTTTGTTGATGGTGGAAGAGCGAGTTTGTTGATGATGGAAGAGCGAGGTTGTTGATGGTGGAAGAGCGAGTTTGTTGATGGTGGAAGAGCGAGTTTGTTTGATGGTGGAAGAGCGAGTTTGTTGATGGTGGAAGAGCGAGTTTGTTTGATGGTGGAAGAGCGAGTTTGTTTGATGGTGGAAGAGGGAGTTTGTCGATGATGGAAGAGCGAGTTTGTTTGATGATGGAAGAGCGAGTTTGTTGATGGTGGAAGAGCGAGTTTGTTGATGATGGAAGAGCGAGTTTGCTGATGGTGGAAGAGCGAGTTTGTTGATGGTGGAAGAGCGAGTTTGTTGATGATGGAAGAGCGAGTTTGTTTGATGGTGGAAGAGCGAGTTTGTTGATGGTGGAAGAGCGAGTTTGTTGATGGTGGAAGAGCGAGTTTGTTGATGATGGAAGAGCGAGTTTGTTTGATGGTGGAAGAACGAGTTTGTTGATGGTGGAAGAGCGAGTTTGTTTGATGGTGGAAGAGCGAGTTTGTTGATGATGGAAGAGCGAGTTTGTTGATGATGGAAGAGCGAGTTTGTTGATGATGGAAGAGCGAGTTTGTTGATAGTAGAAGAGCGAGTTTGTTGATGGTGGAAGAGCGAATTTGTTTGATGGTGGGAGAGCGAGTTTGTTGATGATGGAAGAGCGAGTTTGTTTGATGATGGAAGAGCGAGTTTGTTGATGATGGAAGAGCGAGTTTTGTGATGGTGGAAGAGCGAGTTTGTTGATGATGGAAGAACGAGTTTGTTTGATGATGGAAGAGCGAGTTTGTTGATGGTGGAAGAGCGAGTTTGTTTGATGATGGAAGAGCGAGTTTGTTGATGGTGGAAGAGCGAGTTTGTTGATGATGGAAGAGCGAGGTTGTTGATGGTGGAAGAGCGAGTTTGTTGATGGTGGAAGAGCGAGTTTGTTTGATGGTGGAAGAGCGAGTTTGTTGATGGTGGAAGAGCGAGTTTGTTTGATGGTGGAAGAGCGAGTTTGTTTGATGGTGGAAGAGGGAGTTTGTCGATGATGGAAGAGCGAGTTTGTTTGATGATGGAAGAGCGAGTTTGTTGATGGTGGAAGAGCGAGTTTGTTGATGATGGAAGAGCGAGTTTATGGATGGTGGAAGAGCGAGTTTGTTGATGGTGGAAGAGCGAGTTTGTTGATGGTGGAAGAGCGAGATGTTGATGGTGGAAGAGCGAGTTTGGTGGATGGTGGAAGAGCGAGTTTGTTGATGGTGGAAGAGCGAGTTTGTTAATGATGGAAGCGCGAATTTGTTTGATGGTGGAAGAGCGAGTTTGGTGGATGGTGGAAGAGCGAGTTTGTTGATGGTGGAAGAGCGAGTTTGTTGATGGTGGAAGAGCGAGTTTGTTGATGGTGGAAGAGCGAGTTTGTTGATGGTGGAAGAGCGAGTTTGTTGATGATGGAAGAGCGAGTTTGTTTGATGGTGGAAGAACGAGTTTGTTGATGGTGGAAGAGCGAGTTTGTTTGATGGTGGAAGAGCGAGTTTGTTGCTGATGGAAGAGCGAGTTTGTTGATGATGGAAGAGCGAGTTTGTTGATGATGGAAGAGCGAGTTTGTTGATAGTAGAAGAGCGAGTTTGTTGATGGTGGAAGAGCGAATTTGTTTGATGGTGGGAGAGCGAGTTTGTTGATGATGGAAGAGCGAGTTTGTTTGATGATGGAAGAGCGAGTTTGTTGATGATGGAAGAGCGAGTTTTGTGATGGTGGAAGAGCGAGTTTGTTGATGATGGAAGAACGAGTTTGTTTGATGATGGAAGAGCGAGTTTGTTGATGGTGGAAGAGCGAGTTTGTTTGATGATGGAAGAGCGAGTTTGTTGATGGTGGAAGAGCGAGTTTGTTGATGATGGAAGAGCGAGTTTGTTGATGGTGGAAGAGCGAGTTTGTTGATGATGGAAGAGCGAGTTTGTTGATGGTGGAAGAGCGAGTTTGTTGATGGTGGAAGAGCGAGTTTTTTTGATGGTGGAAGAGCGAGTTTGTTGATGATGGAAGAGCGAGTTTGTTGATGATGGAAGAGCGAGTTTTGTGATGGTGGAAGAGCGAGTTAGTTGATGGTGGAAGAACGAGTTTGTTTGATGATGGAAGAGCGAGTTTGTTGATGGTGGAAGAGCGAGTTTGTTGATGATGGAAGAGCGAGTTTATGGATGGTGGAAGAGCGAGTTTGTTGATGGTGGAAGAGCGAGTTTGTTTGATGGTGGAAGAGCGAGTTTGTTTGATGGTGGAAGAGGGAGTTTGTCGATGATGTAAGAGCGAGTTTGTTTGATGATGGAAGAGCGAGTTTGTTGATGGTGGAAGAGCGAGTTTGTTGATGATGGAAGAGCGAGTTTATGGATGGTGGAAGAGCGAGTTTGTTGATGGTGGAAGAGCGAGTTTGTTGATGGTGGAAGAGCGAGATGTTGATGGTGGAAGAGCGAGTTAGTTGATGGTGGAAGAACGAGTTTGTTTGATGATGGAAGAGCGAGTTTGTTGATGATGGAAGAGCGAGTTTGTTGATAGTAGAAGAGCGAGTTTGTTGATGGTGGAAGAGCGAATTTGTTTGATGGTGGAAGAGCGAGTTTGTTGATGATGGAAGAGCGAGTTTGTTTGATGATGGAAGAGCGAGTTTGTTGATGATGGAAGAGCGAGTTTTGTGATGGTGGAAGAGCGAGTTTGTTGATGATGGAAGAACGAGTTTGTTTGATGATGGAAGAGCGAGTTTGTTGATGGTGGAAGAGCGAGTTTGTTTGATGATGGAAGAGCGAGTTTGTTGATGGTGGAAGAGCGAGTTTGTTGATGATGGAAGAGCGAGTTTGTTGATGGGGGAAGAGCGAGTTTGTTTGATGGTGGAAGAGCGAGTTTGTTGATGGTGGAAGAGCGAGTTTTTTTATGCTGGAAGAGCGAGTTTGTTGATGGTGGAAGAGCGAGTTTGTTTCATGGTGGAAGAGCGAGTTTGTTTGATGGTAGAAGAGCGAGTTTGTTTGATGGTGGAAGAGCGAGTTTTTTTGATGGTGGAAGAGCGAGTTTGTTTCATGGTGGAAGAGCGAGTTTTGTTTCATGGTGGAAGAGCGAGTTTGTTTGATGGTGGAAGAGCGAGTTTGTTGATGGTGGAAGAGCGAGTTTGTTTGATGGTGGAAGAGCGAGTTTGTTTGATGGTGGAAGAGGGAGTTTGTCGATGATGGAAGAGCGAGTTTGTTTGATGATGGAAGAGCGAGTTTGTTGATGGTGGAAGAGCGAGTTTGTTGATTATGGAAGAGCGAGTTTATGGATGGTGGAAGAGCGAGTTTGTTGATGGTGGAAGAGCGAGTTTGTTGATGGTGGAAGAGCGAGATGTTGATGGTGGAAGAGCGAGTTTGGTGGATGGTGGAAGAGCGAGTTTGTTGATGGTGGAAGAGCGAGTTTGTTAATGATGGAAGCGCGAGTTTGTTTGATGGTGGAAGAGCGAGTTTGGTGGATGGTGGAAGAGCGAGTTTGTTGATGGTGGAAGAGCGAGTTTGTTGATGGTGGAAGAGCGAGTTTGTTGATGGTGGAAGAGCGAGTTTGTTGATGGTGGAAGAGCGAGTTTGTTGATGATGGAAGAGCGAGTTTGTTTGATGGTGGAAGAACGAGTTTGTTGATGGTGGAAGAGCGAGTTTGTTTGATGGTGGAAGAGCGAGTTTGTTGATGATGGAAGAGCGAGTTTGTTGATGATGGAAGAGCGAGTTTGTTGATGATGGAAGAGCGAGTTTGTTGATGGTGGAAGAGCGAGTTTGTTGATGATGGAAGAGCGAGTTTGTTGATGGTGGAAGAGCGAGTTTTGTGATGGTGGAAGAGCGAGTTTGTTGATGATGGAAGAGCGAGTTTGTTTGATGGTGGAAGAACGAGTTTGTTGATGGTGGAAGAGCGAGTTTGTTTGATGGTGGAAGAGCGAGTTTGTTGATGATGGAAGAGCGAGTTTGTTGATGATGGAAGAGCGAGTTTGTTGATGATGGAAGAGCGAGTTTGTTGATGGTGGAAGAGCGAGTTTGTTGATGATGGAAGAGCGAGTTTGTTGATGGTGGAAGAGCGAGTTTGTTGATGGTGGAAGAGCGAGTTTGTTTGATGGTGGAAGAGCGAGTTTGTTGATGGTGGAAGAGCGAGTTTGTTTGATGGTGGAAGAGCGAGTTTGTTTGATGGTGGAAGAGGGAGTTTGTCGATGATGTAAGAGCGAGTTTGTTTGATGATGGAAGAGCGAGTTTGTTGATGGTGGAAGAGCGAGTTTGTTGATGATGGAAGAGCGAGTTTATGGATGGTGGAAGAGCGAGTTTGTTGATGGTGGAAGAGCGAGTTTGTTGATGGTGGAAGAGCGAGATGTTGATGGTGGAAGAGCGAGTTTGGTGGATGGTGGAAGAGCGAGTTTGTTGATGGTGGAAGAGCGAGTTTGTTAATGATGGAAGCGCGAATTTGTTTGATGGTGGAAGAGCGAGTTTGGTGGATGGTGGAAGAGCGAGTTTGTTGATGGTGGAAGAGCGAGTTTGTTGATGGTGGAAGAGCGAGTTTGTTGATGGTGGAAGAGCGAGTTTGTTGATGGTGGAAGAGCGAGTTTGTTGATGATGGAAGAGCGAGTTTGTTTGATGGTGGAAGAACGAGTTTGTTGATGGTGGAAGAGCGAGTTTGTTTGATGGTGGAAGAGCGAGTTTGTTGATGATGGAAGAGCGAGTTTGTTGATGATGGAAGAGCGAGTTTGTTGATGATGGAAGAGCGAGTTTGTTGATAGTAGAAGAGCGAGTTTGTTGATGGTGGAAGAGCGAATTTGTTTGATGGTGGGAGAGCGAGTTTGTTGATGATGGAAGAGCGAGTTTGTTTGATGATGGAAGAGCGAGTTTGTTGATGATGGAAGAGCGAGTTTTGTGATGGTGGAAGAGCGAGTTTGTTGATGATGGAAGAACGAGTTTGTTTGATGATGGAAGAGCGAGTTTGTTGATGGTGGAAGAGCGAGTTTGTTTGATGATGGAAGAGCGAGTTTGTTGATGGTGGAAGAGCGAGTTTGTTGATGATGGAAGAGCGAGTTTGTTGATGGTGGAAGAGCGAGTTTGTTGATGATGGAAGAGCGAGTTTGTTGATGGTGGAAGAGCGAGTTTGTTGATGGTGGAAGAGCGAGTTTGTTTGATGGTGGAAGAGCGAGTTTGTTGATGATGGAAGAGCGAGTTTGTTGATGATGGAAGAGCGAGTTTTGTGATGGTGGAAGAGCGAGTTTGTTGATGATGGAAGAACGAGTTTGTTTGATGATGGAAGAGCGAGTTTGTTGATGGTGGAAGAGCGAGTTTGTTGATGATGGAAGAGCGAGTTTATGGATAGTGGAAGAGCGAGTTTGTTGATGGTGGAAGAGCGAGTTTGTTGATGGTGGAAGAGCGAGATGTTGATGGTGGAAGAGCGAGTTTGGTGGATGGTGGAAGAGCGAGTTTGTTGATGGTGGAAGAGCGAGTTTGTTAATGATGGAAGCGCGAGTTTGTTTGATGGTGGAAGAGCGAGTTTGGTGGATGGTGGAAGAGCGAGTTTGTTGATGGTGGAAGAGCGAGTTTGTTGATGGTGGAAGAGCGAGTTTGTTGATGGTGGAAGAGCGAGTTTGTTGATGGTGGAAGAGCGAGTTTGTTGATGATGGAAGAGCGAGTTTGTTTGATGGTGGAAGAACGAGTTTGTTGATGGTGGAAGAGCGAGTTTGTTTGATGGTGGAAGAGCGAGTTTGTTGATGATGGAAGAGCGAGTTTGTTGATGATGGAAGAGCGAGTTTGTTGATGATGGAAGAGCGAGTTTGTTAATGATGGAAGCGCGAGTTTGTTGATGATGGAAGAGCGAGTTTGGTGGATGGTGGAAGAGCGAGTTTGTTGATGATGGAAGAGCGAGTTTGTTTGATGATGGAAGAGCGAGTTTGTTGATGATGGAAGAGCGAGTTTTGTGATGGTGGAAGAGCGAGTTTGTTGATGATGGAAGAGCGAGTTTGTTTGATGGTGGAAGAACGAGTTTGTTGATGGTGGAAGAGCGAGTTTGTTTGATGGTGGAAGAGCGAGTTTGTTGATGATGGAAGAGCGAGTTTGTTGATGATGGAAGAGCGAGTTTGTTGATGATGGAAGAGCGAGTTTGTTGATGGTGGAAGAGCGAGTTTGTTGATGATGGAAGAGCGAGTTTGTTGATGGTGGAAGAGCGAGTTTGTTGATGGTGGAAGAGCGAGTTTGTTTGATGATGGAAGAGCGAGTTTGTTGATGATGGAAGAGCGAGTTTTGTGATGGTGGAAGAGCGAGTTTGTTGATGATGGAAGAACGAGTTTGTTTGATGATGGAAGAGCGAGTTTGTTGATGGTGGAAGAGCGAGTTTGTTTGATGATGGAAGAGCGAGTTTGTTGATGGTGGAAGAGCGAGTTTGTTGATGGTGCAAGAACGAGTTTGTTGATGGTGGAAGAGCGAGTTTGTTGATGGTGGAAGAGCGAGTTTGTTGATGGTGGAAGAGCGAGTTTGTTGATGGTGGAAGAGCGAGCTTGTTGATGATGGAAGAGCGAGTTTGTTGATGATGGAAGAGCGAGTTTGTTGATGGTGGAAGAGCGAGTTTGTTGATGGTGGAAGAGCGAGTTTGTTGGTGGTGGAAGAGCGAGTTTGTTGATGGTGGAAGAGCGAGTTTGTTGATGGTGGAAGAGCGAGTTTGTTGGTGGTGGAAGAGCGAGTTTGTTGATGGTGGAAGAGCGAGTTTGTTGGTGGTGGAAGAGCGAGTTTGTTGATGGTGGAAGAGCGAGTTTGTTGATGGTGGAAGAGCGAGTTTGTTGATGGTGGAAGAGCGAGTTTGTGGATGGTGGAAGAGCGAGTTTGTTGATGGTGGAAGAGCGAGTTTGTTGGTGGTGGAAGAGCGAGTTTGTTGATGGTGGAAGAGCGAGTGTGTTGATGGTGGAAGAGCGAGTTTGTTTGATGATGGAAGAGCGAGTTTGTTGATGGTGGAAGAGCGAGTTTGTTGATGGTGGAAGAGCGAGTTTGTGGATGGTGGAAGAGTGAGTTTGTTTGATGATGGAAGAGTGAGTTTGTTGATGATGGAAGAGCGAGTTTGTTGATGATGGAAGAGCGAGTTTGTTGATGGTGGAAGAGCGAGTTTGTGGATGGTGGAAGAGCGAGTTTGTTGATGGTGGAAGAGCGAGTTTGTTGATGGTGGAAGAGCGAGTTTGTTTGATGGTGGAAGAGCGAGTTTGTTTGATGGTGGAAGAGGGAGTTTGTCGATGATGGAAGAGCGAGTTTGTTTGATGATGGAAGAGCGAGTTTGTTGATGGTGGAAGAGCGAGTTTGTTGATGATGGAAGAGCGAGTTTATGGATGGTGGAAGAGCGAGTTTGTTGATGGTGGAAGAGCGAGTTTGTTGATGGTGGAAGAGCGAGATGTTGATGGTGGAAGAGCGAGTTTGGTGGATGGTGGAAGAGCGAGTTTGTTGATGGTGGAAGAGCGAGTTTGTTAATGATGGAAGCGCGAATTTGTTTGATGGTGGAAGAGCGAGTTTGGTGGATGGTGGAAGAGCGAGTTTGTTGATGGTGGAAGAGCGAGTTTGTTGATGGTGGAAGAGCGAGTTTGTTGATGGTGGAAGAGCGAGTTTGTTGATGGTGGAAGAGCGAGTTTGTTGATGATGGAAGAGCGAGTTTGTTTGATGGTGGAAGAATGAGTTTGTTGATGGTGGAAGAGCGAGTTTGTTTGATGGTGGAAGAGCGAGTTTGTTGATGATGGAAGAGCGAGTTTGTTGATGATGGAAGAGCGAGTTTGTTGATGATGGAAGAGCGAGTTTGTTGATAGTAGAAGAGCGAGTTTGTTGATGGTGGAAGAGCGAATTTGTTTGATGGTGGGAGAGCGAGTTTGTTGATGATGGAAGAGCGAGTTTGTTTGATGATGGAAGAGCGAGTTTGTTGATGATGGAAGAGCGAGTTTTGTGATGGTGGAAGAGCGAGTTTGTTGATGATGGAAGAACGAGTTTGTTTGATGATGGAAGAGCGAGTTTGTTGATGGTGGAAGAGCGAGTTTGTTTGATGATGGAAGAGCGAGTTTGTTGATGGTGGAAGAGCGAGTTTGTTGATGATGGAACAGCGAGTTTGTTGATGGTGGAAGAGCGAGTTTGTTGATGATGGAAGAGCGAGTTTGTTGATGGTGGAAGAGCGAGTTTGTTGATGGTGGAAGAGCGAGTTTGTTTGATGGTGGAAGAGCGAGTTTGTTGATGATGGAAGAGCGAGTTTGTTGATGATGGAAGAGCGAGTTTTGTGATGATGGAAGAGCGAGTTTGTTGATGGTGGAAGAACGAGTTTGTTTGATGATGGAAGAGCGAGTTTGTTGATGGTGGAAGAGCGAGTTTGTTGATGATGGAAGAGCGAGTTTATGGATGGTGGAAGAGCAAGTTTGTTGATGGTGGAAGAGCGAGTTTGTTGATGGTGGAAGAGCGAGATGTTGATGGTGGAAGAGCGAGTTTGGTGGATGGTGGAAGAGCGAGTTTGTTGATGGTGGAAGAGCGAGTTTGTTAATGATGGAAGCGCGAGTTTGTTTGATGGTGGAAGAGCGAGTTTGGTGGATGGTGGAAGAGCGAGTTTGTTGATGGTGGAAGAGCGAGTTTGTTGATGGTGGAAGAGCGAGTTTGTTGATGGTGGAAGAGCGAGTTTGTTGATGGTGGAAGAGCGAGTTTGTTGATGATGGAAGAGCGAGTTTGTTTGATGGTGGAAGAACGAGTTTGTTGATGGTGGAAGAGCGAGTTTGTTTGATGGTGGAAGAGCGAGTTTGTTGATGATGGAAGAGCGAGTTTGTTGATGATGGAAGAGCGAGTTTGTTGATGATGGAAGAGCGAGTTTGTTAATGATGGAAGCGCGAGTTTGTTGATGATGGAAGAGCGAGTTTGGTGGATGGTGGAAGAGCGAGTTTGTTGATGGTGGAAGAGCGAGTTTTGTGATGGTGGAAGAGCGAGTTTGTTGATGATGGAAGAGCGAGTTTGTTTGATGGTGGAAGAACGAGTTTGTTGATGGTGGAAGAGCGAGTTTGTTTGATGGTGGAAGAGCGAGTTTGTTGATGATGGAAGAGCGAGTTTGTTGATGATGGAAGAGCGAGTTTGTTGATGATGGAAGAGCGAGTTTTGTGATGGTGGAAGAGCGAGTTTGTTGATGATGGAAGAGCGAGTTTGTTTGATGGTGGAAGAACGAGTTTGTTGATGGTGGAAGAGCGAGTTTGTTTGATGGTGGAAGAGCGAGTTTGTTGATGATGGAAGAGCGAGTTTGTTGATGATGGAAGAGCGAGTTTGTTGATGATGGAAGAGCGAGTTTGTTGATGGTGGAAGAGCGAGTTTGTTGATGATGGAAGAGCGAGTTTGTTGATGGTGGAAGAGCGAGTTTGTTGATGGTGGAAGAGCGAGTTTGTTTGATGATGGAAGAGCGAGTTTGTTGATGATGGAAGAGCGAGTTTTGTGATGGTGGAAGAGCGAGTTTGTTGATGATGGAAGAACGAGTTTGTTTGATGATGGAAGAGCGAGTTTGTTGATGGTGGAAGAGCGAGTTTGTTTGATGATGGAAGAGCGAGTTTGTTGATGGTGGAAGAGCGAGTTTGTTGATGGTGCAAGAACGAGTTTGTTAATGGTGGAAGAGCGAGTTTGTTGATGGTGGAAGAGCGAGTTTGTTGATGGTGGAAGAGCGAGTTTGTTGATGGTGGAAGAGCGAGTTTGTTGATGATGGAAGAGCGAGTTTGTTGATGATGGAAGAGCGAGTTTGTTGATGGTGGAAGAGCGAGTTTGTTGATGGTGGAAGAGCGAGTTTGTTGGTGGTGGAAGAGCGAGTTTGTTGATGGTGGAAGAGCGAGTTTGTTGATGGTGGAAGAGCGAGTTTGTTGGTGGTGGAAGAGCGAGTTTGTTGATGGTGGAAGACCGAATTTGTTGGTGGTGGAAGAGCGAGTTTGTTGATGGTGGAAGAGCGAGTTTGTTGATGGTGGAAGAGCGAGTTTGTTGATGGTGGAAGAGCGAGTTTGTTGATGGTGGAAGAGCGAGTTTGTGGATGGTGGAAGAGCGAGTTTGTTGATGGTGGAAGAGCGAGTTTGTTGGTGGTGGAAGAGCGAGTTTGTTGATGGTGGAAGAGCGAGTGTGTTGATGGTGGAAGAGCGAGTTTGTTTGATGATGGAAGAGCGAGTTTGTTGATGGTGGAAGAGCGAGTTTGTTGATGGTGGAAGAGCGAGTTTGTGGATTGTGGAAAAGTGAGTTTGTTTGATGATGGAAGAGTGAGTTTGTTGATGATGGAAGAGCGAGTTTGTTGATGATGGAAGAGCGAGTTTGTTGATGGTGGAAGAGCGAGTTTGTGGATGGTGGAAGAGCGAGTTTGTTGATGGTGGAAGAGTGAGTTTGTTGATGATGGAAGAGAGAGTTTGTTGATGATGGAAGAGCGAGTTTGTTGATGGTGGAAGAGCGAGTTTGTTGATGATGGAGGAGCGAGTTTGTTGATGGTGGAAGAGCGAGTTTGTTGATGGTGGAAGAGCGAGTTTGTTTGATGATGGAAGAGCGAGTTTGTTGATGATGGAAGAGCGAGTTTTGTGATGGTGGAAGAGCGAGTTTGTTGATGATGGAAGAACGAGTTTGTTTGATGATGGAAGAGCGAGTTTGTTGATGGTGGAAGAGCGAGTTTGTTTGATGATGGAAGAGCGAGTTTGTTGATGGTGGAAGAGCGAGTTTGTTGATGGTGCAAGAACGAGTTTGTTGATGGTGGAAGAGCGAGTTTGTTGATGGTGGAAGAGCGAGTTTGTTGATGGTGGAATAGCGAGTTTGTTGATGGTGGAAGAGCGAGTTTGTTGATGATGGAAGAGCGAGTTTGTTGATGATGGAAGAGCGAGTTTGTTGATGGTGGAAGAGCGAGTTTGTTGATGGTGGAAGAGCGAGTTTGTTGGTGGTGGAAGAGCGAGTTTGTTGATGGTGGAAGAGCGAGTTTGTTGATGGTGGAAGAGCGAGTTTGTTGGTGGTGGAAGAGCGAGTTTGTTGATGGTGGAAGAGCGAGTTTGTTGGTGGTGGAAGAGCGAGTTTGTTGATGGTGGAAGAGCGAGTTTGTTGATGGTGGAAGAGCGAGTTTGTTGATGGTGGAAGAGCGAGTTTGTTGATGGTGGAAGAGCGAGTTTGTGGATGGTGGAAGAGCGAGTTTGTTGATGGTGGAAGAGCGAGTTTGTTGGTGGTGGAAGAGCGAGTTTGTTGATGGTGGAAGAGCGAGTTTGTTGATGGTGGAAGAGCGAGTTTGTTTGATGATGGAAGAGCGAGTTTGTTGATGGTGGAAGAGCGAGTTTGTTGATGGTGGAAGAGCGAGTTTGTGGATGGTGGAAGAGTGAGTTTGTTTGATGATGGAAGAGTGAGTTTGTTGATGATGGAAGAGCGAGTTTGTTGATGGTGGAAGAGCGAGTTTGTTGGTGGTGGAAGAGCGAGTTTGTTGATGGTGGAAGAGCGAGTTTGTTGATGGTGGAAGAGCGAGTTTGTTTGATGATGGAAGAGCGAGTTTGTTGATGGTGGAAGAGCGAGTTTGTTGATGGTGGAAGAGCGAGTTTGTGGATGGTGGAAGAGTGAGTTTGTTTGATGATGGAAGAGCGAGTTTGTTGATGATGGAAGAGCGAGTTTGTTGATGATGGAAGAGCGAGTTTGTTGATGGTGTAAGAGCGAGTTTGTGGATGGTGGAAGAGCGAGTTTGTTGATGGTGGAAGAGCGAGTTTGTTGATGGTGTAAGAGCGAGTTTGTGGATGGTGGAAGAGCGAGTTTGTTGATGGTGGAAGAGCGAGTTTGTGGATGGTGGAAGAGCGAGTTTGTTGATGGTGGAAGAGTGAGTTTGTTGATGGTGGAAGAGCGAGTTTGTTGATGGTGGAAGAGCGAGTTTGTTGATGGTGGAAGGTGGACGATCTTTGACGGATGGTCGACAGCCGTTTTTCAATACACTGCTGGATGAAGGCCTCCCCACGCCGTATGGGTCGTGGGGGAGTCGTTTGACTATACTTCACCACGCTGGTCAGTGGGGGACGTATGTATGTTGAACCTCTTTCGCACCGTACGTAGCCCAACCGTGCGAATCGGAGGTTGCGCGGGAAGGACAACAAACTAAACACACAAAGAACACGTTTCTAAAGAAATGTGTTTTCCATATAGATTTAAAAGGACGGTGATTTGGTGGACCGAGAACTGGCCGCGGACAGCTATGACGTTAGCGGTGATCAGGATCCACACTCAAGTCGCCAGGTTCACAGCGCAGTGCACCAAGGGGGCCGTACATAAATGACGTCACGCGATTTTTAACCCCCCCCCCTTCGTCACACGACGTCACAAAAAGTCAGACCCCCACTCAAATATGACGTCACAAAGCTCTGCCCCCCCCTCCCCAAAAAAACATAAAACATGCTTCAAATCGCTTTAAACTATTGTCATTGTAGTGCGTATTTAATGTGGCGCTGCACTCTGATGTAGGAGAAAACATTTATTACAAAGTCTATTAAATTAAGTAGAACGTGTTGTCTATATTCATTTAAAGTTGCGTATTTTTATGTGACGTCATATTTCTCACCCCCCCCCCCCCCCGGTCGTCACACATAGTCACAAATGTCTGAACCCCCCCCCCTACGTGCGTGACGTCATTTGGCCATGTTGGAGAGTTTGGAATCTGATTGATCGATTGCTTCTGTGGACAGGTGTCTTTTACACAGGTAACAAGCTGAGATTAGTAGCACTCCCTTTAAGAGTGTGCTCCTAATCTCAGCTCGTTACCTGTATAAAAGACACCTGGGAGCCAGAAATCTTTCTGATTGAGAGGGGGTCAAATACTTATTTCCCTCATTAAAATGCAAATAAATTTATAACATTTTTGACATGCGTTTTTATGGATTTTGTTGTTGTTATTCTGTCTCTCACTGTTCAAATAAAACTACCATTAAAATTATAGACTGATCATTTCGTTGTCAGTGGGCAAACGTACAAAATCAGGGCAGGGGATCAAAACCTTTTTCCCTCACTGTATAGACTAAACCACACACACATGGACTTATACACACATACTTAGACTCACACACACATCGACCTTCACATGACAACCACTGTTAACACCAGCATACTGAATTGCGTTTTACTTTATTCAGCTTAGCCTCAACTCTGATTACTATAATTTCGTAAAATAAAACTAGAGGATGAACCACGTGCAGAAAAACCACCCTATCGAATGAAAGTTCCGGTGCCACTGAAATTTTTTTTTTTAACTTGTGAAACATTTTAGTCACTCTGATCGGCCTGAATTGATAAAGTAGGACTCCCAATCGTGTGGCGATGAGTTCAAATCCAGGCCAGGGTTATTTCAAATCGGTCATTCTTATCACACCAAGGTTGATCATATTAGCACCGGCTGGTTGGACTACAATGCGTGGTTAGCAATCAAAGTCTATTTGGATATACTGGTCCATACCATAAGAATGTGAAATTGACACCACTGCCCAGCGATTACTCGAGTATGGGGTTGCTTAGGGGTTATACATCTGCATACTTATACATCCCACGTTCATTTAACATGAGGCATGAAGCCCAATTCACAACATCACAATGTGCCACAACATCCCGACACTAACGTATGTAAGTGTGTTGAACTTCTTTCGCACTCTACGTCGGAGGTGCAGCTGTTCTGATATCACTTGCCATCGATGTTAGCCGTATAGCCTATGTCAGGTTCATAGTGCAATGCAGGATGGGCCTTTAATGGGATGTTTGGCGATTTCCATCATCACGATCGATCATCGTCATCATTGACGATCACAACAACAACGACGAAGACTATGATGATGTCACCTGCGCTTTGTGATCTCATTCCATCTCCCCGCGAGTCGTCACGGACAACTCCCTGTTACATAACGCGGGCGCTCACACGCCAGTGCGGCTCCCGCCCTGGCGTGTGTTTACTCCGCCGCGTGCTCAGCGCCCCGATTATTCAGAACGCGCACTACCCCCTGGGCCGCCCCCCGCCCCCCCGTGGCCCAAATCCTTTCAGGCAGCTCCAACCCCACAAGCCCCCCCACCCACTCCTGTAGCCTCGACGGCGGTGGCCATGGCTCATAAAGAAGAGATTGTGTTGCAATGTTTGCAAACTCGCGCGCGCGCACACCTCTCGTGCGTGCCACGGGGATTAAGATAACCACGATAAACATATTCATGGTCATGATTATACAGTATTAACAACAATACAGGCACACACGCACACGCGCACACACAACACGCGAATGTGGCTATTTTCATCCTGGATACACAAGGTTGGGGACAGAGGACTATACGCTCACCTGAAAGGGTACGAGTTCAAATCCTGGCCAGAGAGTCGGCTCAGCAAATCATTTCCGTCGCGATCGATGATACCATTGGGGGAAATCCACAGCGGTTTGACCCATGGAGGGACTGCTCCCCGGCATAGTAATGGAGAATTATTCTCACTGGTACATGTGTAGTGTACTAATTCAGAGACACGCGTAGGAGGCGTTATCCCTCTTGTTTATTCCGGCTATCACAGCCATAGGGGATAACTCCATACCGGGTCAGGACAGTCAACATGCTGCCAGACCCACAGCTTGAAGAGGCGAAGACCACGACTACAGCAGCATGACGAGTTCCATTCCCGATGGCAGCAGCCCCGACTGTGAGTCGGAGCTCGCCTTTTATTCTCCCCAGCGTGGCCAGGCTCCGCCCTCGACCACGCCCCCTTCTGGATCCCCCAGAAGGCTCCGGGCTTAGCCCACGGGTCCAACTGGTAGAACGGGCTGCTACCCCTAATTCCATTGTCTACCAGTCTCCGTGCGCCACGCGCTACAGTGACCACATAGCTACGTGTCTACCTGCCTGCGCCCGGCCACGGCTAACATCAGTGGCAAGTGATATCTGAACCGGCCATCGACCCTCAGCCTACCTCCACTATGCTAATCAGCGTGGAGAGAAGTATGGTCAACCAACTACCATGACCGACACGGCGTGGGAAGGTCTTTATCCAGCAGTGGATCAATAAAGGGCTGCAAATCATGCTTATGACCACGCGAATACTACACAGTGTACTATTATCTAAAAATAGACTGGGCTTCCCCTAGGTGAACTCGGCCTAAAATTCGCATACGTTTCAGTGTTTCAAAACATCAGCACTGGAGTGTTGCATACCTCGCCACCTGTGGCATACTTCTTCTTTCGTATGGCCGATGTAGATGCGAAGCAACGACTACAATGTCACATTCAGGTGATCAAGCCCAGATGACCGCTTTAGGAGCATGCGGAGTGCATTGCCACGATGTCTCCTTCGTAATTGTGGATCAGGCATTGCGTCGTTATGCGTTGTAAGGTCTCTTCCGGATGACCGCAGTCACACACTGGAGAGTTTATAATTTCCAGGTATCCACACCTGCCATGGTTTGTGCGGATGCGATTTTGGGTGGACCGTGAGCTTCGTGAAAGATCAAACCCAGGGATCTTCCATGTCATCTTGACATTAATCATTAATAGGTGCTCGCAAACAGGGTTCACCCCCCCCCCACGAGTGTAGTAAATCAAGTCAACGTTGAAAGCGTCTCACCGCTTAGACAGTGTACATGGGGCAACCATGAATGGTGCAGTGGACAGAAGTGGAGACTCCATCTAGACAAGCAGACCGGCAGGTATGTGTTTAGATGGCAAGGTTGGTTAGCCAGGTAGGCACGTGGCTAGATAGGCCACGGGGCAGGCAGGTCACTGGATTTTCGAAATCACAGGGTATAAAAAGGGGAGCCGAAAACGGTTAAGGGACTTCTGATCTCCAGCCGCTTGGTGACCCAGACGGACTCCCTGCCAGCCTGCCTCTTTGAGCCGCTTGCAGTGTGCGTGAGACGCCAGCGAGTGCCTCCACGAGACAGCAATAGGCAAAGTTCTCTCCCATCTCCGTCCTTCCGCCTCTCTCTACATCCGTGCGACGCCGTGAGAACGGCTGTGAGGTACGTAACAGGGCGCGTAAGTATTTGGGCAATTGGGTAGTGATAGGATAGGCTCTGCTCGCAGAATATTTCCTCCGGGCAGTGTAGGGTTTTGCGCCTTGAATAAACGTTAGCACAGAGCATCGGTGCAGTGTGATTTGTATGTGTGTGTGAAGCGGCTGCGTGGGCGGACGAGCGGTGAGAGTGAGGGCAGAGCCACAGCATGAGCGCTCGATACAATAATCGCCTGCAGGTGCACGCGCGCTCACGCCACCGCTGTAGCGTTAGTCATAGTTCGTGCGCGGGTTAGGATATAAACCGCCCGCAGAAGCTAGTGCGTTCGCGCTGCCGCTATAGCGTTGGTCATAGTGCGTGCACGGGTTAGGACATAAACCGCCCGCAGTAGCTAGTGCGTTCGCGCTGCCGCTATAGTCTTGGTCATAGTTCGTGCGCGGGTTAGAATACAAGCGCCAGCAGGGGCGCGCGCGTTTTGCGCAGCCGCCTTCGCATTAGTGGTGGTGTACGTGGGCGTGTGCGGAGTAACCCCGTGCGGCGGTGAGCCAGCGCTTTAGCCATGTCTGTCCGAGAGGGCGCGAGCGTCGGAGGACCGATCACCCGATCGGCGGGGGCCCGGCGGGAGCTGAGCGATGCTGCGGTGGAGGAGGGAGTGGAGGGGGCGAACGTGGCACCCCACCCGCCCAGCGACGCCGGTGGGGCGGACGTCGGCCCCCACGCACCACCGCAACGTTGCACTGCATCATAAACCACAACACTGCAGCATATCGGCACTAATATTTATTTCTTTTTAGTTACCAAACCCTACGAAGCAAAAAAAACAAATACCGCCGTAGAAAATGATGCATGTTGGTTTGCGATTGAGACTACGGTTGCGGTCAGGCACACGCGTACAGTTATTATTCGCGATATGCATATGGCAATGGCGTGTGACGATCCTCATCAGCCACGGTCAATCCATGGCAATGCCGAACCTGTACGATGAATTGCGAACGGTGGTGATCCCGAGCGTCCTTCATCAGGCACCTGCCGGGCAAGTTCCTAACAGCTGCGGGCACTCACTCACTCTCGCGCACTGACAGACATCCCACATTCTCCCCCCCGAGTTTACTCGGCCTCAAATGAGTACGTGGTGCAGGGTGTTAATGTCAACAAGGGGGAGACAAATGGTGGTCGGTCGTGGTGCTGGCTACGTTGGCCTCACGTGCTGGTATCAGCGCGAGCGAACAACACTTGCCTGTGGTCTTAAGGATGTTCGTCTTTTGTGATACCTGTACGTACGTCTGCCTGTGTATCTGTGTATTGCATGCGTGTCTGTACATGTGCGCGTAATTGTGGGTATTTGCATGTGACTTTTCGTGCAAATGTCTGGCTATGTGTATGTGTGTGTGTTTATGTGCGGCAAAAACAACCCACTACCTCCTTGTGGTGCCGGACGGCAACGCTGTGGTGGGCAGTGCTGTGGGGCGAGGGCCAATTTAAATTGGCCATTCCCCTCATGGCGTCTGTAACCACCACCCACAGCAGCGAAATGGGGGCTCTGGATGGGTGCGAGGGGCTGGTAACCCCTCCACCTTCAATTAATTACCACTAAACTACGAGTTAAAAATGTATTAAGCTTGTGCCGGAGGTGCCGGGGGGACAGGCGTCTATGACGCCTCCTGGCCAAACCCCATTTGGCGGAGCCAGGAGACTGAATCCTTACCCTCGGGGCTCCTCCAGAAACAACAAAAAACCATTAAGTGTGGCCACGTGGAATGTTCGAATGCTCACTGCGGAGGAGAGGCTGCCACTCCTCTGTCCGGAGCTGGACCGGTACCGCCTGGATCTCTGCAGCACCATACCTATTACCATAATTAAGGGAAAGAACGGTTATCCAATCTCCGACCCCCAGGAACAGGTTCGCAGATTTGCTGAGCATTTCTGTGAGGTCCTGGAGGAGGGGAAATCCCTCAGACTGGAAAACATTGTGGGACAAAGTGGGGATGACCCAGCCGAGGCTGCGGTGCCTCAAATATTGGAGGAAGAAGTCACCCCTTGTGAGTGGCTGGCTGAGATTATATCTGTTGAGGAAGTACTGAAGGCGATCCAGAGTCTGAGACCAGCAAAGGCACCGGGCAGAGATGATCTCCCAAGCGAAATGCTGAGGGAGGGTGGCGTTTGTGCACAGACTGCCCTACTTGACATCATAATAACAGTCTGGACCACTGGACGGGTTCTACAGGATTGGAAGGATGCCCTGGTGGTCCCCTTTTTTAAGAAGGGGGACCGCACAGACTGTAACTACAGGGGCATCTCACTCCTCAGTGTGCCGGGAAAGGTCCTGGCAAGGATTATTCAACATCGCCTTGCGAGGCACGCTGAGGAAAGGCTCCCAAGTGCTCAACCATGTTATGTATACCGATGATCTGGTAATTGCTGCTCACTCAGAGGAGGAGTCGGAGGCGCTGCTGCTGAACCTGGAGCCTGTCACCAAGAGGTGGGGCCTTACCATCAGCCCCACCAAAACTAAGCACCTGCCTGGGTATTTTGTACCATCGGACAATCCACCCACACAATTCCCAATTGGTAATAGGGCAGTTGTGGAAAGAGTGGAGAGTTCCCATACCTGGGCAGTGTGCTCATGATCGGCTCCGGTTTAACAGCAGAGGTCTCACTCAGAATCAGTCGAGCGGCATTTTCTTTTCATCGGTTGCGTAACGCTGTGTGAAAGCTACCTGGTCTGTCGCTCCGCACGAAGCTTCGGGTCTTCTCGGCCACAGTCATTCCCTCCCTTCTCTACGCTTGCGAAACGTGGACCCCCCTAATGGAACATTTTTTTGCCGGTTAGAAACATGTAGGCTGGCCTGCCTACGATCCATCCTGGGTTTAACCATGCTGGATTGTGTGAGGAGCTCACAAATCCTTGAAAGATCTGGACAAAGTCCCATCGGTGAGCTCCTCCGGCAGGCAAGGCTGCGTTGGCTGGGTCATGTAGCCCGCATTCCCAGTCACCGCATGCCGAAACAGCTTTTGTTCGGCCGGATCGTGGGGGCTAAACGGGCGCGGCACGAGCTAGAAAAGAGATGGAGTGATGTGTTACAGGAGGATGTGGAGCTGAGTGGACTTGCCGATGACTGGTACAAGCGGTGTCAAGATCGGCCTCTGTGGAGGAGGCTCGTGAAGGACGCTACTGGGCAGTTGGAGGCATTCGCCCTCCAAAAACAACGGAGGGGGGAGGAGAGACGCTCACAACAACGAGCGGAGCGCTGGGTGGCTAAAGCACAGTAAGTTGACACAGTAGGGAGCAAGGTGGTGCATCAGCCAGTCATCTCAGTCAGTCGACCCGTGGCACCTGGGTCTGCCCCGTGACCTCCTGCCAGCGGGCGTTCGACACTTCACGTGGCCTCAAGGTGCACATAGCCTGGCACAAGCGTCGTGGTGACGTCACCGCCACTTAGTGGCGAATGTCGGTTGTTGTTATTTGCGCACGTGTAAATGCGTGTGCGTATTTGCGTGCGTGAATTTTTGGTGAGTGTGCGTGTATCTGTATTTAGTACCTGGTGCGGTGTGTAAATATCGCCACGATGGACACAAACGCGGCCGGGCGTGGTGCTGGTCAGCTACCCCCTCGTGTGCCGTGCCAGTCTCAATCGGTGCTCGCTAAGAGCACTTGCCCCAAAAGTCTGTTTAGGCTATACGGGGGGATCTTTGTTGTTGTTTTTTTTTAGTGCAAGTGCGTTCGTGCCACTGCCCACAGTGACGACCTCTACCGTGAGCGAGAGCAGGGAGAGGCTGCGTCGTCAGTGGACGTGGTGGCGTTAGCGGGGCAGCTTCGGCGTGCGCGCGTATGGGGCGGTGGGACGTGGGGAGTGGAATGTTTGGCACACGGAACCCGCGCGCACGGAACCCCCCCCCCCCCTTCCCCCTGCCTCACAGCGCAGCGGAGAAGCCCCGGCGCGGCGCGTTCCGCGTCCCCGGCGCTGATGAAAGCGCCGGGGACGCTGCGCGCGGAGAGACGGACACGGCTGGATGCCCAGAGAGAGCGCGCGCGCGCGCGCCTTCACGTGGAGCCCGCACGATGCGCTTGCTGCGCGCTCATGCACAGGGACTACCTGAGCACGCGTGTTCACACACACACGCAGCTACCTGCCTGCCTGCATGCTTACCTACCCGCCTCCTTACCTACTCACACGCATGATGACCTGCCCACCTACCCACATACTTACCTACGTATCCACGTACATACATACCTACCTATTCTATTTAGGATTTATATTCCAGCGCCGTTTCCAGGGCACTTTACAATGCAAGCCGACGGCGGTACACAAAGGGGCAACAGGCGAGCAACGGGTGGGGTGGAGCGGCTGTCAGCGAGGGAGGTGACGGAAGGGATGGAGGGACAGGGGCTGGGAATGGAGCTGCTGGTGTTGCAGGGGTTGGTAAGGAGGAATACGGTGGAGTGTGATGGTGAATAAGGTGACAGATGGGTGCAACGTGGATGATAGGCAGCGGGGTATGGGGCACGTACGTGAAGTGTAAGATAGGTGCTGTGGCTGGGCATGGATGAGAGGGTACTTACACACATGATGACCTACCTGCCGGCCTACCTACATATCTGCTTATGTACTTGCCTACCTACTTACATACACATATAGCTGCCTTCCTGCCTACTTACATACCCGCCCGCCTGCTTAATTACACATCTATATACCTGCCTACCTAACTACAATGCAGCCTACACTACTACCTGCTGCATATGTTTATATGGAGAGGCATCAAATACATGCACGTATCCCCAGAACATAAACCTCCTTGCCTGCCTGTCTTGCCTGTTAACCTACCTTAGATTTATCCTGGACTCTTATGAACTGCACATGCATAGGCATCACATCGGTCTCATACCTCCAAGCACACAGCTACTGGCCAGATTCTACACGAGTTACAATTGTCCCTTTTCCCGTATCCATATGCCGCAACATTCATACATGCATAAGTGATCAAATAAACAATTATTAAAATATAATTTATCGCCCTATAAACAAGCGCTGTTAGTGAGCACCTCTGGGGGGCAGGTTAAAGTCCATGCGTATTTTGTTTAACCAGGTGATAACTCAATATCCCAGGATAGTCTCGTTTGTAAGAGTGACTTGGGTCACCAGAATTACATAAGTAAACAAGTAAATATTAAAAAAACAATAACAACTCTGCGTGCCGCACACCGCAGCAGATACTAAATGAAGGCTTAGTTTTGCCTCAGAGATGCCCAGGAGGGTCTATGATACCACTTGCTTCTGATGGGCGTAGCTGGGAATCGAACCCAGGTTGCTGGGATCGTAGCGAGTGCGCGACCAACTTCACCACCACTCTCCACTTTAATTTACAAAGACAACGATCTCCCCCATAACCTTTCACAGACTGTTGGGGCAAATTCCGTTAGCAAGCACCGATTAAGCCTGAGACGGCCTGATGTGGCCAGAACCACACCCGGCCGCCTTAGTCTCCCACGTGCTGATGTTTTATACGCACCGCACCAGATACCTTTTTGAGGCTGGGTTGACCTAGGGGAGGGGGGGGCGGGTGCAGGACCGGTTCAGATATTCGTCTGTTATTGGTGGTGAGCAGGAAATGAACGCTGGTCGCCGGGTTCGTAGCAGAGTGCATCATCGACTGCGCTATCGCTCCCACACTCTTTCATTTGCATTCATATACACACACAAAATCAAAGAGAGACGCGTTGTAAAGCTATCCCATGAAGCTACTGTGAGTAAAAGTTACATGTGTACACGTCAGGCCCTTTGTCAACCCACTGCTGGATGAGGGCTTCCCCACGCCGTGCTGGCTTTGTGGGTTATTTAACCATACTGAAGCAGCAGTGTAAATTCTAAATTTCGCATGGAATCGCCATCGGTATCTCACATGTAACATTGTCTCAAAAATATGGTTGTGGATGTTGATGCTCTGTGCGGTTGCGTCAATTTAGAGAGGATCATTAGAGCAGAAGAAGTAAAGCCACGTTAGAAGATGAAGATGATCCCATGACCATCGACCGTGGGAGCGATGCAGGTTAAGAGAAGGACGAAGCATGGACGAAGGGCCCCTGTGGAAAACCATAGCAGATCGGTGACTGTAAGTCACGTAAACGCGGTCATCCAATGAGACGAAAGAAAGGTGAGATCAAAGGTACGCGTGGAACTAGAACAGCAGTGTGGGGCAGATACTCGCACAATGACCAAGATGGGGAAGCAGGATACAGTACGAGATTGTCACTTGTGCTCATTTGTGTCACGGACAGTGCAGATCAAGGAGCACAGCAGTGAAGGAAAAACCACAGCCGCAGCCACTGGCAAGTGTCACAGCGCCTCCGATTAGCACAGTTGGTTACGTACGGTGCGAAAGAAGTTCAACAAACGTACACATCCATAACAGAGTTTTTTTTGAGTTAGTTCGCGTAAATATACAAATGTATTATTAAACCCGCCACCACCCGACACAGCCAACTAGCTTACTGGCGAAACGTCGTACTCAGATTGTAAATGTTGTGGCTTGGCTCTCCAACACACAACGGTGTGCTGTACTAGTGACGAATTGGCCACGTTCTGTTTTACGTGAGAACCCTTACTAGTTGGCTGTGTCGGGTGGTGGCGGGTTTTAACGACACATTTATATATTTACGCGATCTAACAAAACAAAACCCCTCTATTATGGATGATATTGGTCGCGAAAGCCTACGTGTTAAACTTACGAACACATACAGCGTCTTGTGGCACAGAGTCAGTTGTGGACATTCCACATTCCTGGAGTGCAGGCCAGTCTGGGAATAAAATCACACGGTGGTATGTACTAATGTTGTCGGCTTCGGAAGAATGATGGTTTGAGTTGATTCCTGAACCTGCATTTGACCACATAACCTTCTAATCGTGAGTCTCGTACTAGAGCCACATTGCCATCTGGCTGGACACAGCTAATGTAGAGGAAAACGATTTTCAACCGGGTACAGGGCTCTGCCGGGTTGAATGGCGACCACGTCAAACACGCATCGTCCTTGCGTCATTGTCGAGCGATAATATTATTGGCTTGCTTTATTTTACACGGAATATTAATATTGTCGGGTTACATTATTTATTTATACCAATGAGCCATTGTTGCACTTTCTCATTGCCGACGGGCAGTATTTCTCCATGTAAATATTTATTAATGTGTTTAATTGAAAGTGTATGTGTTTATTATACCTGCATTTACAAGATTATATGCACATTGATTTCAGAAATGTTTCACTTCTTCATTACTGAATTGTGCATTGGACCTTTCTATTGGCAGGTATGGGCCAGTGGTACAAATTGCACACTCCTATGACAGGGATTAGTCCATCTCTTCAACAACGACTGTAGACTACCCATCTCTCCTGGACAGATTAGTTGATCCGTGACTGAGATTTGAACCACAGCTCAGCCGCACTTGCAACTTCACATTATTCCTATGACACAATCACCCCGAATTAACTCAACATCTGATTTCGGCAGCTAAGCTGGTTTTAGCCTGGTTACCACTTTGGTGGGAGAAGGCCAGTTGTTGTAGCGTTAGGGTGCAAGGTTGTTAGGAGCATAGCGATGGATTCCTGATTCAATCTGCGTGTAACTTTAAGTGTTACCCACTCAATTGGGGGTTTTCTCTGGGTGCGACAGTTTCCTCCTCTCAATGTCAAACATTCATCAATGAAATTGGTCAAACATCGCTTTACAAGTACCCTACTGAGATAGTCTTGAGACTCAGTGACACTTTCTGCGTAAGTAAAGGACACGTTTATTGATAAAGTAGAAAATGACTTCATATCACGTGACGCCCATCATAAACAGAGATAAACAAGTCACAGAAAGTATTTCGTTGCCTAGAAACGAAGGTGACGCAAATATTTTAACAAGTGTTTTGATGAAGAATTAAAGCTTTCGTGACTGCATACATTACTCATTGTTTTTTTTCGGTAAAGTCACGTATGTGATTGATTTATTTCAATATAATTTTATGGTATTTCTACATACGTGACTTTACCGAAAAAAACCAATGCGTAAGTGTTTTGATCGTTTAACATTTGCTTAAGGAGTGCGCAACAATCAAAAAAGTCACTTGATTTCATGACATTGTGTTAATAGTTACGTAAGTGTAGACATTGAATGCGAAAATAACGAAGCGTGGCAATCGCAAAACATGAAGGGGAGGTTTGAGATGAGTTAAGACATTTTACATTTTTCCGATATTGGATCTGGAATAAATTCCTGCGTCGAGTACCATTCACTCGAGTGTTTTTGTTATTTGAATTGTGAATGACATTTCTCTCGTTGTACCTTTCGTGTAATTGAAGGTTAATTGAGTGTGCCGTCATGCCATCTCTGTACAATGATCTTGTCTTTTTTTCTAAGAAGCCTCAATGTGGCCAATTCATATGGCAATTTTACCTTTCATCACTTTATAAAGCTTTACTCGTTGGGAATTCGTTTATCAAAACAATGCTATTTTTACTCCACTGTTTTGATTTCTTTTTTTTACATTCTATTCATTAGTTCTCTCTCCGATGTCAAAAAAATCCCTGACTTTAGCTGGGAAAAAAAATATGAAATGGACATTTTAACTTTTACATCTGTTTAATTGGGACTAAAACTATGGTCAGTTGATTAGGGGAGGGTTGGTATTGGGAGTAGGGTTAGTGTTTGAGAGTTGGGCTAGTGTTGGCAGTAGGGTTAGTGTTCGGTGTAGGGTTGATGTAAGAGGAGTAGAGTTAGGGTTAATGTTGGACGTCTGTGAAAAAAGAGTTTTATAGCTCATCGGATCCCTCCAGCATAAATACATATTCTGATTGTGACGTTAGGAGTAGGATAAAAGTAGACAAAGAGTTCATGCTTTGGAACAGGGTTCGTCTTATGAAAGAACGATGGCATTTGTATTAGGCTTAGGGTTACATTTGGGTGGAAAAGATTATGTTTGGGGTAAACATGTGTTGGTTTAGGCATACGATTAGTGTGTGGGTAGTTATAGGATTAGCACTCGATATATAGTTAGTGTTAGGAATAGGTTCTGGTCGAGATTAGTTATAGTCTTAGGATTCATTTTAGGGGTGATGATAGAATCAGTGTGAGAGGTATAGATAGAGTACATTTTACCATGCTGTGTGTGTTTGTGTTGTGAAAATGGTAAATGTTAAAGGTAGGGTTATGATTAGTGTTAAGGACTGGACGTAGGCGTAGTGTAGTGGTAAGAATACGTCGAATGACAACATTGGTTCAATCCTCAGTCAGGGTCAAATCAGCCTATATCATCATCCCTCTGGGGTCGATAAAACTATGATGCTTTTGTGAGTCCACAAGGATGCTATGCCAGTCTGGTGGCACGTGGTTAGAGTGCCCGTCTAACCATCATAGAGTCACGAGCTCAAACCTCAGTGAAGGCTCGACATAACAGTCTGACACTGTTATCACTTTTAGGTCAATAAAATTAGAACATCTTCATAAAAAAAAATCAGCATTTGTTTTTTTTCCTGTGGAGAGGACTGGCGCCATGAGAATGTAGAATTTCCACCTGTGGCTCAGGGTCACCAGTGGAGGTGAGCTCTGACACTTTTACTGGCGTCCCCTCTTCTTCTCCCACCCCTGGCTGTCGCATAGTCGCTGTAACAGCCACCGTAGAAGTCACTTATTTAATTCTCCAAAATTCCCATTCCCTTCTGCGAATGGCTACTTTTGCGCATGTGTGCAAGTGTGTGTGCGGGGAGCGGTAGCACAGCGGTTAGCGCGCTGCGACCCGAGTTCGATTCCCGCTCACGGCCACCAACACCAGTGACGATTATCTGTCCTGGACCTCTCCTATGTAGACTCAGCCTTAAATGAGTACCTGGTACGGTGGGGGAGAGTGTCGTTCCGGCCTTCATAGGTGCTCGCTAAAAGCGCTTGCCCAAACAGGCTATACTGGGGGGGGGGTCTTTGTCTTTGTACGTGACCACCGCACGCAACGGTACCCGACTGGCATCGGCGCCACGTGACGTGGTGGCCCGGACTGCGGTCGCAAATAACGCGCGCAGGGTCCTTCGGGATAATTCCATCTGCACCAACAGGGCGACTCGGGACGCTTGTTATCTCTTGCTGGCTTCCTCTCCCCCGCGCGCTTGCCGCATTACGAGTGGGCCACGCTTGCGTCAATGCGTCTGATGAAACTGCAATCAGCGGACCCATTCAGTGCAGCCGCTGAACAAATATCACGGCCAAATTGCAGGTTTTCCACTTACGAGCAGCTGCTTGGCGGGGTGATGAATGAGAGGTTGGGTGGGGGCCGCGCGCGGGAGCGGAGGGCAACTCGGCGTGTAACTCAGCAGCGACAGACAAGAGAGAGAAAAAAAGACGTGGTATTTAGAAGAAGAAAAAAAAACATACATCTGAGAGATACCGACTGATACGTTAAGGGATCAAGACGGAGAGAATAAAAGGGGCTAAGAAACCACATGTCAAATAAGTGCGTGTAGCTTTTAACGAGTCGAAGCCAGAGGAAACTGACGTGATGCAGGTATCGCAAACACGTGAGCAGGCGACACGCCTCGTTCCCATATCTGTTCTTACGCATCTTTGTTGTTGTTACACATCCCATCAGACACAAGGCCTTCTGGGAGTGATTCTTCTCGGCATCGTTGGTTTAATTCTTCACGCACCTCCGATTAGCATGGATGGCTCTCCACGGTAAATAAAGAAGTGCAACATACATACACACATAGGTACAACATTCGTGTCACATCGTTTACACGTAAAGCAATGTTGGCGTATGAAGAAGCCAGCCTTCACTTCCTTAAGTTGTGGTTATGCAATGGCTATTTTATGTTTTATAGTGCAGGGCCAGATTTATGCTCGAACGGGATGGCTGAAACACATCCCCTTGGAGAATTGTGGAACTCTGCACGCTGGAGGCATCGGAAGGTTTTCCCAAAGAGCCGATACAAATGAGCGTTGGCCATTCCGTGTTTATGGGGTGTAGCATGAGCAATCCTCATCATCTTTATTCGTCAAATTCCACATTCAGATGACAGGGGAAAGTTGACTCACTGGCAATACCTTTACTTATAATTGCTGTAAAGGCGATATAAATTTATTAGCTTGACTACCCGGCTTCGCCCGGGACTTGGATCCACCACGCGCGGTCGCCTTTGTCTCCCCAGTGGCGATGTTGACACACCGCAACAGTTACTCGTTTGAGGCTGAGTCGACCTAGGGGGGGCCCAGGAGCGGTTGAAATAATCGTCACCGGTGGTGGCCGTGAGCGGGAATCAAACTCGGGGTAGCCGGGTACGTAGCGCGGCGCGCTAACCACTCCACTGCAATGCGTTACGCTTCCACACCCACAGAGACACACACACAGACATAGACAGACACACAGACACAGACAGACACACAGACAGACACACACATAGACAAAACACAGCGCGCTAACTGCTACACTACAATGCGTTACGCTTCCACACACACAGAGACAAACACACAGACACACATACAGACACACACACAGACACACACACAGACACATACACAGCGCGCTCACCACTACACTACAATGCGTTACGCTTCCACATGCGCGAATCACGTGACAGATTTGACGTCACAGCTCACTTGCTGTGCAAAAAATGTATGTACCCACATGGCAAATTTAAAGTTTGTTGCATGTCGGGAATTACGCTAAACATTTTGAACAGACACACATATTCACAACATTGCCTTTTATATATATGGAGATATAAGAAAATAAGTCACGTCAAAGCGTCTCTTTGCTCGCACGTACAGCTATGTGGCTCTAATCTCCTTTGGCCGCTATGAAAAATTCCACAATCCCATGGCAGGAACCAGTTTCGCCATTGGATGACTGAGTGGTTCCTCATCTTCAACCCTAGTTGGATACGACTCGAACAGGCCACATTAGGTACGTTTGCACTTTCAAACATCCAGCCCCTTAACAAAGCTCAGCCGTGGAAATGTCCACATCGGAATTGTCATTTGGCCAAATTAAGGTGTAGTTAACTCTACAAAAGAAAGTGTTTGCATTAAAGTGTGACGTGTTTGTTGTTACTTGCCGCGCTGTTTGGCTGGGCATTGTCGCGAGCTGGGAAGCGGCAGTGCAGCCGGCATGCGTTCTATGTTGGGAACGGAGGAAAGGGAGTGCTCCCAAAAAAAATTCTGTGAAAGCTTTTCTGTCAGCGAAGGTTCGGCTTACTTCCCCCCCTGGCCCTTTTGTGGAACTTCGAGGAGCAAAAAAAAAAAAACCCGTTCACACTTCCTCTGAATGATGATGATGATGAGGAGGAGGTGGCATGCGGATGATCGTGGGTGTCTTGGGGCCAGCAGAGTTTATGTACTTGAGTTAGACTCTAAACTTCACTCAATATATTGACTGAATATCGTATGTGCTCTCCTGATAATTCCGTGAAAACTCCCATTATCCTGTCAATAGATTATTTCAAAAATCCCAAAACATTTTACGTGGAAAAGATGAGTAAAGTGGCATATTTACTCGCATTATATCGCAGAGAAGGGTCAAGCAAAAGTGGACTTTTCGGAAGGTCTCAATTAATTTAATTTTCCACATCTTTTCGTGGATAAGCGATAACGCCCAAAATTGTCAGCGATTTCATCCCATTTCTCTAAAATTATCATACAGGACAAGAGCTAATTCTGTGGATCAATGCAGACAATAAGACCCCCCCCCCACATCATTCAAGGGGGACGTCGCTGTAAATTCGCAGTGTCGTCCGGCTCAAATGAGCTGGGGACGGCGGTGGCCCTGAGCCAGTGATTGGGACCAGTCTCTCCATAGCACCACCACTCTTTACTTCCCGTGAAGTGGTACGCATCTTTTCATACCATAGAGGGATGATAGTGTGAGTCGAACACCAACCAGAATTTATATTTGAAGCCTTCTGAATTTCAGTGAATTCCTATGACCACAGGACCATCCAGCCAGTAATCTACAACACCATCCTTTACACACGTGACACATTTGCTCCTATCTAATTTCCCCTTATGTGTACTGTATTCTGTATAAATGCTATACGTACAAGAGACCTAATCAGATTCAATTACGTACTTTCAGAGGCGTAGCGTGGTTTTTTCATGGACCCCTGTGCGAGAGATTAAAATTGGGCCCCCTGTCCAATTTCCACTCTAATTGTCGTCCGGTGCCTGGGCCCCTCTGGCTTGGAGGTTCCTGTGCAGTTGCACTGCCTGCACCCTCCATAGCTATGCCACTAGTCAATTATTTACAAAGATAGCTCCTTAAAATCGTTTCTTCTTTTGCAGGGGAGCTTTAGCAAATTTAGACACAAAGTTTTACAGTTATGTCTTCTTTGCATCTTACGTATGCAGACAGACTTCCGTATTTAGTGTGTGGCCGTGACACATGCACATTTGATCTCTGACTGCAAGCGGCGATGTCACACAGTTGTTTGTGTTTCATTGTCGCATGCGCGCTTCGGTTATTCCCAACACAAAACAACAATGGGAACGGATATGTCATCTCCCGTTAAACTGAATGATTGGCAAAATATTTTCCTGCTTCATAATGAGACAATCTAAGATGAACCGAGATCTAAATGATGACATAGAGAGGTGAGCGAGAGCAGTCAGAGCACTTTCGTGAAATTGAGTTGGATCATAATATTAACGCCAATGTGTCCAAAGGGGAAGTTCGTCAATTAAGCGGGTATTACCAGCGAAATCGTACAGATTGGAAATGTGCACACCGGCAAGGACATTTTGCGGAGAACCTGAAAAGTTTGCAACGTGACACGAAGGCAAGCATGCGGAGAATCACGTCGAGAGGCAAAAGGAGGAACGCATAGATCGGAGACATCATGCCAGATGAAGAAAGTTTCGTGGGCTCGTGCAGGACACAACGATCCCGACCCCTGACTGACGCCTGCTGTATATTTGGAGTTTGCGTGCCTCTCTCCCTATGGTCGTCCTCCGGTGTTTTTTTTTCCCCCCTCCACATTTAAAAACATGCCTCGAGAGTTATTTGGCTGCTCTACGTTTCGCACGCGATAGGCCACTTCGTTGAGCGAGCATTTGTGGGCAGGCCCTTCTGAAAAAAGAGCTGTGTAGGCTCGGTGTGCCTTACCTGGTCAAATAAAATGAGTTTACTTTTTTTTTTACATTGCTGGAAGGGACTAATGGCCGACAGACAAGAGCAATGATGACGGACGACAAGAGGGATGGCACCCAAGCGGCAGCGGCGTAGTAAGGACATTATCAACTCAGGGGGTGCGGCAATCGGTCAGGTAGGGCCCCAATATTTGATGTGTCTCGCACGTAGGCCAAACATCGCGGCTCCTCTTGCCGAATCGCATCATCATCATCATCATCACCACACTCACGGTCTCGAACATCTAACGCTGTCGGGGCGCTCCGTCTTTGCAAAAAAAAAAACTCTTTGTTCTTTCTCACTGTTGATAACGTATCTCGTGGTGGTGGTGGTGGTGGTTGTTGTCATGGGGGCCCCAACTCGTAGCTGTGGCCACCGGGGGATGCCAAGGTGCCCCCCTGCCCCCCCCCCCCCCCCACGCTGGTTAGGTAACTGCCAAGCAGTGATGGAGCAATGCGACCAGCTCACGGCGCGGGAGCAACGTTAGCTGCTCGCATCGTGGCTCCTGTGGGAAGCGTCGACGGAAAATGGGGGGAGTGCATTCGGCCAGCGGTGGCGAAAGCACGGCCGGCAATTATGAACGGCGATCGAATGGGATTGTTGTTCGCATAAGGGGCCGTCCGTAAATGACGTCACGCGATTTTGGACGATTTTTGACCCCCCCCCCCCCTCTTCGTCACACGGCGTCACAAAAAGTCGGACCCCCCCTCTGCAAATATGACGTCACAAAGCTCTGCCCCCCCCCTCCCTCCCAAAAAAATATATAAAACATGCTTCAAATCGCTTTAAACTATTGTCATTGTAGTGCGTATTTAATGTGGCGCTGCACTCTGATGTTGTAGGAGAAAACATTTATTAAAAAGTCTATTTAATTAAGTAGAACGTGTTGCCTATATTTATTTAAAGTTGCGCATTTTGATGTGACGTCACATTTCTCAAACACCCCAAACCCACCACCCCCCCTCGTCACACATCGTCACAAATGTCTGACCCCCCCCCCCGCACCCCCTCTAGGTGCGTGACGTCATTTATGGACGGCCCCTAATATCACGCGTCCTTCTACGGCCAACCTTCCCAATTAACCCCCCACCCTATTCCTGCAGCGATTGCCAGCCCGAGCTAAGTGAATGCGTTGTCACTGCAGAGCAGCCATGTGTTGGGGGGAAAAAAAAAATGAAGATGTGTTTGGCCGCTTGCCTTGACAACGCAGTGCGACCCTAGCGATTTCAGTTCCTCGCCATTAAGGCTCTAAAACTGACAAAATACACTGGGTACAAAAGGTTCCTATGCCAGAGGCACGGCGACCTGCGTCTCCGGAGACGCGTGCGACTCTTTAAAGACTGCTTCGTCACAGTTATTCGTTGAGGACCCCAATCTCGCATTCACGTGTATTTGCGGGTCTGGAAATTTTGTGTGTGTGTGTGTGTTTTTTGTTTGTTTTAAATGACCGAATTCGAAAAAAATGGCTCTTCTTGTTATTTCGGTTGCTGACCACCGTCAGATACTAATATCTCGACAGCACTTGTGGACAAATAGCAGCAAAGGGGTATTGAGACGTCCCATCCACACGTGCATACTGTTAGTAGAGATCACAGCTGATTGTGTCGTAAGGCAGAGTTCATTTGCAGTCAGTAATACAATCGAGCAGCGGATTGAGCTCGACTGATGATGACGATGATCAATATAACACCCCTTTGGCGATCAGCTGCAGGATAAAAGGCCTCCCCCACACCTCTGAGATTGTTGCAATTTAGGGTCACAATTTGATTTAAACATGAATAATTTTCCCATGTTTATTTCTACTCCTTCGTTTATATTGTATCTTGCAATCAGTCCTGTTCTGGCTCATTCCTTCCACTAGCCGAAATGTCACATTTGCATAAAACAAGGTTAAACTATTATTTACCAGACATCGTGATTTTTTGTGAGCACAATTACAAACACGAATCATGTGCCCAATAATCCATTGCAATCGATAATGAACCGATTGCATGCAGAGTTGTCACCGTACCCTAGAGACACACTCTTCATTGTTAGCACGGTTCACCACGTACGGTGCGAAAGAAGTTCAACATGCAGCACATACGTGTACAAGCAAGGACCTTTTGTCAATCCACTGCTGGATGAGGGCCTCCCCACGTCGGTCGGTGTTGGTTGGTGAAGTTCAGACTGCATACAGCGAGGGAAAAAATTATTTTTGACATGCGTTTTTCTGGATTTTGTTGTTGTTATTCTGTCTCTTACTGTTCAAATAAACCTACCATTAAAAGTATAGACTGATAATTTCTTTGTCAGTGGGCAAACGTACAAAATCAGCAGGGGATCAAATACTTGTTTCCCTCACTGTAGAAGTTGGAGCATAGTGCAGGAAAACAATGGATTTTTTTCCACGCAGTGCGTCATTAATATTATTTCATTTTATTGTGTTATTATTGTAATAATTTGGATGACAGTCAAACTGAGGAATCCTTAGAGGAGGTGAAGGTTTAGTAATGGATGCATCACTAGCTGCAGTACCTTGTGGGGTAGTGGCTGTGGTTAGAACGTCCCGGGCAGTGTCTAGGGGTCAGGATTTCGTGGATCAAGCAACGGGTGTTATATTTTAGACACCCTGCCCCATCGCTATGAAGTGACCAAGTAATATGTCAGCGCAGCAAGTATGTTATTGATCATCCTGTTTGATGTGAGTGTTACCCCCTCAGTATGTATGGGTGCTCTGCAGGTACTCTGGTTTCCTCACAATTTTTAGCATGATCTTAGACAAGAGGACTACAATGCACTTCTTCTGGAAATGCTGATGATGATGTTGTGGTATTATGCACAAAAGCTGTGTGCTTTTTTACACGTGTGTGCGTCTTGTTTGAAAAATCCCCGCGTGGAAACATTCTAACAGGAAACGGATAAACAATCTTAAGCAAGGCGCCTCCTGAATAATGATCTTGAAACTCAATGAGCCTTTCATGGACAAATAAAGAAAAGGGATTCATTATGGCAACGATTTGTAAGGATTCATAAGTCTAGATGCCTGCATGTCTGCAGAGAGGTGTGTTGGAGCAAGACATTCCTTCTATTACATCGCTGCACTTTTCCAATCTGTACAGCACCCCACCTTCTAACATAGTAAACATGCAATAATAATACTCCTTTGTCTAACATAGTGAAACATTTTTAAGCCCTTTGCCAATCCACTGCTGGATGAAGACCTCACCACACACGGTGCATGCTGTGGGTCTTGTTGTTACCATACTTCACCAAGGTATTGAGCATGGTATCAGTTCAGATATTCCCTCGCCACTGCTGTTAGCCGCGATGGGCAATCGCGTTCATAGCAGAGTGTGTTAACCACTGCAGCACTGCTTCACCCCATAGTCAACACACAATACTCCGGTGTCCTAGGAAGCCTTGCACACTGTTTCAAGAGGTCCTGCTTGGTATGTGGGGGCCGTTGCTGGACACATAGCTCTCTCTGTACGTACACACCGTGTGACAAAATCACACGGTGTGCACCTGATCCTATCCGATCTCAGAAATCTAAGCAACACTGATCCTAGGTAGTGCTTAGATGGGCGATTGCCATGTGCTAAACAGGTGCTACAGGCTGCTGCGGGGCTACGTTGTTATCAGGGGGCATTGCAGCATAACCCATTGTTGTACTGTATTACGCTCCTACGTCTATGCTCCCAGCCTTCACCAATCCATGCTGAGCAGCATGGTGAAGTATGCTGAATTAACCTCCACGACCAGCGTGGCGTGGGGAAGTCCTCATACAGCAGTGAATTAACAAAATGGGTGTCGCATGCACATATGCACACATGTCATCTGTTTGAGTAAATATAAAATGGGCATTAATTTGTGGCGGATCGACAGATTGCTGTCTTGTAGAAATATCGGCCTCCATATATCCATGGGAATGTCCAGCTTTAAGTCAGGCATACATTCGGGATGAGCACTGCTCATGTCATTTGCTCAGGACAGCACTTGCCCTTTTTTATTTAGACAATTCATTTATCACGTGACTGTGTACGTAATAAAACTCATCAAGGCAAAGACTCTCCCCTTTCTCAAACACACGCTGCACGACATTCATTCTCAATGGTAGCTCTGAGCCAAGTGCTGGAAATTCCACATTTCTGTGGCAGAGGCCAGCATTAATACGTGGCAATTGTTGTTCATGTCTCACACTGTTGTACCTACTCGATCAATCACCTGTCGAGGTTTGGGTGGGATTTGAACTCGCAATTTTCTGATTGCGTGTCGAATGTACAGGGCGATCCATTTATTTAATAGCCAACGAAAATAACAGGGAGAAATTATAGACGAAACATTTTTTTTTCAAAACCTCGACACGTCTGCCACCGATCTCAATACACTCAAAATGTATTCTAATCCTCCCCTCTGTAAGACGCGGAGCCATCGTGTTTTACAATATGCAATCAGCTGTTGAGAATAAATCGTTTTGTTAAAATCAGTGCAGTATCTATAAATCGATCCCCTTATTCATACAAAAAAACACTACCATATATGCATTACTTACTATACATATGCGTACACATTGTTTCTCAACCCATTGTGACATAATCTCATTGTCAAGGGAGCACACCACCGCATTTCTATAAACCTACAGTTACCGATAGTGGTTTAAGATCCCAAAGCTACTTGATGCAAGTCAAGGTCAAAACCCACAATGCCACTACCACCTGCGAATCCACCTTGCACAGAACCTGCCGCTCCCAGTATAGAGTTATGGAGGTGACTCAAACCACCGCAAGCCAGATCGTCCACTCCTCTGTCATCATCGGAAACACACGGAGGCGTCGCATCCGTTTGTAGTTCCATTTTTTTTTGTTGGGGGTGTGGGGGGGGGGTGGGGGGTTTGTTGTTGTTGGGGAGGCAGGGGGACGGGGGCCCCGTGGGGGGGGGGGGGTGGGGGGTGGGATAGGTGTGCACGGTGCGGTGCGCGAGGTTTGCAAACACTGACATCGAGACGCGGGGCCGCGCGCCTTTTGTGGCGAGCGCAGCGCTCGCCGAAGCGCGCACCTGAGCGCGCTTCGACACCGCCTCCCTCTCTCGTCTCTCCGCGCCGCGCCGCTCCAGCTGACAGCACCACCCACCAACCACCACCCACCCACCACCCGCCCGCCCCGCTCCGTCGCCCCGCGCGTCCACAACGGCCTCCCGACGTTTCCTTTCCTTCGCTTTCCCCCCCCCCCCCTTTTTCTTTCTTTCACCTCCCTCGCTTTGATTGTTTTTGCTTCTCCTTCGCGAGTCTTTCCCGTGAAATCACCGTGAAAGGAAAGTAAACGCGTCTCCCTCTCTCTCTCTTTTGTGTGTGTGTGCGCGCGTCTTGACGCCTCGGAAATGGTTTAATTTGTGTACTGCCTCTAAGTCGGTGGGCATTTGGTGGAAAACGAGTGAACAACGGCGGTATGTGTTTTTTTTCTTGATTAAAGCAAAGTGGTTTTAGGAGCATACGTGGTCGTTGTTGAATTCAAGTCGCATTTAAGTTATGTCAACCACTGAGGTTTCCTGACAAACGCGATTCGAACGACATTTGTTTAACACGGCCCAAACCTGAACCAGCTCCACCTTCTCCGAGTCTCATCAGCAGGGCGTGCCACCGTTAAACAAATGCCACCTGGTTCCCCGGTGTTTTAGGCAAGCACCATCCAAGAACACATAGGAGTCTCAAAGTGCGTATAGCGAAATAGTTCAACAACGCAGAAGATCCCTGCCTGGGTTTGAGCTTCCACGAAGCTCATGGTGCACCTTAAACCACATCCGCACAAACCATTGCAGGTGCGGATACCTGATGCACAAATGGAAAATGGAAAACTCTCCAGTGTGCGATTGTGGTCATCCAGAACAGACAGTATAACATCTATTGACGCAATGCCTGATCCACACAAATGAAGGAGACATCACGGCGATATACTCCACTACTCCTGATGTGGTTATCTGGCTTGACCACCTGAATGTGGAATTGTAGTTGTTGCTCTGCACCTGCATCAGCCATACGAAAGAAGAAGAATATTAATTTTTGATTTAAAGCTTTCGTGACTGCAGGGATTCATATTCTTGGTTCTTTCGGTAAAGTCACGTAGAAGGGAAACAATAAAATAATAAAAATATAAAACAACAAAATTCTCACGACGTTTTTTTTTTCTTCAAATTTTCTTGCTGTGGTTTTCACCCCTGATGATGATTGCTTGTGTTGCAGTCGAAACGTCGTGAGAATTTTATTGTTTTATATTTTTATTGTTTCCCTTCTACGTGACTTTACCGAAAGAACCAAAAATAAGAAGAATATTATGCGACCAAGATTGCTCTGAGAATCCCATTCAATAGATTTACACGTCATAGAATTTTGGTGTATTTATTAATGACTAAGAATGTGTCTCGGCGTCGCTGTGCGTTGCATTGCACCACTATCCGAGTAGTTAACCTCGCATTCAATAAACTTTCTGAGCCAGAGTGAACATCCGACTCCGACGTATTTAATGAATTGAACGAGGTCAAACTGATGGCAAAACACAGCACAAAATACAGCATCTGTTAATACTTGCAATATCGATACAATGCATGAACACATCATAACATTGCCTTAGATAACATGAAACTCAACAATAGGTCCTGGATGAACCAGGCAGCACTGAATAGATATACAAGAGAATAAGCTACTGTGTTAAATAAAGTCACATCGTGTAATCACCATACTGCAGCCTAAATGTACAGCGCTGCACATAACACTGAACTGTGGATGAGATACTTCTTCATCCTTGCTCTCAAGATCGCATTAAAGTTACATGAGTACAAGTCTGACTCGACTTATTCAATTACAAGTAACATTCACAATAATCCAAGCAGCAGGCTTCGTTGTTAACTAGGCCTCATATTTATCATAACAATTTAACAGCATTATAAAGGCATTTACAGCATTATAACGACAATCCTAGCATTATAACAGCATTCCCAGTATTATAAGAACATAAACGAAGTTACAGACAATGCTTCTTAAAGTCCCACAATCAACAGATGCACCTGTTTTCACTGAGACGCTATTTGTGCCTCCATTTTGTACTCTGTGTAATGACTGACACCCTGCCTCATGGCTTAGAGAATCTAAATCGTAACTTCCTGGCCACGTGACCAAACTCAACACCATATCAGGAATTTCTGTGTAATCAACACCCCCATACCTGCCATGGGGCAGAACAATATGTCTAGACATCGCATCATGATTTTGAAGCAAGTAATACTAATAGTAACAATTTGCAACCTTTTTTCCCCAATCCACTTCTGGACGAAAGTCTCCCCACACTTGCCAATCATCGGAGCTGGTTGATCACACTTCACTAATCAGCGAGGGCCTAGGACCAGTTGAGATGTTATCCATGACTGGGAATCAAACGCAGGTCGCCGTATTCATAGTGCAGAGTGCTCACCACTAGAACACCGCTGCTTGCCCTTGTACACTACCATTTAATCAGCGAGAGTAAATCACATTTAATTCATGGGGCAATAGGTATCTCAACGTCATCGTATCCTAGTAGAATTCTCTTTTCTTAAATGGACAAACTTCGAACGAGTTTCAGGTTCACTGAGCCTCGCAGATTGGCCATCAGTTGAAGGCGTGTCCATATAATCCTTTGGCATAGCCGCATGTTACAGACAAGGACCATATAATAATAATTATAATACCATTAGAGCTCATCTAATGTCAATCATTGACATTTCACTACCGCGTGATATTTTATGACAACTATTCAGGCGTTGATGTGCTATCTGTGAGATGCTGGATAGTCCCAACGTAGAGTGGAATGACTTTGATTACATTGAGGAATTGTGCCTGTGTCCACAAATCTGGCGACGGCACTCTGCTCCATGCGCGCATTGCTGTTCGCCACTAATTGAAACCACTGCCTCACTGCCGCCACCTGTACTCATTCAGCAAGGGAGAAAGTGTCAAGATATTGCAATGCTCCCGCAGGGTGCAGTTTGCGTGTCTGCATCGCACAACATTTGATAGATAGAATACTGGATAGTCAGAATCAGAATGTTTCTTTATACTGGAGGAATCCGATGAGCTATAGAGCTCATTTTCCACAGATATCCAGGAGAGGCGGGTCAGAGCGGTACAAAAACAAACAGTACAAAACACGATAAGAGTGCAAAGTAGAGGAAAGGTAAACAAATAACTTAATAAAATATACAAATAAAACGAAACTTTTTTTTGTCTTACTAGGTAAAGCCCACTGAACTGTTAGCTTATTTTTCAGAAGTGACCTGGACACAAATGATAGCTCAAAGTAGATGCTTATCACGCGGAAATTCATAGCAACAAAATAATTTCAGTTTAACACGTAGGATTTCGCGACCAATATTATTCAAAATAAAGGTTTTTGGGTTAGATCATATAAGTATAAATGTGTCGTAATCCTCCACCACCCGACACAGCCAGTAAGGTTTTTTTCACGTACACAACGCGCCAATTAGCTACTACTTCAGTGTAAATCCACAACATTTACAATTTGAATATGATGTTTCGCTGGTGATTACATCCAGCATCATCGGGCGATTTGCCACAATCGTGAAGCAATCCACTTGCTTCCGGTCTTAAATAGATAATGTATTGTGGATTTACTCTCCAACACACCGATGAGCTGAAGCGGTACCTAATTGGCGCGTTGTTTATGTGACAAACCTTACTGGCTGTCTCGGGTGGTGGAGGGTTGCGACACATTTATACTTATGTAGTGGTCGACTTGACGCGGACAACTTTCTTGTTTTCTCCGATACCACTTTTATTACAACTCTTCACATTACGTCCGTGACTCCGTCATTCCGCTTAGCCGCAGCTCGCTCGCCGCGCTCCGCCCGTCTCGCTCACTCCGCTTCCTCCCCTATCCCTCACTGTCCCTCTGCGTCGTCTCTGTCTCTCTCCGTCACTCGATGTCTCTGTCTCTCCCTGTATCTCTGTCTCTCTCCCGCTGTCTCTGTCTCACGCTGTCTCACGCTGTATCTCTCTCCCGCTCTCTGTCTATCTCTGTCTCTGTCTTACTCTGCCTCTCTCTGTCTTGGCTCGTCTCGGCTCGTGGCGGCTCGTCTCGGCTTGGCACGTCTCGAGCCAGGTCGTCTCTGCTCTACTGCTAGCCTGTTCTGTCTCCTATGTCTTCGCTCCGGTTCTCCCCGACCTGCTTCGTTCCAGTCCCAGCGACAACTCAACTCGTTCTTCCCGTCTCCCAAATATATCCCCGTTCTCATTACCAACCAATTAATTAGGCCGCGTGCCACCGACGCCCCACGTCCCTCCACACCTGTTACTTGCCCCCTCTATTCCCAGACATTCCGGCGCCACTCCGCCCTTGACAACAACCCCAGCCAATCACAGCCGTACATCGCTCTCCAGCTTAATTGGCCCGTCATTACCGCACAGTTTCCCGCCGCCACACCTGGCCGGCGCGACGTAACCCCACTGTCCATAACTCGCGCGTCTTTACCATTCCCCTCCTGTATGCGCGTGTTAATCCACTACACTTACGCGATCTAACCCAAAAACCTTTGTTATGATAATAATCTCAATAATCTAAACTCTCTCCGGAAGCCCCATCGTCGTGGCTAGTAGACATTGACCATTGTCGTTTAGCTCCCGAACATATTGCCACGCGCAAGAGTAGACCATTTTAAGTAAGTAAATCAGTAAAAAAAAGCAGCCATTTTCTGTTGACTCTCATCTTAATGCTGACCTTGATCGCAATCTTTACTGGGGGTCGTGTGCACGTGAAAATGTCACGTGGCTCATTTTACTGCACGAAAAGCAAAGGTGCCTCTCATGACAACGTCTGGGCGGTGTGATTGGGAAATCTCGGGAGCACCTGCGCACTAAATTTAAGTGCCCATCCATATCATTGTTTACCAGCACACGGCCAGACAGACGAGAGCACGGGGATTGATTCTGTCTCTGTCTGCGTATGAACACGTGTGCACTGCGGTCGCTCGCGAGTGGCAATGGGTAATCGCTGGGTGGACTTTGATTCGCGCAATTCTGCTGTGTGTGGACAATAAAGCCAGCACATTTCGTGGTATTTTTTTTACCTGAAAGTGCTTTGTTCAGAGTAAATGTTTGTAGAGTACGCTCCGCGGTGGCTGGGTCGCTCAAGGGGGGCAACGTCGCGCGCCCGTGTCACTGCTCTGCTAAAATCCAGAGTTCAAATCCTGTGCCCGTGCATTCCTCGTGCAATAAAACCATCCTATGCGCTGTATAAACCTTTGATAGCATCCCAAGGTATGCATACACTGATGTGTTTTCCAGTCCAGTCCATCTGACAGATATCTTTAGTTTCTTGAGTAAAACTTGTTGTTTTGACTTTCAAGAAAAGCAGCCTTGTGCATGACATGCCCGCTGGACCACAATACCTTGCTGATCTCGTGAAGGAACACAAACCATCACGCTGCAGCACCTTTTTGGCTCGTAAACTAAAAAAGGCGGTCACTGCATCGCGCGGCGCTTTCAGATGCGCTTCCGCGGCCATCTGGAACGCTCTTCCTTCTGATATTAGGATGCCACTGGAGCTATAGCACTTTTAAATCTGGATTGAAAGCTAATTTCTTTATAGCTGCTTTTCGTGTTTAGGTTGTTGTCCTTCCCACGCACCTCCGATTATCACGGTTGGCCATGTAGGGTGCGAAAGAAGTTCAATATACACACGGACAAGGGATTATGGCCAGTGGTCAAAAGGAGGGAACGTGCCCGACAGTGTGCATCGTGAAAAACGGAGTGATGAAATCAGCACATGTGCAGGTACAAGATGGCTTGTGGCATGGCAAGGCCATTAGTCATGGCGATGGCATTGGGGAGGCTTTCATCCAGCAGTCGATTGACATTCACGATGTTTTGTCGAGCATAGATCCACGTGTTCGTCGTCCCGCTATGTGACGTATGGAGGTCAGCCGGGATGGCTGTTTTTTTTTCATGGGGGGGGGGGTGGTGTAGTGACATTGAATGAGTCACTGTACCGGGTGCCGCTGGGAGAATGGTAGACAATGGGATTGGGGGTAGCAGCCCGTTCTACCAGTTGGACCTGTGGGCAAGACACGGAGCCATCTGGGGGATCCAGAGGGGTGCAGGGCCGAGGGCGGAGCCTGGCCATGCTGGGGAGGATAAAAGGCGAGCTCCGATTCCCAGTCGGGGCTGCTGCGATCTGGAGTGGAACTCGTCGTGCTGCCGTCATCGTGATCTTCACCCTCTTCAAGCTGTGGGTCTGGCAGCATGTTGGCTGTCCCGACCTGGTATGGAGTTATCCCCTATGGCTGTGAATTAGTACACTACAGACCAATGTTCTGCAACTAAGCCACCTTGTCATCTAAATTGCTACTATAATAAATAAAATAAACAAATATCCCCTGTATAGCATTAATAGACTATTTGGGCAAGTGCTGTTAGTGAGTACCTATGAAAATTGGCATGGCACAAGAGGTGGTGGGTGGCCAGCACCACGCCTGGTCGCCTCTGTCTCTCTAGTGGTGATGTTTACAAATCGCACCAGGCACTCATTTGAGGCTCAGTCGACCTAGGGGAGGCCAAAGACTGGTTAGATATTCATCACTGGTGTTTGCCGTGAGCAGAAATCAATGTTGGGTCACCAGGTTCATAGCACAGCAGCGCTAACCACTACGATATCGCTCCACACTCCTACTAGAATACAACACACACATATACTGTACACTGCTGTCTCTGAAGCCACTCGTCTATAAAGCATTCATGGACTTTTGAGAGATAAAGAAACGGCTAAAGTACTTCTGTCCCCTGAATTGTTATGAGGCTCTGCTGTCTGTTGAAAGTTCCAGAAAGGACATTCCGTACATTTATGCCATGGCACTGACAACATAATTGGGATGGTCAATTTTTAGAAAGTGTGGGCTCATTATTTCACTTGCTATTGCAGATGTAGTGTTGATAAATCATCTGCTGGGGATCTATTCTCTGACGAAACGTAATGTCACACTTCTCACATGAGAGCTCCTAATGTACGTTTCATTTTCACGTGACCGACGCTGATATCGTAATTAGAATATGATTGGGAAATACAATGAAAGAGCACTGTTTTTTTTTTAAGAAGGACATTATCATATTCAAACATTCATTTGCCGGTTCGGAACATTTTTAGCACAATTACCATTGGGCCAATTTACATAACCAATGGTTCAATTCTGACAGCTAACTTGGTCGTCTCTACATGAAGTGACCAAAGTCCATTGTTCTCTAAAGTTGACGTCAAAGACCCTGTAAATTCAATTCGTGAATACACCACAATGTGTAAATGTTAGAGGCTAAATGTCAAACTTAAAATGTATCTGCGAATGTTTGTGACTGGTACGGTACACAATAGAGAATGTCCATATGGCTTCGCAGACCTCCCTTGCAAAGATATCATGACTTTCCATGTACTTTCAACAGGCCAGATGACGTCCATCTCCTTTGATTAACTTTTATTAAAATTCCCAATCATGTGTTTGACCAGTCATCTGCATATGTAGTTTTACTCATATCAGAAACTCATACATTTTAGAAAACATATCCTTTATCTATGAAAGCCTCAAGTCTATTTTCTGAGGGTCCTGCATTGGGAGTGTTAGCTAGTTTGCCATTGAGAACTGTATTCTTGTTTACGGCAAAAAACACATGAGTATCGAACGAAAATATACGTTTAGTCAGGGACGTGCTTGCTGTACTGCACACTGCTAATCATTTAATGGCCCAGCAGGTTGGGAGTTTCACACACATAATGTTCTCTGTGTGAACTACCAAACTCACCTCCAGAGCAGTGAATTACAAGCATGAACCCCCCTTGCCTGGGTAAATGTTGAAACACACGTAACGGTGAAAATTGGTGCAGACTGAGCTGCATTAGATATAGATAAATTGTCTTTCTATAATATATTTTGGAGCAAGGTCAAAAGGTCATCTCAGTCAATGCCATTTGATGCAGCCATACTTTGTGATCACTTCCTTCCCTTAGACCCCGCGACTGTTGCACAGCCAACACCTGACCTCCAAAATCTACTCTTATGGAGCTTGGAGCTTAAGTCACATATTCACCAATGTCAAATTCACACGAAGTCGGAATGGTCTGCTCTGATGTCGTTAAATAGTGGGTGAAAAATATGAGGGAAAGGTGGGTGAAATGCCTCCTAAATTTCTCAATAAATGTGTAATGCTGCCTTATAAAATGTTATATGAATACAATATTGAGACATTCTTATATATATGTATGTTGAACTTTTTTGCACCGTATGTAGCCAACCGTGCTAATCGGAGGTGCGGGGGAAGGACAATAAACTAAGCACGAAAGCAGTTCGAAATAAATGAGCTTTCAGTTTTGGTGGTTTAAAAGGGCATAACTCAGTGGCATCCTCAAATCGCAAGGAAGAGCGTTCCAAACGGCCGCAGAAGCGCATCTGATAAAAGCCGTCCATATTCGGCAAATAAATCGAGACATTCAGAAGGTAGAAGTCCTCCAACATGCCGATGTAAGACCGCACACGAGCCTGACATCTTCAGGCGGCAGAGAAACAACTCAGTTGATCTTGCGCTGCCCCATCTGCTACACAATCCATATCCAACACCCTTTGATAATCCTGTGTTTGGCCATTTTAAGGATGGCCTTGGTGTGCAACGCGATGCTGACTCCGGTCCAAAATCCGAATCAGGATCTGTATTCATACTGCAGGAAATCCGATTAGCTGTAACGCTCTTTTTTTACAGGTGTCCAGTAGGGGCGGGTTAAAAGGTTACCACAACAAACAGTACACGAACACGACAGGAGTGCAAAGTATAGGAAGGGTAAGCAAATCGCTAAAAAATACAAAGAAAGCTAAACCATTTGTCTTACCAGGTAAAGCCCACTGAACCATAAACTTAATTTTCAGAAGAGAACTGACCAAAAATGATAGCTCAACGGAAGTGGCTTATCATGTGGAAAGTTGAAGCAACCAAATAATCTAAATATTCTAAATAATCTAAATGCATGTTTCACGTGGGCACAACGTGCACAGGAAGCGATGCAGACTGCTGATTTTATGTTTCCGTCCAATTTGTTTTTTGTGACGATCACATGAATGAACGCCTCATTAAAAAAAAATCCGAGTTAAATAAAGTTCTTTAAAAAAAGCACAAGCGGCATTTTGGGGCATCCCTCATAATTCTATACCTAAGGAATACGCAAAAAAAATCACCGCTACAAATCGTTTTTTTTTTTGCGGGGAAGGTATGCGCTGGGGACATTACCCGCTGTCACGTTTTGATTCATGGCCGCTTAAGTGCAGCTCCGATAATAATGCGCCCTCTGTGTGCAGACGCGACTCCACTCCGAGAGCACCTTCACAGATCGTCGCCGCGAAGCTCCACTTGCGTCGTGCCTTGCACGTCCTTTTCACGATTTTTTACCTTGCCCGCAATTCAATTCCTGTTGCGTTACCCGTGTCCGTTGTGCGTTCGAAACTCTCGCAGTCATCAGAACAACACATTGATGTCATCTTAACGATGACAGAGCATATTTCCTTTCCTGCACATCGCTTCTTGAATCCGTACACCAGACCTCTCACTTACAAAGAAGAATATTGCGTCAATGCCCACAAATATTTGACTGATTGATATGGTATTTTGCCAATTTGATTTTATTGTCATCAGTCATTTTCTACCTACTGCTATACGAAGACCTCTCGACATCGTCATCATCACTTACCGTTCTGCTATGGAACAATCTATTTCAATCATGCACATGGATCGATCTCATCGTTTCATCTTTATTGAGGTCACACCCTTTCGCCGGTTTCCTCATTTGGCTACTATTTTGTTACCAGTGTTATCCATCTGCTGTCACCCCTTCTGTGGCAGTGTGTCATGCCCATACCCATTTACTCTTCTTTATAGTAACGGCCTTTGTATGTGAAACCTGGTATCCATGCACCAGATGGGCGTGTAATTCGCCGTAACCGCACAACAATATCCGTTTGCTGTACTGTGTATCCCCCTGCACATGGGCGCCTTGAGGGTGGAGCGAGACATCGCAGCTGAGAGAGAGGGAGGGGGGGGGGAGCTACAATAAAGGGGGTAGCCGAGGAGGTGCATGCTGATCCGGAGCGGAGGCTCTGTGGTTGTCCCAGAGGCGGAGAGGGAGCGAGAGCGTCCTTAAGGTCAGAGGTCGGCCCCGGCGTGAGGCTACACGTGGTGGCGTGTTGCACTGCGCAATATGCGCGTCGTCTGCGCGCGTTCTCCTCCCTTGGAAGTTGTGTGCTCTTCACTGGGGGCAACACTGCAACCAGTTTGGTGTGCTCTGCCAGCCACCTTTTGTAGAAATGTTCCAGATAAACGCAGTTTGGCCTTAAATCCCCTTTGTTTCCTGGTCACTGAGCAACATCGTTCAGCCGCCCTGCATTTTCGCACCCCACAGCCGGGGTTGGTGCTGGTTGATGACCCGCGTGATAGGGGATGGAATGGGTCTGCGATCGTTAAAATCGGTTGCAATCTGGACCAGGTCGGCCTTGGAAAAGTGCTTCATGTAGGCTAAAGTACCTGGTAAAATTGTTCTGGCTTTCTTTCTCATTAAAACAATTATTTAAATCTTCCACAATTAAACGTATTGAAGTTGTGTACATTCGGCAAATAGGTCCATTAAATGTAACAATAGGTTTTACCCTTTTTGGCAATAAAACACGTGTTAAGATGTTAAAATACCAAACAGAATATTTTTTTAATGAATCCTGTCTGCATTAACCACACGTACTTGTGGTGAACATGCAAACAAAAAACACACGCTCTGATAATATATGCATTGTCTTTGAAAACTGATTGGTCCACACCAGAGACAGCTTTCTTGAGCCGAGTCTCAAACGGTGTTAGACCAGATGACGCCAAAAGGCGAACATCACAAAACAATGCACCCTCAGGACTGTACCATGAACACCCTCAGGACTGTACCATGAACACCCTCAGGACTGCACCATGAACACCCTTAGGACTGCACCATGAACAGCCCTCTTCGCCTTTTGGCGTCCTCTGGTCTAACACTGAGACTAGGCTCTAAAGAAAGCTGTTTGGTGTGGACCAATCAGTTGCAAAGAAAATGCATCATATACTACCAGAGCATGTTTTTTGTTTGCATGTTCACAAGTACGTTGTTACGGGAAAGGTCCTGGCAAGGATTATTCAACATCGCCTTGCCAGGCACGCTGAGGAGAGGCTTGCGGAGCCCCAATGCGGTTTCAGGAAAGGGCAGTCCTGCACAGATGCCATATTTTCTATCCGTCTGCTACAGCAGAGGTGTAGGGAATTCCAACAAGACCTACATCTCTGCTCTGGTCAAGGCCTATGATAGCATCAGTAGTTCTGGGCTCTGGGTTGTTCTTCGTGCTTTTGGAGTCCCTGACCCTCTGCTCACGATCATTAAGGACCTTCATGATCGTGAGCAGGCCCGGGTAAAACTACGTGGCTGGGAGTCAGAGCCATTCCCTGTACACCTTGGGGTGCGACAGGGATGTCCTCTGGCTCCCACATTATTTAACATCTATTTTGACCACGTAGTTCGTGAAGCCTTCAATAGCTGTACCGGGGGAATCTCCATTTGGTACAGATATAATGGGAGGCTGATCGATGCCTGGGTGCGGTCAAGGGATGGCTCCCTATTGCTCAACCACGTTATGTATGCCGATGATTTGGTAATAGCTACTCATTCAGAGGAGGAGTTGGAGACGCTGCTGCTGAGACTGGAGCGTGCCACTAAGAGATGGGGCCTTTCCATCAGCCCCACAAAAACTAAGCACCTGCCTGGGTATTTTGTACCATCGGACACTCCACCCCCACAACTCCCAATCGGCGATGGGGCAGTTGTGGAGAGAGTGGAGAGTTTCCCATACCTGGGCAGTGTGCTTATGACCGGCTCCAGTTTAACAGCAGAGGTCTCACTCCGAATAATTCGATCGGCAATATCTTTTCATCAGTTGCGTAACGCTGTGTGGAAGCTACCTGGTCTGTCGCTCCGCACTAAGCTTCAGGTCTTCTCGGCCACGGTCATTCCCTCCCTTCTCTACGCTTGCGAAACGTGGACCCCCCTAATGGAACATCTTCGCCGGTTAGAAACATTTAGGCTAGCCTGCCTACGATCCATCCTGGGTTTAACCAGGCTGGATTGTGTGAGGAGCTCACAAATCCTTGAAAGATCTGGGCAAGGTCTCATCGGTGAGCTCCTCCGGCAGGCAAGGCTGCGTTGGCTGGGTCATGTAGCCCGCATGCCCACCCACCACATGCCGAAACAGCTTTTGTTCGGCCGGATCGAGGGGGCTAAATGGGCGCGGCACGGGCTAGAGAAGAGATGGAGTGATGTGGTACAGGAGGACGTGGAGCTGAGTGGACTTGCCGATGACTGGTACCAGCGGTGTCAAGATCGGCCTCTGTGGAGGAGGCTCGTGAAGGACGCTACTGGGCAGTTGGAGGCAGTCGCCCTCCAACAACAACGGAGGGCGGAGGAGCGACGCTCACAACAACGAGCAGAGCGCCGGGTGGCTAAAGCACAGCAGGTTGGCACAGTTGGGGGCACAGGTGGTGCATCAGCCAGTCATCTTGGTCAGTCGACCCGTGGCACCTGGGTCTGCCCCGTGACCTCCTGTCAGCGGGCGTTCGACACTTCACGTGGCCTCAAGGTGCACATGGCCTGGCACAAGCGTCATGGTGACGTCACCGCCACTTAGTGGCGAATGGCGGTTGTTGTTGGTTAATGCAGACAGAATTCCTTAAAAAAGGATTCTGTCAGGCGTTTTAACATCTCAACACCTGTTTTTTGCCAGAACGTTATATTCTGATACTGGCAAGAAAGGTCTCAGGTCTGCTAAATGTTGCTCCAGCTAGCCGTCCTGCTTCCCTTTTGATGTTCACAATTATTCCACCCTTGTAATATCGTTACCTGTTCAGGTCTAATAGCTCGTGCCGCATTGCCCGTTTATTTTGTGCATGTGTGATATTTTCGGCCTGATATACGGTACTAAAACTCGTGTTCATTTTCATTATCATGGTGTTGTATGCCCAGGTGTACTGGCTATATTATATAGCTTACCAAAAACACACCTCCAAAGACAGATGTGTGACTTCGCTGCAGTGTAGAAATCTGTGATACATTTTTTTATATTTCCTGAAACTATTCACTGCCTTTTTAAGGGGATGTGGTCACAGGACGAACAATGAACGATGTCGCGTTTATAACTGGATTTTTTTTCAATTGAAATCGTCGTCCGCCTCTGCTGCTTGAGCTGTATAAATAACGTGGTGCTCACGGGCTCGCTGTAGCCACCTCCCCCACAGACTCGGGATGATTCGCCTGGGCAATCTGTTCCTCGTCACGGCCTTGTGAACCCTTTGAGGGTGAATCGTGCCCATTTCAGGTACGCCCTTCTGAAGTCCTGTCAACCACAAAATAATATGGGCAATGATTGTCGGCAAATAAAGCGTGGAGTTTTAATAATTTGAAAATTTAAGTTTTATATTCAGGTTGCGGAGTCTCAGTGGATTTCGTGAACATGTTTGTTTAAATCACATGTAAGGTTTGAGCATTGAATATAATTTATGGATATTTATGTGGAAACCCTCAATCCCATGTTTACATGAATTTCTGTAATTGAACTAGAACTAATATCTTGTCCAACATGAACCTTATAGCCTCGCGCCTTCCTGTCCTGTCCCGTCTGCCTAACACACACCTCGCTAGGCCCCTCCCCGGAACGCCACATGTCATGATTGTTCGCTCCCCTGCTCGAGATTCAAATGAACTGTAACAATTTGTGTATTTGATTTCAATAATATTGGCTATGTTTTACCTCGCGGTGAAATGTAGCATCTCCAGTGGCTGCAGAGGTCACAATCCCATTACAACATTCAAACATTTAAAATAATAGATTAACAAATAACAATTGGCTCTCCGGGACGAATTGCCGACTGTTACATCCTGACCACTCTGTGGCTCCGAGGCGCGCCCAGAGGTGGCAATTGAGTCTCAGGGGGTTGGGTGGTTGACAAATGCGCAGAAACAAGCTCTTAAATTAAAGTGTATTTAACTTCGAAGCGTATTACATAAATCTACGTGTTGGCAACAAATAAAATAGTGTTGTTGTTTATAAGCTGGCAAATGCCAATGCTCTGAGTGGCATTACATTGACTAGTTGCAGCATGAGACTAGACGGGAAGAGGGGTGATTGCCTTGTTTGTGTAAAGAGTGCGAATCGGCAGTGCCATTGAAAGCAAGTCTCAGGCCTTATGTGCGAGCCTCGGTAAATCGTCTCTGTAAGCTACTCTGTCAAGTGGTGAAAGAAGCCAATGCCATGCATCTCTTGGTTTTATCGTGGGAAATGGCCATGTGACATCACAACTGTTTCCGAGGTCATCATTATGATGGCATGGGCACTGCTTTTTTTAAACTAAAGTGATTAAATAAGCAGCAGACAGCAATCGGCTTCACATGTAAACATAAAATACAATATCGCGAACCATCAGCCTATCTGGAGAAGCGTTTGTTAAGACAGGCAAACTCTGGACAGGTTTCAACTTCTGAAGTCTCATTAGAAAAGTTTGGCATGTCAAACAAATGCTTATAGCAGTAGCGTAACTAGCGTGGGGGCCAGGGGGCCCCTTGCCCCCCCCCCCCCGGTGGCAAAAGCTACGCGTTACGGCCCCCTTGGACAACCGCCAAAAGCGCCCCTACAGCGTTAAATGTTCGAGACCGTGAGCATCAGAATGTGATTAGGAAAGAGGAGCCGTGATATATAGCCTCGTGCGACCGTCTGAGACGTCAAATATTTTGGCCCCAACCTGATCGATTGCTGCACCTCCTGAGCTGATAATATAGCTACTATGCCACTGGCATATGGGTTTTCTGATGTTATAGGAAAGACTCCTCCACGTACACCATAATGATGGCGCATAATACACATTTTGTGCGAAACAGCCCGCCCATATTTGGACCAAACATTATTTCCATTCATTTTGTAAAATAGATGGTTGTTTTTTTTTATTTAGTGGCTTGCTCACATTCCACCATGACGGGCACGTCATACGGTTTTGTGCACTGGCTTTTGAAAGTTGTACAAATGTTCTAATGGAACCAGCTAAGAGGCTACGTTGCAGAACCCTGTGACGCCAAATCACAAGGCTTAAGGACCCTTGGGCACCAGGCATTGGAGTTGTCCTCTTGTGGGTTGTGCCCGCATTGATACAGCTCCCAATTTTCACCACAGTGGGCCCCATTTCTCAACCACCCTAATTATACACACATGGACTTCTGAATGTCCTCAACCAGGTAGGTGTTCGAGGAGGGCCCCCCCCCCCTAACAACACGATGATATCATTGGGCAAATATCGGAGAAGGGCAATTGGGCTACTGCTTGGTTTTTACGGGAGTGCTTGGCCTTCCTTGCTCGTGACAGGCTGCCTGCCCTAAGAGCCCAGTGCCGTTTCCCACACAACTTGCCGTGTTTGCTTTCTCACTGCGGTCCTTTGGCATGTGAATGGACGGGAGCGAAATGTGTGAACGCTCGCGCGCACACAACATTACTTCTCCCTTTTCAGCCGAAAGTGCAATTACAATGCTCGTTTCAGGCCCAGCAACAAGCACGCGCTATCACTGTACAGTGGAGTTGGCCCGGTGGTGCAGGCGGTACATCACGGCCATGTTTGAAAGACTGAACCAAGACTGTGGTTGGTAGAGCTTAGGTTGGAATCCGAGGTTATGGCCATCCATGTTTAAAACAAGTTCTCGAGTACATTTTGCTGATGGTCTTGGCCCGGCCATCAATTGATACACAAACAATAACCCATTAATATTTAGTTATTCAGTACATTTGATGAAAAAGCTGAGCGCCGAATATAAATGTTTGATTGATAAGAGGGGACTTTACAGAGCGGATAAAAAATTGCTCTCTAGCATTTAGGAGAAGTAGTTTAGTACTAGTTATGCAGTGTCATATTGTGTGGGTCATTCTCAGACGTCATCTGTTGCTCTGCTGATTAGAATATGCAGAGAAAAAAACATTTCTTTTTTCCCAGGCATGACTGATAACGGCACAAAAAATAAAAAAATTTTGGTGAGCAATATCCATCCAAATCTGGAAAACACCGACATAAATGCGAACAAAAAAATGTCGAGCGTGTATTTGTGTATCCTTTGCTTATAGTTATAAGGTCTCACAAGGAAGTGCTTTGTGAATGTACGCTAGCAGGCAGTTGCTAAACATGATTCACCAGCTGGAAATGTCTAGGTCTGTTGAGAAAGCAGTATTCAGTGCTGACACTTTAAAACTCCCTTTGCAATTGCAAATGATCTTCTCTGTCAGCCTGATGTATTCCTGCTATTGCTCATCATGACCATCCCCCTTTGTCCAAATAGCCCACGTTTCTCTTTAATAAGTTATGCTCGCTCTGGCTGGGTGGTGCTGTGCTTAGAGCTATTGACTCCAAATCAGAGTTTTTGTAAGTTTCATCCCGGTCAGGGTTAGCCCATCGTCCGCAATGAGTTAATAAAACGAGTGGCTGGGAATTCAACACTGGGTGTCCTAAAGGAAAACTTATCTCCCTCCATAGGAATGTCGAACTTTCATCAATGGTGCAGGGCTCCCCAGCAGATGAGTACTTATCTAATGTCCCATTTTATATGTGAAGGGGCACATAGACTTGAAGTTACAATTGCATTCTCTACGATTTATAAATACCATCACTCACCGAGCGTCTGAGATGGCAGTGTCTTCCAACTTAGACTGCACTCGATTAGGTTGCTATTTCTTGCGGCTCAAATGGTCCCTGACGTAGGAATGTGGAATGTCCACCCCTAATTTAGGACCACTAATGTTGATGAACAGCACCCAATGTCGTTTGTGACTGCTTCCTCACTGGCAAGGCAGCCAAGCACTCAGTCTGTATGTGGACACTACTGGACAAAAGCAGAATAAACTTTCTATGTACATGCTTGAAAACACACACACCCCGTAAAAACATTACACACAATACCATCATCACTCACCACCCGACGGTGCTGATGTCATCACAGTGCAAGTGGCAGGCTCGGTGCACATCAAGGTCCGTGGGATGTCAAAAGGTCGCCGACGAGAGGTCATGGGACAAACCCCATGTAGTTCAGGAGTTGAGTCATGTACCCCCCCCCCCCCCCCACCAAAGGTGTGTTCGGAAAATAACAAATAGACAAGTCCATTGCTCTACATAAGTAGAATAACATATTAGGCCATCGCCCTTTTGAACAAATGTTTTCCTGCAGCATTTGCTTTAGCAAGCAAACTTTGGGCCTTTTGTAATCTCTTCTGCTGGGTCTACTAGATATTGTTGACCAGAACCAGCCACCAACACTGTAAGGCCCATTCTGCACAACACAGTAGATCCGTATAATACACTCAATGTGCACCAATTGAGAACTCTCTTGGGTCGGAATTGAATAGATTAATGCAGGTAAATGTTAACCGGCTGCTTGTTTTAAAGCCATCAGCCCTATGGGCTTTCTGGGTCGATGTTTTTCAGCATGAATTTATTTCGGAAGACGAAATCCTCGACTGGTTTGAAATTTCAGTCGTATCAGCTTTTGGGCCTGTTAAGCAAATGATGATTGGTTGCCAAATGTCAGAGGCAAGAGTCCTCCACCACCACCAATATGTAGCCGTCTGATTTCGTTGACAGTTAAGACTAAAACTATTAAACTTTTTTTATTTTACCAGTTAAATGCCCACTGAGCTATAGGCCCAGTGAGCTCCGTATCCCTTTTCAGAAGCCACCTGGCAACAAATGATAGCTCAGCGAAAGTGGCTTGTGGGAATTTATAGCAGCCAAACACTCAACGGATGTTTATAAATGTGGAGGGGAAAAACTGGAGGTCCCGGATAAAAAAATCCACATGACCACGGGGAGAGAGAACATGCAAACTCCAAATATACAGGCGTCAGGTTCGGGATCAAACTCGTGACGTCATGTATACTAGGCAGAGGTAGTTAACATCTCGCCACCGTGGCGTCGCTCCTCCACCTCCTGTTATCGCGAGAGAGGCGACCGCTGCCGGCTGCCAAGTGGTGTTGTTCGCAGGTCTCTTCCACGAAGGTGGTCCAACAATTGCTGGGAGCAGCCAATGGCAATTCCACTGAGCTCCAGTTCCTCCGGTCTGTTGCTTTTAGAAACCACTGTTGGGCGTGTTTGGCCTCGTCTACATCTGGTCAGACAGCAGCCAAAATGGTCTCTTTTTTTCTTGAGTCCACGTATGGTCAACGCACGTGGCATCGCAAAAAAAAACTTCATTTATTTGTGTTTTGGTTTATTTCCAATAGCCGCATACAACAATTGGGCCACTTGCGTCCTGTCACGAGACGAAAGGCCACTTCCATTCACAGCTCTCACAGTGAGCAGCGTGACATTGCAGTGTCAGAGAAATGCTCTTTCATGCCATCTCAGAAATGCTGCTCTGAAGGCCTCTTGCCCAACGGTACAATGGTGCTCCTTTATGCTCCGATTAGCACGGTTGGCTAAGTCCGGTGCGAAGAAAGGTCAACATACATAAACATATGCTCTGTTCGCATAGTTTGTCAATCAACTGAAATTTTAGTTATTAAATTCGGAACGTGTTTTCATGTAGCCATCGATGGCCGAGCTGCGCACCACCAACTCTCGCCACACTTTGAGAACCTGGTATAACCACCTTTGGAAGCATGAATCTGAACTCGAGGTCTCGGTTGTTAGCTCAGTGTTCCGGCACGAGCAATAATGATCGTTAAGCCACCCGGCCACCTTGAGCCACTTGCTTGCACTTGTTGCCAAGCACATGGTGAGAACTTTCTTCAAGAGATGTCCTGCTCTGGGTCAAATGCTCGTCACACGATACATCAACTGGGCTCACTCGCAAATGGCACTTTTTAAAAAAAAATATCCCTGCACCAGTTTGGCTCGAGTGCCAATAAATCTTCCCGGGCACCTCTTGGTTGTCTGACACTCACCTGTTCGCATGTGCAAACACGTGTCGCTATGGAGGCCTAATTTTTTCCCACCCGAGCTGTTCTGCAGGGTGATCCGGATGGCTTGTGATCCCCCCCCCCCTCCCCCAATTAATGACCCGTAACATTGTTGTTAATTTGCATGTTCATTTCTGTTTTTTAAAAAACCTTACAAAATTACGTTCTAGATAATTAAATGGGGGGGGGGGGGGGGGGGCGGGCGATGTGGTGTCACAAGACATATGGACCACCCTGTACAGTCTCTCCCATCGCTGGGTGTGTACGCAGCTGTGAACAGTACTGGTCAAAGGCCACTTAGAAAACCAGATCAGACAAAAAGCTTGGGCGCTGACGGTGGGATGACCGGGGCTCTACACGGCCCTTCCCCTGTGTAACTATGGCCACCTTGGGAAGTTTGAGGTCCTCATTCACGCTACCGTGGTTATAATCTGGGCAGCCACGCACTCTGCTGAAGTTGTCTCGAGCATTCTGCAAACGCACTTAGATGTCCGCCTAAAGATCGAGGGTTAAAATCGGGTGTCCTTCAATGATCCATTATTTGTACAACACTTAAAAAGACTGAGGATTGTGTATCAAATCCAGCATTGCCCATGTCACACCCATGTGACCCATTCTGCAGGCGTGGGATTCTTAGATGCCACAACACCCCCCCCCCCCCCCCCCCCAACATTGCAATGATTAAAGTATCCTCGTTTATTGTAACATGGCTGGAGAGTTCATTAAATATGTGCACTCTGGCTACATGTAAGACAAATGCAGCAAGTGCACAATACGTGAATGCGTTGGTGATTAGAATGCGGTTCCTTCGAGTTGGAGAAGGCTTTTTTTTTACAAATGTGGTTCTTGAAAAAAAATCACTGGGGAATTTGGAGACGGCTCTAGGAAGCCCATTGGCCACTTGGCCCTACATTGTGACAGAAACGGGTCCCTTTTCACGTTCCTTTGTTTTACGAAAACAATAATTGATTATTGACTTTACACAATCCTCAGAGGTAGCACTTCTATGTGCTTCTCTTGCCTGTGAAACCAAGCAACCCAGGAGCATTCAACTGATATTTCATATTGACTAAAGGAAAGTATATATGCACGTTGAAGTTTTTTTTTTTTTTTACACAGTACATAGCCAACCGTGCTAATCGGAGGTGCCGGGGCGTAGGTGTGCTTTTGACAGGATATGTCGTGATCAACAATGGAATGGCAGTCAAAGGAGAGAACATGCCCAAAAAGATGAATACTGTGGAGATGGAGGAATAATATCAACTCGTGAGATGGATTATTGCATCGCAAGACCATGAGCAATGGCGTGGGAAGCCCTTCCATTCGGCAGTGTATGGAACATAGTTGTAAATGATGATGATGATCATTTGAATGCGAATAATCATATCTTACCTGCACAATTTGATGCGTGCCGTGAGGTCTAAAAAAAAAAAAATCTGCTTTCAATCTGTGGATCGCTGCATCCCTGCTTGTGAATGCTCCGTCACCGATGGATGAAGCTGTGCACGTGCATTGTGCGTCAGTATTTTCACACGTTGCGCACACCAATCGGACAACCACAGTTTTCTAAACGAGCGTCACGAATGATTGTCGCACGTTGCACGCAAGGTGGAACGTGCGGGTGTGCACAGGTGTCGCGCGCACAGGCGTTGCGTGCAGCGGCCAAAATCGTGCACCTAAGCAAATACTCTCCGTACAAACCCGGCTTTCTCGTAAGGAGGGGAAGGGCGCACTCGCACGCGCGCGCAACTTTCGCAATGTCAAATGAAAACGGCGGGAAGTGCTTTTGGGGATGGTGGTTTGTTTGAGCACAGACTGTGAACCACCCTCGCCCCTCTCCATTGTCGCTTTGGCCACATTGCTGGTGTGGGAAGCCGCGTGCTCAACTCCCACATTTAGAACTTAAACTATTGGTAGTGCCTGTGGATGAACTGGCCCTGCCAAAATAATGAGGAATGGTCTAGCAGGTTCGGGGCCATCAATGTTCTTGTCTTCCCCCGCATCTCATATTAACATGGTTGGCTACGTACGGTGCGAACGAATTTCAACATACATGCAATGGAGATTATAACCTCCCTGTGCTCGTTTCTTAACTGAGACCAGGCATTAGGCTACTAGGAAAATGACCGTTTTTCAGAGCTGAATTGTTAGCCTTATTACATGGTGTTCTATTGCCTTTAAAGAGTCAAAGTTATTTCTCATTTCAATGAGCATGGGGAGTTGCTCATCTCTTGTTTGCAGGTCTACGTAAATGGCAAGAGCCCCACATTCCCACGGCAGAGGTTAGGAAAAAAATGCTTGCCCAGTGACTAAAAAGTAGCATTGATTTAATTGTTTCCAGGGTGGTGATGGGTTTAGAGCCCTGTGACCAGGACTTGACCGTACAACCGTTCAATGTCAAGGCATTGGCCAGCCAGCTGTGTAAGAATATTCCATCGCAACTCGGCGACGGCTATGACGGTGGCAAATTGCTTTTCGGGTCTCCTTTTGGCAGTGTGATCTTTTTTCCCCTCTAAGAACATGTATATATGTAAGCTGTGCTGGCTGCACCCAACCCAGGCTTACAGGAGAGTGCTAAACCATAAGCCGTTACACGGAAACCTTCCAGAAGGCTGCGCACAATCCAAACAAGAGCTGTGCGCCCACAAAGTGCCATCCACACTACAGCTTGCTTACAGTTGTCCTTTCACGACAGGGCAGGAAGCCATTGCCTCCAACGCCGAACTGACGGCACGCACCGCGCGAGTCTTGCCCCCCCCACCCCCCGTGCATGTGCCACGTGGGTGTGATGTTTGGCACTGAATTTCCAGTGGGTATTTTTGTTTTTGTCGGATGGAAGGATTTCTATGAGCGAGGGTTCGTTGTGCGGCGGTGTGTGCACGCACACAGCATCAATCACGGGCCGCCAAAACACCGCATCAGTCAAAGCCAAACCAAGGGTCAAGTCAATGTGTCCCGTGGCTCATAGGAGCAGTGGTGTGCAACTCATCCGTTGGGGTTTTTTCCTGAGCCACTCGTAAAAAAATCCACATTCCCATGGCAGGTACCAGACCCCCAAGACTTCATTTCATCTGCCAAGGCCCGTTGAGTTTTAAGCGGGCTCTGTACAAGAGCGACTGCAGGTGGAGACCGTCGGGTTATGGCAGTAGTCACATGACATTCCAGTGTGGATATGTGCAAGTTAAGTCTTTCCAGAGGATGACCAATGTTGGGTTGTTAAAAAAAAAATTGCAGATTTAATCACCCAAGGGGAGAATTATAGACCGAGCTAACCCCGGACGTTAAAATTTTACTTAAAGAATATTGATTGAGCCATGTGCTCTGACTACTTTGCCACGAAGCTGGGTGGACTTCGTGACAGTCACCTCTGAGCCACACCTTCACGTGGGTCCTTTAAGTAGCCAACGATTGAATGGGGTCATCGGCCAAGGCACCCAGTTAGCACTGCACATTCAACTGGCGAATGATAAAGTGGAGCCCTGACTGAACTATTTTGTGTTTAAACAGATGTGGATTTGAGGCGGCTAGGTGACTCGCAGGGGTAATGCTTTGCCTGTCTCACTGAGCCTGTCTCACTGGTGAGCTTTAACCAGTGAGACAGGCTCACTGGTGGGCTTTCACGCAAATTTCTGCCAATTGATTAAAACGGGTTCAATAAACCAGGTTCCCAAGTCTATTGAGTTGGTCTAACCCTAGTGATCAATAACTACACCAATCATATTCTTGGTTCTTTCGGTAAAGTCACGTTGAAGGGAAACTAATGTTCTTGCCGTTGGTTTTCACACCTGATGATGACTGCTTGTGTTGCAGTCGAAACGTCGTGATAATTTTATTGTTCTATATCTATTTTATTATGTTATTGTTTCCCTTCAACGTGACTTTACCGAAAGAACCAAGAATATGAATCACTGCAGTCACGAAAGCTTTAAATCAAAATTTACACCAATCATGTGGTATAATTGTTTAACATTATTTTAAACCCAGCTGTGAAGGAGGCAGAATTGTATTAAATTATTTAATGACTAGCGGGAAGTACCCGGCGTTGCCCGGGTCAAATAAATATTTCAAAGCTACTCTTAAAAATCTAACAGCAGTGCGTACTGACTGTGGTGGTACCTGCTATCACTACAGTAGTACATGCTGACTCTATAGCAGTATTTATCGACTCTATAGCACAACTTACTCACCTGACAGAGTGGCGTGGTGAGGCCTAGTCCCGTGCAGAGCCTCTGGCCTCGCCTAGATTGTCCAGCCGGCCGAGGTGGCACCTTAGCAGGCTTGGGCTGGGCTGCTACCCCTGACCCCCCCCCCCCCCCCCCCCAGCCACGATATCCCCGGCCGCTCTGCAGTAATATCTACGGCCTATAGTAGTAGCATCTACCGACTGTATATAATCGTAACTGCACGCATCGGGGTGGGGGGTCATCACACAGCGAAGAATTTACCTCAGCGTTTAGTGTATTTTTAAAGCATTCTTAAGGCGAAGGAAAATGTCCCCCTTACTCCCACCGAAGGCGTGCGACTTGGTATGCCCCCCCCCCCCCACCAAAGGCTCGTCAGTTGGTACGGTTGTGCACGTGTCATAAATAAATAAAAATAAAGAAAGCGCACAAAAATCGCACTAAATCGCTAATTAAACTTATTAAAAGTTGACGGATGTGAAAAAGGAATAGCTCTTGCTCACGGTGGGGCTTACGGCATGGTACCTGGCTGTTTTTATTGTACGTAAACCCCACCGTTGGAGAGCCAAATCCTTCGCAAGCGCACGGATACACACAAAGCCACACACAAACCTCGCCACAAACCCACAGACAAATTTTGACTTTCATGTATATAGAAGAAGGAAGATTGGTATGCGATGAACACTTGATAGAACATGGAGAAGCACAGACAGGAGATGCCTATTGAAGTGCGATTGCATATATTGTGCAACAAAATAGACTTTTATATTCTTGGTTCTTTCGGTAAAGTCACGTAGAAGGGAAACAATAAAATAATAAAAATATAAAACAATAAAATTCTCACGACGTTTCGACTTTTTAAAATTGTCTTGCTGTGGTTTTCACACCTGATGGTGATTGCTTGTGTTGCAGTCAAAACGTCGTGAGAATTTTATTGTTTTATATTTGTATTATTTTATTGTTTCCTTCTACGTGACTTTACCGAAAGAACCAAGAATATGAATCCCTGCAGTCACGAAAGCTTTAAATCAAAAATAGACTTTGTTAGAGGAATCGGGTCAGGAGCAAGAATATGATATATTCCAAATTGTTTTACAGTCTTGGAAAAATAAACACAAATATAAAAGGGATGACGTATTCGTTGATAACTCACAGTAGCAACAGCCAATGAAAATTACCTTGCAGAAAATTATTGAAGAACTCGACAAAAGAGGCTGCAAGGATGGACTGAGAATCAAAATGAACCAAATGAAGGTTGCGTGCAACAAGCTCGCTAAATGAAACAAAAAAATTGCTGAAAGGGCGCCACAGGAAAACAATTCTGAGCATGTGTACATCGTGGGCTATTACTGCAAATGTTGGGGATTCAAATTATTGAATAAAGAGGGAAGCCAGAGCAGGATGGAGTGCTGTAGCGAAAGTGAATCTGATCATGAAAAGCGACGTGCCAATGTTGCTCACAGATCGATTTCAATCGCTGCATTATCACCTGCGATGACGTACAGATCAGAATCGTGGATGTGACAAAGAAAATGGGACAAAAGCTGAAAAGTACACAAGAGGCATGGAGCCGATGCATGCTTGGAATAGCAATGAGATGCACGATTTGGAAATAAATGCACACAAGTTCCACAAATCGTATCTAATGTTTATGAAAATGGGCTAGGGCAGGATCCATCACTGGAAATGATGGACGGGACGGATGGCTGATGGACGAGACTAGCCGAAGGAGAGAACATGAAGAAATTGCGTCTACTGCGAGAAGATGATGGGCTCGTGTACTACAGGAGCAAGATGATGGATTTTTTTGCATCACGAGATCATGAGGCCTTTATCCAGCGGTGGATGGTTAATAGATTAAGATATGAATGCCAACTTGGCATTCAAGAAAAATGTTCAATGTTAAAGTGCGCTGATCATCGCTGTTTGAGGCCTTGAGCAAGTGAAGGAAATTCCACATCCCTGTGGCTGACATTTAGAATAGAAATGGAGTTTCACTGAATCAAATCTGTGTAAGGCTTAATGTTAATGAATGTCTCTTGTCGTTATCATTCGTTTACCCACTGGTACTAGTTTGATAGACCACACCCTGCCAATGAGACCTTTTGAAGTCCAAACCTGTCCATGGTTTGTATTGTTTAAATACGGTCACCTTAATCTGAGAGGGCCATCACCGAATGGTGATTGTATATTTTCCCTTCAATTAATTAACAACCTCCCTCCTCCCCCCTCCCCCCCTTAATTTCGTGATGTTTTGCATATGCAAAAGGATGCACGTTTAAAAACATTATTTAATTTTTGCTCACGTTGTAACACGCATTTAAACTGCTGTTTAATATTTATGTCCAGCAGAAAAAATGTAAATTGGGGAAAAAAAATTGATAAGGATGTTACATACTTTTGGGGATTCCCAGCAAAAAAAAACGTTTCAAGATTCCCAAGCAAAAGGTTTTTTTTTGCCAGAAATCACCCGAGTTACGGGGAAATTGCTGCTTCTGCCGGAATGTGCAAACTGGGGCCGTGTTTGTCCAAAGCTCAGGCTGCATGTTTGCCATCCCCTAAGTTCCCATCGCTGGCAGTCGGCACACAGACCTCCGCTCACACCACACACATACCCAGAATCAGACCAAACACCCCCAGCGCCGTGCACACTCCCTACTCAACACCGGCTTTTGAACGCCACGCAGACCGAGCACCCCACTCGCCAGCCTCGAAACACCACACGCAGACCCAACGCACCATTCGCCAGCCTCGAAACACCACACGCAAACCCAACGCACCACTCACCAGCCTTTAAATACCACACACAGACCGAACATCCCACTCACCAGCCTTTAAACACCACACGCAGACCCAACACACCATTCGCCAGCCTCGAAACACCACATACAGACCCAACGCCCCACTCACCAGCCTTTAAATACCACACACAGACCCAACATCCCACTCACCAGCCTCGAAACACCACACAGACCCAACGCCCACTCACCAGCCTTTAAATACCACACACAGACCCAACACCCCACACACCAGCCTTTAAATACCACACACAGACCAAACATCCCACTCATCAGCCTTTAAATACCACACACAGACCCAACACCCCACATACCAGCCTCGAAACACCACACAGACCCAACACCCCACTTACCAGCCTTTAAATACCACACACAGACCCAACACCCCACACACCAGCCTTTCAATACCACACACAGACCAAACATCCCACTCACCAGCCTTTAAATACCACACACAGACCCAACACCCCACTCACCAGCCTTTAAATACCATACACAGACCCAACACCCCACTCACCAGCCTTTAAATACCATACACAGACCCAACATCCCACTCACCAGCCTCGAAACACCACACAGACCCAACGCCCCACTCACCAGCCTTTAAACACCACACACAGACCCAACACCCCCATTCACCAGCCTTTAAACACCACACACAGACCCAACACCCCATTCACCAGCCTTTAAACACCACACAGACCCAACACCCCACTCACCAGCCTTTAAACACCACACACAGACCCAACACCCCACTCACCAGCCTCGAAATACCACACAGACCCAACACCCCACTCACCAGCCTTTAAATACCACACACAGACCCAACACCCCACTCACCAGCCTTTAAACACCACACACAGACCCAACACCCCACTCACCAGCCTTTAAACACCACCCTCACATGCGAGGTACCAAACAGACATTCCTCTGATCCTTTAGAAACTGCGAGCGAGCTGCAGAAGAAGGGCTGAGTGATTTTTTCTCGTCTATTCTTTAATTTTCTTTCGGCCTATCTTTTTTTCGTGTGGAATCCCAATTCCAAACAGCATCCTTTCACTGGGTGCGCGCGCACACACTCGGTCTGGCCAAACCGCGTAAATCCGAAGCTGCCATTCACATGCACACAACCCCCCGGACATTTGCTTTGCAATATTAAATCACCGGCTAATATTTGCTCGCGAGATTTCGCAGGCGGGCGGCTTGTTTGCTGTCTCTCTCACTCGTTTTTTTTTGCTTCACGGACACTTTGCTCCTGGGCGTCTTTCCTACCGTGCCGTGGAAACGGCACGAGTTGTAAGCCACCTCCCTCCCCCTTAACTCCACACTGCGGGGTTTCTCGCCCCTTTTCTCTCCTGCAGCTAAGAAGAAAAAGAGCTACTTAACGTTGTGACGGCACGCATAAAAAAATGCACGTGTATATCCTCGAATGTTGGTTAAGTTACTCGAGTTGCATCATGCCGTGTGTGTGTGTTAATTACTATTATTGTCACGTACCATTTTCAATATTGGTCTTGAATTGTGAGTTGAAAAACAGCTGAGCTAATAAATAATGGAAAATGTCAGTAAATACAATTCTTCTTACGACCTATGAAGAATTTACAAACGTAAGAATTCCTCTCTCTTAACCATCATTAGGACACTACCCTCCTTGAGCAGCCCTGAGCCGCTGGTGGAAATTTCACATTCTTGTGGCAGGGGTCAGTTGAAAGAACAATCAGTAGAGTGAAGCGTAACTCGGAGGGAGCTTCTGTGACATTTAAGAACAGGACCAGCACGGACAACTGATGCATTAATGTAGCTCAGCTGGGCAGTGTAGACTCTCTATGCGAGTTTTTTTTTATATATATCGTCTGTTTTCTCCACTGATTTTACATAACACCAACCTTTCCTGCTGGATTGGAAGGCTCAAATGTGTTTTATGTATATGTTAACGTCAAGAAAGATATCCTTGTAAATGTATTATCCTATGTTCCAAAACAATTTCAGATGAAATACTTTTCAGTTTTAAAGTTGACTTTTTATACGTATATTTCAGTACACAGGCTTATAAAAAACACAACACATAGTATGTACAATAACAATATTCTGTTATTTTTACTGCATGTTACATGCAACATGTTTTTAAAAAACACACGGTATTTCAAAAACAACCTCTACAGCCAATATTTATTTCCCCAGATGTGTGTGTACTTGCTCAGTACATAAATATCCACTTAGTGTCACGAGTTTAATTTAAACTCGGTCACGTAGAACATTGAATATTATCTCCATTTGGCCGTTGGGAGTTTCGCTTGCAGCCGTTGACTCCCAAGGCAGCAAAGTTGTGAGTTCACATCCCTGAGCGGAGGTAGGTTCTCGCGTTTGTCAGTCACCTGCACAGCTGTCTCAGGGTCACGATGGAGATGCTTGCTGCATGGCGTTCGCCGGAGGGCGACACCAGCTGACTGACTTGACGTTGAGATAACCAAATATTTAGGACATTTCATCGGAAGCGGTGATTGATGCTGCTGCGAAATCCTGCTCTCTGAAAAATGGCCACCAAGCCTGCTAGGTGTAGTGTCTCCCCCAGCTTCGAAATGCGATCTACACTCAGAGCGGGTCAGTGCATTGCAGTTGGTGACGTCTTGGGAACGTGTTATTCCGTGCAGCTAAATGGCAAGGACTTGCTCGATGAGTTTTTCAATACGATATTATGTTTCTTAGAAAATTAAATGTTCATGCCAGGAACCTGACTTCCTGGAAAGTACAATATCTCGGCGGTATGGAGCTTTACAGGCGTTGGAAGTTCTTGAGGTGCCCCGTGCGAGTTTGTTTGTGTGTCTGTGAATTGTGATGTGTGGGGAGCCGTGGCATAGTGGTTAGCTCGCACTGAGTTGTGAATCCCAGCACCCCAAGTTCGATTTCTGACATCGGTAGTGAGCTATCTCAGAAACCCATCCTGGTTCTCTCAGGGGTTGACGCTACCTTAACGGGGTACCTGGTGTTGGTATGTAAACACTAGCGCTGTGGGGAAACAAAGGTGGCCAGGCATGGTGCTGGTCTCACCAAACCCCCTGTTGCGCCATACTAGCCTTGATAAATGATCGCCTTGATAAATGGTCGCTTAACAGAACCTGTGCTTAAAGTATTTAAGGCTAAATATAACCTCTGCCAAATGCGTGTGCATATGGCATGGTGAAACGGGTCTCGATTCACGCTTACGGTGGCTTTCAGACCGCAACCATTATTTTCGTCTCCCCCCTCCTTTTCCAAACATAGATGGACTCGTCCATCTGAATAACTGCCAAATCGCTCTCCGTGGTGCTAACGTAAAAAAAAAACCGCCACTTTTGTCAAATTTTCTTGCTGTGGTTTTCACACCTGATGATGATTGCTTGTGTTGCAATCGAAACGTCGTGAGAATTTTATTGTTTTCTATTTTTATTATTTTATTGTGTCCCGTCTACATGACTTTACCGAAAGAACCAAGAATATGAATCCCTGCAGTCACGAAAGCTTTAAATCAAATTTCGTATTTGGAAAGTCGGCCTTTCCACTGACAGGTATTGGATTTAAATACTATAGTTTTATGTAAACAATAGCTACAAAATAAATTAACCCTTGAAAGGAATTAATTTAAAACCTAAACTACACTAATTGTTTGGAAATTAGTGTAGGAAAGAAATGTGTAAAATGTTAACAGATATTAGGTAATAACATTAAAAAAATAAACTAATAGATTTAAATGATTGCAAAAATATTGTTAAGATGGTTGTCAGTGATGGCTGTTTTAATGCGGTTCTGGACGAGCTAGAAAGAGGAAATTTGGCACAAATATCATTACGTCTACGCTCTCAACTTGAAATTCTGAACACCAAAATATGGTATTTTGGACTCCATAAATATGGAGGGGCAATATATAAGTGTATTTGTTTGACTTAGTTTTTTTTAATCTAGACCTACAAAGGTATCATTCGTAGGTTTTGACTGAGATGTAATTAGTCAATTAACGGCGTGCGCATATCACCTCGAGTTTCCTGTTCGGTTGTGTATGCGTGTTGCATTTTACAATTCGGTGTACATGAACAATAAGACCTTTAAAATGCATTCCCTTTGGTACCGTTTGCTGTAATTGTTATTTTTCTTTTAATCACTGCGCCCACGGCGAGTTTTTCTCAACCCCCCCATCCCCACCGTGTTTGCTGCAGGGACTGTGGCCCCCCAAGTCTCTTCAAAGGGGCAGCTCCGGCGCGCGGCCTCCCTGCACCCGCCCAACGGCAAACTGTGAGGACCAACGCCGCTAGGCAGTTTGATGTGGCTCATGGGTGTCCTCCGCGCGATGCGCGTGCGTGCTGGCTGCCCGAGCTGCGGGATGTGTTCGGTTGTCGTACCGTGTGGTGTTGAACTCCTTTCGCACCGTACGTAGCCAACCGTGCTTAATCAGAGGTGCCGGTGGAAGGCTAGCGAGCTAAAGACGGTAGTTCTAAAGCAATGCGTTTTCAATCAAGATGATAGCTGCGGTGGTCTTTTTTTAATATCGGGAGGAAGAGCATTCCAGACGACCGCAGAAGGACATCTGAAAGCGTGCGATGCGGTGGCCACGGTCTTTGTTCGATGGTTCCTCGAAAGCCGCTGCGGCGAGGATGTCCGGAGTTTGCGCGATGGTTTATGCTCCTTGACGAGATCAGCGAGGTTCGTCTCTACTAAGCACGTGGCTCGTATGGATAATAGCCAATGGGCGAGAAGAACGGTGGAGGTGCTAGGCGGATGATTACATCACTGGAAAGATGGCGACAGCTTAGGGGGCACTTCAATACATCAGTCAATTATGGCTGACCATAAACCACGTCGGTGTGCCGTGCTGTTTGACTACAAACTAGATTCGAAGCTTTCGTGACTGCAGAAATTATCCTTTGATTCTTTCGGCAAAAGTCACGTAGAAAATGAAATAATAATAGAATACGACGTTTCGGTTGCAACACAAGCAACCATCATCAGGTAAGAATGAATGATAAAACACAGACACGGGAACAGCATAGGCAGTCACATATGCAGAGAGAGAGAAAGAGAGACACACACACAGAGCGAAACACACACCAAGACGGACAGAAGGACAACGAATCTGTGCCAAGGCCTTAAATAGAGTGGGGAGGGGCCGGGGCAGAGAGAAGACTGCGGAGGTGGGACCAGCGGACAAACGATGGGACAGGGAGGGAGCAGTGTGGAATTCCGGACCACAGTGGCCGGAGGACAGACAATGGTCTAGAGCAAGAAAATCGAAAGTTTGAGAAAGCAAATTTAGTAAAATTAAGAAGTGTAATGCAATGCAACACAGAGGGTCGGTTAACACACAGTTAATGCAACCGAAACGTCGCATTCTATTATTATACTTTCTGTTCGACGACAGTTTTTCAGCCATGTTGTTGAGATAAACTTTCAGGATACTTTTGAAAGCATCGCTGTAGCCGTATCGTGATTTTCCTGCAGTGTCATGTTACGTCACTGGAGTGTTCTTTTCGGTGGGAATATTCCAAGCGGCGCCATGGCAACGATGGCCGACTCGCACCCGAATAATCACCTCAAATCCCAATCAGGAGTTGACTTGGGCCATCATCCGTGGAGGGTCAATACAATCTATACTACTTTGTGAAAGACCACAGTGGTTGACCTATGGATAGCATGGTCGTTGCCACATTTCAGCGGACGATGGGCTTCCTCAAATAATTTCCAAAAATGTCCGTCCTTCAATATGAAAAACACGAGTTAACTTCCGCCCGAACGGGGTACCCATTTTATCAACCCTGGAAGGATGAAGGCCTGAGTCGACCCCCGACTAGCACTGTCACTCACGCAAACTTCCAATGGCAAATGGCAGTGGACTTGAGGGACCAGCCCTGCCCAAACTCATTCGCGTAACGAGACACAAGGCTCTAGACTCAACTTTAAACAACACTGTGAAGAAAATTTTCACGATGAAGACGAGAAAATGTTTAAGACGGCAGAGAGAATGTCAACAGAAGGCCTAGCGGGAGAAAAGAAAACACTGCCCATTAACAGAAATGTCTCTGATTTTTTTTCTTTGCATAGCGCGGTGGGTAAAAAGGGGTCTGGAGTGGCGTGGCCGAACAAAAACCCTCGCTTGTGAGCGCACACCAAAGTGACAGCAAGTAGCCCCTCTCGAGCACTTTCCCTTTACAAAAGCAAACCATCTGCAGAGTTGTTTAAAAAACAACATCCCCAACGCCGCACCATTAGCGCCCCACACACACACACCTCCATTCCCATCCTTCTTTTCGACTGCCTCTGTTTCTTTCCTTACATTTATTTTCTGTCCATTGGAGTTGTTTTGTTTTCTGTCAGGTTTTTTTTTGTCCCAAGTCTCTTTCTTTCTTAGAATGTTTTTGGCCGTTTTTGTATTTTGTATAGCGCCGGTGCGCTCATTGATCTGGGCACGGGGAACGAAGATGGCCAAGGTTCCTCCTGATCCTCGCAGTCTCTCCCCTGAAGTGGCTCATTGCCACACAATTCCAGGCATTCATGTCCCTTCGCCCACTGCTTCACTTCCCACTCTCTGCCCTGTACCCTCTTTGTGTGCCTGCCTCGCTCCTGGTGCTCTGTGCTACGAGTGCCCCTTAATTGGCTTAGCCGCTCAAGGGGCTGGACAGTCCTTGGAAGCTGCTAGACCTCGGGCAGGAGAGGAGACGGGAGGGAATGGCTTCTCCGTGACGGAGCGCGAGCGAATGTGACGTGCACGACTTGCATGTCAATGCAGGTAAAGGATTGCTCTTCGGCTATTAGCGGGGCACTTCTTCTTCTCGCCTGCACGTATCGCAACGCCGGCGCCACAATTCGACAATTGCCGCTGATTTTTCGACAAGGCAAATGGCCCCGATGTCGGTGAATTTCTTTCCTATCATTCGGAGTGAAATGTTGGCAGTTGTCTCCGTAAATCGACAATGTTGGTAATCGGCCGGGTGATGACGTGTGATGTACTTTGGTAATTGTGTGAAGATGTCAATCCCGCCGAATTGTTTCCATGCTCAAATGAGCAGATTGTTTGGTGGTCGTAGTCTTCGTTGACGGTGCTAATGCAGCGGTGTAAATTCCAAATTCTTGCAGTGGGGGACAGTCTCTGCATAAGACAACTACTCTTCCCCCCCCCCCCCCCGCTGTGAATGTGTACTTGTTGTATGAGCCACGGAAGGATAGTGGGGGCTGAGTCGGTGACTGAATGGGATTTGAAATTCCAAACTTTCAGATTTTTTGACTTGAACATTCAGCCACAGAAAGAATGTTATTTATTGGAATTAGACAGCAAGTACAGCGAGAAGAAGGTGGCTGGTGCATACTCTTCAAGTTGAGTTTATATCCCCTTGTGTCTAGTTTTATTACCACATTGAGACATTTGGTGAAACATCTGGAGCAAGCCGTTCCTTGACAGAGCTTTGAGCCTCGCTGAGGCTTACTTGGACAAATAACAGATAATTATTTTCGTTAACAACATTCTTTAGGAATACTTAGTCATTAGCGATCTCTCTGTGTGCCTTACATGCCCTCGCCTCTCTCCACTCGCTTGCCCTCTGTGACTGCTGTGCACACACGGCAGGGTCGCGCTAAGATGACTGCTCCACGCTACACGCAGGCACTTGAGTGCAGCCTGTGCACACATTTTACAACTGGCTGCGAGCACTTCAAAAACGTTGTTTTTCACCAACAATTGGATTAACGGTGTTAACCAGTGTATGCGAGCGGCAAGTATGAAATAGTTTTTTTGCTAAAAGTAACTTTGTGTGTCTCCATGCTCGAAGGAGCATTGGACTTGGCTCATCTGCATGGAAGAAATTCCACATTCCTATGACGGGAACTGGTCGTGTCACAAGACGACAACCGTTTACTTTGCACCAACTGGTGAGTTTTGCCTCATGGGGGGGTGCACGGAGGGATCATGGTCATGATGATGATGATGACCACGAGTTGACTCTAGCAGGGACTAACCATATTTCACAGTGACAGTCATTGCGGTTTGGCAAAAGGGAAACCAAGATTCTCACAAACTCATTGGACAAAAACCGTACAGACTGGAAACAAATAAAACATAATATACACCAGGTGATTTCTATACAGAAAATGGTGAGATTGTTACCACACGCTTACCATGATGCTTTGCACGTCACATGACCTCCCCTAACTGCATGTGTAGTGTCAGTGATTCGGAGACGAGGTTTGAAGGAGGCATCTTCTTTTCTTTTAGAACATTCACGGTCTCGTCGACGCACTCTCTACAGCTTGGTCTAACCTGTACACAACACTAGCCGTCTAACACTGACGGCGCTGCCTGAGACAGCCAACAACTATCCTGCAGCGCAATATCCAGCGAGAGACGGCAACAACGAGACGAGTCCAATCCCATAACCGGCAGCCTCGAGCTCCCGCTCTCGGCTACTTTTATGCTCCCAGCGCTGCCTGGCTCCGCCCTGGCCGCGCCTCCCTTCTCGAACCCGCTAGCAGGTTCCAGGGGCCTCCAGATGATGGGGTCCTCCATGACCCTTGCCCCAGTTCCTCCTCTCCGCCAACACGCGCCGTGCACACGCTCACCGGCGTGTGCGCCGTCTGTCCACCACAGTTGCCGCTGCTGCCCACCAGCCGGCGCTATTACACTACACGTGTATCATGCGCACCGCTTTGTTTTCGATCACGAACTCAAAATATGATCTGGCCACAATTTTGACGCCCATTATTTGTATAATTAATTACTTATTACTCTGCATGCATTTGTAAGTTTTCCATATTTAGAGCCGAGACGAATGGTTACGAGGACATGGGCAGTCCACTGCACATACGGTGTGTATAGGTATATATTCGTACAAGAACACACAGGGAGCCAAACTGAAACGCCATTAGTGATGATGATTATGATTTCCTTATTACCCAAGCTCACAGGTCCAGACTTGACACTTTTGGGAATTGTGAGAGTTTGATGATGACTGAAACCTGGGGATTTACTCTCTTTGTTTTAATGACAACGTTTACCTGCACTATTCACAGGGCAGAGCTTATATATAAGTCAACAAACAAGTACGGAACGCTGCTTCTTTCCATTGATGGGCCGGAACAAGTGGCCAAAATTCATTTTTTTTTTTATCAAAGGGGAACGCATTGCTATTTGGGTAACCTCTGACTCCCCATAAATTTGTACTTATTGTATCGACGCCAAAGGAATGATGGCTCGTGCTGACACTCTCAACCGGGATTTAAACTCGCAAGCCTTCGGATTGCGAGTCGAGTGTGTGTATGTATAACTTCTTTCGCACAGTGCATAGCCAGCCGTGTCCATCTGAGTGATGGAACCGCAGCGCCATCTCGGAGCTCCTCGTTCCCGTGTTTATTCAGCTTCTGATATCTGCGGAGCAGTGGCTGTGGCTGTGCCTGCAAGCACGCCGCGTTAACTGACGGGCGGGGGGGGGGGGAGCAAGGCGAGTCCCAAGGTGTGTGTTGTGCGTTGCGTTTAAACACGAGTCCCAAACACGCGCTTATCCAAGCAGACGGCGCGAACATTCCGTCTCGGGTTACAGGCGAGAGACGCGCGTCTGTCAGGAGCGGCGCGATGCTTCGTTACGGCAATGAGCGTCTCGCGTTACCAGGCCACACCGCGGCGCACGGAGAGGTGAAGTGCGTTCAGGTGACGCGACCGTCATCGCTCGCTCGCCGGCGACCAATAAACTGGCGGAGACAAATTGGACGTGCTAAAGATTGGGTTATTTAGGATGAACGATTTAAATGACGGTGTTAAGTAAAGGGACTGCTTTTTTTAGTCAAGGTGTATGGAAAGATAATGGTGGGGTGGCAAGATATGGCACAAAAGGCTAGCGCATTTTGTGCCAAAATCACTGAGCCAACATCGCTCAGCTCCTGAGTTAAAATCAAGGCTCCAGCTGCGGTTAAAGCAGGTTATCAAGTGTAGTGTGGTGATACTCCTATCCCGGTCACCAATGACTACACAAAACATAATATAATTAGGGGCTTTTTTTTCATTTCATGCTCTCTCGACCAGCTCTTTGGGCTGAAATGTATAAATATACTTGATGACTGGCATGCCGTGAGCCATTTTTAATAGCGCATGATGGCGTGCCAATTTGTTTTTGTGCGAGATCTATCTTAGTGAGTGAAACGTCGTTATGGAATTGCGTCTCGTAAGACTGTTCGCTGGCTTGATGTGATGCTGCTGACTAATCCAGCACTTAAGAGGTGGGGTTGCTGAATCCTGTGGAGATCATGTCTACCCACTCGCAGGTGCAGTGAGGTTGCATGTAGATGGCAACACGGCAATGACGTTGCCAACCTATCTGTACAGATGTTTGAGTTAATGTTATCGTTCCAGTGCTCTTGTTTTCCGAGAAAATCGTGAGCGACGTGACTAGTTTCAGGAGGGTCCTGTCAAGTGTTTGCAGTAGGGGGGTGATGATTGGCACGTATATTCAAATTGAGAAATTTGCCAGTGATTTTGTTTTTCAAACGTGGGAAGTGTATCGACCTTGTACGTGTAGGTTATCTGCAGGTGCTCTGGTTTCCTGCAAGCTGAAGCGTTATTCGCAGAAGAAAAAAAAACATTGGCCAAATGTGCGAAAATTACGGCTGTCGCATATTTTCTGCCGCAGAAACAACGGATTCAAATGTCCTTGTTAATGCACTAAGAATAATAATAATAATCGTTTGATCAGCTGTCAGCTATTGATCATGCATCTCAACTGGTGGCAATGTCCTCCTAGCCTAGGAGCCCAGCTTGGGCGCCACCTCTTGCTCATCCTTGGCCATCTCTGAAAAAAAAACACCCGAAAGGCGCTAACCCCAACACTCCACTCGAGTTGATTCTTCCCACCCGCAAATCCAACACGGGCAACCACCCAACATGGACACTCTTGCGCGCCTGATCCTTGTCACTCGGGGCCGAATGTCTCCGCTCAATATTGTCCGGGTCACTCATAGACCTGAAGCAGTGGACGTTTGACAAGGCAAGCCACAGCCGCAGCGAGAGGCATATACCGCACGTGGTGTGACGAATACGGGAAAAAAAATATTTTCCAGGTCAACGACACAGACGACAAGACCTAGGCTGAGTGGAAATGAAGCCCTGATGCCACCGAATCCGCCCGAAGGACTGCGTGGCTGGAGCGCAGGCTGCGTGTTGTTTAGCGTGTGCGCCTCCTAACGTTTCGTTCGACCCCGCTGGGCTCTCAAAAGCAGTGACAGCCCTTGGCACAGGCAACTTCGCACGGTGAATACTGACAGAAGCACATTTATTTAATTCTGCTTTGTACATCGCGTACACTTATCCCCTGGGGCGTGGCCGCTCGCCCAAAGGCGCCCCCCCCCCCCCCATGAATGAATGAAGGTGTTCAATTACAGCGCCGTTCGATAGGTGGCAGGTAAAGTTACGTCTTCGCCCAGGCAGAATGGGGTGCGCAAACAGGCGTTGGTTCTTATCTCAAAGTGTAAGAGTTGTTGGCCGCACGCTAACGAGCTGCGCGTGCAATCGCGTGCTCGGGTGAGGGTGGCAGAACGAGTTAAATGGCGTTGTCGCCAAAGTCTGCTGAGTTCAATTTACGCTGGCGTGGAGGACGCTTTGTGACTTGCGTTTTTGTACAGCGCCACGTGTGATGTTATTGCCTGTCGATTGTAATGACTGCTCTTTTTAAATGAATACAAAGTATTACCAAACACCCCACTTTTGAAGTGTGTGTGTGTGTGTTTTTTTTGTGGAACTTTGGCCTCGGGGAAAGAACCGATTAAGATGTTTGAACGGTGCAGTTGCAAAGTGATTGACTTACGATTAAGAATGTTTCGAAGTTCCCTGTGTGTGGGAGTGCTCATCAGCCCCCTCTGAGTTTCATAAGTTGACTACCACATTTTAAGAGATTAACGGTTGTCCTATATATAGAGACTGGCCCTTGACATAGAACACCCCCCAATCTAACATCCAACGGGATGCTGCAACACTGAGGGAGTATAAGAAGATCTTGGAAAATCCAAATCTCCCTCCGCTGCACATCAACATAACATTTCCACCAAACCCTCCCTACTGAAAATCGAGAAGTCAATTTTGGACACACGCCCTCGACTCTTCTGTGAGCCAAAAAAAAAAAGGACTCCGGTTGCCAACCAAATGGCGCGTGACGTGGGGACGCGGTGGTGTCCCCTAAGAAGGAACCGCACTGAAGACCCGGACGAAGGCACCACAGCCCTAGTTTATATCTGCCGCACTGACGACATTGGGGACGGCTTTCAACAAACGTCACAACAACAACAACAAGACGGGGAAGACGATGCTGTGGATATTGCCTCCATAAATGGAACGGTCAACTTCTTTCCAGACTGCGAAAGCGGCCTGAGGTGCAATCCATCGGGCACAATACCGCCGACTGTTCGCCAAATACAAAAAAAGTGTACTCTGGTGAAACGTAGATGTACATGTTGAACTTCTTTCGCACCGTACGTAGCCAACCGTAATCGACGGTGCGGAACAAGCGGCCTCCACTCAGCTGCCCCAGGTGCCATGCAATGCCTTTGCACGTTTAAAATGCAATTGTAGTCTGTTTTTTTAATACGACATACAAAAGAAGGAGATTTCCACCAAATGGCAGACAACCATCAATGAAGGTGAGCACACTGAACGAAGCTGGACAACTTTCACAAGATGGGATTCATTTCCATGAGGTTACCGGAAGCTGCACCATGCTGAAAAGGATAAGCAATCGACGACAATGAACTTGAGTGGTCTACTTTGCCAATTAAAAAAAATGTTGTATCAATGGGCTCTCACCTGCCTTGTTTCTAAAATATCACAATTGTCTGCCAGGACGTAATGTTTCTCAACTATCTACCCTCGTCAACCTTTGCCATCATCGTCACCCACCCCCACCGTCTTCTACCTGACATCATCATCTCTTTAGTGAACTCCATGTCCATCATAGACTGATGGTAGTGGGACTCTTTAGCATGGGTAGAGTGTTTTCCGTCTTTAGAAGGAGCAAGAGTACGCACATGATTATATCCCCTACCGCATGTGCACGTGGAGTCGGCTACGTCTTTCTTCAGCGATTTAGGCGTTGCCATTGGCCAAAATGTGTCGATGGCGGACGGTGAAAAGTAGCGTCCAATTAATTGAGCATTAACTAGCGACGTGTATAGACTTGGCTTATGCTCGACTGACTTCTGTGAGCGCACATGGTCACGTGCTGTTTACCACTCGATGGTTCGACCACCGTTTGACCCACGTGGTACAAGTGCCACATTGTCAGCGTGTTTTTCGGAGTGGACGATGGCATCCTTCACGCGGCCCGCTCTGTTAAGTGAGAAATCACGACGGATCGCCGCCGCCGACGCCGTGACCAAACATCGATCATCGATCTCCCGGTCTCCACAGCAACAGAAACGCTGAGTGCATTAAGTCAAAACGTCGACGCCAACGTCGACTTAATGTTCAACTATAGTAACCAGAATCTAATGCAATGGCGTTTTTTGTTTTTGTTTTATCACAGTGGATTACGCTGCCAACGAGCCGTTTCGAGAAGGAGTTATTGACTTTTTTATTTTAACTTGCGGCACAGCAACAACAACAACAACAAACTGCAGACAAAGATTACCCAGCACTATTCAACAAAGGTCAATCCCATGGTGATCTCAATTCTGCCAAATCAACGAATCAAAATCGATGAACAATTAAATATGTTATGTACAGTACTGAGGATATATTAATTATTATTGTAATTATATAAACACCGCTCTGTGAGCCAAACCCAAAGTCACAGCAAAGCCACAGGTACTTTCCAGCGTGCCTTTTTTTTAAATACAGCTCCATTGAATCCAAGGAAGTCCTTCGCACTGGTTGAGTGATGCACGTCAAGGGACTTTTGAGTCCTTTCCAAGCGTAATTACACACTGCACACAGCAGGCGTGTGCGCTGCTGAGGAGGAGTGCTACGAGATGCCTGCACGGTCTGGCCCGGAACCCGAGCGTATGAAGTGAGACCGGCAATGATACGACACTTGGCCTTGCCAGCTCACAAACACGCTTTCCCTGTTTACCATCTCGTGACGTTCCCCATCAACAGCCAGCCATTAATTTCACTTTAATAACAGACCGCGTTCAATATGCTGCTGATGACGATTATAATAGAGGTGGCTGGATGGTTCAAGGCGACTTCCTTCTTCTGGACATCTGCGGAAAAAAGAGCTTCATCGCTCTTCGGATTCCTACAGTCTAAATAAAGGTTCTGATTCTATGGGTCCGGTGCCTCTGGTGTTACTTTGGCTAAACTTTAGATACAGAAGTCGTTTCAAGTCGTCCTCCAAGCAGCCGTAAATCATATAAATATATCTGAATGTGTGTGTGCTCTGGGGAAACAATTTGTTTTTATTTCCAAAAGTGTGTGTTTTAAGCAAATGGTGGTGATTTGGTGCTGTTACCGTTCCCACGTGGGTCTCATGATACGAATGCCAAGCAGTGTGGCTAAAGCGAAAGAACTCGACTTAGGGGCCGGTCATAAATGACGTCACGCGATTTTTGACCATTTTTGACCCCCCCCCCCCCCCCCCCATCGTCACACGGCGTCACAAAGTCAGATCCCCTCAAATATGACGTCGCAAAGCTCTGCCCCCCCCCCCCCCGTAAAAATAAAACATGCTTCAAATCACTTTAAAATACTGTAATTGTAGTGCGTATTTAATGTGGCGCTGCACTCTAATGTTGTAGGCGAAAACATTTATTAAGAAGTATATTTAATTAAGTAGAACGTGTTATCTATATTTATTTAAAGTTGGGCATTTTGATGTGACGTCACATTTCTCAACCCCCCCCCCCTCGTCACACATCGTCACAAATGTCTGACCCCTCCCCCCCCCTAGGTGCGTGACGTCATTTATGGACGGCCCTTTAAACAAAATCGTAATGAGCACATCCCGTGAAGATCCAATGTAACGTATTATTTATCTCTAATTAAGTAAGTAGCGATTGATTGAGCCAGTGATTCAAATTGTTGAAAACCATTTTGCGATACATCAATCAAAGTACACGGTAAAATGATAATTGTTTTTTTTTACCCTTTTATCTAGCAACAAAACTGACATCTTTTTTTACAAGGAGTCATGTTTGCATTGACCACAATACTTGCGGTCGGAACGCAATCAAAAAACAACTCTGATAATGTATTGGCACTGTCCCTGAAATTGATTGGTCCACATCCGAGACAGCTTTCTTTAGAGCCTCGTCTCACATGGTGTTGGACCAGAAGACGCCAAAAGGCGCACAACTCAAAGACAATGTTTCGATTTAAAGCTTTCGTGACTGCAAGAATTCATCTTCTTTGGTTCTTTCGGTAAAGTCACGTAGAATGAGAATAAAATAATAAATTGATAAAATAAAATAACACAATAAAATTCTCACGACGTTTTATTGTGTTATTTTATCAATTTATTATTTTATTCTCATTCTACGTGACTTTACCGAAAAAACCAAAGAAGATCAAAGACAATGCACCATCAGAGTATGAGAGCTCGGGGTAAGCATTTACACCATTGGCAAATGAGGTTTCCAATGGTGAAAATACACGGTAAAAATTGATTATTTCTAGATGGTATATTTATTTATTATACCATAGGTTCTGCAGCTTAACACCACGTGACATTCTATAGAATCACACGAACCCTGCATGTGCCACTGAGGAAAAAAATTGCATCGTATAATTGTGCAGGGGGTGATTTCTATTGCTGGTGGCTCTGATGTAGAGTGGATTCATTATCATTGCCGAAAGTGAAACGCTCAACAAGCCGGCCATCCAGCACACAAAGAGAGCCTCCGTTTTTGTTACAGCATTGATATGTCCAAATCCAACACGTTCTGTAAATGGTGACAACTCATCAATACAGAAAAGAAATTGCAGGCTGGAAACATTAATTACAGCACGCAAAAGTGTACTGCTCACAAACAAAAAGGCATGACTCCCATCATACCTTGCGCGTGCATGCCATGTGTAATGCTCTCAGCTTTGTTTAGACCAACAACTCAAAAAGAGCTGAAAGTGTAGCCGTCCCAACAGGCAGCACTGTAAAACAAAGATATGTGCACAGACCATATGCAAACACACACACACTGCGCATACGCTGCACAACATTAAAGTTGTTTCAAATATATATAGTTTTAATATTTGAATTGCAATATTGCCACACGCAGTTCTGGACACAACCGTTAGTGGGGTGTGTGGTAAGTGTTTAGGAATTGATTACTGGCTGTACCAATAACTATACATCAACGGCTCTTAAATATCTCTTGCTTTGATGAGCCAGTTGCATTGGCTTGGCATCATGTGATGCACTGTCCAGTGTCCCAACTTAGGGAAAGTGAGTCATGAACTGCATTATATTTCTTCCCTTTGGCAAAGCAATCCTTTGCTGGATGAAAGCTTAACCATGCTGCACCATGCTGGTCAGCATTTGTGGTGAAGTGAAGGGCCTTGGTCCGAGAGTGGGCTAAGATTTCATTCGCTACTGATGTCTGCCGCGAACAGGAATCAAACTGGGTTTTTACAGGCTTGATAAAAAAATAAATGTTATTTTTATTTTATTCAGGTGTGACCGTGTGTGCCTTGATCACCAAGTTGTTGCTCAAGTCGGCCTCCTTTCACCCGGTCTCCATAGACCACAGGCAAACGGCGAGTTAGGAGTGAGAATGGAAAGATGGTGAATGTTACGTGATGCAGTGACGTAACTACACTATCAGCTCAGGGGATGCAGCAATCGCTCAGGTGGGGCCACCAATAGAATGATGTTCGGTTTGGCGTCCTCTGGTCTAGCACCATTGAGACGAGGCTCAAAAGAAAGCCATCTCTGGTGTGGACCAATCAGTTTCAAGGACAATGCATATATTATCAGTTTTTTTTTTGCATTTTGACCACAGGTATTGTGGTTAATGCAGACGGGATTCCTTGTAAAAAAAGGTTTCAGTTTTGTTGCCAGAAAAAAAGGGGAAAAACTCTACTATTATATTTTTGTACTTGCAAAGGAGGTCTAATGATTTAAATGAAGGAATTTTCATTAAAAAAAAAACAATTTAAACCGCGTTTAAATAAGTTTGTGCCCTTTAACACTGAAAACCTATCTCATTGTGGCTGTTAATGGGGCCCCAACTCGTAACCTTCGCCACCAGGGGAGGGGGGGGGCAAGGCACCTCCTGCCCCCACACTCTTTGCGCAACTGCAGCGGGTACAGCTGTAATGCTCGCAGATTGCGACTGCACCATACTCTTTGGTTCTTTCGGTAAAGTCACGTGGGTATAACAATAAAATAAATTAAATCACGACGTTTCGGGCACAACACACAAGCGTCCGTCATCAGGTGGGACAACCACAGCAAGAAAACAATTGCTGAAGTGGTTGTCCCACCTGATGACGGACGCTTGTGTGTTGCGCCCGAAACGTCGTGATTTAATTCATTTTATTTTTTATACCCACGTGACTTTACCGAAAGAACCAAAGAGTATGGATCCCTGCAGTCACGAAAACTTCACATCTAGATTGCGACCGCATCAGCTGCTTGTCTTCCCTGCAGAAGTAGCAACGGTTGGCTACGTACGGTGCGAAACTGGTGTAGTTAGCCGGGTGGTGACCACCAGGCGAACTACACCAGTTACAATGTAACTAGTGTAGTTAGCCGGGTGGTGACCACCAGGCGAACTACACAAGTTACAATGTAACTAGTGTAGTTAGCCGGGTGGTGACCACCAGGCGAACTACACAAGTTACAATGTAACTAGTGTAGTTAGCCGGGTGGTGACCACCAGGCGAACTACACAAGTTACAATGTAACTAGTGTAGTTAGCCGGGTGGTGACCACCGGGCTAGCTACACTAGTTACCACGTAACTGCTACTACAGACTGGGACCAACGACTTCGGCCCGGGTCCACGTGTTGGAGACTCGTTGAACGGAGATTGTAGACGAAGGGTTTCTTCCAGGATGAACAACAACAACGCCGGTCCCTCTCGGGACCCGGCTTATAGTCTCTGCGGCGTGGCCGGCTCCACCCTTGGCCACGCCCACCTTCCAGAATCCTCGGGACGGATCTGGGTCCCAATCACGTGACCCCTCCCCCCCCAAGGCCCCTTGGCAACTTAACTGGTCACGTGTCCTCAACCAGAGTGCCATGGCCTCACACAACCTCATCCTTCGGTCGGCACCCACACGCCCCGTCCTGTAGGGGTCGGCACTGCACTTAAGGCGTGGTGCCATCCAGCGCTATTGTTCAGCACACACCGGGCCCCTCTAGGGCCGGTACTGCACCCACAGCCTGTTGACATCCAGCGATGTCACTTCACACACACATACACAGCTTGCGGTGCGATTAACAGTGGCATTTTCTGGCCGTTGCTGCTGGAGCTTCTGACGCTGTGGCTGATGCTGCCTGGGGTATGTTGTACGGCACTCGGTTCCTTTCGCGCAGCAGGCGAAGCGCTCTGCGGCACTCATTTCAACGACCTCCTGAGAGCGATGAAGAGCCGAGTGAACCCCCTTGAAGCACGCCGAGTCGGCGGCTCATCTCTGAGCGTCTGCTCGCCGCCACGGCGAGGAGTGGTGCAGCAATAACCTGCCGAGCCTCCTCGCACGCCCAGATGGGTTCGTCGGGACTGTGTGGCTGACACCGCCCGCCAGAATACAGTGTTCACAATCGCACTGAGATATCGATAAGTAGCCAGTATCACCAATTAAAAGGAAACCACAAGTGCAGAGCAGAGTTTGCAAGCAGCGTGTTTATCCGGCACTGGCACTCATCCAAGCAAAACAGATCGCCTGTCAGTGTGAGAGCGTGCGTGTGTGCGTGCGTGTGAGAGCGTGCGTGTGTGTGTGTGAGAGCGTGTGTGTGTGTGAGAGCGTGCGTGTGTGTGTGTGTGTGAGACGGTGTGTGTGTGTGAGAGCGTGTGTGTGTGTGTGAGAGCGTGCGTCTGTGTGTGTGTGTGTGAGAGCGTTCGTGTGTGTGAGAGCGTGTGTGTGTGTGTGTGAGAGCGTTCGTGTGTGTGAGAGCGTGCGTGTGTGTGTGTGAGTGCGTGTGTGTGTGAGAGAGCGTGTGTGTGTGAGAGAGCGTGTGTGTGAGAGAGCGTGTGTGTGAGAGAGCGTTCGTGTATGTGTGAGAGCGTGCGTGTGTGTGTGTGAGGGCGTGTGTGTGTGAGAGAGCGTGTGTGTGTGAGAGAGCGTGTGTGTGTGTGTGAGAGCGTGCGTGTGTGTGTGTGAGAGCGTGTGTGAGCGTGTGTGTGTGTGTATGAGAGCGTGCGTGTGTGTGAGAGCGTTCGTGTATGAGCGTGCGTGTGAGAGCGTGGGTGTGTGTGTGAGAGCGTGTGTGTGTGTGTGCGTGCGTGTGAGAGCGTGCGTGTGTGTGAGAGCGTGCGTGTGTGTGAGAGCGTGTGTGAGCGTGTGTGTGTGAGAGCGAGCGTGTGTGTGTGTGAGCGAGCGTGTGTGAGCGTGTGTGTGTGTGATAGCGTGTGTGTGTGTGAGAGCGTGCGTGTGTGAGAGCGTGCGTGTGTGTGAGAGCGTGCGTGTGTGTGTGAGCGTGTGTGTGTGCATGCGTGTGAGAGCGTGCGTGTCTGCGTGTGTGTGTGCGTGTGTGGGAAGCGGTAGTGTAGTGGTTAACGCGCTACGCTACGAACCTGGCGACGCGAGTTCGATTCCCGCTCACGGCCAACACCAGTAACGATTATCTGAACCGGTCCTGGGCCTCCACCAGGTCGACTCAGCCTCAAAAGAGTACCTGGTGCGATGTGTAAACATCGCCACGAGGGAGACAAACGCGGCCGGGCGTGGTGCTGGCCACCCACCCCCTCGTGTGCCGTGCCGGCCTTTATAGGTGCTCGCTAACAGCACTTGCCCCTACAGTCTCTTTAAGGGTATGCGGGAGATCTTTTGTATGGGGGAGCGGTAGCGGTTCGCGCACCGCGTTACGAACCCGGCCACCCGAGTTCGACTCCCAATCACGACCAAATATCTGAACCCGACCTGGACCTGTCCTAGGTAGACTTAGCCTTAAATGAATACCTGGTGCGGTGTGTAGGACTGTGGAGACAAATGTGGTCAGGCGTGGTATTGGCCACCTACCCACTTACGTGTTGTGCCGGCATTGATTTAGAGGTGCTTGTTAACAGCATTTTCCGCGACAGGCTTTTAAGGCTATAACGGAGGTGTACTGTGTGTGTGTGTGTGCTCTCTCACCCCAGCACCTACAGGAGCGTGTATGCGAGGGGAGTTTTCGTAACTGTTCACACACTGGGAGAGAATCAATGTTGAAAGAGCGCAAATAGCCCAGCTACCTGGGTTCTGTTCCCGGCCGTGATTTCATAGCGCCAGTGGCAAGTGATGTCTAAATCTGTCTTGCACCTTACCTGGGTTGACTTGACCATAACCGAGGGACTGGTGCGGTGTGAACATCAGGGACCGCGGGGGAATTGGCTTCGCCGCATCCTTTGCGTGCAGTGATGGCCTTTTAATGGGTGCTCGCGAACAGAAACTTCTGCGAGGCTAAATAACATGGGGGATCCGTTGTGCGTGTTTTTTGGGCGTGTGTGTGAACGATGCAAACAGCTGCTACTGAATCTGTCGGCAATCTGATACTGCACAAGGAGGGAAAGGCAGCCTCGAGTGAGCCCTCTGCACTGTTTACAGAAAACAAAATCATCCTAATATTATACTCTCTGTACATCAAACTTTTTTTTTTGTGGCTGTTAGAGTGGAGAATTTCACGTGGCCGTACCTGGAGGGCAACGTGAAGATTGATAACAACAATGTTTACCCTGGAGGCCCTCACTCAACCCCAAGAATCGCTGTTTTCGGGAGCCCTGTTTTAATTGGAATTTTGGCCAATTCGTGTTTTTTTGGTATTTTGTGAGAATGTTGGCAGATTTTATATCCCTTTAAAGCATATTGGGTGTGATAGGAAACGCGAGCGTCAGGAGAACGTTACACATCAGTCGATAACACACTGCACACGTACAACATACACCGACTTGCTGTACTGCCTCTTGGTGGCAACTCGTTGCCCTCTTGCAGGTGGGTGCCTCGTGAAAAAGTGGTGGCTTTCCATTTCTTGAGTGATCCCCCCCCACACCCCTCACCCCTCCACCAACGCCTCCACATCGCCGGATTACAGCCGTGCGCCACCACACCCGGCTGGCAAAACGCGAAGAGCGTAAAGCTGCCAAATGGAACCGGTTGCTGTTGATGCTGCTGCTGCTGCCAGAAATGAAAATGTTAAAATTAGCCATGCTGGGCGGGACAATTCATGTGTAGAGGGATTGTGGACCCCGGAGCGTCGTCACCGTGGATCGTTGATGCCTGCTCGGAGCAGCATCCAGACACCTTTTGCCAGTCGTGTGAACCTTGCCAAGACCAAGGTCATTGAGTGACCTAAGTCTGTAAGGACAATGTTCTGCTACGCTATTATTGGCAGATATAACTTTACTAAATAAACAGATAAAAGTCTATCTCCGTCGCAAAAAACAACAACAACAATATTCTGTTTAACATGATCGTCCATGGCAAGGCATGGTGAGTTTTTGTAAAGTTTTGCTGAGTTGTGCTAAACGGGCTCCACAGTTGTCATCAAAAGCTCTTTCCAATAACATCTGTCACCCAGTGATATTTATTTAACAGGGCCTGACCCTGCTGTTGCAACACAAAACTTTAAACTGGTTTAAAGTTTTTTTTTCCAGATCAATCACACGATACTGGACAACATTCGTCCAAGAAGCCCAGAGGCTGATGGACACAGTGTAATATTTGTATTCTGTTTATTTAGGTACAGCTGTAACTGTTTTCAATTTTTTAGTATGTGGCAAGCAGATGTAGAATAGTATGCTGTTGGATTCGAGTCATAACTATTATAACTGGCCAAGTGATATTGTTACTGGTCAGCATTGGTGTTTTTTTTAAAATAGACTTCTCCCCACCATAGAACTGTGAAATCTCCACCAACTTGCACATGGTGGCCAATAAAGATGAGCACTGGCAAAATCGCGCGGAAGTAATGAGATACTTTGACTATTGTATGCGTTTCATTTATATTGTGCACTTTCCTTTTGAATGAGGGTTTCTTAACGTTGGGTGGCTCTATGGAACAAACACAATGAATGAACAAATGATGATAATGCAAGGTCACGTCTCGTGAATCTTCAACAGAGTGGTCGTCATTTCATCGACCCTGGATGAAAATGAGCCGAGCCCACCCCTCGACCGATCGAGTGTGGGAGCGCACGCACGCACGCGCGCAAAGCCGATGCTGTGCATGGCAGTCATCCACCATCCGCTGCCAACACAAGGCGCTCCCTGCTGGCCCATTGCCCCGAAGCGGCGAGCTCCTTGCCATTCCGAGTGCTCGACAGTCACTCGGTCGGCTGCAGTCAGGAGGGGAGCCTCACCTGGGAGTGAAACGAGCAAGGATTACTGCAAGGGGTACCCCAGCAGTATGCCTTTTGTCATTTGTTTTTTTTCCCCGACAGCATTTGACGACGTGCTTACAATGTGTTCCGCTGTGTCCAGACTTTTTTTTTTACATGACACAATTTCTACGACAATGCCAGCTTGAGTACATCAGAGGGCATTGCAGAGTGTGGATGGACTCTTCTGCTCCATCTTCCATACAGCCCCGATGTGGCACACTCAGTTTAAGATTTTCAGTACTTTGCAAGAAGTCCATTTAGGCAAAACAATTATGTAAATGACGCGGCTTGTAGAGCGCTGTTCACAAATGATTTCACAACGCGGATGAATCTTCGCTTCCTGTGTGATGCATGTTAGCGCGCAAGTGCACAGGATAGGATGGAGACGTCCGTTGATACGTACTCAGCTAAATGTCCATAATATTCCCATTTTAAGGAAGATCTCACATTTTATATCAATTTCGCCAAAAACATATTGATACAAATGTATATGTATTTCGAGGGCATTATTCGTACGTGTGCTACACCAAAAGGGCAAAGACAAAGTTCCTCCGTATAGCATTAACAGATCGTTGGGGAAGGTGCTGTTAGCGAGCACCGATGAAGGGGGGTGGGTGGCCAGCACCACGCTCAGCCGCCTTTGTCTCCCTAGTGGCGATGTTGACACACTGCACCAGGTACTCACTTGAGGCTGAGTCGACCTAGGGGAGGCCCAGGACCGGTTCAGATAATCATCACTTGGTGTTGGCCGTGAGCAGGAGTCGAGGTCGGGACGCTAGGTTCGCTACCGCTCCCCACAAAGGAAACTAACACACACACCGCTATAAACCTTCGGCCGGGGAAAGTATACGCTGGTGGCACGTAACGAGGCGTCGCCCCTCGGACGTTCTCTCTCACGACTGCTTTTTTTTGTTTTGTTACAAAGGCGAATTGTAGAGAAGTGGAAGTGTTCTTCGGAGGTGACGGCAGAATCGGCGTGCCCCCCCTCCACCCCTCTCCCGCCCCGTGCCCCGCGACCCACGGTAACGCGAGACACGCCGCTTGGGTGACGATCACACCCTGGGACGCGTGACTCGTCGGGGCTGGGAAGGGGTGGTGGTGGTTGGGGGGGGGGGGAGTTGTTTTCAAGGCCTTTTGTCTATGTTTTGGTTTACTTCTCTTTGTGCGCACGGATGTGTGTGTGTGCGTGTGTGCCCCTGTGTACGTGTGTAGTGTATGTGGGGAGCGGTGGTGCAACGGTTAGGGCGCTGCGCTACGAACCCAGCGACCTCGACGAGTTCGATTCAGGCTCACGGCCACCAACACCACAGTGACGATGATCTGAATCGGTCATTGGCATCCTCTAGGTCGGCTCAGCATCAAATGAGTACCTGGTGCGATGTGTAAACATCGCCACTGTCTTTGCGTGTGGTGTGCCTATTGGGAGCGGTGGCGCGGTGGTTAAACGCGCTTGCTTTAACCAAGCCTGAAAAAATACTCGAGTTAGATTCTCGCTCACGGCCAACAAAAGTGACGCTTATCTGAACTCTTCCTGCGCTTTCCCTCGGTGTGTAAACATCGCTGCTAGAGAGACAAAGGCAGCTGTGCATTGTCCTGGCAATCCTCCCTTTCGTGTGCCGCGCTTGCCTTCATAGGTGCACGCTAACAGCGCTTGACAAAACATTCTGCTAAGGCTACACGGGGGATCTTGCAGAATCCACGTGCTTTGTTTGCGTGCTTCATTAAGGCCTTAGTCTCTCCGTTATTTGTGTTGACGTTGCTCTCGCAATTAACGCCACCGGTACTCTTGCTCAGGTGCTTGATCTGCTGAGCATCAAAGAGAACGAGCAATGGCTTAGACCACCAAGTCACACCACCTCGCATATCCAAGGTGTCTGGCTATCTTGAGATCGAGGTGATTGTACGTTGTGTGGTTTAAGGGGATATGTTTAGGAGCTAGTGTTAGGTTGAAGGGTAGGCTGTGGTTTTGTGGTCATGTATTTGAATGCATACACTATTTATGCTCGCATATTACCGTCTCTTGTTAAGACACTGCAGGCTGGAGGCCTCCCCATACCATGTCGGTCAATGGGGATGGTCGCCCATAATTATTTACCACGCGGTTTACTGCGGGGTTTTGAAGCGGTATGGAGGGGGGTGGGGATCCTGGGCCAGTTAAGATACAGTATTGTTCAGCAATGATGATGTTAGCCATAGCCCGGGGCTCCCATCCAAAGACACGCGCGTCGAGGCACACCTATCATCATTGTACATCGCAAATCACGCACACAATGTTGGAGCGATGCAGCCTAGAGTCACGTGGCTTCGGATTCAATTAAACCCTCTCGGTGTGTCGTGGCACCGACACTGCCTAAAATGGAAATTATAGCAGAGCCAAAAGCAAATATTTGAAGTGGGCCGTGAAGACAAAAGTCAACTTCACACCGTAGCTATAAGACACAGGGTCTACAAAGGATCGTTTAATACCAATCACACACTGTGTGATTAACATTTAACAGCCGCTTACACGGCAGCTCACGTGCAGTTTCGGAGTTCCATAAAAAATAAACGAATGACTCGCAGTGTCTTTTCAGTGCAACAATACTGAGCGCAGAATTCAATTACAATTAAAATGTGTTATCTTGGTTGTCAGGCCTCCTTGAAGTGCAACTGCATCTGGAGACGCCGTGCAAAGAGCTGGGAATTCAAGGGAAGAAGAAGAAGACTTTTGTGCAATGAGCTTTGATGTCAGTGACATGATGATGATGATGATTGTGATGCAGGGCTGAGAGGGAAATGGTGAACGTGTGGAGGAGGACTCTTGATACAGAGAGCCAGACCGAGACAGAAGTGAAGAGGAAATGTACTGGCTTGCTTACTTACTATGAATTCCTATTATTTTATTGTAACCGTTTTAATTAACTTCCATTTTCATTGAAAATTATTCCCAAAGCTTTGGGTTAATGTGAGGACAGGCAAATTTGGATGGGCCGTGGCGATCTAGGAAGCTACTCTACCATACAAGGCTGCTTGCTGACGGTGTGCGTGATTGTGTTTTTTTTATTTCATGATCACTTCCGAGAATTACATATTTCACGTAAGATATAAATTCACGTGTCAGTATGTCATACCGCACAATTTGAAGCTGTAAATTCAAAATCCTGGTTCTGGGTCAACTCGGTCATTTATCCCTCATGGGTTTGATAAAATTAGTACTATTTTTTGTAAGTCAACAGTGGCCGCCCCTTTGAAGAGAATGGCCTTCGCCATAGTAATGTAGAATTTCCACTACTGGATCTGGGCCTCCGCAGGAAAAACACCACCGCCCACTCATTTGATCTGGGATACCATTTGACTTTGACCTGTAGAGTCGACTACTGCTCATCATCATCATCATTTATATCACACCTTTCACAAAAGTGGCACAATGCAAACACGATGATTAATGATCGCATGGCTCAGAACTGGCTTTCTGGAAATGTTCTATAGCTTGGGAAAGAAAAGTACTACAGTAAAGCGCTTTGATGCAGGTGCCAGTCAGGGAAATTCGAACGCGTCCACACTGGCGATGAGGTTTTTGAAAGGAGGCTACGTTGGTTAGCGCGAGGTATGCGCGGCGTGTGCACGGGGGATTTGAGCATCTTAGGAACGCCGCGCTTGTCCCGTGGCAGCGAGGTGAGTGTGAGTGTTGGCAGCAGAGATCAGCCTTCTCAACACTTCAGGTGTATCGGGCAGCTGTGGCCTCCTGCGTAAGGAACACCACTGCACGACGCACACCTCCTCCAAGCACCACCGCGGTCACTCCCGCAATCGCGCACGCGTGCGTGCGTGTGTGCGTGCGACGCGCCCTTCTTTGCGAAGCATTTGGCGAGTTAAGGATCTGCGAGTGTCATTGTAGCTCTGTAAGAAAATACACCGAAACAGTGCTCGTAAATTTTATTTTTTTTAGTTTTTTTTTTACCGTACAGATTCATTTGGACGAATAATAATAATGGGGGGTGATACAAATGAAGTTAATTTGCTCACAATCTCGCTTGTCCAGTGGTGGAGAGCAACTCATTAGGAGCAATGTATTACTTTCGGAATGCCAAGAATTATTACTTAATTTTCAGGTTGAATTGAGAATGCTGTTACTTAGCATTGGCCAGTTGATTTATTTGCATGAAGATTTTCATACTTTAAAAAAAGCCATAATTACTAAGAAAAAAACAAGTGTATATAAGGAAAGTATTATTTCAACAGCAAAGGGACAGATGCAGCAGCTGGTCCACACATATCCTCAACAATCGTAGCAAAGTGCCCCTGGTTACGAGGCTAAATCGGCCGAGTGTAAAGTACTTGTAAACATTATCAAGTAAACAAATTGCGCTACGTTGCAAATAGCAGGCATGGAATTGTTCTTGCTGAACCAAGTAAAAGTAACCCGACCGACGGACATCGTGAAATGCACACGTGACATTCACGATGCAATTTGTTTTGCATGTTCCAACTTTGCATCATGCGTGTAATTGAAATGTTTCTTACTGTATTATTTGACGGGGGGTTTTGACAGAGATCCCCATTTAATGTCTTGTACCAGAGCCCATGCCAATGATGCCACTCCAATCATAATGGTCGACTCACAATAACATGAAATAAAACCCTTCCTAATCATCACTCAATGTTGATTTGAAGCTTTCGTGACTGCAATAATTGCTCTTTGGTTCTTTCGGTAAAGTCACGTAGAAAGAAAATAAATTAAATAATGGAGTTAGACGTTTCGATTGCAACACAAGCAACCGTCATCAGGTAGAACTAAATTTGAGAGGGAGAGACAAAACATAGACACGGAGACACACAGACAGACACACAAGCAGACAGAGACAACACAGACACACAGAGAGAGGCACACAACATAGACACACAGAGACCCAATGCCTCTGTGTCGAGGCCTTAAATAGAGAAAGGAGAGAGGGGGGGGTGTGGGCAGAGAGAGGGGTGGGTCTGCTGGGGCAGCTGCCGGAGCAGAGAAATTAGCATGTCAATGAATCCACCCCGAAGCGACCGAGGGAAAGAAGATCGAATGGCCCTATGAGAGCCTGGTAAATTTTAGAGAGAGAGAAATAGTCTGAGAAAAACAAAATTTTGCAAATCTTTGGAAATCCAATGTAATGCAACACAGAGTAGGCTAACACACACTTAACGCATACCCTGGTTGATTACGATCTCCAAAGATTGCTAAATTTGAAGTTAAGTGTGAAATTTGACAAACAGAGATACACACAGAGAGAGAATTACTGCAGACCCACCTCTCTCTCTGCCCCCCCCCCTCTATATTTAAGGCCTCGACACAGAGGCATTGGGTCTTTGTGTGTCTATGTTGTGTGTCTCTCTGTGTGTGTGTCTGTGTTATCTCTCTCTGCTTATGTCTGTCTGTATTTTCCCGTGTCTGTGTTTTGTCTCTCTCTCAAATTTAGTTCTACCTGATGACGGTTGCTTGTGTTGCAATCGAAACGTCGTACTCTATTATTTAATTATTACTTTATTTCTACGTGACTTCACCGAAAGAACCAAAGAGCATCATCCAACGGCTGACTATAAAATAAGTACCACTTTGTGGGAAACCATCAGTGCAGATCGTATGCAGATGCTGACCCCAATCACGGAATCGTGGAATTTGCACCACTGCTTCTAAATGGCGATGGGTGCTCTCCCATCGCCCCTTTAAGCTGAGAGACGTGCTGATGTTTTTTGTTTTGTTCCTGTGACCAGCCGGTTATGTGATGCAACCTTGGCATGGAATCGCGGCACCGGTTTGTGTGGCTCCGTGTAGGTGGGGCGTCGCGCGCGCTGCGCGGGAAGCCGTGTATCACACCTCGACAAATCCTCCCGATCTCGTCACTGCCGCGAACGCATCTTAACCCAAAAGATCCGACTCTGCAACACAGAGTCATAACCTGAATCGCAAGTAAATATTCACGCCAGCAGTCAGATTCATCGTGCGCGCCAGTGGAGGTTTTATAGTCCACGCGACACCACGCCCAGGCACAAGAGCATTCTATCGAAATATGTCGGGCACAGACTTGGCACTTTACCTGCATATTGGATTCAATGTTATTCCATTCATTTCAGGAGAAAATAAAAACGAACACGCTCACCTGCTTTTAGCACAATTATTTAGAAGCTATGAAACAGCGCCATTGTCCAAAATATCGCCTATTTTATATGTTTCCTCTGAAGGTCACCGTGTTATTGAGTGATGTTTTGCGGTTTATTTTTGTTCATTGTGCTTGTACACCATTGGCAACGCAGGATCATCGCCAAATAATGTGTTTAGTAGAATGTTTATGTCCCATTCATTGTCAGAAGCAAGCGCGTAACTGTTTCGTTTCACTATTATTTTCGCCGCAACTCAATGTGGGATCCCATAATGTTCAGCGATGGCACTTTGCCTGTGACATCAGGTTACACGGTGCCATTGGTATGATGGACCACACCCTGTTGATGAGACTTGAGTGAAGCCATAACTGTGTTCATCACTCCAGTCCTATTTGCTTGTGTAAATAAAGGCCACCGGGATGCAATATTCCAGAAGAGACATTAATTCCATTTTTGCTTAACGTTTGAAATAAATAAAAAAAGCTGTAGTCATTGTAAAAAAAATCCACTGGGGGCGTACTCCAATATATTTTTTATGAATCTGAAATCTGGAAATCGTGCTTAGATGTAAAATTTCGAACGATCCGAATGTTTTATTTATTTACATACCTAAATGTGACGTCCCTTCGACAACTAAGCATCGCCCAACGTGGAGACAATTTGGGGGTTTGTAGCGGTGTATTTAATTTAACGTTGCTTATCGAACGCGTGCGCATTTTATATATGAATGCGCAGGCAAAAAGTCGGCGTGGCACAAATGAAAAGAGCGCGACTATAAACGCGTGAACAAAAGGGGCCCTCCACTATCTGTGTGCATAAAACCACCCGCCTGTTCCTTCATGCGAGAAACATGAATAGAGATGGAGATGGGCGTTGTTGTGGTTAAATTCGCTTCTCCAAGCGGACAGGCGAGCGTAGCTTTGCCCTGCGTGTCGGTGTAACGCACACCCTCTGCGCTTTCACGGCGCTCGTTTTTCATGCGCCAAACGATTGGCAAGGGACCAAAGCGTCAGCAAGTGGAACGCGAGCGACGGGAGAGTGTGTCCGCTGTCTGCGCAGGATAAACCTTTCGTGAGCACAAAGAGGGCGCAGGCGCGGAAGGCTTGCGAGGTCACCGTCGTCACCCACCAGTTGACCTTTATCGGTGCCAAACGTCCAAACGCGCAGAGCCCTCCCTGAAACGTAAGCATTTCAGACTCGGCGAAGCTTTGCCTGGAACGAACAAATGTTGAGGGCATTGTTATATGGCATTGTCACCTCGCCCACCGCGACGGTGAACACTGCAGTGAAAGCGCTCAACTGTACAGCTATGGAACAGGATTTAATAATCATCAAGTGAAGCTGGAAGTGTCTCCATGCGTGATGACCCGGTAACGCTGAGATTCTGAGTTGAAGTCCATGCAGCCATCGGTTATTAAACCTTTTCTCCATGGGTTTTCGTTTACTTTATTCAATGTATTCCAGCTTTGAGAATTACATATTTTAGTTTGATGGGCATGCAATAAAAAATATTCTTCACAGAGCATAGTAAAAGGTCTTCCCATACGGTGGAAAATTAGGCCGATTGAAGTGACGTGAGAATTTCACATCATCACATCATCTTCAAGAGCCATTGTCTGAGACAGAGTGATGGGTACACTGCTCACTGAAAGTATTATTCATTATTATGATACGATGCCCAAACTACAGTTGGAATTAAAAAAAAATAGAACAGTAATAATCTTAGTTTACAGTACCTGCATGATAATGTGAACTTTGAAAGTAACAATTTCCATAGAGGGCCCTAAACAACAGATCAAAATTCCATATTCCTATACTGGGAGATAATTGTTGACTCAACACAAGGTTGTACCTGTTATGCATTGGCCCGTCAGGAATGATGGGCTGAATCAACCCTTTCACAGAGATTTCAAATCACGATGTCATTTCTTTGTGTCGGCTGCATTATTCAGGGGATTAGTGGTTTTTGTTTTGAAACATTTATCTTTTCTTGCCAAAACGTTTGAATGTAAATATTTTCTGAATTAAGATAGGGAGGGGAGGGTTCAGTCAAGTTAACGTTGGGAGTCGACATAGCTCAATCATCTCACTGGGGTAAGCATAACGATGATCACCTTGTAGGAATTCAATGCTAAATTCTCCTGTTTGATTTGTACTAGGTGCCTCTGTGAATGTGTATGCTCTGACTTTAACATAGCCATTTCTGTGACCAGTCACAAGCTAATCACTCAGCTATTTCAATGCTAAATTCTATGCTAATTCCTTTGTCAAGGGGTGCCTCTGTGGATGTTTATGCTTTAACTTTAACATAGCCATTTCTGTGACCAGTCACAGGCTAATCACTCAGCTATTTCAATGCTAAATTCTATTCTAATTCCTTTGTCAAGGCGCTTTGTTTCTTCTCACACAGCTTGAAGGTCGCGATCTGAGCGTGGCTTTGTTCGCTCCAGCGCTGTCCTCCAGACAGTCTCGTCCCTTCACCTGATGAAGGCCGCTTGTATTGTGGCCGAAACGTCGTGAGAATTTTTTTGTGTTATTTTATTTTATAAATGTATTATTTTATTCTCATTCTACGTGACTTTACCGAAAGAACCAAAGAAGATGAATCCTTGCAGTCACGAAAGCTTTAAATCGAAATTCAACCAAAGTTGCTCCGTGATGAGACTAACCTCAAGCATAGGAATGTGGAATTTTCACCACCGGCTCAGGGCCCCTAATTGAAATGAATACCACCCCATTGCTCCGCGTCCACACCATAGTCCATCAAATGCTGGTTGAAAAGTAAAATCCGTTCAAACTTTATTTGAAGCTTTCGCGAATGCAGGAATTACTCTTTGGTTCTTGCCAATTACATTTCTAAATTTTACTAAGTTTGTTTTGTCAAATTTCCTATTTGTCTCTCTAAATTTTGCCAGGTTTGTTTGTCTATAGGTCCATTTTCTCTCCTCCGGCCGCTCTCATTGACATGCTAATTTCTCTACCCCCCCCCCCCCTCTCTCTCTCTATTTAAGGCCTCGACATAGAGGCGTTGTTTCTTTGTGTGTCTCTCTCTCTCTGTTTGTGTGTCTGTCTATGTGTCTCCGTGTCTGTGTTTTGTCTCTCTCTCTCTCAAATTTAGCAATCTTTGGAAGAATGTAATCAACCGGGTGCGGGGTGATGACTGTTGTGTTAGCCGACTCTCTGTGTTGTGTTGCATTATATTTCTAAGTTTACTAGGTTTGTTTTCCCATTCATTCTTACCTGATGACGGTTGCTTGTGTTGCAATCGAAATGTCGTATTCTATTACTTAATTTATTTTCTTTCTACGTGACTTTACCGAAAGATCTAAATAGTAAATCCGTTCACCTGATGGAACGTTCCAATATGGGATTACGTGACATTACTTTAGAAAGCTCGCGATATCCGTAACAAGAGTATGTTAAAGGCTTCCAAAGTCACCCTCCGGACACGAAGTGGCGATTGCAATGATATTGTTGTGGGTATACCATTGAACAAAACTTGTTGAGTACAATGATGCATGAGTCGCTGGGGTTGCATAACCTTTTTTTACATAAGCGTTTTGTTTTCTAGTAATACGTTTTACCCTTTTAACTGGCACAAAAAACGGACACCTTTAGTCAAGGCATCATGTTTGCAATAACCACAACACAAGCAGTCAAAATGCAAACAAAAAGAGACAACTCTGATAATAATATGCACTGTCCTTGAATTTGATTGGTCCACACCCGAGACGGCTTTTCTTAGAGCCTAGTCTCCACTGGTGTTGGACCAGAAGACGCCAAAAGACGTACAACTCAAAAACAGCACACTATCAGAGTATTGAGGGCTCGGGGTGAGCAAACATGATGCCTTGAATAAAGGTGTCAGTTTTTTTGTGCCAGTTAAAAGGGTAAAAAACTATTATATTATCTTGTAACTGGCAAAGGAGGTCTCATAATGTAAACGTTTTGTTTTGATTGAGAGCACTTTAAGCTGCAAACCGGAGTCAAACTGACTTTCGAGTCACAACACTGCACACCATTTGAGAGCTGATCAGGGCACTGAGAAAAAAGGGTGAGACGTAATTCGCCTTTGTGCCTGCCACGAAGTGAACGGCTCGCATCTGTCGAAATTAAGGAACGTTAAAATTGTGCGCGTTACAAATGACCACCGTCATCATCTATCTTCCTAAAAAAAGGGGACGCACTAGGCGTGGAACACGAGGCCAAAGTTGCCATTAATTCGCAAATGTCTCCATTATCTCGCAACAGACAAAAGTGGAACTTCTCTCTCCGATGGGAATGATCGGATAAGAAATTAAATGTGCAACTCGCGCGCACGGGTCAATTTACGCCGTTTTAGTGTATCCACGCATGCCACCGCCGAACTGCGGGCAGACTGGCAGGTGGCTCGGGCACCGTGTGGCTCGCGTCGGCCCGCGTGCGATAGCTCCGTCATCGTCGTCGTCATCATCATCACGAGCACCCGAGCAGTACGCCGGCGAGACGAACGCGTCGGTCGCGGAGGGCAGCGGAGAAGCGGAAGAGGAGTAGCCGTAATACGTTCACGGCACTCAGCTACAGAGGAGCTGCACGAGTTGTCGTTGAAGTAATACAGCAGTGGAACTGGCGTAACGCCGACCTGAAGATGTGCCGCTGTGGTTGAAGTTTGATCTTGTAAAGAGTCGGCGGCGAGCGGAGATGAGTGCGACTCATGGAGAAGTTCCGCAAGGAGCAAACACCTACCGCACTGAACTGCGCCAACAAAAGTCACTTGGCCATGATTAGCACGAGCTAAAGAGTGACCATAGCTGCAAGTCCGTGGACGATCGCCACGGTGAAGATATCTGTCCAGCTGTCGCTAGATTGGGGGGGGGAGAGAGGGAGAGAGAGAGAGGGAGTGCCGTGCTGGCTACGAGGAGTTCGCGTGTGTGTCTACACGTCGTCAGAGCCGAGCACCGACAGCACCGCTGCCGGTGCTGCGCTGTCATTAGCAGCGCGCGGCTGCGTCATCGGCGTCAAGGGAGCCGCCGTTCGTCAAGCTGCACAGATGCCACTGCTGGCGTGTGGCTCCTTCGCAGCGGCATCGCGCTGTGTAGCAATCGATCAGCGCTGCGCCGGTGGGGGGCCATCGTGCGCAACGAGAGAAGACTGCATGCTCGTCGATTGTTGACTTCAGGATTATCCGGACTGTGCAAAACTCCCAAATCATCGATCAGTATCATAACTACTTCGCGTGGTCGTGATACTTATTGCATATACATTTGCTACTTTTGATATTGGATTGTGTTTTTTTTTATATTAATTTCAATACCGTCATGACAGTATTAAGTTGTACCGAACACCGGTTGCTTAATAATGACTGCTATTCTGGGTTTTTATTATATAAAGGATTTGCTTACATTAAAGTCATGTTCCCGTGTGTGTGTGTGGATTACCAGTGTGTTCATCACGCGCTTACACTGCATCGTCCACTTTCGGACGCGCTTCTGTGGCCGTCTGGAACGTTCTTCCTTCAGATATTAGGAGCCACTGCACCGATGCACTTTCACATTTAGATTAAAACTCATTTCATTAAGAACTGCTTTTTGTGTTTAGTTTGTTGTCCTTTCCCCTCATCTCTGATTAGTACGGTTGGCTACGTACGGTGCGAAAGAAGTTCAACGTACTTATGTACATTCCGTTGTATGCGACACTTCAAACGAATTTTGTTTCAATTGGTTACTGTCATTATTCAACTATATCCCCAAGACAACGAAACATCCAAATGAGATACCAATTGGAACGACAATATTGCTCTTATGGGCTAACATAACTGCTGGAAGATTCCCCTGCGGAGGAGGAGAGTGTCCATTTTTCGATGCGTGTCCTCTCATTCCCTGTGCTTACAGACACATATTTGAACAGTCTGGCAACGCCCGCAGATTGTGACTTGTACAGGACAATACAAAGGCCTCTCTGTGTAGTAAGGAGTCTTAGCCGACACCTCTGTATTTCCTCAATTTATTTTCCTTTTCAGTTCTACCATATATTTTTTTTTACATCCTGAATTACAGGCATGAGAGCAACTGTGAAATGTTGGCACAGGTAGCTGCACATATTGTGACACGCAAAAAAAAACGAGACACTGACAAAGATCCTCCCTTCAGCTTCTCAGACTGTCTGGGGCCAGGACTTTTAGCGAGCTCCTCTTGATGTTGCCCCGACACCTCGTGCATGCTCGGCCATCTTTGTCTTCCCAGTGCTGACGTTGATAACATACAAGTTCGATTTTAGACTAAAGAACTCGGAGGATCGGGACGGGTTCAGATATCAATTAATCAGTGGTAATATTGCACGTATATTAACAGATTTCAGTCTCTCCGTGTCTCTGTAAAACATAGATTTTTGGCCTTCAGCTTATGGGCCTTAAATAGCAATGTTTCGCAGCAGATTATATGTAATGAAATTAAAGTAAAAAATTATGCTGGTGTTGTTTCATGACCAACAATTGAACCTGAATTACTTTGCTAATACAGCAAAAACGGTCAATATACCCTGTGTAGCCTTATACAGTGATGGAAAAAAACATTTGATCCCCTGTTGATTTTGTACGTTTGCCCACTGACAAAGAAATGATCAGTCTATAATTTTAATGGTAGGGTTATTTTAACAGTGAGAGACAGAATAACAACAACAAAATCCAGAAAAGCGCATGTCAAAAATGTTATAAATTGATTTGCATTTTAATGAGGGAAATAAGTGTTTGACCCCTCTGCAAAACATGACTTAGTACTTGGTGGCAAAACCCTTGTTAGCAATCACAGAGGTCAGACGTTTCTTGTAGTTGGCCACCAGGTTTGCACACATCTCAGGAGGGATTTTGTTCCACTCCTCTTTGCAGATCTTCTCCAAGTCATTAAGGTTTCGAGGCTGACGTTTGGCAACTCGAACCTTCAGCTCCCTCCACAGATTTTCTATGGGATTAAGGTCTGGAGACTGGCTAGGCCACTCCAGGACCTTAATGTGCTTCTTCTTGAGCCACTCCTTTGTTGCCTTGGCCGTGTGTTTTGGGTCATTGTCATGCTGGAATACCCATCCACGACCCATTTTAAATGCCCTGGCTGATAGAAGGAAGTTCTCACCCAAGATTTGACGGTACATGGCCCCGTCCATCGTCCCTTTGATGCGGTGAAGTTGTCCTCTCCCCTTAGCAGAAAAACACCTCCAAAGCATGTTTCCACCTCCATGTTTGACGGTGGGGATGGTGTTCTTGGGGTCATAGGCAGCATTCCTCCTCCTCCAAACACGGCGAGTTGAGTTGATGCCAAAGAGCTCCATTTTGGTCTCATCTGTCCACAACACTTTTACCCAGTTGTCCTCTGAATCATTCAGATGTTCATTGGCAAACTTCAGACGGGCATGTATATGTGCTTCCTTGAGCAGGGGGACCTTGCGGGCGCTGCAGGATTTCAGTCATTCACGGCGTAGTGTGTTACCAATTGTTTTCTTGGTGACTATGGTCCCAGCTGCCTTGAGATCATTGACAAGATCCTCTCGTGTAGTTCTGGGCTGATTTCTCACCGTTCTCATGATCATTGCAACTCCACGAGGTGAGATCTTGCATGGAGCACCAGGCCGAGGGAGATTGACAGTTCTTTTAGGTTTCTTCCATTTGCGAATTATCGCACCAACTGTGGTCACCTTCTCGCCAAGCTGCTTGGCAATGGTCTTGTAGCCCATTCAAGCCTGGTTTAGGTCTACAATCTTGTCCCTGACATCCTTGGAGAGCTCTTTGGTCTTGGCTATGGTGGAGAGTTTGGAATCTGATTGATTGATTGCTTCTGTGGACAGGTGTCTTTTATACAGGTAACAAGCTGAGATTAGGAGCACTCTCTTTAAGAGTGTGCTCCTAATCTCAGCTTACCTGTAAAAAGACACCTCGGAGCAAGAAATCTTTCTTATTGAGAGGGGGTCAAATTCTTATTTCCCTCATTAAAATTAAAATAAATTTATAACATTTTGACATGCTTTTTCCGGATTTTTTTGTTGTTATTCTGTTTCTCACTGTTCAAATAAACCTACCATTAAAATTATAGTCTGATCATTTCTTTGTCAGTGGGCAGACGTACAAAATCAGCAGGGGATCAAATACTTTTTTTCCCTCACTGTAGACTGTTGGGGCGAAGCGCTGACAGCAAGCACAAACGATTATAAAATTGGCCGAAAGCACTCCGGCCGCCTATGTCTTTCCAGTGCGGATGTGGAAACTCCGTAACCAGGTACTCGATTTAATGCCGAGTTGATCTAGGGGAGGCCCAGCACCTGTTTCAGACATCGCACGCATCCGATTGCTGGGTTCATCGTGCGGTGAGCGAACCGCCACGCCGTGTCTCTCTGCACAGTGGTCTCACGCACGCGACACACAACCTCCAATAACGGCAGGATATACGCTGTGCTCGAGATTTCTGTGAGCGAGCAGTCATTAGGGAAGAGGGAAACATACATCGGGACACACCTACAGGGACACGATCTGATACACGCTGACACAATGTGACTTGACTTGCACCGCGAGACACATTTTCTTACACGCACAGACACACACACATATATATGCTCACGCGTGCACGCACAGATGCACACACCATTAAACATTTCCAAGGTTGTCCCTGAAATGCTCAGGTAGGAGTTGCCGCTGTTGCATGTGTGGACTTAGTGAGTTAAACGTGTGTCTGTCCCATGTGCATGCCTGTTGATGTGTATGTATGTATGTGCAATATAATATAGCCAATACTCGTTGGTTCTTTCGGTAAAGTCACGTAGGTATGAAATGAAATAAATCACGACGTTTCGGGCGCAACACAAGCGTCCATCATCAGTGATTTATTTTATTTTTTTACCTACGTGACTTTACCGAAAGAACCAAAGAGTATGGATTGCTGCAGTCACGAAAGCTTCAAATGAATATAGCCTGCTACAGAATGCCGGAGCAAGTGCTGTTGGCGAGCACCTATTACACTTTGTACAACTAATTTCCGCTCTGTTGCACGACCGCGTTGGTGTTTAGTACGTGCTGTGAATCATATGTTTGTTTGTGCATGTACTCTATGGTGTGCGAGTCTGCCCATGAGGATGTTGGTGCAGGAGTTGTTGAGTTTGTATTCATGCGTAAAGTATGCGCATTTTAATGATATGAACGTGGCGAGAAGTTAACTTTCTCGTCTGGTATACAGGAGGTTGTGGGTACCCTGACGCCTGCTGCTGTATATTTGAAGTTTGCATGTCTCTCTCCCCGTGGTCGCGTGGATTGTTCTCCGGGTCCTCCGGTTTTATAGCCCTCCACGTTTAGAATCAACAATGCGTTTAGAGTATTCGGCTGCTCAACATTTCCACACGACAAAGCCACCTCTATGAGCTATCATTGGTGGCCAGGTCGCTTCTTAAAAAGAGCTACATAGCTCAGCGGGGCCTTCCCTGGTAAAATAAAAAATATATATGGTGTAGTATTTTAAATGTATTTGTGAATTACTGTACGTCTCGAAGAGTTCCATTGTGTAGATGCTTGGTGAACGATGTTCACAGTGATGAATCGTCTAAAATCTTGGCCACTGAGGTGCGTTGGATTCCCTGGCCATGCGCATCATCACCGTCACTGACAAGCGATATCTGAACCTGTCCCGTGCCTCTTTCAAAGCCGGTGCATTGCACTCGAATAACATCAGCGCTCGGAGAGACAAAGATGACTGGGTGTGGTATAAGCTACATTACCCACGCTTGTGTAATAGTCAGCCTTGATAGGTGATTTCTAACAGAAATTGCCTCTGGTCTGTGTAGGTTAGACGGGGGATATGTATTATTAGTTGTGTGTGTGTGTGAATGCGAGAAAGAGATTGTGTCTTCATCATGTGTTTGTGTGTGTTCACGAGCTGCACTACGAACCCGGCAGCACGAGTTCGATTCCCGCTCACGGCCAACACCGGTGACGATTATCTGAACCGGGTCCTGGGCTTCTCCCCTAGGTGGACTCAGCCTCAAACGAGTACCTGGTGCGGTGTGTAAACATTTCCACTGGGGAGACAAAGGCGGTCAGGCGTCAGACATTTGTGACGATGTGTGACGAGGCGAGGGGGGGGGGTTGAGAAATGTGACGTCACATCAAAATGCGCAACTTTAAATAAATATTTTCTCCTACAACATCAGAGTGCAGCGCCACATTAAATACGCACTTCGATGACAATAGTTTAAAGCGATTTGAAGCATGTGTTTTTTTTTGGGGGGGGGCAGACAGAGCTTTGTGACGTCATATTTGAGGGGGGGGGTCTGACTTTTTGTGACGCCGTGTGACGATGGGGGGAGAGGGGGGGGGGTCAAAAATCGTCCAAAATCGCGTGACGTCGTTTTGTGGATGGCCCCATAGTTAACAGCACTTTCCCCAATGGTGTGTTAAGACTCGAGGGAGGCCGGGATCTTTGTCTTTGTCTGAGACAATGTGTGTGTGTGTGTGATCGTGATAGCGTGGTGACAGGCCGTGTACTCCTCGAGTGGCTGGGGTTAAGCACAGTTTACCGCACGGGTCGCTCTGCGGTGAAGGCCGGCTCGACGCTCACCGTGGACAGGGGAGAGAGTGAGTGCGTGTGTGTGTGTGGGCCCGTTGTCCTTCTCCCCGCACCGCCGATAAGCACGGGTGGCTACGTACGGTGCGAAAGAAGTTTAACATACTAAGGTGCAAGCGTGGGGAAGCACTGGGGAAGCGGACGATGCTTACTGTGAGAATCTCCGTGTACCGTTTCTGACCCTCTCACCCCGGAAAGACCTTTCGGGTGGTGGGCAAAAAGCTGCGTAGCCGAGAGTCAGAGCGATTTCATGTCCACCTCGTGGCACGGCAGGGATGTCTTCTTTTTATCTGGCCAGGTAAGGCCCACTGAGCTATACCGGAGAAAAATCCAGTCGACCACGGGGGTGAGAGAACACGCAAACTCCAAATATACAGGTATCAGGGTCGGGATCGAATCCACGACCCGCCTGTATACCAGGCGAGCTAGTTAACATCTCGCCACTGTTGACCACACCTGATCGATATCCACGTGTGGCCAAGGGATGGCTCTCTCTACTCGTCAAACATGCTGTGTATGCTGATTTACTGGCAATGACTGCTCACTCGGAAGAGTTGTCAAGATGATCAGCCTCTGCGCAGGACGCTACTGGGTAGTTGGAGGCGGTCGCCCTCTCTTACAGCGCACGACCAGGGGCACAGCTCAGGACAACGAGCAGACCGCCAGGCAGATCAAACGCAGTTTGGCACAGGCGGAGCATCCACCAGCGATCTCGGTCAAAGCCATAGCACCTGGATTCGTTTCATGATCTGCAAGCGAGCCCTTCCAAACTTCTCACGTCCTCAAAGTGCACCTAGCGTGGCACGTGCCGTGGCGACGTCACCGTCACCTGGTGGTGAATGGCAGTGGTGTTAGTTGTTGTGCTTGTGTATAACAATGTGTGTATGTGTACATATGTAAGTGGGGAGCGGTGGTGTAGCGGTTAGCGCTACGCTGCGCTACGAACCCGACGACCCGAGTTCGATTCCCGCTCACGGCCAACACCGGTGACGATTATCTGAACCGGTCCTGGGCCTCCCCTAGGTCGACTCAGCCTCAAATGAGTTCCTGGTGTGGTGTGTAAACATTTCCACTGGGGAGACAAAGGCGGTCAGGCGTGGTGCTGGCCACCCACCCACTCGTATGCCGTGCCGGCCTTCATAGGTGCTCGCCAACAGCGCTTGCCCCTGCAGTCTGTTACAAGCTATACGGGGGAGCTTTGTCTTTGTACATATATACGTGAGGCCAAAGTTCGCCTTAATCGGCTGGCGTTATATCGGGGAGGACATTGACGCATTTTGAGGACGCTTTCGGATCTTGTTCGGACTTTTGTATCACTTCCGTGCAGCAATATCTGAACCGCACCTGGACGGACCCCCGTCTACCTCACCACCCTTCGAGCCACACAGACCAGCAGCCGACTGGCCAAGGGCTGAACATGGCATGATTTACTCCACACACCCTTTTATTCGAGTCAAAGTGTCCGCTCTTTGTAATGTCATTAGCATTGTTGCACGGTGCGAAAGAAGTTCAGCATCGTCTCTCCCGATGAAGAAACAAATGATACACTGATGCAAGATTGGCTCGCCACAAACAATGCACACGTGCGTACTTAGTGTCCTGTTACTTTTTTGTAAGGGGCCGTCCATAAAGGACGTCACGCGATTTTGGACGATTTTTGACCCCCTCCCTTCGTCACAAAAAGTCAGACCCCCCCTCAAATATGACGTCACAAAGCTCTGCCCCCCCCACCCCCACCCCCAAATAAAACATGCTTCAAATCGCTTTAAACTATTGCCATTGTAGTGTGTATTCTTGGTTCTTTCGGTAAAGTCACCACGTAGAAGGGAAACAATAAAATAATAAAAATATAAAACAATAAAATTCTCACGACGTTTCAACTGCAACACAACACAAGCAATCATTGATTGCTTGTGTTGCAGTTGAAACGTCGTGATAATTTTATTGTTTTATATTTTTATTATTTTATTGTTTCCCTTCTACGTGACTTTACCGAAAGAACCAAGAATATGAATCCCTGCAGTCACGAAAGCTTTAAATCAAAATTGTAGTACGTATTTAATGTGGTGCTGCACTCTGATGTTGTAGGAGAAAACATTTATTAAAAAGTATATTTAATTAAGTAGAACGTGTTGTCTATATTTATTTAAAGTTGCGCATTTTGATGTGACGTCACATTTCTCAACCCCCCCCCCCCCATCGTCAAACATCGTCACAAATGTCTGACCCCCCCCCCCCTAGGTGCGTGACGTCATTTATGGACGGCCCCTAAGAAGTTGTGAGCTCAAGCCAAGGCAGTCACAACGTACTTTTGAGTGAACAGGTCTATACGGAGGAAACTTGTACGAAGGGCCTTTTAGGATTAAGTTCACTGTTAGTAAATACATCACTCGCGCACGGCACAATTGCCGTGAGATTCAAAGGCGCGGGGAGCCACAGGCAAGCGGGAAAAGGCAAACCGGAACCGGCGCAAACAATTGCCCAAGCTCTATGGCCCTATACCTGGATATCTGGCTAACTCCATCAATGCGTGTTTCGCACATGTGGAAGGAAACTGGAGTAGCCGGTGAAAAGTCCCGCACGCGAGGTTGGGCGGTATCACTCAATCCCCGTACAGATGGAAACTCATCCGCTAATGCCATACACTCGAAGAATACGCTGGACATCCTTATAATTGTGATGTTTGTTGTTCGTGGCCGATAGAAACTAGGCGATACATATTTGTAATTGTTGCATAGCCTTGAATAACGAGATCATACTGCTCATCGACATTTCGAGGCAGTGTATCCACTGCTGGATAACATCATCATTCCTCCACATATCCTGCAATAACGCGATCCACCTCACCCCTGATATCCACTTGAAGAAAGGTGCGCATGGGTAGGACACATCGCAATAAGGGACGATGGTCGATGGACAAATCGGGTGACAGAATAGCAGCCAAAGGAGGGGAATGCACTCGTTAGTTTCAGTTTCAGTTTATTTATTTTTGTTTAGTTTAATACTCGCGTTGAGTATTCTGCATTGGGATATATTAGAGTGCCTATCGAATCCACGCATATAAGAGGAGAGGGCACTTACATTCTGCACAATTGTCAGAAACAAAAAAAACTAGTTGCTGTCCTGCCTCATACAGGTATCGTGTTACACCATTAATAAACCATACACGTTCACGTTTCAACTTCTGTATTTTGCAGTTCTCTGTGTGCCGAATGCTTTTGATGTACGTTCGTGTTGCACATAATAGGGTAATGTATGGCTAGTATTTGCGTGGGGTATATTTATGCTCACTTATTCAATTAAATATTGATGACTCGTGATAATTGTTGAATTATTGATGACTCACGCATCATGACCCTTGACATTTCTTTTTTTTAAATTGCCACTACTGTTTAGACGGTAGATATTTAAAATAGCCGAAACGTTTCCCTTTATGAAATGTATTAACTTGGTGTAACATAGAAAAATGGCTAAATTATACATCATATTTAGTCCACTCGTCTTGTACCAATGTTGCCTGATGTACACGTTAATCCCATTTGTTCCTCCACTGCTGAACGAGGCCTTCCCCACGCCGTACATGCAGTGAGGGTTAGTTTACCATACTTCACGACGCCGGTCAATGCGGGTTCAAGAGTAGGGAGCACAGAACAATGGATTTTTCTGCACTGCCCTCTCCTGTCCACAATGCTTACTACAACCATGTTTTGTGCTTGATAGTCAATCACTATCGAGGCTTAAACACGACGTCGCTTCCGAGGTCCGTCGTGAACATTATAGAGTGATTTGGTCATCGGCGTTTCCCAAGAGCGTAAGTTTAAACATCGCAAACCCACACCGGTTTTCATTCATCTGAGGCTCATCAGCAGGGTGTGGCCAGCTGATCCATTGCCACCGAGTAACCTCATGTTATTGGAAAAAGTAATTAATCAACACTGTCTATCTATCTATAAAAAAAAATCAAGTAATTATACCCAGTTGTAACTTTTAATATGTAAACTTTCCAAGTTTCGACGGGGCCCAACAACGTAAAGTGGTCTCTCTCTGCTCTCAAGAAGGCCATTGCCTGGAACGTCAGACTAGTATTACGTTCTGTATTCGGGCAGGGTTAATAACACATTTATTTTCGTACGAAACAATATGTTGTCTGAACAAATTGTAGGAAAATATATTCATGCACAGAAATAAAGTTTGTATTATTGGAAGTGGAAAATAGAATGTATTCAAGAAACAATGGCACTTCCAGATAATTGTAGGGAAGCAATTTTTATGATATACTGGGGAAAAAACCCATTCTCTCTGGTGTAAACTTGATTGAGTCTCTTCAGCAATTATCAATTGCAGCCCTATGTCAATCCACCGCTGTTTGAAGGCCTCCCCATGCTGTATCGATAACACTATGTAACAAAAATTTTGATCCAGGGTAGTTAGTGTTATTTCGTAATTGCTCATGCCTAAAAAGTATAAAAAATGGCTATTATTCCCCATAAACTTTGCTTTTGTGACCAGGAAAGTGATATTTTGAAATTTACCTATTTTCAATGAGAAAATGGACGAATTTGTGTCTTTTCGTTCACATAAAGTCAGAAGAAAAAAAACATGAACCAAAATTAACATGTATTTATACTAAAGTAATGCAAACATTACGACAAAAGATTTAGAAGTGAGTAGTTTACTGTAAATCACTTTCACGAATCAGCCCCCAAATGTAGTCTCCCATCATGTTCTCGTTATACTGTCCTTGGTAGCGGCATTCAAAGTCCAGTATATCCTGGTGGAAGCGCTCGCCTTGCTCCTCCGAGTACGCTCCCATGTCCACCTTGAATTTATCAAGATGAGCATCAAGGATATGGACTTTGAGGGACATCCTACAGCCCATTGTGCTGTAGTTCTTCACCAGAGTCTCAACCAGCTCCACATAGTTTTAGACGTTGTGGTTGCCCAGGAAGCCACAAACCACTGCGACAAAGCTGTTCCAAGCCGCTTTCTCCTTACTAGTGAGCTTCTTGGGGAATTTATTGCACTCCAGGATCTTCTTCATCTGTTGTCCGACGAAGACACCGGCTTTGACCTTTTCCTCAGACAGATTAGGGATGAAGTCTTGAAGGTACAGTACTTGAAGGCTGCCGACTCCTTATCAACAGCTCTGACAAATTGTTTCATAAGGTCCAATTTGATGTGCAGTGGTGGCATCAGCACCTTCCGAGGATCCACCAGTGGCTCCCACTTGACGTTGTTTCTCCCCACAGAGAACTCGGTCCGCCGTGGTAGTACGCCTTGGTGTCTACATGTTTTGTAGTCATTTTTGTATTACTTTAGTATAAACACTTGTTAATTTCGATGAATATGTTGTTTTTCTGACTTTATGTGAACGAAAAGACACAAATTCGCCCGTTTTCTCATTGAAAATAGGTAAATTTCAAAATATCACTGTTACAAAAGCAAAGTTTGTGGGGAATAATAAGCATTTTCTGTACTTTTGAGGCAAAAGCAATTAGGAAATAACACTTACTACCCAGGAACAAAACTAATTTTGTTACGCAGTGTAATGAGGGTTGATTGAACATTCTTCAACGCCACTTGTCAGTGCAGGTTGATGAAGGTAAGTACTCAGGACCAGGAGAGTCTCAACAGCAGTGAGTAAAACAGTAGATCTGTAGAAAGAAAAAAAAAATCCAACAGAATGCGTCTAAGTAATCAGTTAAAAAAAATTGTTTGTGAGCTACAAACGCAGACATTGCCAGAGTCAATAAAACGGGCACTGCATTCCACAGCGAAGACCTCTCGGGATTCCAGATGAGTGGATGATTAACACGCGCCTGTAATCCCCAGCGAGTACTCATTACATCCCATTGCTTAGTGCTGCTTTGAACTGCCACGCCCGAGAGTACAGCAGTGGCGGCAGCAGTTAGCGCAACGATGAACCTGATCCTCTAGGTTCGATACCCGACAGCGGCTAATATCAACAACGGCGAGTGAAATCATAACTGGTTCTGAGTCCCCCCCCCCCCCACCCCGTTCACCAACCCGCACTAAGCAGTGTAGTGAAGTACGGTAAAGATCAAAAACCAATGACCGACACGGCGTGGGGAGGCCTCCATCCAGCAATGGATTGAAAAGGTCCAAATTGTATTCGTAATTAACGCGTGAGTGCGTCTCGTTACACCCGTGTGTGAAATGTCACAAAGTTGTCCTTCCCAATAATGTGCCAGTTCATGCATTTCCCTCATCGCCGTCTTCGAAACTAACTCGCTGTGATATCATCTGACACTCGATTCCGAGATGCCAAAAGTTCGCCACAGTGAACCCTGTGTCCAGCACAAGTTGATTGTTAAAAAAAAAATAGCTTTACTCGGTTATTATTGTCAGCCACTGCGGCACACGGCTGTCATCGATACGTGGAGTCGGCAGGACGGCAAAAGCTCATCGTGTGTAAGAGATACCCACCTGCAGGGCTGCGAGTGGCCAGCGTCAGGCAGTACAGCAAATAGGTTACTGAACTCATCAGCGTAAATCACTAGAATTTCTCCTCGTCAGAATGGTCACAAAAATAAACTCGAGATAGATTTCACGGAGCATCCTCAGTTGGACTCTGTTGGACGACGGAAATGTGATTTATTATACTCTTAGTAAATGACACCTTGATGCAGATGAAAGTTGTCATTGCTAAACCTACGCCAAGTGTGTGTGTGTGTGGAGCTAGGAAATATTGTTTTCAGTGCTTGAATGTTGCCACTGGCTACATATTACCAGATATAATCCTCACTGAGCCCCTATTCATTATTTATGTTATTTGTGTTTGTGCACCGCTGCCAATGTGGCTGCAACACAGACTAATTTCAGTCATTTATATAATCAGATCTTTGAGATTAAACGTCTCTTTATTTTTTGAGTGGCTATCCAGGGTGAACAATAAACCCCTCGGCAAATAACAATTCCAATTCCAAATCAGAGTACAGTAAAATACAACACAATGGATAGGTTTTTTTTTAGCGCGTAATTCTGCCCGCTTCAGCAGTGTTTTCTTGCTGTGGTTGTCCCACCTGATGACGGTTGCTTGTGTTGCGATCGAAACGTCGTGATCCATGACTTTTTTCTACCTACGTGACTTTACCGAAAGAACCAAAGAGTACACTTTTTTATGATGTAATATCGGCAATGGGTTCATATGGAACACGTTTCAAAAACAGTGACCTTCATAATGTCCGATTTTTTTTTTTTACTCAGGATTGAATGAGGTGTTGTAGATGTTATATGTAACACATGGGCCATTAGAGTGTGGTCTGGACGCACATATGTAAATTCACGTGTGTCTGTATATATTTTTTATCTAATGAAATCATTCATAAAAAGTTATAAACCTTGGTACAAGCCGCGTGACAGCAATATGATTTCACACTGATTGCAAATGCGTGCTACTCTGCAACACTGCTCATAGTTTACATTTACCACGATTCGTTTGCTATCATTGGGTGATCCAATGCTCTGTGAAAGGTTCTCAAAGGATTGTAATTTCTTTGTGCTCCATTCAGATCCAAGAGTTATCATTTAACATCATTTATCTCATGGCATGACACCGATATCACAGCAGGAATTGAGAGAGGAAAAAAATCGACGAAACAACAACAACAACAACCATTAAAAAATACACTCGCCAAACATTGGATGTGAATGCACACAGTCATCGATGCTTCTGAAGTAGGTGTGTAGTGTCGTTCCAGAAGTTGCGTGTGTTTGTGTGCACTGATGAGCACTTCGAATTGCCTGCGTGCCCACACAGATCATCTGCAGTATTTCCCGAGCTGCATGGGCTAGCGTGAGAATGCATGAGAAATTGAATACTGCTGCTGTTGCTGCTGCTGCTGCGGGGGGCATATTTCAGAAGAGGATTTCATAGAGCTACTTCTGACCAGGGCCGGATTAAGGCACGGGGGGGGCTTTAGAGGCTGCAGCCCAGGGGCCTCCGCCAGCTGGAGCGCTTCCAGAGATTTAAGTGAAAAGTTATCTCATTTGTGAATGCTCAATTTTTATTTGTTGTTAGCCTGGTAAAAAAAATAATTGTATTTTTTCTTTAACTTTGTTTTCCTTTTGAAAATATTACTGGGGGTCTCACAGTACTTGGAGCCCCGGTTGCCTACACGATCTTAATCCGGCCCTGCTTCTGACCGTGTTGATGCGCGCACGTGTTGCTCACAGACACGATTAAACAAAGCACTCCACGTGCGTGCGTGCTGTGAAGTGCACGCGGACTGACGCAAACACCCCCCCCTCCCGCCGCCGCGTTCGGCGGATGCGGAGGAGTAACCCGGGCGCCTGGCTACACATTTCCCCGGTGCCTCTTATGCACATGACTTGTCTCTGTGGAATGCAGTCGGGCGAAGAGGACTAATTTTTGCGGGGACAGCTGCTATAAAATAAACACCGTCTTCATTTCCATACGGGGGGGGGGGGGGGGGGAAGCAGAGCCGATGGGGTAATTGACGTGGGTCCGGGGCAGATAAACGTGAGGCAGCGCAGCTCCGCGTGCGGTCGGGATGGGGATCGGCCGGAGCCCCTTCATCATCTGATCACACGCGCACGTGTACACGCACACGCACGTGTACACGCACACGCACGTGTACACGCACACGCACGTGTACACGCACACGCACGTGTACACGCACGTGTACACGCACGTGTACACGCACGTGTACACATGCAGAGATTCCCCCGATAGCCTTAACAGACGCACGTGTACACGCGTGCACGCGCGCGCACGTGTACACGCACACGCACGTGTACACGCACACGCACGTGTACACGCACACGCACGTGTACACGCACGTGTACACATGCAGAGATTCCCCCGATAGCCTTAACAGACTATTGTGACAAGTGCTGTTAGCGAGCTCCGATGAAGACCAGCACACCACACGAAGGAAGTGGGTGGTCAGCACCACGCCCGGCCGTCTTTGTCTCTCCCGAACTGACGTGTACACACAGGTACTCGAGTAAGTCTGCGTCGACCTACTGGAGGATCGATGCAGGTTCGCATCGATCCTCTTACGCGCGGTTGGGATCGTAGCGCAGTGTGCAAATACCACCGTCGTGAGATCGCCCACGGATCGTAATGTCGCAGTGTTAGCGAGCGCCTATTGAGCCCTGGGGGGGGTGGTGTGAAGAAGCGCGCGACGGCCGGACGCCTGAGTCTCAGCGGTGCTCGTGTTGACACGCACCGCGCGCGCCAGGTACCAAGCACGCGCGCGGACGCATGGACGTGCGTCGTAAGGACTGCTAGCACAGGACTCGGGTACGCGGTGTTCACGGAGAGGAAAGCGTTGTGGCTATCTACATCCTTTGTTTCGCATCATGTCATACTGATCACTGTAACTATTTCCTCCAGGAAAGCCTTTGCCGAGCCTACAAATATATTCGTGCTATCGGCATCATGTCGCGCACGAGGTGAACAACGTTTTCATTCGGAACGCTCGCAGAAAGCAGTGCATCACCCGGTGTTAGAGGTCACTTCCCAAAGCCTCGTATTCGCTGCGCAACGAACCCGGCCAGCCAACGCCAGTGACGATTACACTAATGTAACACGACTTTTGTTCCTGGGTTGTGTTTTTTTATTGTTTATGCCTCGAAAGTATAGATAATGGCTATTATTCCCCACAAACTTTGCTTTTGTGAGCAGGACTTTACGTGAAGGAATGACACAAATGCACACCACGTTTTCTCATTGAAAATAGGTACATTTCAAAATATCACTGTCCTGGTCACAAAAGCAAAGTTTATGGGGAATAATATCCGTTTCATGTACTTTTGATGCAAAAGCAATTGGAAAATAACACTTACTAACCCAGGAACAAAACACATTTTTTTTGTTACACAGTGTTATCTGAACCGATCGTGGGCCTCCCCTAGGTCGACTCAGCTCCAAATGAGTACCTGGTGCGATATGTGAAAATCGTCACTCGGGAGACACAGGCGGTCGGACGTGGTGCTGGACACCAAATCCCCTCGTGCGCCCGGACCGGGCCTTCATCGGGGACACTCGCTAACATTGCCCCAGGGGATCTTTGTCTTTGGTACGTGAACCCGCACCGCGCGTGCTGCCCTGAGCTGCGCGTGCATCTATGTAACTAGGCCGGAGAAGAGCACTTGTCTGTGATGTCCGTGTTGTGTGCCTGAGGTGTGGGGGACACGTGGATGCCTACAGTATATTTCTGCTTTCCGTTTTCCAAATTCGGTGCTGGATTTTCGGAATTTCGGAGTAAAATTACGTGTAAACGTTTAAATTTTCATTTAAATAATGCTACAGTAACTAGTTTACGTGTTTAAAAGTGTAATAAAATATGGTGATATTTCAAACTCATCTTAATTAAATCGTTTTAATTTAAATCGACTTTTAAAATTACTCAACGTGAATATTTTGAAGTATTTTTTAATCGTTTAAACCACTATTTTGATCATCTTTAATTGTTATTTTAAAAATAATTTTGAATACATTTCATAATCTACATCTTTTGTTTCGCTTCATGTCATACTGATCACTGTAACTATTTCCTCCAGGAAAGCCTTTGCCGAGCCTTACAAATATATTCGTGTTATCGGCATCATGTCGCGCACGAGGTGAACACGTTTTCATTGAAAACGCTCGCAGAAAGCAGTGCATCACCCGGTGTTAGAGGTCACTTCCCAAAGCCTCGTATTCGATTTCAACCGAGGAATCGGTAACGATGCATCGATTCATCCGTTGTAATCAATTTTTAAGTCTCACGCTGCGTGCGTCAAATCACGCGCGTGACGAGCGAACGGCGACGCTTTGACTCGTCTGCTCCTCCAGGGTGCACGTGAACTGCAGCCGCGAGAGGCCGCTGCATTCGCCACATTGTTTAAAAAAAAAACGATCGATGCAATATTTGAGTTGGGACTTGCGACTCTGCGGACGCAATCGTTGCGTGCTGAATCTCCTGGGTTTTAGATGCCTTGGGATGCTTTCCGAACGCGGAGACCATCTGTGGAGAGTCGGAGCAACGCGCGGTGTCCGATTTGACGCGCGGCCGTGTTATCCTGCGTCCGGTTGGGGATCTCCGAGGCCGACTCAGCATTAATTGAGTGAGAGTGCCCGTCGCGGTGTGTGAACATCAACACAGAAGATACAAAGGCGGTCTGGCGTGCTTCTAGGGCTCCACAACCCACCCCACCGTGACCGTACCAATCTTAAAGAGGCGCTTTCTTACAGCACTTGCGCCATCAGTCTGTTACGACTATAGCGGCGGGGGTGGGGGGGTGTATGCGTGTTTGTGTGAGTTCGCCTACTCCTACATGCTCAGAGCTGTGTAGCAGGTTTGGCTCATCACACACCCAACCAATGCGCTTCTCTGCCAAGTGCAACACAACCGCCACTCTGGTCGTACTAATTATAATGGTCGGATATGAAGTTGGGCAGAGTCCAGCTCTGCTGGATTTGGAGTGGGATGCACGTGGCCTTCTCGCGTGGGGTAATGGATATTCGGCATCACGGATGAAAAACAAATATCAAGGCAGCGTCTTGTTGATGATGGTTCAGACACACCCACAATTTTTTTTTTAGATGTATAAAAACCTCACTCTCCACTTTCATAATCGGCTCTGGATTAATGTCAAAAGTCAGTGCACCGCGCTTGCGAAACCCGGACAACTGACTTCGATTCGCGACCACGGCTAACATCAGTGGTCAGTTCTATACGAACCGGTCCTGCCTCCCCCATCCACCCCCAGCGGAGTGAAGTATGGTCAAACAACCCACGAACTGTTAATAGGGGATGGTGATCGGTCGTCAAGAATAATAACAGAGTGGCACCCAAGGAATTAAACGTGTCCTCCAGGAACTACTTTCAGAATATTCGGAAAAATGTGTTTTATTTATACTGAGGAAATCTGTAACGAGCGCCACGGTGGCTAGATGTGAACTACCTCGCCTAGCGTACAGGAGGTTTGTGGGTTGGAACCCGACTCTGACGCCTGCTGCTGTATATTTGGAGTTTGCGTGTCTCTCTCTCATCATCATCACGGTGGCTAGGATATGTTAACTACCTCGCCTGGTGTACAGGAGGTTCGTGGGTTGGAACCCGACCCTGACGCCTGCTGCTGTATATTTGGAGTTTGCGTGTCTCTCTCTCTCTCATCATCATCACGTGGCTAGGAGATGTTAACTACCTCGCCTAGGGTACAGGAGGTTCGTGGGTTGGAACCCGACCCTGACGCCTGCTGCTGTATATTTGGAGTTTGCGTGTCTCTCTCTCTCTCATCATCACGTAAACTAGAATATGTCAACTGCCTCGCCTCGTGTGCAGGAGGTCGTGGGTTCGAACCCGACCCTGACGCCTGCTGCTGTGTTTTTGGAGTTTGCGTGTCTCTCTCTCTCTCATCATCATCACGGTGGCTAGGAGATGTTAACTACCTCGCCTGGTGTACAGGAGGTTCGTGGGTTGGAACCCGACCCTGACGCCTGCTGCTGTATATTTGGAGTTTGCGTGTCTCTCTCTCTCTCATCATCACGTAAACTAGAATATGTCAACTGCCTCGCCTCGTGTGCAGGAGGTCGTGGGTTCGAACCCGACCCTGACGCCTGCTGCTGTGTTTTTGGAGTTTGCGTGTCTCTCTCTCTCTCATCATCATCACGGTGGCTAGGAGATGTTAACTACCTCGCCTGGTGTACAGGAGGTTCGTGGGTTCGAACCCGACCCTGACGCCTGCTGCTGTGTTTTTGGAGTTTGCGTGTCTCTCTTCCCGTGGTCGCGTGGATTTTCTCTCCGTGTCCTTTGTTTTTTTTTCGTCCACATTCAGAATCAACGTCCTTTGAGAGTAATGGCTGCTCTAAATTTCCACGTGATGAGCCACTTCGTTGAGCTATAATTGTGGCCAGGTCGCTTCCGAAAAAAGAGCTATATAGTTAAGTGGACCTTACCTGGTAAAAAAATAAAAAATAATAAAGTTTCGTTTAGATGGAGCAATTGCATCAGAGTGCGTGAAGGTGCTAGCGGTTGGTTGGTTCACACCAGGATTCGCGAGAGACGGTGGCGGCTTGTTGAGGCTTTCATCCAGCAGTGGATCGATAAAGGTTCCATATTACACATAGACCGGGAAACGTTTCGAGGTAAGTGATACTTCTTTTGCGCGGAGAGAAGGCTTGTGCGGAATGGAGGTCTCAATTTCAAGTGTGCGCTCTTTTGCGAAATGTCCAACATCTCAAATGAGTCACGTAGAATGAGAATAAAATAATAAATTGATAAAATAAAATAACACAATAATATTCTCACGACGTTTCGGCCACAACACAAGCGGCCTTGCAGTGACGAAAGCTTTAAATCGAAATCTCAAATGAGTTGACACGAACCATTTTTCATGGGCGTATGAAGGGTTTTTTTTTTCCGTGTGACGTTTGAGTCGCGGACACATTTAAACTGAGCGCACGGCATACACAAACGAGTTTACGTGTTTTAAATGATCAATTTGAGATTGCGGAATTGCATCATGGGAGGTAAACATCACAAACAAACATAGACTCTTAAGTAGCAGAGCAATGTCCATTTTCTCTCTTTGCGTACAGCCTCTCCTGCATCACCTTTATTCATATTCTACCGTGATTACGAAACGAGTTAGAGGTTAGCCAAACATTCTCCTCTGAAAGAGGGCAATTGCCCGTAACGTTGGCCTGCTGTTTGGATGCATGTTTCCGCACCCACGATTAGCACGGTTGGCTACGTAGGGTGGCGAAAGAAGTTCAACATACATACAAAGTAGGAGTAATGATGGATATGCCGTGTTATTTTTCGTGCTTGATCACAAACGTGTAAGCGTAAATCGGAGACATCATGCACACAAGCACTGACTCTAAGTCCACGTGGGTAAGAGGACGCATTTCCAGAATGAATGATTGTTGACGATCGCGGCTGCGTGTATGCATGTTGAACTTCTTTTGCACCGTACGTAGCCAATCGTGAGTTTTCAATCTAGCTTTGAAAGTGCATGGCTCCAGTGGCGTCCTAAATATCAGAAGGAAGAGCGCTCTAGACGGCCGCAGAAGCGCATTTTAAAGCGCGCGATGCAATGACAATTTTTGTTCGATGTAGACACAAAAGCCGCCGTGATGATGATCGGAGTTCGCGCGATGATGGTTTATAATGCTTAACGATGTCAGCAGAGAAGGACGACCACTGGCGCAGAGGACGCGGTGAGTAAACGCCGCTTGATTTGGCATCGCAGGACCATAAGGGATGACCACTTCTAGAAGTAGATCAACAGTGACTGATGCTGCTCGTACTGGTTGTGGTGATAATGATGATGTACGGTAGTGTAGTGGTTAGCGCGCTGCGCTACGAACCCAGCGACCCGAGTTCGATTCCTCCTCACGAGCAACACCAGTGACGATTGTCCGAATGGGTTACGGGCCTCCACTAGGTTGACTCGGCCACAAATAAGTACCCAGTGCGATGTGTAAACATCGCCACTGACGAGAAAAAGTCTTTGTGTTAGTGTTTGCCGTGCAGGTAGTGATTGGCGCATTGCGCTATGAACCCGGCGATCAGAGTTCGATTGCGAGCTGCTCAGCTATTGCTGCTGCTGCTGCTATTGACGATGTTTTCAGCTATTGATGCCGCTGATGTGAATGCAGCTGATGAGATTCTGATCTCAGCTATTGATTGCGATGCTGAGTGCATGCGTGGTGGTCCCGTGCGCACACGCTGCCTCGATAGAAGCCGCGGGCTGCCGCCGACGCCGCCGCCGCCGCCGCCGCGCGTTTTGGCATTGGCGGGCATCATCCAGCTCATAAACGCCCGCACGCAAATTGAGGCGGCGCTGCCCGCCCATCCCATTGTGTTGCAACTCCAACACCCAGCCACCTAGTTCCTTTATAAGGGGGTGGGAGGAACGGGCCGGGGAGGGTGGCGGTGGGAGGTGATTGAGTGGGTTTGGGTCCGAGGTACTTTATAAACGTGCACAACTCAAACACAGATAGTCAAGCGCGGCGCAGTTCTTCCGCGGCGGGCGGGCGGTCGGGCGGGCGAGCGAGCAGGCGGGCGGGCGGGCGGGCAGGTGCGACACGGACACGCGCGACACGGACACGCGCACATTCGCCTACGCGGGAGAGAGGAGCTCGAGAGAGGAGAGTGACGGAATAGCGGCCGTCCACCACCGAGACGCGTGCGGACGAAATCGGAGAGAGAGGCGCGCGCGCGTGCGCGCGCACACACCTTGAGATCTCCCTCCCGCGGGACGTGGGGAGGACGCCCCTGCCATGGCCGTGGGGTGGATGCGGCGAGCGAGGCAGCGCGTCACGGTGCTCGCCCTGCTCGTGCTGCTCGTGGCGCTGCTGGTGCTCGTGAGCTGCCCGGCGCCGGCGCGCGGCTGCGGCCCGGGCCGGGGCTACGGCAGCCGGCGGAGGCTGCCGCGCAAGCTGACCCCGCTCGCCTACAAGCAGTTTGTGCCCAACGTGGCCGAGAAGACCCTGGGAGCCAGCGGTCGCTACGAGGGGAAGATCGCGCGCGGCTCCGAGAGGTTCAAGGACCTGACGCCCAACTACAACCCCGACATCATCTTCAAGGACGAGGAGAACACGGGCGCGGACCGCCTCATGACGCAGGTGAGGGAGACCGCGAGTTCACTCTGTGTGGACTGCGCGGCTCTCTTTGCGAGACGTTCACGTCGCGACTGATCGCCGTGGCCCCGTGGTTTGGCCCATTGGTGCCCGCCGTGGAGTGTGACCACATGAGCCGAGTGCGTCCCTCACACTGGGTGCTTGTACGCGCCTAGCGGATCCCGTGGGTTAAAGTAGTTTAATAGGTGCAATCAGACGAAGGTGACACGTCTTTAAAGCGCACTTGAAATACAGTCGAGGGTAATTTCCGAACGAAGCCCCCTCTCTGATTCTATGAGTGCTGGAGTAACCCGCTCGTGTTGGTTTGGGGGCTCAGAGTCTGCGGTAGGAATTCCACATTAGGCATGTTGGAGCATAGGATGACCGCGAGTGATATTTCACAAACTGGTATTCATTTTAATTCACCACGTATGGATGATGGGCTCAAAACAACTATGAGTGGGAGTAGAATTAGCAACATTCCCGATTCGATTCACGATGACGCACTGTGTAAATTCACGGCAGTGTAGCAGTGAGTGCGGTGTGCGACGAAACCGGCGACTTGAGTTGCTATCCCGCTCAAGGCCAAACACCGGTGAAGATTATATCTGAGCCGGTTCTAAGCCTCCCCTAGATCGACTCGGCCTCAAATGAGTACTTGGTGCGTTGTGTAAACATTGTCACGAGGGAGATAAAGGCGGCCGGGGGTGGTACTGGGCACCCACCCCCTCGTGTGCCGTCCCGGCTTTCATAGGAGCTCGTTCACAGCACTTGCCCCAATAGCCTGTGAAGGCTACACGGGGGATCTTTGTCTGTCTTAGCCTCTGTGTGTACAAGCCTTACTCCGATGTAAATGACAATATTGACAAATGTGGTCTGATTGGTGCCAGCATGAACGTCAGTAGTTTGTAGGACAAGGACATTGGTCGGTCGACCTCCGAGGATATATATAGTACTTGTACGAGCTTGCATGGGGTTCACCAACTTCACCGGGGTGGTTCTATCCGCCCCCTAGCGTCGCAGCTTCACGTCAATCAGATGATTAACGTGGTCCAATTAATTCATTATCTACACTTGGTTTCTGTTACAGCTGACGGCTGATTTTATATTATTATGAGATGAGATTGTTTTGTTTTTTTGTTTAAGACTGAAACTCTTCTTGTTAGCATGACACCGCGTTGTCGCTGTGAAACAAAAATTAAGAAGCAGACGTTTCGGACAATTCCTCTTATAGCAGAACATACGAACTACACAGCACGTGAGCTTGCTTGAGTCGGTGGCGCAGGCCCCTGTAATGCAGCGCTTGTGGAGGCAAGGGTTGGTGGATCACACTTCAGATTTGGGAAACTCCTAAACCTGCCGGGCTGCGAGGTCACCGAGCGATGGCAGTGCAGAAAACGAGTCCGTGAAGCCGTCCGTGAGGACCTTTAGAAGCAGTCGCCCTCCGGCAACAGCGGAGCGCCGGGCGGCTAAAACGCAAGGCAGTTGGCACGACGGGGAGCACAGTTGGTGCATTCTGTCAAACCGTGGGGCCTGGGGTCTGTCCCGCGACCTGCTCGCAGGGAGCCTTCGGTACTTCACGTGGCCTCAAAGTGCGCCCAGCATGGCCACAAGGTCCGTGGTGGCGTCACCGCCACTTGATGACGAACGACGGCCGTTGTGCGGACCTTTTTGTTTAGTTTTATTCCTCGCCTTCGAGGTGGGTCTTCTGCGGGGCACTCCCTGCAGCTTCCTCCCACACGAGGTAAAACATCCCTTGGAACGGAATTGGTCTAAACATGCCCAAATGCAGGAACCTCCTGAAAAATGAGCATTGATGCTGGGTGCGGATGCGACGCATTCGTAAATAGCACGAATAGTTGAGTTGACGTGCATTGTTCGGCGATAACGTTCGCCAATTATTCAATTCTACACATTTTCGACCTGCGATGGTCCGTGCCACGGTGGCGAAATGTTAACGACGTCGCATGGTCTGCAGGTGTCGTGGGTTTCGATCCCGACCCTGAGACCTGTATATTTGGAGCTTGCGTGTCTTTTTTTGGCCCCGTGGTCGCGTGGATTTTTCTCCGCGTCCTCCGATTTTTCGCTCCGTAATTAAGAAGCATGCGTTTCAATGATTTGGCTGCTTTATATTTCCATCTGGTAAATAACTTCGTTGAGCTATAATTTGTTGTGGCTAGGTCGCTTCTGAAAAAGAGCTGTATAGCTCAGTGGGCCTTACCTGGTAAAATAAAAAAATATATAGTTTAGATAAGTACAGTCCTTAAATGGTAATGTAATGATAAGGGGCAGAGCAGGGCAGCGAGGTCGTGTGAACTGTTCACCAACGTTAGACAAGCAACGGTGGGCGAGTCAGCAGCAAGTGATGCCACGTTTAAGCTGCCATCTCGCGTAATGTAACGCCAATAATCCGGTCAGAAAATACCTCGTACTATAAGGCACCAAATAGTGTTCGTAGTAAATCACGTAAGCATGACTGGCCACTTCATTGCAGCGATAGATTGTATGTGTATGTTCGTGTTTGCGTATCTTGCAACCCGCGGGATTTCTCGCTCGCAAGCATGCCCTCTGTTATCTACGATTGCGTAACTTGGACCGTTTATGGGAACACCGGCGCCGGCTTGGGGCATTCAGGCTGGCCTGCATATACGGTCCATCTTGTGGTTAACCAGACTTGATTTGTGTGTTGAGAGATTATCGATCCTTGAGCGTTCTGGACACAAACCCATCAGCGGGTCCCTCCAGTCGGCGATGATGTGTTTTTTGGCTGCCCCATGCAGCCCGGATGCCCAGCCACGTAGCCTTCGTGCCCAATTAGCTTTGTTTTGTCCGGGTGGAGACGGAGAAACGGGCTCCGGCACAGGTTAGCGATGAGACCGTTTGATGTGGCACAGGAGGACCCGGGGCTGAATGGACTTGCCGTAGACTGTCCCAGTGCTCGGGAATTTGCAAGGCGGCTGTCCTCAAGCAACAACGAAATGCGGAGGAGCGCCGCTAAACAACAACAAGCAGAGAGGGCGAGTGAGGCGCCGCAGTGGGGAGCACAGGTGGTGGTATCTGCCACTTAACCCACAACACGTGGGTCTATTCTGTGACCTGCCGAATAACCGTAGACACATCGCGTGGTTTCTAAGCGCACCTAGCCTGGCACAAACGCTGTTGCGACGCCGCCGACCATCAGTGGCGAAGGTGGATGATATTGCTGTATACATGTGTGTATAACAGGGAGTGGTGGTGCAGTGGTTTTGCGCACTACGCTACGAAACCTCGTCACGGATATATTTATCGACAGTGGTTTCAACACTCGTCCCAAATCTCCCCTAGTACCTGATGCGGTGTGTAAACATCACCCGTGGGGAGACCAAGGCGGTCTCGGGCGTGGTTGTCGGCCATACCACGTCCGCAGCGCTCACTTTAATGTGCTCGCAAACAGCACTCACTCCATCGGTGCCTTGTCGCGAGTCATCTCTGCCATTGTCTCGTGTGTAGGTACGCGGAGCGCCGTGTCGGCCTCAAGAAGAGCTCACGAACTTGACTTGCTCCCACACCGTGGGAGAATTTCGTCTTTTGTTTTTGTATTCGCGGGGATATGCGGCGTGGTGGTGAGCGCACAGTACCACGGTCGCGGACGGGCCGGGGTTTGCCAGTGACGAGTGCTACCTCAACCGGTTCTGGGCCTCCACCCGAGGTCAACTCGGCCTAGCAACGAGTACCCGGTGCGCTGCGTAAACACCGCCACTGGGGAGACAAAGGCGGTCTCGGGCGTGGCGTAGGCCACCTCGCCTCCCCCGTGCGCCTGTGCCGTACTTTGAGAGGTGTTCGCGAGCAGCACCTTGCCCCAGCAGTCTGTGCAATGCTATACGGGGGGATCTTTTTCTTTATACGTATGCACGTGTGTGTGTGTGTGGGGTGGGGGAGTGAGAAACGCAGTGTGTCCACCAAACCTGCACTTTGAACGTAAATGCGAGGTTAATGGTACCAAACAAAAAAAAGCGTGCCTGTAACGACATCGGTATTTATATAGGGCCTTCGCGGCTCTGTGTATTGGCTGGCTCGGTCTTACGAAACTCGCCCGCTGCCTCGACTCGCAGGCGATCCGGAGGTCGCCGGGTCGTGTGGATGGGCAGGTGGACCAGGTGGGCAATTGGGTCAGTGGACAGGCGTGTAGGTGTGGGCAGGTGACAAGGTGAATAAGTGGGCATAGGTGGTCCTGGGTCTCCCCTAGGTCGACTCAGTCAGGAAGACGAGAACCTCGGTGTGTAACAACCATCACCACGAAAGAGACAAAGGCGGCCGGGCGTGGTTGTCGGCCACCTACCCCGTCGTGTGCCGTGCCGGCCTTCATAGGTGCCTCGCTCACAACACGTGCCCCGACAGTCTCATAAGGCTATATTTGATTTCTTTATTGGTGGGTTAGTGGCTGCATGTGGATGTAATGATGGGTGGCCAGGTGGGTCAGGTGGGTGGTGAACGGGCGCGAACGTGCAGGCGAGGTGGGTGCAGGGACGTGTTCTTAAAGCTGCGATTGAACTTTGCTCAACTTTTTTCAGAGAACTTTGCCGTTGCGGAACCCCCACCCGCCGTCTGTGTGTTACCTGTGGTTAGTACAGGTGTTGTTGCATTCGCGTGCGCTTTGTAAATCCAACCGGCGCCCCGCGGTTTAAATGCCGCGATGTCAGTGTACACGGGGTGGGTGTCGTGCCCGAGCTCACGTGTCGGCGAATGTTACTTTTGGTTCGGGCGATTTTATTTTTCTTTCTCCTAACATATATATAAGAAAGAAAGAAAAAAACGCGGCGAGCGGTGGATGATGTCTCGCTCACCACCGTGGCCGCCGCGTTTCGGCCACTCTTGCCAAGGTGCGATTTTAATTCTGAGAATTGGGCCTTCGAGAGAGACGGCCTCGCGATCTAAGAAAAAGAGCTGCTGCCGTGGTGAGGTGGTTAGCTCAATGGTCGTCGGTTCCATTCGATCTCCCGACGCGGAAGTTTTATTTTATCTTAATCCCTCCCCCACCCACCCACACACCAACTTTTGCCCACCCAGAAGTGTACGTACATGGGGTACAACCACGGTTAATCAACCGATCGGCAGGTTCGCGTGGTGGGGTCAAGTGTGGGTCATCTCGCATCTCGCCGCAGTGGAAGAGCGGGACAAATTTCCTCCAGGGAGGTCCTCTCTTGAACTTCGTCTAGCGGGACGGCGCTTCATCCGCCAGCAGCGGCGTGAGCAACTCATTGCAGGGCTGCGACTTTACCGACTAGACACGTTGTACTTGTACCAAGGCGGCAATCGTTGGCTGCGAACGAAATCAAGCAGCTGACGAACACGTGCTTGCTGCACGGACGATCATTGGCAAAGTGGGACATTTTAATGTTGGTTAACCGCACGAATTGTTTATTAATCCGAATTGTCATATGAATATCGAGCGACCGCCTACGTTGTCCCTGCGACTATAACAAAAAAAAGTTCAAATAAGTCCGGAGCACGAATGAGACCACGTTTACCGATACATTCTTCAGAGCGCAAACGAACATAAACTATTCCCCGAACATCCATCCACACATACTGTAGGGCAAATGCTGTAAGCGAGCACCTATTGTGGCTTGAACGAGAGACGTTGTTGGCAATGCTTGTGTCGCCGCTGGTGTTGGAATTTTTACAGAGCGCCAGGTACTCATTTAAAGTCGAGTCGACCTAGGAGAGGTCCATGTCACGCGAGCCGTGAACGCGGTCGGGTTACCCGGTTCATAGCCCGCTGCGTGAATGAAACACAGAGCTACATATGTAGATACACTGCGCGTATATATAGCTATGCATGTATATATGTAATGATGATGGAGCGGCCATGGTTGCAATGTTGGATTGCTGTGTTTAAGGGTGATGGAGCGAGCGGTGGTGCAATGGTTAACGCAATGCACTATACACATCCACATAAATTCGACTCCCAGCCACGGCTTACTAACGTTAGTGGCGAGTGATATCCGAACTGGTTGCCAACCTGTGCTGACCAGCGTGGTGAAGTATGGTCAATCAACGCTCATCAAGCAGTGGATTGACAAAGGGCGGAACATTGTTAATTTTGCTTTACAAGAGTGGAGGCGTACAAGTTGCTGTTTCAGTGAATGTATAAACTGTATAAACAGGCAACGTTTTAACACAGTGCTATCGGTGGCAGTACAGCAAGTAGGTTGTATTAATCTGCGCAGACTTGCGAGTCCTCATGCAAATATACATGCACGTTGGCATGAGCTGGACTCGCGACCTTAAAGAGTTCAAATCCCAGCCGATCAGTCGTTGACTCAGCACACCATCGTATAAAGTCAGTTCAGTGCCCTGAAGGACAACAGTGACCTTACTCTGTATGGCTTGACTGGCTGAGCACCCATATGTACCGTACAACATAGCGGTAGTGCAGCGGTTAGCGCTACGAACCCGGCGACCCGAGTTCCATTCCCGCACGCGACCAATAACAGTGGCGAATGTATGAACCGGTCCTGGGCCTCCCTTAGGTTGACTCAGTATCAAATGAGAATCTGGTACGGTGTGTAGTAAACATCGCCACTCGGGAGACAAAGGTGGCCGGGCGTGGTGCTGGCCACCCAACCCATCGTGTGCCGTGCCGGCCTTCATAGGTGCTCTCCAACAGCACTTGCCCCAATAGTCTGTTAATGCTATACAAGGAGATAATTGTCTTTGTAGAATATACAATGGACAGAACTGCAATATGACTAACGCTTGGGGGGGGGGGGTCTTAGAATAGCATCTGTGAAACCGGCAATGATTGTTTAACAAGCCTGACACTCCTGATGAGCTTTCAGATTAGCGAAACCGGCCCGTAGTTTTATTCAAATGCAATAGCACATAATGGATTATTTATTTGTTTCAAACTTTGGAGCGTCAACAAAGTGTAAACTGCCTTTATCGACCACGGTAGGATACCACCGGTGTAAGTTAATGGTTGGGGGTGAAGTGGTTAGCGCGCTGCGCTATGAACCCGGCGACCCGAATTCGATTCCCGTTCACGGTCAACATCAGCCGCATGGCAGGTGGCGTTATTAGAACAGGGTGCTATCCTTCCACCCTTGCTTCACCAACCTGCACTTGCAAACGTGGTAAAATATGAAAAAAAAATAAACTACCGTGCAGAATGTGGTGCAGAATGCGCCAGCTATATTTCATCATCATATTTACCTTTAACACAACTGAGTTTATTTAACAATGCACATTTTTATTATTGAAGGGTTTGTCTGTTACTCAAAAGCTACTAATATCCATATGGCTAATTAAAAAACAAACTGTTCATCAGGAAAATATTTTGAAATGTAATGATCAGACCCACTGGTGTGTGTAAAGTTCAGTGTGCAATGCACACTATCCACTCAATCTCTCTGGCCTGTTTATATGCAATGAAGAAGGGCCATTGCCCGAAACGTCAGCTTTCATATATTTGTCCTTTGACGGCCACAGTCTTATTGACTGAATGTTTTGAGACACGTTGTTTCATGGCGTGGGGTAGGAAGGCCATCATCCACTGGTGGATAGAGAATGGCAGGGGGTGTGAGTTCGATCGGAGGGCTCCTCTCGCCGAACCAGTCGCGAGTCGCCAGCCTCGCTACCCATTAACTGGAGCGCAAACACAAACGGAAACAATATGAGCTCTGCAGCCAAACCAAACAATGCCGATGCTGCCGCCGCGATTCCATTAACCACGGCATTATCTTCTCCAACTGATGATGAAACATACCCCCCCACCCCCACCAGAGTGGAGCGAGATAAGTAACTCGTAGAACTGCACAGTGCATCGCCCAGCGTAACCGCGATGTTACCATTCACGCTATTCCTAATTTATGAACGAATCACAATACCTCGATGATCTCGTCAGGGAGCATAAACCATCACGCGAACTCCTGGTCATCCTCGCCGCAGCGGCTTTTGACGAACCATCGAACAAAGACGGTGGCCACCGCATCGCACGCTTTCAAATGCGCTCCCGCGGCCGTTTGGAACGCTCTTCCTTCCGATATCACTAAGCTACCGGAGCCGTGCACATTTCCTTCGGACTGAGTTTTGTGTTTGTTTTGTCGTCCTTCCCCCGCACCTCTGATGAGCACGGTTTACAACGTAAGGTGCGACAGAAGTTCAACATACAGTACATACATTTATAATATTCATGGAGTAGCGGTGGCGCAGTGGTTAGCGCACTCCGCTATGAATCATCGTCCAGCAGTGGGTTCATCCAACTTGCATTAATCAACGAAAGGCTGCCAACGAATGTTGCGTATGTGTACATTTAAATATGCAGTTGTATTTGTGTGTGCACATTATTTGAGAGAGCGATAGTCGTTCATGTTGAGAGCGATTGCGATGAATATCGATGGGTGTGTATACAGTATATGTGTACACATAAGCGCACATGGATGTGCAACATGCATCCGGCACGGCCAACATCAGTGGCGAGTGGGATCTGAACGAACCGGTCCTAGGCACTAATCACAAACCTGCATTGACCAGCGTGGCGAGGTATGGTTAAAAAACCTTCACAACTGACAAGGCTTGGGAAGGCCCTTCAGCAAAGCAGATTTATATAAAATATATTTTTAAAACATTCTCAAGTAAAATGTTCCGTTAACTTACACGATATACTTTTTAAAGGGAGCCGATATTCGTCGCGTCATTATTGTCATGCCTCAAGAACACAATCGCTTCTTTCGCACCGTACGGAGGCAATCGTGCTAATTGGAGGTGCGCGGAAGCGACGACAAATTATGCACAAAAAGCAGTTCTAAAGAAATTTAGTTTTCAATCTCGATTCAAACGTTCGTAGCTCCCAGTGGCTTCCGAATATCGGAAGGAAGAGCGTTCCAGACGGCCGCGGAAGCGCGTCTGAAAGCGCCGCGCGATGCGGTGGCCGCCGTCTCTGTAGGTTTCGTGGACTCCTCCCGTTGTTCGTGCCTTCACGGGAACTCCTAAGCGCTCACTCCAGCCCGTCGCTCGGAAACTCGCCACACACCTCGCCGACGCCAATTTTGCCTTCAATTTGTGGGCAATGTCGGCATCTGAACAACTACGGGGTTTAGGGTTGCGATGCGAAGTTGACGCTCGTGTTTTTGCAGCCCGTCTGCCGTGCAGGCGACGATTGTCATCGAAGAACAGCAGCTACGTTGTCGTCGATAGTGGCTGGGCAGCTGGCGTCCTTCTTGGATGCAGGTTCGACTCCCCGTTTCAGTGGAGTGGCCAGTATACATGCCTCCTCGGCTACAGCGTATCTCAACTTAATTAGTGTACAGCACTGTATATACATCACATTTGTAATCTGTATATATGTAAAAGGGAAATGTATGAATATGTGTGTCTGTTCTAAATGTTTAGCATACTTCCCGACATGCAACAAACTTTAAATTTGGCATGTGGGTAGTTTCCAGACTGTACACCATGCAAAAAGTATAAAGATAGACTTTTGTATTGGGGGGGGGGGGGGGGGGGCGCGCAATAATGGATATATTTTGCACGGCAAGTGAGCTGTGACGTCACATCTGTGATGTCACCCGCATGCGGCAGCGTCACGCAGTGTGCCTGCTGACGTCACGCTTCCCCCCCCCCCACCCTCCACGTAGGCCGTGTATTAATCCAAGACAAGAATCCAAGTCTCGGGCGAAGCCGGGTAGTAAAGCTAGTGTTTTTATAAATAGCTTTATTTAAACAGTAATACGTGTGAGAAAAATCCAGCATTCTTGTTCTGTTGTTTAAGCTAAGCCAATTGGCTCCAAGTTTAGTTTCGCCCCCAAATCTGTCGCTCACCTCCCCGTAGCGCCATCTTTTGCTACCACACATCAAACAAAAACATAGATCCCCCTTGTGACTGACGTAGAGTGCTGGGGAAAGTGTTGTTGCTGTTAGGGAGCACATATTCATGCCGGCGTGGCGCACGAGAGGGCTAGTGTGGCCAGTATCACACCCAGCCACATCTGTTTCTCCAGGGCTGAGGTTTACACACCGCGCCAGGCACTTGCCACGTAAGGCCATGTCGTCCTCAGGGAGTCCCAGAACCGGTTCCGATACGATTCGACACCGATGTTGGTCGTGACCAAGAATCTTAACTGAGCTAGCCGGGTGGTGCTAACCGCTGCACCACCACTCCTCACACAAACACAACGTGGTACGTGTTATACACGTGTAGTGTAATAGCGCCGACTGCTGTCCAGCAGCGGCAACTACGGTGGACAAACGGCACACACGCCGGTGAGCATGTACAGGGCTGTGTGTGTCGGCAGGGCGGAGGAACTGGGGCAAGGGTCATGGAAGACCCCATCGGGAAGCCCCTGGAACCCGCTAGTGGGTTCGAGAAGGGAGCCGTGACCAGCGCTGAGCCAAGCCGCGCCGGGTAGCATAAAAGCAGCTGAGAGCGGGAGCTCAGGGCTGACGTTTCTGGGAGTGGACTCGTCTCGTCGTCGCTGTCGTCTTCGCCGCCTTCGTCGCTGCCGGCTTCGCTAGATGTTGCGTGACCGTATCGTTGTTGGCTGTCTTGGTCAGCGTCATCAGTTTTACACGACCAGGGTTGAGTTTCGGCTAGGCTAGACGACTAGGGAGAGTGCGAGGGGGAACCTGTGAAGGTGTTAATAAAGAAGGTGCCACGTGGGAAAAAAAAAAAACCTTTTCTCCCGCTCCGCTAACACTACACATGCGTCGATAGTCCAGGCCTAGGGGTGGGGAACTCTTCTCAACACATTTTGTCATATAACAATGGGGCCTTAAACGATAAGTTAAACACTTAATATGCTACGTTTTCCGCAAAGCAGCCCTTATTTATAGCACTCGGGTCGAAGAGGACTTTCAATGATCTTGTCACCGCAAGTATGTACCGTACGTATGCTGAACTTCTTTTGCACCGTATGTAGCCAACCGTGCTAATCGGAGGTGGGCGGCAGGAAGGACAACAAATGTACGTGTTATATATAATCGCACGAGGCCGTTGCCAGTGACAGAAGTAACTGACTGTGCTGCAATTAGAAACACAACGTTGCCTGGTGAAACAAAGTCCCCGACAGTACCCGGTGAGTGTGGCTACTGTGCTCACCCACCGCAAGGGATGGACATCGTCTGCGGGCCGTTTTGAAGGGAGGCCATAATGTGGCTGTGTGAGCCGTGTGACGTGAATGAAGGCGCACCTTCGATTAGCACGGTTGGCTATGCACGGTGCGAAAGAAGTTAAACATACGGGACATAATATGCACCTTCAATTAGCACGGTTGGCTACGCACGGTACGAAAGAAGTTCAACATACATACGAAGTCGCGGGGGACAGGTGCGGCCCCCCGTGTCGTACGAGTTGGATTCCCCCTCCCCTGGCCCAATCTGATCCACGTACCACGCTTCCCCCTCCCCTGCCCGCCCTTGCCTCCTTTTCGCTCCGCAGCGCTGCAAGGACCGGCTGAACGCGCTCGCCATCTCCGTGATGAACCAGTGGCCCGGTGTGAAGCTGCGCGTCACCGAGGGCTGGGACGAGGACGGCCACCACTCGGAGGAGTCGCTGCACTTCGAGGGGCGCGCGCTCGACATCACCACGTCGGACCGCGACCGCGCCAAGTACGGCATGCTGGCGCGCCTGGCGGCCGAGGCGGGCTTCGACTGGGTCTACTACGAGTCCAAGGCGCACGTGCACTGCTCCGTCAAAGCCGGTACAAATGCTGGACTGGGATCGAGTAGTGTGCCGGTGGTTGAGCTGCACCGGGGCCCCATTTTGCGCCGTGTGGGGATAGGGGTTGCCCCCTGTATGGGTTTTTGCCAACTGCGTTTTGGGTAGCGAGGAATTTGTTTGCACCGAGATGTGCTACCGGTATTGTGTTGATGTGTATTAGCGTTTACTGCATGGTACGTATGTGTGTGTATGTTGAACTTCTTTCGCACCGTACGTGGCCAACCGTGCAAACCAGAGGTGACCAATTGCTGACTGAGAAACGTGTCTGGGCTTGGTCGACAGTGGACAAAAGGTGGCAACCCTAGCTGGAGGGACCCAGGCACCAGACTACAAAGAGAGGAGGAGGAGGGATAAGACAGGGGGCCTTGCACCAGGGCCCATGCCAACTGCACTATGCTACTGATCATGATGACATGATAACATTTGTTTACAGCCATTTGTCAATCTAACCCTCGCTTCCATGATTGCAGGTGTGTGCCACCACGCCCGATCACATCCCTCCATCGCCCAAGCTGCTTATCCTTCTACACTTTCTCGATACTCAATTTTTCACTCTGTTTGCGAACTAGTAAGGTTGACTGGCGAGAGCGAGTGACTCGGATCGCGAGATTCAGCCTTGCTGATCTCGTCAAGGAGCATAAACCATCATGTGAATGCCGGTCATCCTCGCGGCGGCTTTTGTCTCGACATCGAACAGATGTGCTTCTGCGGCCGTCTGGAACGCTCATCCTTCCAATATTAGGAAGCACTGGAGCTACACAGTTTTAAATCTAGTTTTAAATCTACTCATTTCTTTCGAAGTGCTTTTCGTATTTAGATTGTTGTCCTTCCCCCACACCTCCGATTAGCACGGTTGGCTACGTGCAGTGCGAAAAAAGTTAAACATACATCGCTCTGTGGTTTCTAAATTGAAAAGCACGAATTTGAAAGTCCCCACCATGGGAATTTGGAATTCCCAGCACTAGCTCGTGGCCATCAATGGGTGGGATAACTATTTTAATGGTCGTTTGAGTATAGAAACATGTTTTACCTTTTAAAGCTTCCATTACATGCCAATAATAGGTAGCACTAAGAATAGTGGACCAGAGTTACCTAATTATTACCAAGTTTCTAAACGTCTGCTCAAGGTTAATTAAAACGACGTACTGTACAATCTTTTAAACAAAAGCTTGCCGAGAGAACTGCCTCTTGCTGAGATAGTAATCACAATAGTAATATTTGGCTTTGTTTATGTAAATCCAGTTGATGCGATCTTTGTTTTGTAAGGGTTGCGCAATAGCCATTGGCGTGCCCTTGTTAATGCGTAATTGAGTGAAAGTGTTGACCTGTCTTGTATTCAAATGCTGGAGTCAGGATGTAATAAGGACAGCATTCAGGACGCATGGCGCTGTGGGTAGAATGCTCATTTCACGATCAGAGAAGTTCAAGAGTTCAAATCTTGGTTAAGGGGTTGACTATCGTGCTTCTGCAGCCAATAAAAATATACGTACAGTAATACCCCTGCTTACGTCACCCCCTTTTACGTCGTTTCGCAAATACGTCGTCACTTTATTAATACCAATACCTGATTTGCATTGCCTCAACCCACTTACGGCGCTAACAAAATCCGTCCTTTTTCGCATCTCTCGCCTCTCAGCCTCTGCCTCCACCTGCCCTGTAAATTGCTTTGATTTGCGTCGTTTTTATATTCGTCGTCGCACCTTTTCAGGAACGCATCCCCGACATAAACCGGAATATTACTGTATCACTCTGTGGAACGTCGACAGCAGTTGAAGTATGAAACGACTGGTCCTTGCCATGATAATGTAGAATTTTCGTCAGGCTCAGGATCACCAGTAGGGATATGCATTGCCGAGTAATTGTTTGAGCGTGGATACATGGTTTGAATCGCGTGATGGAAAAACACGGATTGTCAGCGATCAAATTGGTCCAAATATGCTTCACTTCGAGCCAAACATTTCCATAGAGGTAAGAAGCGCTGGTCTTCCAGAAGTTGCTGCTGAATTAATTTTAGCTGTGAATAATATTAATCGTAGTGATGGTGGTAAGGTGTGCATCTCAAAGTCAAATAGTATCTCCCTGCTCAATGGGGTATTAGGAGGTGCTTCTCTCAATTGGTGACCCTGCACCAGTGGAGGAAACTCCACATTTATATGACAGTGACCAGTCTCTCCATAGCAAGACAACATTAGACTTTACACATCATGGTACTGGGATTAGAACTCGTGTGTGTTTGACTCTTGAGTCGAGTGTTGTTCTCACCACAGTGCTGCCCTGCCGGATTCTAGACACATGCGGAAACTATCGCTTGGAGAGGGAGGCTGTAATCATTACACAATGCCGTCTAATTTGTAGACCTGAGCAGGCAGCCCATAGTGGCCCCACATTTGCCTTTTCAACTCAACAATGCAATATCTCTCTACCCTCCCTCATCTCTCTATCTGTGCCGGTTACCCATTCTCTCATCCACATGGCCTCTGCTCCAGAAATCACTGCCTGAGTCAACCTCCACTGAGATGGAGGTCACTCCTTCCCTTCTGCTGCTCCCACAGTCTGGAGCTCCATCCTCATGGCTGTCCACTGCTGACTCCCTTCCACGAATTCAAGTCCAGGCTGAGCATTTTCTTCTTTTCCTCTGTGTGTGAATTACTTTCCTGAACTTCCTGAAAGCATTGTTATATTTAGTGGCCCATACTGTTTTGTGACGCTCTGGGTGCATTGCCATTAATTTGTCCACGTTGTAAAATTAGTGACAACATCGTTGCTTACATCAAATTGTAACATCTCAGATAGAGATGTCTCATGATTGATCACTGCTGCATCTACATGCTGTGTTGTCTCACTTCTGAATGACGCAGTGTCTAGGGATATAATTGTGTTCAGATGCTTTTACAACAACAACAAAAAGTACACTACCCTTCTGGGGGTAATTAAACCAAGTACTACTTTGTAGAAAATATCTACTGTGATCATCCTATGGATATACTTGTAAATAGCATGGAAATTAGTTATTTCCAACACTGGGTCAGAGGCACAAGTGGAGATGAGGCTACCCCAATGCTTTGCGGGAGCAGGGAGAATGTATCCTTTCTTTATTCAACTAACATCATCGTCAGCCACTTCTGGATGACGACCTTCCCAAGCCATTACCTTCTCTCATAGTCTCACAATGTAAGAGTCCATCGAGCTCCTGAAGACGAGCTAACTTTGATGCTCCATCTTCTTGTGATGCCAATCGTAAAAAAAAATCTGCACATCCGATTCAATGAAAGAGAATAGAAAGTTGAACTTATAAACATTGCTTTAATCAATGTCCTCAGAGCTGTCTCTTAAAGAGAGATGCTTTATGGGTATCATTAGAGAAGAGCCAACGTAATCTACACCTTTGTTCGTGCTCCCATTGTTTTGCAAGGGCACAGCAGTGGTTATTAATGATCTTGACTTGGACTTGACACAAACGGCGTTCGACAAATTGTCCATGATTCAGGGAGTCTTGATTAAATATTTTTTGTCGAATTCTTACCGCATCATTGCCATTGTTTCAAATAGTTTTATTTTATTTTATATTTTTTGTACAGTTCTATTCATCTCCACAAGTCTAAATGTTAGACTCGTGGTGTCTGCTCCTGAGACGGTTACCTGGCTTGACCACCTGAATGTGACATTCTAGTTGTCGTACCACATCTACATCAGCCCCACGAAGACTAAAAGTAACAATGGCACAAACTTTGTTCATCAACCGCTCGTCCGGCTCACGACTCGACGCACTTTCCATGGTGCGACGCACACCCACGATTAGCATGATTGACTATGCACGGTGCAAAAGAAGTTCAACACGCGTATGTACAAAGCACGTCTAACGTCCGCTCACTCACTGCCCCGTCTCCTCCCAACCCCCCCCCGCCGCCCCACCGCTCCCCCCCCCCCCCCCCCATCAGAGAACTCTGTGGCCGCCAAGTCAGGCGGCTGCTTCCCGGGCGAGGCGAGCGTCTGGCTGGAGGGCGGCGTCGCCGCTCCGCTGCGAGACGTGCAGCCCGGCCAGCGTGTGCTCAGCGCCGACGGCACCGGCGCGCTGCTCTACAGCCCCGTACTGCTCTTCCTCGACCGCCAGCCACGCGTCCGCCAGCTCTACTACGTCATCGAGACCGGGGAAAACCCTCGCCGCCGCCTCAAGCTCACGCCGGCGCACCTCTTGTTCGTCGCGCCCAACGGCACGGACTTTTCCCGCGGCGACGGAGCCGGCGCTATTTTCGCGAGCAGCGTGCGCCCGGGCCACTTCGTGTTCGTGCGGGAAACGGCGGCGACGCCGGGCCACCCGGGGCGCGTGCGGCCGGAGCGCGTCGCTGCCGTCTACACGGAGGAGGCGCTCGGGGCATACGCTCCGCTCGTGTCGAGCGGCACGGTGCTCGTGGACGGCGTGCTCGCATCCTGCTACGCCGCCGTCAGCTCGCACGAGCTGGCCCACGCGGCCCTGGGGCCCGTGCGTCTCCTGCATGGCCTGGCGGCGGGGCTGGGCCCAGGCCGGCCCGCCAACGGCACGTGCAGCAGCGGCGAGCCGGCAGACGAGCGCTCGTCGTCGGAGGAGGAGGAGGAGGGCGTCCATTGGTACTCGCGTCTGCTGTACCGCATCGGCTCACTCGTACTGGACAAAGCCATGTTCCATCCGCTGGGGATGCCGGACTGAGACTCGGGTGGGTGGGGGGCGGGTTGGGGGGGAGGAAGAAGATGTGGGGGGCTGGGGGGCTGTGAAGGAACGGTGAGCATCGCAGCAACGGACTCGCTTTGTGATAATAATAATAATAATAGTCAAAGTCAAGTCAGAGCATCATCTCCCTGCGAGTGTGGGGCAGCACTCAAATCTGCTGGCTGCCCTGAGCCGGTAGTGGAAATTCTGCATTCCCATAGGACAACCACTGTTGAATTTCCACAAAGTGGTAGTCATTGTATCGACTCCGGAGGGATGATGGTGATGATAATGGGCCAAGTCGACCCCCCCGACCAGGATTTGAACTCGCAAATGTCCAATTGCGCGTCTTGGCGCTCTAACCACAAGAGCCACTTGACCGGATTCTAATAACAACTTCCATAGGTAACAACACCACACGTGGGCCAGAGTTTATGTGCGGAGACGCGTCGAGTGATTTTGTTTGTCCGTTTGTTTGCTAGGTGGTATTTATTTGTGTAGCGTATTTACAAGTTAACACGGATTGCCGTCGTCACGAGAACTGGTCTGCTGGTATATTTATTCGACGCTGGGGCAGAAAATCCCCCCTGCTCCATTTTTAGCAGCCAGGCAGGTCTGTGATGGCATGCGGAGATGTCTATTTTTATATGTGGAAATTACGCATAAACTAATTCCTATAAACATTGCAACACGAGTGTGGACATTTAATCTGCGAGATGTGCCAAGTAAATTGTATTACAGCTTGTGCTATTCGCCCGCGAACAAATCACTCGCAGCATGCGCGATCTCATCACATCGCCGAAGCTAAGCCAAGCTGAGCCCGGATAGTACTTGAATGGGTGTACAACTGATGCATTAAAATACGTTTTATAAGCTGCCACGGGGCTTCGTGGCAGGCATAAGAGGGCAGTGCAGCCTAAATCCATTGTGGTGAAGTATGGTCAATTAAACCCCATAACATGCTAGGCATGAAAAGGCCCCCATCCCGAAATGGAACGGACAAGAGAGCTATAAAAATAATACGACAACTATCCTTTTATATAGCGTCATTCATGCTACTAACATCCCATAACGCTGTACTTTATTTATATGTAAGGACCAAATCCCATATACAGCTACTACCAAGCAAATGAAAACCCTACTGTCAAGCAAAATCCTAAATAAATAAACAAATGAAGAAATGGCACCAAAACAAACAGCACAAATAACAAAAAGGTTACTACAGCATAGAAAATAGTCCATTAGGTCACATCCCAGACCACAATCCAAACTTCCCAAACACAATGTATTCGGAGTGAGTGCACACGTGGCATTGTGATATCGGGATGGATGTGCACAGTGTTCAGCGAATTCCTGATCGAGCCAAGTCACAACGTCTCCGTGGCTCGAGAGCATTGGGCGGTGCTCACTTCCACCGATGTTCCTGGGCCAGTGCTGGAAATTCCACATTCCTATTACTGAGATCGACATCAGTATACAATATCTGATGACCCACCAGAAAATGGCACTCATTTTGATAAAATACAATGATGAGGATGAGCTGAATTCACCCCAGATTGACATTTGGTACTGTATTTTAAAATTCACGTGAGCTGGGCATTCTAACTTCAGCGTCACCTGGTTGGCTAATGCGTGTAAGGGTATGCACAAGCTGTAAACCTATAAACATCACCAGAAGGACAGTAAACGCACAGGACTATTTCTAGCATGTCCTTATATACTAGATTGTTGCATCATTTACATAAATTATTTTTGTGATGCTGCAGCGTTGGCAGTGGTGCACACGCACAGTTAAAACTCAACGCATTCATCAACAACACTGTTTTAAAATAAAAACAAATGTCATCGGCAACGTTTCAGGCAACGGCCCTTCTTCATAGAACATGTGCTATTAAAGAAGGCCCTTTTCACGGTTTGAGTGTCGTATGAATTCCAGGAAGAGCTATACCATAGAGCATGGCCAGGAGGCATGGACCACAGCCGTCCGTGTCTTCTAACTCATCTTATCTGTAATCATTTAACTTTGCAGATTTTGTTCCATTTTGGTGCGTGTTCCCAGGACATCAACAGGTCATGAGCTCGGAGCCAGAAGTAAATCCTGATACGAAGTGAAATATCACTGTCAAAATAAACAAGCACAATTGTACTGTAAGGTTGGAGAGAAAAAAATTATAGACATTGTCATGTTACATATTGACTTGAGAATAATGGAATGCACATTCATGTAGTTGGTTCAACAAGCAAGTGCAAGGCTATTCTAGTATTTTTTGACACTTTGGTCTGATAGAATAATTACAAATATCGGCCTCTCAGTCATGACCAATGACACTCGTGGTTCCCCGAGAGTTTCGATAAACAGAAAACAATCGCTATGGATGACCACCTGTAGGATACTTGCTGGGGAGCTAAATGGGCATGGCACGGTCTCGAGAATAGATTGGCTGATGTGCTAAAGGAGGACTTGGGAGCTGTGGACTGTTATATACATTTATAAAGAAATAACTAAAACTACCAGTGGCTGGTCAAAGTGCAAACCAGGCTCCACATTGATTTGCTTTTAAGATTGGACAAGATCTTGGGAGTGTAGAGCGATGGCAGTCGTGTTTGTGTATTTATGGTGCAATGTGTAAGCATTAGCACTGAGTTCTGAGCACAACCCCCCCCCCCTCTTGTGCTTTGCCAGCCTTAATAGGTGCTTGTGAACAGCACTTACCCCCTACAGTCTGTTACTAAATGTCACATCGTTGTGTGCGTGTATGTATATATTGCGTAATTGCCTCTGATGATCTGAAATGAGGTTACCATTATCAATACGATGCCAAAGGGAATGCACACAAGATATGGCGGTTAAATAATACTGAAAACATATTTGATCTTAATCAAGATTTTATAGAAATATACGTAGATAACGTTGCTCTTTTAAATAATCTGCGGGAAATCCTCGGCAGACATGGGTTATTTGAAATGAAGTGGGGGTGTCCGTTTGGGCCACGAGACGAGAAAAAAAATCCCCATGCTACTGTCGTGATGATGTTCGTTTACAAGGGCCGGGGCGAGAAGAGCGGCAGAGTCAAGCGGTCGGGCGGCCTCAAGAGTTTCAGGTTCGAATCCAGGCTTTCAGCTACCTGGATCTCGAATGCAGCGAGGCGACGGTTTCATCCCTGGTCACTGACTGCACAGCAACAACACAAAAACATCTCCACCAACAGTACATTTGATGTAACACTTAAAAGTGTTGCTAAAATGTCTGCTCTGAGAATTTAAAAAAAAAATGTGTTTTTAACTGTCACGTCACAATCTCGTTGCGTGAGTGTGACACCTGGTAGAAAAATAATAACAAAAAATCAGCTCAAGGATTTCTCAGAAGTCCTGTGTGTGGAGGCCGGGGGGGGGGGTGGTGGCGGGTTGAAACACGTAACATGTTTGTTAAAGGAATGCAAGGAAGAGGCATGTGGAGTCTCGGTGGAGCTGAACCGTGAAATGTCACGTTTCAATTCCTGTCCAATAATCGCGTAATTTATTCATCCAGCAGAGCTTCACTCAGTTCTAACACCTATGTCGAGGAGGGGGTCTGCGTGGAACATTTGACCTATTTTTTTTTATTGGGTACACTTGTGGAAGAAAGCCAGAGTGTAGGAAGAAAACTCTCTCACACACAAACTGAGAACGCTCAATAATACATACAGATAGGGCTTCAACCCACTTGCTGTGTTACCTCATTCTGGCTACCTCGTAGCTTCGTTTCACATCCAAGTATAATCCACCAACATTACCATCAAAGCATTGTATTACAGGTGTGCAATACCACAAGCTGTTTGGTGATATTACAGACGTTAACTGTGAGTTATGAATGCATGTATGTTGAACTTCATACGTAGCCAACCGTGCTAGTCGAATACAGGACCAGCAGCTTCATACAGCGATTACATAAGCACATGGTTGCTATACAGTGTTTGAAAGACAAGCCCTTGAGGAATAAGAGCCGAGTTGTGAACGCATTGATGGTCATTGCAGCTTATTCAGCACCTTGGACAGCAGCCATTGGGCTTTCATTCAACCACAGCGTGATACACATCCAACATCTCCATGTCCCAACACAGATTATAATTAGGGTTATCCATAGACCGCATACACACAGGACATGTCAAAACAATATTTAATGAAATAACCACACATGACACATGCAAAACATCGCTCTATCGTTAAGCTACAGACGAATTGTAGTTGATGGTGCTGTACTTACTACATCATTGACTATAGCATGCACAATTTTACTATTGTCATGCAGAGTATCTGACTGACGCTACAAATACACTGGTTTACATCCCCTTAAACGTTAAAAAGGTTTTTAAAATACTGAGAAAACGTTACCATACACACGCACACCAACCTACACGTGTCTAACTGCTTTACCATAAAATCACCGTGATCTCTAAATCATAATAAATACGTTTACCATAGACAGTCATGACATTCAACGTCGGCGAGCAACATGTCGACTGGCAATCCAGTAAACATACAACGTTGCCCCAACGTTGTATGTTTAAACGCCATAATATACTCGGTATGGGAAGGCTCCCAAAACTCCCCTTTTCGTAAATCGCCATTCGAAAATGCCATTAAAAAATCACGAAGTTTTTGTCTTATTTGCCAATGCGTCAAATGTTATTTGTCTCTCCCTTTTGTCCTGTCTCACTCGTAGCATTGCCTCAGAAGATTTTCAAGCTCTTGTTTCTCCTGATGACGATTGCTTGTGTTGCGATCGAAACGTCGCAGTTTTTTGTTTGTTATTTTTGTTACTTTCTTTGAACCTATCGACGTGACTTTACCGAAAGACCCAAGAATATGAATTCCTGCAGTCACGAAAGCTTTAAATCAACATTTAAAATAACAATTAATTAAAGACACAACCCTTTATCCGTCTACTGGTGGATGAAGGTGTTATATACCATGTTGGTGATTGGGATGAATTGACCATACCTCACCACGCTGGTCAGTGTGGGTTGTTGGTCAAGAGAGGAGGGATCAGGGGTGGGGGGGGGGCAGGGGCAGAAGTGATTCAGATCTCACTTGGCAGTAATATTACCTGCAGCCGGGAACTTTACTTAGCTGACCGGGTTCGTAGCGCAGTACGCTAACCACTGTGATACCACTCCATCCCCCGTGAAGGTTGTATTTGCGTAAAATTTGCAGTTCTCATAAATAACAAATGCGTATGCACGCGACTTGACACAAGCATAACAATTCATTATAATTCTTTGGTTCTTTCGGTAAAGTCACGTAGAAAGAAATTAAATGAAATAATAGAATACGACGTTTCGTTTGCAACACAACCAACCATCATCAGGTACAAATGAATGAAAAACAAACCTAGTAAACTTGGAAATATAATGCAATACAACACAGAGAGTCGGCCAACACAAAAGTTAACACCCCACCTGGTTGATTACGTTCCTCCAAACATTGCTAAATTTGAGAGAGAGAGACAAAACATAGACACGGAGACACACAGACAGACACATAGACACGGAGACACACAGACAGACACACGAGCACAGAGAGACTCGCACAGAGACAAACAGAGAGAGACACACACACATGGGCACACAGAAAGACAACGTCTCTGTGTCGAGGCCTTAAATAGAGAGAGGGGGGGCAGAGGGGGAGTTGTGTGGAATTCCTGCCCATAGCGGCCGGAGGAGAGAATGGACCCATAAATAAGCACGTAACAAACGCGGTGGAAATCAGTAATTCCACACAACGCTCCGTGCTTGTTGATTTAGATGTCCCGTGCCCAGCTCGTCCGTCCGCTTTGGGCAGGAATTCCACACAACTCCCCCCTCTGCCCTCCCCCCCACACTCTCTCTCTATTTAAGGCCTCGACACAGAGACGTTGTCTTTCTGTGTGCCCATGTGTGTGTCTCTGTGTGTCTCTCTCTGCTGTGTCTGTCTGTCTGTGTGTCTCCGTGTCTATGTTCTGTCTCTCTCTCAAATTTAGCAATGTTTGGAGGAACGTAATCAACCAGGTGGGGTGTTGACTTTTGTGTTGGCCCACTTTCTGTGTTGTATTGCATTATATTTCCAAGTCAACTATGTTTGTTTCTCTCATTCATTTGTACCTGATGATGGTTGCTTGTGTTGCAATCGAAACGTCGTATGCTATTAGAAATTAATTTAATTTCTTTCTACGTGACTTCACCGAAAGAACCAAAGAATCATTCCTGCAGTCACGAAAGCTTCGGAATCTAGTTTGAATTCACTATAATTTGATTGATCGTTTACATTCACATCGAGGCCGGAGCTCCGAACCCCCCAAAAAAAAAAAACATCCCCCAAAGTCGCCTGTACTATTACATAACGAGACGAAGATCAACAGGGCAACTTGCGTTGGGGCTCCGCGCGTCAGCAGTTGGAGCTCGCGCCCCGAGCCAGCGGCAGCATCTCGTGAACGGGGGCCGCGTCTCCACGCGCCGGGCGATGCCCGTTGGCTCGGGCAGCCCCGGAGGCGGCTCGTGACGTCACAAAGGCACAGAGAGGCGAACGGCGCAGCGCCGCCCAGCGACTGCGCGCGGTACTGCGAGTAGCCGGCCTCCCCGGTCCGCCCTGAAGATCCTGGGCCAGGCGCATCGCGAAGAGACCACGCTCCTCGGGCGTGCCTGGTGGTCACACAGCGCGGGGGGAACAGCTTCCACGACAGGTCCATGCGCACGTGTGGCAAGCTTCTAGGCCCGGCGTCGGCGTCGGGCTGCTCCATGCTGCAGCTATGCAGCCTTCGTCAGTGGCATTGTTCCTTGTGCCGTATCAGGCTCCGAAGGCATTGGTGGCCAATCACGTAGACCCCGATTTCAGTTTTAAAACGGGGAAGGTAGCCCATGAAACAAGGTTTACCAACGCTGAATGCGAAACTGATATCATGGCGAAGCTATTCATCCTGCTCTGCGGAGTAGCTCTCCTCCATGAGGACGCCGTCACCTGCTGTGACCAAATCCTCTCTTAGTAAGTCCGGGCTGCGGTCATTGACGACAGCTTGAGCCAGTATTGTGCTGAACACCGTCAGGTCCGTGGTAATACAGGGATCATATCAACCTTGGAAAGTGCTCCAGCCATGTCCCTGATACTTCCTCCTGATCTGCATTTTATCGTTATTGTCTTTAATTCCCCTCACTTGAGAAGCTTCCCCCTGATTTTCCTGACAACCTTCGCCATAGCTCCTTGCTCTCGTTCTGCACCTGCCGGTGTCTCCCGCACCTCTGATTCGCACGGTTGGCTACGTACGGTGTGAAAGAAGTTCGACATACACACACACGCACACACGCACACACACACACACGTCTCAATGTGTGTGCACATCCACACTCGACGCGTTACCTCCGTCGGGTTGCACCTTTCGCGTGAGTTTCCTACATGGGAAGTTATCGCGCGTGTGTAACTGTGGTCGATCGTTTCACTTCGGGGTTCGAATCCTTTCCTCCCGTCGACTGATCCCAGTGTACCTGACACGGTAGAGTCCAGCAGCAGGGACATGGCGCCTCCCAGGAGCACGGGCGTGCGCAGCAGCGACTGGAGGGGGCTGTACCAGGCGCGCCCTGCACAGCAGTGCACCACGCGCCCGCGGACACGCAGATATGAGCACAGGGAGACAACAACCGCGTTCCCGTGCGCGGCCAAGGGCCCACATACACGTGAACACGCAGGCACAAACGCATACTGTATTCACACACACACACACATGAAAATGCAGGCGCGAACATATGCCCGCTGAGACAGGCACGCCAACACGAACACGTGTTTGCGTGTTCTCCCGGTGGTCACGTGGATTTTTCTCCGGGTTGCTCCGGCTTCCCCCCCCCCCCCACATTTAAAAACATGCGTTTAGAGTATTTGACTGCTATACATTTCCATATGATAAGCTACTTGGTTGCGCTATCATTTGTGGCTAGGTAGCTTCTGAAAAAGGGCTACATAGCTAAGTGTACCTTAACTGGTAAAAAATAAAATAAAAGTAGTTTTAAATAATGCACTGAGATAACACGACCAAGGTCGTGGGTTTGAATTTGAGCCTCACTCACCCGTGATTAAAGTGGGTTCTCAAGCCAAGCGAGCTGATGGTCTCAGCCCGGTCAACAATGACCACGCGGGAAAGAAAAAAAACCCCATCACGTTCAATTTCTATTTGACCAACCACATCCACACTCCGGACCGAGATCACAGGTGAGCGCCAACGCGGACACCGCCCGGGACACGACCCTACCGCTGGCAATGCTCTGCGCGTGATCCTGCATCCAGCGAGGCAGTAGCAGCGCCATGAAGAGGGAGAAGCCCACGATGAAGATGCACCGTCCCGAGTCCATGTCCAAGTACTGGAAGTAGGAGATCCCAGCACCGACCGCCACGCCGTGCGTCACTCCGAGCACCGTGCCTGCAAGCGCCGCGCACGCGCGCGAGTCTGTGTGGAGCGCCGAGCTCAGCAGGAGTCTGTTACTGCACACACGTCATCCAGCGGCACTTGTCGAAATCCCACAGACTGGACCGGTGTTGCCCTTCCGGGCAGCGTCAGCCCCTTGATAATTATCGGCTGCTGTGGGTTTACAAGACGTTATCGGTGAGTGCCCTCTGTCTGCACCCTGGGGCAATTAGCGCGCAACAACAAACAAAAAACATCGTTTAAAAACGTCGACGGGCACTGTAGAGAAACAATATGAACGAGGCAGTACGAACGAGAAAAAACGAAAAATGATTTCTTGAATGGAACGCCAACCGTGATTCGTGAGAATTCATCGAACCGGGGGTTGGAATCGTTAGCCGAGCGTTACATGCCGGGGGGGGCGCTGGTTTTGCCGCCGAGTGGTGTTGGGCGTTTGGAGGCAGTGCGCACGCACCCAGCACGGGCAGGGGGAGAGAGGCGAGCAACGCTGAGAAACGAGGACTCAATCCCAGCAGCAGGCAGAGCACGGCTGCCAGCAGAACGCTCCGACGGCTGCCCTCCTGCCGAACCCCCCCCCCCGCCCCAGTCCAATGGAGGGATGAGTTGGAGTGCGGCGGTGGTGGGGGTGCGGGGAAAGGGTTTCGTGGGGGTGCGAGGGTTATGGCGGGGAGGTTGAGAGAATATAAACAAGGTCATTACGAGAAAAACAAGTGTACGTGTCGCCAGGTTCAAACACATTGGTCCGGTGCCCATCTCAGTGTTGCCGATCCAGTGGTGTCTGGCCCCCACATTCATATAGTGGGGGCCAGACTGTCCATAGCACAACATCTGCTGGTTTCCTAGAAAGTGATCCTCAAGGGCATCGGATGTCCTTCGGCTAGCGTTTGATCTGGCGTTGTGGTGGCTTGTTGGAGGAGGACTTCCGCCGGTTGACAAATGTTGATTCGGTGTAATTATATGAAAATAACGAATCGGTGCAGAAACATCATTCATAATAAAGGATGTATAGGTTATACCGTGTAAATATAACTGCGTCCTTAATCGAGCACCACCCAACACAGCCAATTAGTAAGGTTTGTCATGTAAACAAAACGTCCCAATTAGATACTATTTCAGCACACCGGCGTGTTGGAGAGTAAACCCACGACATTTTAAATAAACAAAAAATCCATGCGGCATGGCTTTTTGGCCAATCCCACGCATTCAGGCAGTCCAAAGACAGCTGGGGAACAGGCGCTGGCCTCGCCATGGTGGCTAGGAGATGTTAACTCCCTCGCCTGGTATGCAGGAGGTCGTGGATTCGATCGCGACCCTGACGCCTGTACATTTGGAGTGTGCATGTCCTCCCCGTGGTAGCGTGAATTTCTCTCCGGGTCCTCCAGTTTCTCCCTCCACACGTGCGTTTAGAGTATTTGGCTGCTGCTATAAATTTCCACGTGACGATAAGCTATCATTTGTGATAGCCAGGTGGCTTCTGGGAAAGAGAGAAAATAAACCCAGCTGCACCGCTCGGCGGGCCTTACTGGGCGAAGTAAAAAAATAATAATACATATATAGTTTAGCGGTTTCGTTTAACCTCGTCGGGGGCGTCCACACACTCACGGCGGTGAGCCCCAGGGCACAGGCGTTGGGCAGGCTCACGGCGGCCGCGGCCGGTGACCCCAGCAGCCCCGAGACGGCGCAGCCGAGCCCCTGCGCGGCGAGGCCGCGCGAGGCGGCGCTTGCTCCCGGAGCCGGCGAGCGGAGCAGTCGCGTCGCGAGCACGTAGCAGCCCAGCGTCTCCGCCGTGCTCGCCGCGGCCAGCACCAGCCCCGCCAGCGTCGCGTCGGCGCTCAGCACCGGCCAGCCCATGCGGCCTGCAAGCGATGGCCGCAAGTGCGGGCGCCGGTGATCACCGTGACCGTCAGCAACGCCCGCTGCCCCAGTAATCGTTGTCGTCACAGTCACCGTTATCATCGTTTTCTTGTTTGTCTCGAAGCCGAAGTGTGGTGCCTCGTTCAAAAACGAGCACTGGGTGGTGTTTGGTTTGTTTGGCAGTCCTGGAACGTCGGTGGAAATTCCACATTACCACAGTAAAGATGCGTTTATTTATAAGAGCAAAACTGTAGACTTCTCACTAAACGCTAATTATGCTATTTACCCCAGAGGAATGAGAGACCTAGGCAATCCCTGGCCAGGATTTGATTCCCAACCTTCGTAAGGGAAATCTCAGTTAGTCAAGCAGTCGTGCTCCAAATCGTGGGGTTTCCCAAGTTCAAATCCCGGCGGGGGTTGACTTCACCCCATCATCAATGGCATTATCGTCAACATTATTAACATCATCCCTCCGAGTTCAGAAAAATAAGCACCCATCTGATGAGGTGCTATCACATGGTTAGAAGTCAACAATGTGTTGTCCTATGAATCCTACTGGTCTCTGTCAACTAAATTGAAATTTTACACTATTGGCTCATGACTGCCATTAAGAAATGACCACTACCGTAGTTTGTGCACTGCGCCAAAAAACATCGGTGCAATTTATGGCCACGGCTAAACATCAATGGCTAGTGGTATCTGAACCGTGTCTAGCCGCCCACCCATATTCATGATGAAGTATGGTCAAATGGTCCCACGATCCGAGTTGAGAGGCCTTCGTTCAGCAGTGAATTTCCAACATGGCTATGCAAGTGCCGTGCAATCGCGAGTAGCAATGGCAGACAGAGCCACCAGGTGGCGATCGCGTCACGATGCCTCGCGTTGATGACCACCATGTCACATGCAACACCACCGTGTCACGTGCAACATCACCGTGTCACGTGCAACACCACGTGCGCCATCACCGTGTCACGTGCAACACCACCGTGTCATGTGCAACATCACTGCGTCACGTGCAACACCACGTGCGCCATCACCGTGTCACGTACAACACCACCGTGTCACGTGCAACATCACGGGCGCGTGAAAGGGGGCTCCACCGTCTCTCTCTCTTTATGGCTCTGTAACTGCAGGCTCCAACCACAGCGTGAAAATGGTCAAGGTGTCTCAGGTAATAAATACCAAGGCAGTGCACTGAGACAACACCACTTAAATCCTGGATTCCCCTCTGGGTTTCAGCCATCTGTGATTAAATCAGCTTCTCAAGTGCAGTGAGTTGATGGTCTCAGCCAAGTTACCAAGGACTGCACAACACACCCATCAAGTAAAACTTGGGTTTTCACTGAATTGAATGTCCATATAAGCGATTTTAGAAGTAGTATGTCCTCTGACACAAGGTGATGTAGTGCTTGCTGAAAGGGTTATGAATATAATGTTCATGGCGTCATGACTGACACAACAACGAAAGCCCAAACGGCGTAGGGAGTAAAAACAATGTAAAAAAATATTACCAAAATACAAACTGTCCAAAGTTATTCCCTGCTCAACAAAGCATTGAGACAATGCTCATCACCTGTTCACAGCGCTGAGCCATGGAAATTTTTCGTTGTTGTTTAAAGTGTACAATAAAAACTTGGAGACACATGCTGGGAATTACACCGAAAGGCAGAAAAACTAACACATCGATCACAGAACAAATTCAAATTCAGAGATATCTTGTTGACTGTTAAGAAAGTGGATTTGGGCCAGGACGCATTATGGCTACATTAGGAAAATGGCTGAGGGATGAGGCTGGTGAGAGAATGGCAGCCAAATGATGGAACTCGCCCAAAGTCGGCAACTACCAAGGAGAGGGAGAGATTAGATCAGCTCTAGCGTACGAGAAAATAATGATTACATCCAGCAGTGGACAGATCGTTTCTGATGTCGATAATGGAAATGCTTAATAGGCTTACAGATATCTAGATTTGACAGTAAAGTTTTTTTTTTTACAATTAGATAGGAGAGTGGTGTAATGATTGTCCTATTCATTGAGATCAATTCTGACCACGCAGAAGTGACTGATTTACCAAGCAGAGTGGGTGAGGGAATGTTCTTTTGACTTCGCAACAGTGCAGCAGGTAATGGGCCATGTTTGACGTGGCTGTATTCATAGTCACGGCCATTTCACCTAGCACGAGTATCGAGTCCACTCGGCACCCCACTGTGAATGAACTCTGGAAATACTTAACGACCACCGTGACCACCATTTCATCATCATTATTATACAGGGTTTTTTTTTTCTTACATCCCATAAAAGCATTAAGTCCTTTAGTGTCTAAATGAAAAAATGTAACGAAACAATAATCAAAGTTGGGTCAACTTGGATGGGGTAGTGTTTTACGATTATAATACGGCCCCGCCATGAATCTTAATTAAAAAAACAAAGTTAAGTTCCTTTGCCATGTCGTGTCCGTCATGGGGGTTGCTTTACCATACTTCAATTTATTATAAGTACGTAACATGAAGCTGCATTAGTGTTGCCACTGGTCCAGATATTACCAGAAGAGTCCGGGTATTGGCATCCATGTGCGGGTGTCAGGAGTCGACTTAATTACCATACACTGCATCGTGTTGATAGACCTCGGCCCACAGAGACACGTGTCCGAGTTTGGTTTGTGGAACACGTGGCAACCCTAGGCCACATGCTCCAGAGGCGGAGGCGGTGGGTGGCCGTGCACTGGGGTGCCACAGTGGCTAGGAGATGTTAACTACCTCGACTGGTATGCAGGAGGACGTGGGTTCGATCCCGACCCTGACTCCTGCTGTATATTTGGAGTTTGCATGTTCTCCCCGTGGTCACGTGTATTTTCTCCAGATCCTCCGGTTCTTCCCTCCATGTGTAGAAATGTGCGTTTAGAGCATTGGCTGCTATTAATTTCCAAGTTATTAGCTACTTTGTTAGGCTATTATTTGTGGCCAGGTCGCTTCTGGGCCTGACCTGGTTAAAAATATATATATTTTAGCGGAGTTTACCTGGGTAGGGCAGGCTGAGCCAGGCCACAGCGGCCGCTCCGTCATCTTGCGAGCGGCCGGGCGGCAAGGAGAGTGAGGGCAGAGCAGAGCAGAGGGCCCAGCTCAGAGCAACAGTGAGCAGCACCTGCCAGCGAGCACAGTGACCCACACAGTGAGCAGGACAATGCACACATAACAACCTGGACAAGTGGACAGCGCAATTCACACAGCAACACGGACATTTATCTGTTGTGTGTAATGCTTGAACTATGAAAATTATATTTTGACTTAAAGCTTTTGTGACTGCAGGGATTCATATTCTTGGTTATTTCGGTAAAGTCACGTAGAAGGGAAACAATAAAATAATAAAAATATAAAACAATACAATTCTCACGACGTTTCGACTGCAACACAAGCAATCATCATCAGGTGTGCAAACCACAGCAAGAAAATGTGAAAAAGTGGCGTTTTTTTACATTAGCACCACGGAGAGCGATTTGGCAGTTATTCTTGTGTTGCAGTCGAAACGTCGTGAGAATTGAATTGTTTTATATTTTTTTTATTTTATTGTTTCCCTTCTACGTGACTTTTCCCGAAAGAACCAAGAATATGAAAATTACGTCACATTTTCCATCATATTATCTTAAATGTAACACTACCATATGAGTTTAATCGAATTAACATTTTTAAAAAGATGCTGCATGAAGGCCTCCCCATGCCGTGTCAGTCATGGGGATTGTTTGACCATGCTTCATCACGCTGGTGCGTGCAGGCTGGTGAATGAAGGCCCAGGATCAGTTTTAGATTTCACTCGCCAACGCTGCTGCTAGCCGTGAGCAGGTTGGCGGGTTCACATCGCAGCGTGCCAAGCACGGTGCCCCACCGTTGCGCGTACTCGAAGGGTGTCGGGGGCGAGGCCACCGAGGACGCGGAGTGGCGGTGCGTTTCGTGCCATACCGAGAGCTTCCGACAAGCAGCCGGCACTGCCCACAGCAGACGGCGAGGTCCCGCCTTCCCTTGTGCAGGGCGATGCCTCTCCATGTGCTGGGACAGGAGCACCAGCAGCAGCGTCCCCCTGCGGACGACACCACCGTCAAGGCACAGAGTCCAGAGAGTCAAAGCGCACCTGCGCGCAGACAAACAATGGGCGGCGGCGTTCACCCTCTCCGGGAGGGTGCTGAGCAAGCGCTGGAAATTCCACATCACCATTTAAGGGGTCGCTCTCGACCGGAATCAACCGCTGATGTCTTGCCGCAACGCGGTACTCGTTTTATCGACTCGGTGTCATAGCATGAGACCAGAATATATCATCCCCATTTTCACAAACGCTTTAGGAAACCAGGACAGACCACCGGGACGTTTGCTTTAACCCAAGAGGACAGATGGACGGACGGACGGACGGATGGAATGGGATGTGGCTGTAGCTACCCGGCAGTAAGACCCCAGTGGCTGCCGCCAAGTTCGCCCGTGTGCTGGTATCCGGCCAAACCGAGGAGGCAGAGTACGGGCGCCAGCACCATGGGCCCACACAGCACGGCCAGCCGTGCCGGAGCCCCCACGGCCCCAAGCAGCACCTGCACCAGGCCGGACAGCAGCAGCGCCCCGCCCAGCTGCACGACATTGCACACACGAGCTGATCTCATTGCTGCTCCGTTGCTCCATCTCCGCGGCGGATGTGCTCCGACACGAACCGCCTCCTTTGGCTGCCACTCAGTCGTGCTGGCTATCGGCCACAATCCCTTCGAGCAATTATTACATGCCATACTGGCACTTCTCAGAACAATGTCCCATTCCTCTACGGTGCTATGATGTTTCCGCAGAGGGGAAATGTCAGTGAACACGGGCTGCAGGGTGAAGAGGTTTCATGAGAGGGACTTATACATTTACTTTTCGACGAATGGCGAGAAGCCTAACCAAGCACTGATTGTAACTAAACTATTATTGTCTCACACCAGTTGGTCAGAAGTGAAGAAGCTTGTCTTCCATTGGCCAATCTGGACACCACCCCATATGTATGTCACTGAATTGTGCTCCATCTAGTGATTTCATTATGCTTCCACTTTTGAATAAGCTACCCCATTGAGAACAATTTGTAAGCTTCACAACGAGCACTGCGATCCACTTTGGTGAATCTCAACGGGCTCCGTGAATCACCAGGAAAGCTTTGCCCAACGATTAACCGGAATGGATTTAACCCTGTAATCAGTGCCGGAGTAATCTAGTGCAGGGCCTGTAGCATCTGTTATAAAGTGGCCTTAAATAAAAACATAAATATTAAAACACAAATTGGTAACGTGCATAGTAAAGTAATTGTATTCTTTATTTGCTATACAGCCAGATAATACGACAAATCGCTAACCTTAAACACCCAGTCGTTAATCAAAGTTGAAGGCAGTAAAGTACTATAGTAACAGAGCAAGTGCAAGAATCACTGAACCGGAATTGACAGCTTGAAATCATTTAGCACGGGGCCCTTGAAAGTGCAGGGCCCGTAGCTACTATGATAATCCGGCACCGCCTGTAATAATATACAGTACTAAAGATATAACACCTCGGTGGCGAGATGTTAACTACCTCGCCTGGTATACAGGAGGTCGTGGGTTCGATCCCGACCCTGACGCCTGCTGCTGTATATTTGGAGTTTGCGTGTCTCTCTCTCCCATCATCAACACGGTGGATAGGAGATGTTAACTACCTCGCCTGATATACAGGAGGTCGTGGGTTCGATCCCAACCCTGACGCCTGCTATATATTTGGAGTGTGCGTGTCTCTCTCTCCCATCATCATCACGGTGGCGAGATGTTTACTACCTCGCCTGGTATACAGGAGGTCGTGGGTTCGATCCCGACCCTGACACCTGCTGCTGTATATTTGAAGTTTGTGTGTCTCTCTCGCGACGACTTAAGTTTCTGCTGTGGAGTTATGGTATTGAGTGCATTTCATTCACCTCTCCGGTACGCTCTGGCCACTCGTAGTTGGCCGTGGCATTGATGCTGGAGTTGCTGTTATTGGTACCTAATGTAACACACAGAGACAGATTCATTACTAATTGCCACGTAACTTCTATTGGTAATGATATCCCAGGAGGTAAGTGCCGTGTTTATGGTGCCGGATTCACAACCAGAAGGTTAGAAATTCAATTCCCAGCCAGGAGTAGCCTAAGCCCATCATCTGTTCTATGTCGATGTATGATTGCCACAGTGGATAGTCAACAGTGGTTGTCCTATGGAGAAACTGATGGGTGCCACAGAAATGTGGAATTTCCACCACTCAATTGAGACCTCCGATAGAGATGAGCATTGCCCCATGCTCACATGAGCAGACACATTTTTGTGTTATTCAACATTGACGAATGTGGGAACAGGGCACTTACCCCCACCCATTGCAATAAACTGTAATCAATAATTAATATCGACGTATCGTCTTTTGTCCCCCAGTATGTCTCTGCATGTATCCGTGCCTCGATCTGTATCCGTGCCTCTCTTCGTATCTTTATCTGTCTCTTGGTAGCTCTGCGTTAGTCTCCACGTCAGCCCATCTGTTTGCAACCGTGTCCACTATCCGTGTCTCTCTTTGCGGCCGTGTCTGTCTCCCCCTCTCTCTCTCTCTCCGCGTCTCGCTGTCTCCGCGTGCGTCTCCCGCGTGTCAACGCTGAGACTGCCCCAACCCCCCCCCCCAACTCGCTCCCCGCCGTTGCCCCTTCCACCCTTGATCACGCAAGGCACGTACCCGTGGCTTGCGCGGAACACGCCGCGTCGCTGGGGCAGGATGAGTAGCGGCCCAGCAGCAGCAGCAGCAGCGGAGCCGAGGCCCCTGTGGAGGCCCCTTGCAGCACGGGCAACCTGCACACAGCGCGACCCTTCCCCTTAGACGGTGTAAGTTGAACTCGGGGACAGGGCGGACAACAATAACAACAGCCGATATTCGCCACTAAGTGGCTGTGACGTCGCCACGGCGCATGTGCCAGGCTAGGTGCACTCCGAGGTCACGTGAAGTGTCGAAGGCTCGTTGCTCGCAGGGGGTCACGGGACAGACCCAGGTGTCATGGATTGACTGACCGAGAGAGAAAAAGTAGTATTTGATCCCCTGCTGATTTTGTACGTTTGCCCACTGACAAAGAAATGATCAGTCTATAATTTTAAAGGTAGGTTTATATGAACAGTGAGAGACAGAATAACAACAAGAAAATCCAGAAAAATGCATGTCAAAAATGTTATGAATTGATTAGCATTTTAATGAGGGAAATAAGTATTTGACCCCTCTGCAAAACATGACTTAGTACTTGGTGGCAAACCCCTTGTTGGCAATTACAGAGGTCAGACGTTTCTTATAGTTGGCCACCAGGTTTGCACACATCTCAGGAGGGATTTTGTTCCACTCCTCTTTGCAGATCTTCTCCAAGTCATTAAGGTTTCGAGGCTGACGTTTGGCAACTCGAACCTTCAGCTCCCTCCACAGATTTTCTATGGGATTGAGGTCTGGAGTAAGGCTAGGACACTCCAGGACCTTAATGTGCTTCTGCTTGAGCCACTTCTTTGTTGCCATGGCCGTGTCTTTTGGGTCATTGTCATGCTGGAATACCCATCCACGACCCATTTTCAATGCCCTGGCTGAGGGAAGGAGGTTCTCACCCAAGATTTGACGGTACATGGCCCCGTCCATCGTCCCTTTGATGAGGTGAAGTTGTCCTGTCCCCTGGGCAGCTGTCAGCGGGTTAACCCGCGTAACCCTGGCTGGCTGACGCTCCCTCTCGCTCCCTCACCGGGAGCCCACACCGCACACTGCTCGTGGTGCCTCCACGCTGACCAGCGCTCACCCAAGCCCGGCTAGGGCTGGTACTACACCCCGTAAGTGGGCTACACATAATGTCAGCACATTATCCGCCGTGGCTTCGTAAGCCCGGCAACCACGCAGTGACAATCACAATCACTGCACTCGAATAGTAAAGCAATTGTACTTTTTTATTTGCTATACAGCCGGATAATACGACAAATCGCTAATCTTAACCACCCAGTCGTTCATAAAAGTTGAAGGCGGTATAGTACTATAGGAAAAGAGCAAGTGCAGAATCACTGAACCGGAATTGATAGCTTGAAAGCATTTAGCGCGGGGGCCCTTTGAAAGTGCCGGCCCCGAAGCATGTGTAGCTACTTTTGCTACTGGGATATCCGACACTGGGTAGATGCACTAGTTGTGCCCTAACCAATTATGCAAACTTGCTGCGTTTTAGCCGCACCGGCGCTCCGCTGCGTTGTTGTGAGCATCGCTCCACTTGCTCTCCGTTGTTGTTGGAGGGCGACAGGCACTCGGTTAACACCGACAACCAAACCGTACTCGTGTACCTCCGATTAGCGCAAGACAGATCAACATACATAGATATACTTTACGTAGCTTTGGAAATTGTAGGCACCAGCTCTGGCTGCGTTCCCGCTTCTCTGTGGTTTATCGCGCCTCTGATCATTATCTCTTGGGATGAACGAAAACTGTGCGCCTGGCAAATTCTCCATTAGAAATAAAACCTCAGCAGTGAAGACAACCAGTGGGGGAACAGTTTCAGCCTTGGTGAGCAGCATAGAGGAAGTAGTTATCTCGTATCTAGCGGACGTGGTCGAGACTTTGGTTGATCTGCAAGGGTGAGCGTCTTTACCTAAGTTATTTATTTAACGAGGTAAGGCGCACTGAGCTATACAGTTATTTTTTTTTCAGAAGCGATCTGGCCACACAGAATAGCTAATCGACGTGGCTTATCACGTGGAATCACAGCCACATACTCTAAACGCGTGTTTCTAAATGTGGAGGAACAACCGGGAGGCCCGGAGAAAAATCCGCACGTCCACGGAGGAGAGAGACACCACAAACTCCAAATATACAGCGGCAGGCGTGAGGCTCGGGATCGAACCCACGACTAACCTCCTTGTTATACCAGGCGAGGTAGTTAACATCTCACCACGGCGGCGCCCTGGTTTACCTGGAGCCCAGCGTGAGCTGCACGAGCGTGGAGAGACCCGAGCAGAAGAAACCCGTGGCCAGCAGCTGGGGACTGGGCCACGGGCCGTCCGCGTGCAGAGGCGAGCGACGCGAGCCGGGGCCACCGCCACCGACGCCGGCCGCCGGGGAGAGCAGGAGCAGCAGGTAGCTCGCCTGCAGGGTGGCGGCGAGCAGCAGCACGTGCTGCCGGGAGACGAGTGGGGGCGAGACGAGTCGGAAGGGGGCCCCTCTGGGCAGTTGTGGAGGGGCCCAATTCCGACACCGACTTTTGGTCAGCCGCCACAGCCGGTGTGTGGGGTTACGCCGAAAAAAACAACAACAAGGCAGGCGAACAAACTCGCCGATCGGGACCGTCCGCCGCAGACCCAGTGCCGTACCTCTTGTTCTACCCGAAGCACCGCCGATTAGCACGGTTGTCTACGTACGGTGCAAAAGAAGTTGAACATACACACAGTACGTACAAGGTATGCCTTGCAGTCCAGCAGGTGGCCGAGAGATTACAACTCCGATCTCTGTTTCATACCCGCGGATAAGAACGGACAGCCCCTCTGCACGCAAGAACGCGACCCACGGTGACGAGATGTTAACTACCTTGCCTGGTATACAGGAGGTAGTCGTGGGTTTGATCCCGACCCTGACACATATTGTGTATTTGGAGTTTGCATGTTCTCCCCGTGGTCGCGTGGATTTTATCCGGGTCCTCCGCTTTTTCCCTACACATTTAGAATAAATATATAAACAGCTTGCTTGTGTTGCGATCGAAACGTCGTGGTTTTTTGTTTATTTTATAATTTTTGAACCTATCTACGCGACTTTACCGAAAGACCCAAAGAATAAAACACGCGTCTAGAGCATTTTGCTGCTATAAAGTTGCACGTGATAAGCCACTTTCTTGAGCTATCATTCGTGGCCTGGTCGCTTCTGAAAAAGAGCTACATAGCTCAGTGGGCCTTACCTGGTAAAATAAAACGTTGTTTTAAAATAGTGACCAAAAACAATCCTGCCCGATTTATTTACATGCACCGCCAGCATCACCCATCCGTGATTCACACTGAGGTCCGAGTTCCCTTGGTATCGTCTAAACCAAGACCTCGATGGAATGTCTGGAGAGCAATGCGATCAAGATCCACAGCCAAAAATTGAGGACAGGATCAAGAGCCTCGAAACTGACCCACAGAGTTCCTGTCAAATCATCAAACTCCCTGCCCGATATAACATCCCCACGGCCATCGAAAAGCCTATAAGCCGTGTTGGCTCAATACAACGGAGGCACTGCTGGGGGCAACACAAAGCGGACAAGGCAATGCAAAGATATCTCGACTCGGCCCGGCGAGAAACAGCTGAGAATCTCATGTTTGCACGTTCCTGCCATGAAGCTTGGAATCTGCTGTGGACCCTTGGGATGGCTAAGCCTTCCCGGCACCGACCACTGAAACGGCATGGCCAATGCAGTGGACAGCGGGCCTCTCAAGAACACCAACGGTTGCACTGAGAGGCATATTAAGGCAACCAAGTGCTCAGCCGCATCCCAGCTCTCGTCCACTTACGCGAGAGTTGAATTTGAGGCCATCTCATTGACCACCAAAGCTGTGAAAGCGACGGGACCAGACAACATCGAGCACAGATGGCTACCGCGATGTAACGATATTAGGAAGCCGCTTGAGCGAGCGATGCACTCTTAAATCTAGATTGAAAACTAATTTCTTTAGAACTGCTATTTGTGTCCAGTTCGCCGTCCTTCCCCGACACCTCCGGTTAGCGCGCTTGGCAAAAGTACGGCGCGAAAGAAGCTCAACATCCAGTACACACACACATGCATCCACAAGATAGAGGCATCGTCCCTGTGGCAGCCCTTAGCCCACAGAGGGGCAGGCGCGTTACAGCTGCGTTCCTTCTGGCTCGTTTAGCACCGCGACTACGACGACGACCCGCATAGCCCAATGTCAGCGCGCGCAGAACGGAGCAGAGCGTACGGCTCACCTGCACGGCGTAGAGGATGGCCACCATCCAGGCGGGCTCGCCCGTGCCTTGCGGCCACCCCTTGGCAACGCTTGCACTGCCCCGGTCCCTCGTGTCGCCCGTGCCACCAACGCACAGGGCCGTGCCTTTGTGGCACCACGGTGACATCTTTGCGATGGGGCTAAGCGCCGAGAGGTTACTCTTTGAAAAGTAATCGGGTACCGTCCGATTAATGATTGCTCGGCGTTTTTGCAAATGACGCAATGTAGCCTAATATTTGGTATTTTTCAAAAGCAAAGGTCGCGCGTTCTTCAAATGAACGCGTATTGTTTTCGCGTCAGAAATAAGAGCACATTCCTGTGACCGTGGGCTTGGTGCGTCGGGTGCTGCTCCCTTCACGTTCACCAAAGCCGCTGACACCATCATTTCCCCCATTTAATTATTTTTGTAATCATTTTAAAACTTTGAGAAAGTAATCATAAAAAAGTAATCGCGCTAAGAAGCCGTAACCAAATTATACACTAACAAGTTTACCACTACCTACCTTGGCTAATCTGGTGGCAGTAATGTGCTGGCTTGTAACGTGTTACTCCTGAACACTGAGTAAGCTCCCTGCGTCTTTCGGATTTAATCAACAATTGACCATTTAATTTAATTTATTTTATACCTACGTGACTTTACCGAAAGAACCAAAGAGTACCCAACATAACCTCCAGAGATATGACAGCCAGGCAGGCAGTTAGTTATATAAGCTAATACGACCGTCAGAAATACCAGCTAGATCATGTTACTAAGACATTGCACTGTACATGTTAAGCTCTTTTGTTCACAGCTATGGCTAGATGATGCCTCCGCTGTCTAATTTTGTTTGCCTGCGTTGGTCATTTGAGAGGTAATTGATCTGCAAGCTCAATAATTAACCTGCACCATTGCCCCAGCTTTGCTAAAGGTGTATCCTCTGGAGCATATAATCGCTGACGGCCTTTCCGTGCTCGGTAATAATTAATTTAGACCTCCTCCAGGCCCCGTGTCCTGTGTGTGTGTGTGGCACGGTTGCGTATCCAACAAAGACATTGGTAAACTCTGATTTGGTTCAGAAGGCTCAGAGCAACAGCTGGTTCAGACCTAATCAACAGGAGCCACGAGGTCGTGTCTTCCTTTTTTAATCTGGCTATTCTTCTATTAATAGTGCAACATGTGTTTAGTGTTGTGCATATATATTTTTTTATCCGTTACAGCCTTGATGTGTGCTCTATGTTCATTCCAATGAATTTTGCACCGATATACTTGTACTATAAACGTTCAGCTCTAGCCATCGGAAAGTGAGATTGTTACCAAACTCATGGATTCCAGGGTATAGGAATAGGTTTTACCCTTTTAACTGGGACAAAAACTGACACCTTTATTCAAGGCATTATGTTTGCAATAACCACAACACAAGCAGTCAAAATGCAAACAAAAAGACAACTCTGATAATAATATGCACTGTTATTATCAGAGTTGTCTTTTTGTTTGTATTTTGACTGCTTGTGTTGTGGTTATTCAAACATGATGCCTTGAATAAAGGTGTCAGTTTTTGTGCCAGTTAAAAGGGTAAAACCTATTCCTATATCTTGTTACTGGCAAAGGAGGTCTCATAATGTCATGGATTCCATTTTAGGTAACTACAAGTAGAAATGTTTCCAAATTTTCAATGTCCTCTGGGCATAAGTGTAAAATATTAGGTGTACCTGAACACCACGGCAGATCTCTCGCCAACAGTTTTTCTTGCTGTGGTTGTCCCACCTGATGACGATTGTTTGTGTTGCAATGGAAACGTCGTGATCTATTATTATTTTTTCTACCTACGTGACTTTACCGAAAGAACCAAAGAGTATAGATTCCTGCAGTCACGAAAACTTCAAATCAAGATTGTACCTGAACATGTAATCAGCATTGGGGTGGTTTTTTTGTACCCTGGAAGTCTATATCATTTCGCTTCCCTTGCAGGGGTCCTGCTTGTGGTAGGAAAACTGACTGGAACTCAAAGGCGCCACAGTGGCGAGATGTTAAATACCTCGTGCCTGGTCAACAGGAGGGTGTGGGTTCGATCCCGATCCCGACTCTGACGCATGTTGATATTTTGGAGTTTGCATGTTCTCTTCCCGTGGTCACGTGGCTTTTTCTCCCCGACCTCTGGTTTTTCCTTTCACATTTAGAACCAATTTGCATTTAAGAGTATTTGGCTGCTATAGATTTCCACATAAGCCACTTCGTTGAGCTATCAATTGTGGCCAGGTCGCTTCTGAAAACGAGCTATATAGCTCAGTGGGCCTTACCTGGTAAAATAGCATAATAGTTTATATTGAATGATGAGGCATCGTGAAAGCGCCACCAACTGGCAGCCGATTCCAGTAGGGCAGCTATGTATGTGTGTGGAGCCTAAGCCACAGTACAAGCGGGCAGAACATGTGTAGGGGACTGTAAGGAGAAAGTGCGAGTGTACACGTTGAGATAATTAGGTGGCCGTAAGGTCCTGTATAGATAACACTGGTCTAAGCCATAATGCTTCCAAAATAAATGTAGTCCAACTTTACTAATTCTGTGTCACTGAGAATGAAAATAATGCTTACAATTTTTGATTGGCTCTAGTTTTAATGATATGCTACTTCGTCAGTATATACGACCCTTGACTTGGGAATGGCGGAGGATAAGTGAGTTATAAAGGGAAGGAATCTCAATTTAAACCAGAAATGACTCAAATACATATTTTACTGGATCTATGAATACATCTATGACTGGGTTTGGACAGTACTTGCTTTTTGAGCAAAACAATGAATGATGCAATCTGAACCTGGTTTTGCATCATACATTACATGAATTGCATCATGTTATTCTTAGAAGTCATGGATGATGCAACAATAACTAGGCTTACATCCATCTGCTGAACAAATTGCCCGATATCGGCTCTAGACAAATAATAGTTTTCTGCTCTCTTACTTGTCAGTGTTTGATTTTGCAAAAGGACACATTTATGTTGAGCCAAAGTGAGCAGAGATGCCTCGTACTTGTGTGAACAAAGCAGATAACTTCTGCTATGTTTGTGTTGAAGTGGCTTTTGCATCTCAATAGCGCCAGTATAATCACTATGGTTAAGAAAGCCTATCACCTTTATTTTGGCTGCAAAATTGGAGATCAGGACAAGATATGGGCCCCACACATATGCTGCAACACTTGTGCAACAAATCTTCACCAGGAGTTGAACAAAAAGAGGAAATACATGCCTTTTGCAGTGCCAATTATTTGGAGAAAGCCAACAGATCATATCAGCAATTGTTACTTCTGCATGGCGCCTCCAGTTGGGAAAGGTGTGTCAAAGAAGAAAAAGTGGACTGTGAATTATCCAAACATTCCATCGGCTATACGCCCAGTACCCCACGGAGAAGGACTGCCGGGTTCTGATGCACCAGGATCACTCACTTGAGTCAGACGAGGAAGAGGATGAAACTTCTGGTCCTGAATCATCAAGGCCACATGACCCAGATTTTTTCCCTTCCTCCTCCTCTGAACCACACCTCATAACACAAGGTGAACTGAAAGACCTTGTCAGGGATTTGGAACTACCCAAGAGTAAGGCAGAGCTGTTGGGCTCCAGACTGCAGCAGTGGAATCTCCTGGTAGGTGATGTTAGGTTTCCATGTTCCGTGACCGTCAAAAGGATCTTGTCCCATTCTTCTTCATGGAAGGTGATCTTGTAGCCTGCAACAACATCGATGGTGTGATGGCAGCCCTTAACATCGTTCATGATCCAGTGGAAACTGTTAATTGATTAATCGAAGATGAGTCTTAAAGCTGTTTTGCTGCAGAATGACAATGTTTTTCCATCAATTCCAGTTGGCCATGCAGGCCATATGAAGGAAACATATGACAACATGAAACAGCTTGTGAGGTGCATAAACTATGACCAACATTCGTGACAGCTTTGTGGCGATTTGAAAGTTGTTGCTCTTTTGCTTGGTCTGCAGACTGGATACACAAAGTACTGCTGTTTTCTCTGTGAATGGGATAGTCGTGCGAGATATTCCCACTACATCAAGATATATTTGTCACTCCGACAGTCATTGGAGCCTGGGAGGAAACGTTGTCAGCATCCACCACTTGCTCAATCAAGGAAGATTGTTACCACCCTTCCACATCAAGCTGGGTCTGATGAAAAACTTTGTCAAAGTCACGGACACAACACAAGCAGCTTTCAAGTACCTCTGTGGAAAATTCCCAAGGTTAAGTGAAGCTAACATAAAGGATGGTGTCTTGTTGATCCTCAGATTCGTGAACTTCTTCAAGATGATGCATTTGACAGTGCACTGCGCGGCAAGGAAAAGACGGCATGGAAAGCCTTCCTGTTCGTGGCAATACATTTCCTCGGAAACAAGGCAGACAACTACAGGGAGTTGGTGGAAAACCTTTTCAAGCCATACAAAGGCATTGGTTACATGTCACGAAAGATACATTTTGTGCACTCTCATCTAGATTTTTTTCCCACTGAACTGCAGAGCAGTGAGCGACGAGCATGGCGAGCGATTTCACCGGGACATTGTAACAATGGAGAAACACTATCAGGGCAAATGGAGCCCATCAATGCTTGCAGACCATTGCTGGACAGTGACAAGAGATGCTCCATTTAATGAACACAAGAGACAAGCAAAGAAGCACAGAGTAGACACTGAATAAGGACTAAATTACGTACTTATATATATACATCATAGTTTTTAGCCTTTTGTTTCATAATGAATGTTATCTATATAACCCTTTAACTGATGTTTAAAGCGTTACATGAACAGGACAGGTGACATGTTGCCATGTCAAGCAACCATAAACACATGAAAATACCTAGGTTTACAATTTATGAGTAAAACTCTATCTACACATTATACATAGAAGTAAAATGTAAAAACTAAAATATCTTGGGAACAGTAGCCAATCAGCACAGAATGTCTGTTTGTTTAACGCGCGTGACGTCACTCCACGTGCCGCCGCCTCCCCCCCCGTCATTAATATTCATGAGTAAGTGGATTTTTACACTCACGCAGGTCGAGCGGAAATACTTTTTTTCTTTTGCAAATTCGCTTTAAGTCGGGCGTTTCTTTATTGAAAGTGAATCTAATAAATACTTATATGTAGCAACAAAGTGGATTTGGTGTCTTTATTTATATCTTCAGCACTTGAGACAAAAGGTAAGTCTAATTTATGCTTCTACATCATGGTAAAATAGACATTTCTTGGTGATTTTCCAGATATTGTATCGAATTCCAATTTATTTCAACCTCAGCGACCGAAAGCAGAAGAGAATAAAGTATCAGAGCAGTTTATTTGTACAAATTGAAGGTCAGTTATACACAGTGCTACAGTGAAATGCAGTGCAGTGTTTGACGATATTTTCGTGCAAGATTCACTGCCATTAAATTTCAAAAAGATACAATTATACTGTCTTGATTTGAAGCTTTCGTGACTGCAGGAATCCATACTCTTTGGTTCTTTCGGTAAAGTCACGTAGGTATAAAATAAAATAAATCACATTAACATTGGATTGGGCACTCATGCCTTTGGATTGCAACCACTCTTCGTTCTTACATTGACATGCTAATCTCTCACATAGCCACTTCCATGCCCTCGTCGAGGAGGCCGCTCTCCTTCTATATTACAGGTACATGCTAATTTCTCACATAAACATTATGCAAATTTATCACATTAACATTATGCTAATTTCCACATTAACATCACCAGCCCCACCCACTTCTTTATGACCCTTGGGCTACACCCATTTCAAACCTTTTAAAACAGTCTGCCTCAGCAGCAGACCGCGCTTTCCCACCTGATGACGGACGCTTGTGTTGCGCCCGAAACGTCGTGATTTATTTTATACCTACGTGACTTTACCGAAAGAACCAAAGAGTATAATTATACTCTGCTCAATTTTTTCGTAAATATTACAGCTTCCGTCCTAGGACGAGCAAACAAGCTAGTCCAATAATAAACAGCACATTTAATCTCTGAAGCTCTGAAGCAGACGTCAAAAAAATTGTAGACCAGTGCTATTCAATAAATACACGTTGAGATAATTAAAGACACGTGCCATAGTGGGGTGGACGGCATTGCCCAACAGGGGCGGGCCGAGTGGGGATATAAGGTCGAGCGAGGCCCGCAGTCTGGGCGCTTGCCCGGGAACCAACAAACGAGGTGGAAGGCATCGGGGCTGACTGATCGCGGGCGACGAGTGGAAACCATCAGGGCTGACCGATCGCGGAGTTGTAAATACGTTATTCTTAGACATAAAGACTTCACCTTTTTTAAGAATGGGCGTCTCAAAGGAGCTTCATTACACATGTAAGAAAATGAGCAAGAAATTAAGTTGCCTTTTGAAATGTGTTTATTTAAAAACATTCAGCTTTACAAAGTCTTCATAGTATAAAAATAGAACGTTGCTTTAATACAAAATCCTGAATATCAGAAGATTTAAATGTCATGCACATAGTACAATACAAGATCCAGCATCCAGGTGCTAAAATAAACAAAGTAGCCAATTATTGATCATATTCAGGTTTAAAAAGTCTTATAGAAGTAGAATGTTTCTTTAATACAAATATCAGAATATCAGATAAGGCAGATGTAATACACACAGTGCAATACGTGTTCCAGTATCCATGTATTGATGAACAATGGAATTTCAGTTCTTAAAACTCGACATGTCACACTTTTTAAGATCTTAATATAAGATTACAAAGTTCAGTTGGTTTCCAAAAAATGCAATGTGTAATGAAACCAGTGGTGTTAAAATCCCAAATCCACTTCGATAGGAAAATCACTGGAGGCCCAGGTAGGATGACTTCACTTGTTCCTGCAAGTAAATTGAGTACACATACAAGACCCTGCACAGGCCAGCAGGGCATCTCCAACAGTTGGCAAGTTCTACACATTGATCAACCGCGATTCACAAAGCTAAAGCCAAACACTTCACTTTAAAAAAAATTAATGGCTTTTTACATACAATTAACAAAACATGCTGCAGCAAGGGTTAATGCTGCTTCACCTGAAAACACACACACACGCGAGACGTTATGAATTGAGTTTTAAATGAATCCACGCTTGTTTTTATTTACCAATCCGACAGTGTAGATGAGGAGCCCACAAACACACAACATTGGAGATGAAGGGAAACCGTCTTCCACCATACAGTCACACCTGATGAAGAAAACACTCAAAACGCTGCAATGAACAAAATGTTAAGTGGGGTGGTCTGAAGGAAATGGAAAGTTGCGTCCTGCAGTCTCCATTGAAGAGTGATGATAAGAAATCTGCAAGAGAATCAAATCTGTCGGTAAGTGATCATTACAAAAAAAACAGCTTGGTCCCCCCGTGTGTGTGGCACGTTCCCTGAGAACTCTCGGTTACTACTGAGACGAGGCATGACGAGTACAAACACGTTATTTCCCCAAGGGGAATCTGCACATCCAGAAGGTTGAGCGAGCCTTGTTCCTGGTCCATGTCGTAACCTATACCTGGGAAAAGGTTTTACGATGACCGTTAATCACTCAAAACCACACCAAAAAAACGCTGTGCCTCCAGCCTGTAATAAAAAGCAATTGACCAACAACCACATGAAAGCACATGAAATGCAATCGAACCCAAAAAACGGTATTATGAACCACATAAAAGTTACCTTGCTTAACACACTAAAACACCTTTAGTAAGCAATAAACAATGTTAAAACACAGTTTAAAAAACACAAACGGAACACAAATGGAAATGGATGCCGGTAATAATGTAGGCAGTTGCACACATTTGAAAAAATATACACTCATAATCTTTGTATTTACGTGGTGCTATAATACCTCGGAAACGCTGTGCCTTGCTACACATCAAACATTCAAAGGGGATCCCCCCCCCCCCCCCTCCAGTGGCAGCTGTCCCCTGTGTGGCACAAGGGGAATTGGTACCGACCTGCGAGTGGACATTGGTTGAGCAATAGGGGGGCGATGACTGTGAAGTGTAATCCAAATGACATTACGCACCTACGCGATTAGCTACGTACGGTGCGAAAGGAGTTCAACATACAAATTTGGTCATTTTTTCCAAATTGTGCTAATTATGACCATTAAAAACCTACCCAATACTAAAAATGCAACATTTCAACTTGCATAAACATATATCACACGTATATAAAGGACAAAACTTATTTTTGCAGGTATAACAGGTATATCTGCACCTTTCAAGGACACCTTGTGCCATCGAGCATTTTGATCAGAATGTTTAAATAAAGTGCACAAAGTGCATGTATGGCTTTTAACAAACAGTATTACACACGTACATAAAATGCACACAACCATCAAATTGCCAAAACAGACGACTGATACCAAACCAGTACTTGATGTGCCACGTTATTTGTTTTAAACCTATATTATTACACATTCGCTTGTGATTTCAGAATTCCATTGGTGCTTAGAAAACAAATCCCGCTCGTTTTCTTCTAAAATGAACATTGATATGAATGCGATAATGTGTTGATCAAATTGTATACATTGTGCAGTATGGCACGCACGCACACACACACACTATTTTTAATCCTTGTGCAATACCAGAATACTGCAAGGCTAAATGTATAATCCAAATAAATATACTCATGCAAACTTATGATAAACAGGCAACACAATGTGAAAATCCTGCTCTGGGATGTTGTAAACATCACCTGCACACACATGAGTACCTCACACCACCACATACCCAAGATTTCCTGCACCAACCCATCTCTACAAGTGGCATCTGTACTTCTGGAATTTATGCACCGAGTCCCAGCCGATGTGCACCAAGGCCATTCCACCCATTCCTATTCTGATTGACTGCTGAGCTGCATCAGCATTTATAGTTTGCACAAATAAGAGGAAATTCAAACCATGCTTGGGAATGCAAGCACAGGGCTGTCAATGTTTTGGCCGTGTTACCATTGTGCATGCGAAAAAATGCTTATTAAAATTGCTGGTACATTTGATTTCTTATGCAATCGTTCCTCATTCTCCATAGCATTGTTTTTGTATACAACAACAAAGTGCATCCTTCCCTTGCAAATGCATAAGGGTCCTGTTTAATCCTAAAAGTACAACGCTGAATAATTGGGAATAAACATGTACAGATCCAAACGTAATAACGCACTGCAAGGCACCACAATGAACATACATGTCACAACAAAAGGCATGTATGTGTTGTAGGCCACTCCTTAACAGCCAGTTGTTTAGAACTATGAACAACAGCATTGCAACGTGTCAAAATTCCCATTCATATTACTGTTTTAACGAGTGTTGGATATTGGAATCCTACTGGATACAGGCAGGCCGCAAGTCTTAAGTGGCTTTGCAAGCAAGCAAGCATAGCCAAGGTTGCACACAGAGCGACACGGACTCCAATGGAAATTGTAAAAAAAAACCTTCCAGTTAATTGACCACGTATTAAGTTTCACTGGGAATTGACAAGAGTTGTGTAGAGAAATACCAACTGAAGAGATAACATGTAATTCTCCAATAAAGACTGAACAGCAGTGAAAGTACAGCACAACCGCCTGTTGATTAGGAATAGTCTAAGGAGACCAAAGGATTCTATCAAGGGGTGCACAGCCAACAACACATACATGTGATTTATAAAGGAATTGAGGCATCTTATCCTCCAGTCTAAGAGTAATTAGTTTATAATTCCGATGTAGTTAGACACGTGCAAGTTCATTGGATGTGCATCTCATCTACACAGCCTTGCAGTCATCCCTTTGAAGTGCTAAGGACTAATTAGGGCTGGGATTCAATGCTCAGGTTGACGAACGAAACCAGTGAATACAGTAGTCTGATGTCACCTGATTAGGTTTCATTTAGTGCTTGTGCACAGGAGTACGTTCGTTCTGCTCATACGAGAATTCAAGTTCTGTCATAGTGAGCACGTTCAATTTACACTTTAGATAAGACTACGTTGCTTCGTAAGAAAATAATTCGTTTCCATGTAATGTTGCTCCACACTGATTACTACACCAGCGTGTTTAATATGTAGTCTGCACATCAAATCGCAAATTAAGCATAAATGTACTTCCTAATTAAATATCGAACGGGACAGCCTTAATAAGCGAGAGAGAACATATTTATGATAGGGCCACGGCATGCAAAAATGCATTGCGCTCTATCTTACGAGGCCGAGTGATTAAACTTTTGGATATGGACAAAATTAAATTATTAACTACATGACAGTCATCCAGTACACTAACACTTTAACTAATACTTTAACTTTACATACAACAAATGTACTTCTTAAATTGTTTTAAAATGTGTCTATTGAAAGGTTTTTAAAACACTGTCGCTATTTAAAATGTGACATATAACCAGTTTCAAACAGTGAAAAAAACCAGACAAGGGGCATGCTCCGATTATTGTCCCAAAACAATCGATCAGGCTTCAATTTGCATTAATATTTCTACAAAAAAAATATGGGGCAGGTATTGACAGAAGAGAGGTCAAATAAAACAAAACGGATGCCCTGGAATGTAGATTATGTTCAACCTATAGCGTTACAGTATACTGATGGATTTACAGAAAGTCTCGCTCTGATATGGAGAGGGGTAAGCAAGAATAGGGCTATGGAGCATCCCACCTGCTCCATAATTCACAAAAGTTGACAATGACGTGCACAAGACGCAATCAAGAATGAAAAGGGTGCATATTTTTGGACCGTAAAGTAATTTGACGAATGTAACATGCATAATCGGATTATTGAAGATGCAAAATCGATCGTCGGTAAGCAGTACATGTCAAGGAGACACTACTGTAGGTTCATGATATTGATTGCAAAAATGACACATTAAATCCCAGCCCTAACGAATTACAACAATAACAATACATTGTATTAACAATTCTTCAGGTCCTGTGCCAAAATGTCCAGCAGTGCAGAAAATCACCAGAATATTACAAGACATTATAAGTAGTAAAACATAGCAATGCACAGTTAGGCAAATGACACTTCCATTCTCAGCATAATTTAAGTCCTCTGTATGCATGCCAACTACTCAAAACAGCTGATGCAGCAAAAAGCAGGTCCCTAAATATCATGGCCCAGGAATGCGTGGCATTGGTACTGTTCCATCTGTTCAAATGATGCCCCTTGTCCAAAAATCCAGTGAAGGAACAAACATCACTCATTAACTTCAGTGTTATATAACCCAAAAAAATAGTTGCAAACAAATCCCATTGTTTTCATGGCACACCGTTTCGGTGAACGCACTTAAAAAAGCTGTGTCAAATGCGGTCATGGCAACATGGCAGAAGAAATACCCATTCTCCTGTGATATCCGAGTATATTATGAAAAACAATACAAAGTTATTAAGAATTTAGAAACATGCCAAATGCCAAACTTGTATCTATGCAAATGGAGTGCTACAATCTAAAGTGGATTTTGTATTAATATAAACTGCACAGCCATTGTTAACTCTGCACTTTGACAGTGTTATTTTCGCATCATATGCAAATATGACGTGTCGCTAACTTCACGTAACCTGAAGTTCGTGAAAGCATGTGGCCAATTAAAATATTCAAGTCTTGAAAGCAAACCCTCTTTTTTAAGGAGCACTCGTGCTGTTTGATATTCAGATTGTCCCACGTATACTTACTGTCATTTTAAATCATGTTTACGAATCAGGCATTACCTGCAGTAAATGCCAAGGTATGTTGACATCTTATACTGTATAATGCACTCCAAGTTGCGGTAAAGTATGTAAAAAAATATATCTACGTGCAGCATCACATATAAATAAAACATACACGTAAAATCACCCTTAACTGTGTCACTCATGACAGCGTTTAATGTTTTAATGTTTTCCACAGCAAGTACACATAAAAAAAATTCTCTCCCAAGCCTTGGTTTGTGAAGAAATTTGATTAGGGGAATGACAAACTATGAACGACCTGCATCTACAAGGAAAGCAGACTAGTGGCCTCTTGAGTATACTATGAAAAGATCCCAAAATAAATCAACAGTACCTGTCCCTATGGCTCCTGTGAGCATCTTGTAAAAGCAAGTTAACGTGCTGTCCATGGCTCTCCGGTGTACTGCTGTAAGGGCACACTGAACTCAGGTGACGCACCAATAAAACAAGCTCCTGCCCCCACCTCAGCTGCTACTCACATCCACAGTTACTCTGCCATACTTCTGCTCTATCCGTGACAATGTTCATGATTAGCCTCTTTTTATAGAGATACGCTGACACAATGTGCAATTCCAAAAGTTAAACTAAAACCACATTCAGCTGCCCGTTGCACGCAAAAAGGGTTTCCTGAAGTCAAAACTTAATGAGCAAAGTGTCAATACCTATTTTAGAGCTTTAGGAGCCTCTTGAGTAGGCTGTGATACCAAGATGATTCCCATATAAATCATTAGATCTCAAATGGTTATCCTAGTGAAAACAGTACTTAACATCGAAGTAATCTTTAAAATTCTATGATTAACAACTTAAAGGAATCCAACAAGGTCACATCTTTTTTTATAACACTAACTTATACGCACGCAACTCGGATAGCTATGCGCACCTATTGAAAATAACAAGATTATAAAGAGGACAAACAGAAAAAAAGCCTATGCTAACGTCTATCTAGGTACGTGTTCTGCAATGTAAATATCCTTTACATGTATAAGGCAAGTGCCACTGCATAAATATCTCTAATAAAGATACATCGACCTAACAAGGTGACACTGGTCTCATGCGAACTCAAGTCAAGCCATGGGTGTTGGCAGTTTGTGTATGAACATTATCTTCCAGTGAAGTAATGCAACAGATTAAATATCTTTAAGCCAAAATTATACTCGAGTCTTTCCAGCATCCGCATGGACATGGTATTTCAGCTGCCTTCTAAGATATGCCCAAGTTACAACACTCTGCGTCTACGAAGTCCTGTCGATCAGCTGTAGCAAAACATAAGATGCACTCCGGTATCTGAGCTAGGCATAGGTAATAATTTCCTCCTGGGAAAAATGCAAAGGAGAGCCTGAAACAGATACTTTTGAATCATTCCCATGCATACATGGGACTGCGTCCATCTAGATTCTAAATACAAAGGCTGGCGTTAAAGTAGTGATTAAATTATATCTATTTTTAAGAACAGGAACTAATCAGGACACATTCAGACGTCATGTAAGTTTATCTACAGAAGTTATTTAACTGGAATTTCCTGCCAGCGTGTGTTTTTCATTGGCCGTATTAATGGTGTGATATAATACTTCAAAAGCACTTGAAGGGAAGATCCTAACAATGCTAAGGCTCCTCTTGAACCACCTCTTCCTTGATAATCATGTGAACTTAATGTTATGTCGTCTTGTGTTAAAGTTTACCGAAACGTGGTACTCTGACCCTCTGGCCTGTGCAATGAGGCCCAGCTACCATAAATGTATACATTTGACAAAACTGTGATTTTTCCCAATGTGCTCCATCATATAATCCACCTGTGAAGAAGGTAAATGTGTACAGAGGTAGGAATTACTTTGAAACACCAACTTTGGCTCCTCTGGGTAAACTTTTTTTCTTTCCAGGCTAAAGGTACTCCTTACCAGGCCAGGTGGTTGCTATGGCTACAGTGCAAGACTCACAATCATCCTATGGAGAGACTTGGCTTCCACTATGGGAATGTGGAATTTCCACCACTGGCTATGGGCCACCAGTAGGACTGAGCACCGTGCCATTGCTCATTTGGGCAGGGAGACACTTGACGTGCCCTTGCACCTCCACGCAGTGGAAACACTTCCATATCAGTCTCAAGCCGCTAACAATGCAGTGTTTGCTGGAGCAAATAACTGAACCCTCGGTGAAGGAGCTGCATTCTTGTCCAAAGGGAAATATTTCCTTCATGACAATAAGTTTGCACGCCGTCATATGCACCTTGCGATAAAAAATATAATAATTCAAGCCGCAATCGCTAAAATTGCCTCCGCTTAAGAAAGTGCCCATTCAACTAAACATTCAGGACCAGCTCAATAGCAAAAATCATTAATAACGATACATCAAGACAAAACTGCAACTGATGTAGACAACCTAACATTGCTGCTCAATTTAATACAGCACATCAGCCTTACCTTACTGCAAAGGCAATGCCAACGCACCTGCCTGTGAGAATGAACCTGTCGACAAGGGCCAGGTGCCACCAGCAGAACCAACACAACATTCAAGAAGACTTGACAAGAATGAAAAGGATCTGTCTGGCCACTCGCTAACTAGTCTTGAATTTTCAATTGCAGACTTAATCCGTGGCGGTCAAGCTATTGTCAGAGTGCAACAACTGGACTTCTAAAGGCAGGCCAAGAATCGCTTCCCTAATGGCATGAAGATTTCGCAAAGCAGAACTCTGAATTGTATAGTTACATTAACTAATACAAAGGCTGCAAATTAGTATTAAGTATATTGTTTAACAAGAAGGCATAAAGCTTCAGTTAATTAAACAAAATCCTGCTAAGAGGTTTTGCCACACAAATGCATCAGGCCGATACATGTGCATTTCACATGGTTCTGTGCCATTTGTTGCACTACAGCTTTCAACTCATTGTATACTGAAAATTCAGGCTTTGAGGAATTAAAAGCAACGTTTTACTTTCTGGGCCAAAATAATCAATAGCTATGTTACAATAACAAAAATGTGTTTTGGGCAACATCGTAAGAACTGTCCTGATTTAGGCTACCTGGTAATTCAAACAAAACGTTAGCCCTGGGATTGCAATGCAAGTCTTATTTTAGATTTAAGTGATCATCTCACTTTAAAAAATATAATGAAGACCAATGTCTATATTGGTGATTGATCTGAAATTCTATGGAAGGAGTACACTTATTTTCTATGTAAAAATATCTAACTGGGTTCCTCCCTATTATTCTACGGTGACTCAAGAGACCACTAACCTGCTTCCTACTATATTTTACAATAAATGACAACAAAGATAAGCACAGAGGCGTGAACACAACTCTACTAATAACAACTCTGCAAGCTAAATCGTTGCCCGATTTTATTTACGACACAAGGCAATAAAATGTATAACTTCCGCGACAAAAATAATTACAACATATGCAGTTGCCGTAACCGCAGTGGTGGGCACATTGTCCGTTCTTCTCATCTGTCGTGCCACGGAGAATTGTCACTCATCCCGAGTCCGTTACAAATCACAGCCCATGCTCCATTGCTGTCAGTTCATCTGAACGCTGTGGCCGACACATGGCTTTACCCATGTTACCATCGAGTAGCGTGCTTTGCCGTGCACGCGGGGAGGAGAATGGAGGAGGCTCTCTTGAGGAGGGAGGCGTTCTCCGTCTCGGTCCAACGAGCGCTGCATGCTGTGGGGGCAACGGGAGCGCTGGAGGGAGGCGAAGAGTCGCGGGCAAAGTTCACCCTTCCATCAGCACCGTGACGTTAATGTGCGAGAGGTCTACCATGTGCCTGTGAATCCACAAGGAATGGAGCAATGTGTTAATATTTTAGACTCCACCTCACATTTCACAAACCCTTGTGTTCACTATTTTGGTGGAATATCATGATTGTGATAACACAGTGATGTTATGAAACAGCAACACATCCTTTCAGGATTTCTCAATACCAACAGGCAAGGACCTTTTGGAAAATAATACAACTACATAAAAATATGAAATTTTGATAAGCCTCTGTTACCCAAGAATATATGGTACTCCTTTTTTCTCTGTAAAGTTCATCTCGTGTTAACTCCACAGTATTTCTTATTACTTTTATCTGCATTAGTTGGGTCAGGATAAATTATGTAAAAATATGTGTAGTTGTTTCTGTAATCATTGGTGACAAGGCTGAGACCATAAACTCACTATACTTGAGAAACTGTTTTTTAGCACAAGTGGCATCCTGGAATCAAAACCAGAATCTTAGAAGTTCAGGATTAGGCCAACTGACAGGAGCATCATCAGCTCTTCAAAGTAACTCACCTCTTACTTTTAAAGTAGCCAAAAGCACTATGCGCCAATTCATTTTGAGTAGAGCTCAACATACAACAATCTAGCGCCACACAAGTTAAAATATGCAGTGGATGAAAATGTATAGAGATGTTTAAGTTAGATGTGGGGCTGGCTAATATGTTTTTTTTAAGTTTGTTGTCCTTCCTCCACACCTCCGATTAGCACGGTTTGATACATATGGTGCAAAATAAGTTCCACATACATCCATACAATATTCTATCCTTGTCACATAGTTTACCTGTGGTATTGCTGCTGGAAGTCGACAGCATGGGCTGGGTCAATAAAGGTGGCGACAGCTCGTCGGTGATGTGGCATCATCTCCAAAGTCTAGGAGAAAAGAGAAAATCAGCATCATAATTGCATCTTCCATCCTATATATAGAACTCTGCTTTGCGATTGGATGGTTTCGCTGGACTCACAATCACACAGTTGAGAGTTCAAATACTGGCTATGAGTAAGCTCGGACCATCATCCCTCAGGGTCATTAAATATGAGTTCGACTTGTGAGAAGTCAACATTTTTCATCCTATGGAGATATACTGAAAATCTCTTGAAAATATTCATGCATTTTTTTGTGATACTGCATTGGCAGTGGTGCATAAGCACACAAATCTCAACACATTTGTTAATAACATTGCCCTGGAAAACATGTCAAATTTGTCATTTCAGGTCAACTATGTGCCATGAAGGGGCATTGCCCAAACCATCACCTATTTATATATATTTTCCATTTAGGGTAGCGTTATTCATATGCTGCTTCCCAGACAATATAGAATTTCCAAAACATAGGGACACCAACAAACATGAGTGCCACCACAATGCACACAAGAGGGAAATCTGAAAACCGTGATCGGGGGAATCGGCAAGTTTTAATTCACAAAAAACTATTTCAACCGTTGCATTGCTGTGCATCAATACTGGAATAAAATAGCACCCAATTGTTTGCATGATTACAAGTTTCAGAGACTCCATGGTAGTGGGGCACCACCTTCTGGTGAGGCACTGAAAAAACATTTTCATCACAGCACTCAAAAACTGAGATGTAATCTAGTAATGGGCAATAAAGGTCATCCTTACTAGGTCACAATACAGCATGGTAATACCTGTGAGTATGAAAAGTATCACTTAATGAAAAATAAAAACATACATTAATTTCAAGTACCACCCTTATCACCCACTGAAATTAATGATGCGCTCCCCATCCTCACCAGTGTCGTCATCATTACCCTTGGACCTCTACGTACCTCTATGGGTCCCACTGAGCCTAAGATGGCCCTCAGCTGGCCCTCAGAGGTGTTGATGGAGAGGCCATCGATAGAAACGCGACTGGGCTGCGGCCTGCACTCCACAACACGCAGGTTCTGGGGGTGCGGAACTCCTCGTGCCTGCCCCCTGCCTCCAGCCATGTGAGGGGGAAATCCCCCCTTGCCTCGCATCGCCATGGGCATCTGTGAAGATGAGACACGCCAGATACTCTTAAACAAAGCTTACCAAGCAAATAACATTAAAAAAAGCTCAATACATTAGTCAAAAATATTTCTGTAAAAAGCTAAAAATATACAACAGGTGACATTTCGGACAATGGACCTTTTTCAAATCAGAGGCCAGAGGTAGAGTGCCAAATCACTTGTTTGATATAGCAGCAGATGATTGCTTGAAGTTTTTATGCCACTTTAATTACTTAATTTAATTACTTAATTTAATAATAAAATGATAAACCAAGTGTGCCATCGGCATCATGTCTCAAGGTGATGAAATGTCCATTCAGAACTCACTGTAAGCAAGGTACCACATCGTGTCAGTAACCCCATGACATGTCGCATAACTTCTCTAGTCAATTGAATATGCAGTGCAAGATGTATTCCTTTAGTCCTCAAACCTCGAATATTTCTGATTAAATGTGAATTAATATATGATGATTTCTTATGCAATCATTTTAAATCAGGCTAAGACCACCAACTCTACACTTATGAACCCAGCCAGTTTCATTCATGCTACTTGCAAGATTACAATCTGGATTGGTGGGCCCTGTGGCAGAGCCATCAAATCCCGATTGGTAATTGAATCAACCCATCATCCATCCACCTCGGGTCAGTAAAACAATTGCCATTTTGTGCTGTCTACCATTAACTCAAGACCACTAAAAGCACTGCAGTGTAAGGTAGCGCTACAAATAACTAAATATATCCTCACATCTAAGCAGCGCTGCACTCGTTGCAGATAAAATCACAAATGCCATCTGCAACGCCATAAAGGGCAAAAAAGAGCATCAAATTTAAAATGATTTTGGAAATAAATTGTGTAATAATTCGGAGATAAAATGCCACAAAGCTTGCCACGATAGCAGGCATGACAACAAAGCAACCTTGTTGGTATCTGGTACCACAATCAGCATCAGCTCTTCAAGATTACACTGAGAAATGCAAAACGCTGTGGACCGTGAAGAGTCATGTTCTCACATTAAGCCCCCTGTCCGTGACAGAACACCCTGCAGGGTGGGATGGACCATCAATCAACTGAGGAATTTAGCCAGGGACACTGTATGGCAGTGAAGCAGCAGCATCTAACAGGGTGGGATCTAAATAATCAGTGTCTCACCGATCAAATGAGTATGGGGCAGTTCTCATCTCATTTGGCCACTTTAGTCCAGAGGTAAAATTCAACAATCCCATCCATGGCAGAGGTCTGTATAACTTAATTACCACTAATAACTTCACAAAGTGGCAATCACCACAGATACCAGAGAAATGATAGGCTGATTAGACACACAACCGGAATATCAATTAGATTGTGAGTCGAGTGATCTAAACACACTGCTACCCAGCCTGATATAAATGCATCTACACATATGTATGCATGGTGAACTTCTTTCACACCATAAGTAGCCAACCGTGTAATCAGAGGTCCAATACCACAACCAGATTGCCATTTGTGCAACATAACATTAATTGTGCAAAATGGCTTTGGTGTGTATCAATCACTAAGTCTTTGGGGTATAGATTACAATTAGACAATGTAGGATTTGGTAACAATAAGCATCAGCATGAAAATAATTACATGATGAACTGGAGAAACCATCTTAAAATTCACCTCTAAAACAGTCCACGATTTGCCTTGGTTAAACAAACACAACTTTATGAAATTAGATTTTTTTTTAAATAAATACCAACAATAATTTTATGATTTGCTTAAATAGTTTTAATAAGAAAGTGAATAATTTTAGAGTCATTGTATGTTATTAGATTAAGGGATCATTCAATCTTAATGCCTTCTACTGGGAGAGCCAGAAATCAGTGCACCTTTCAAATGCTAAATGATGATGTGAATCAGGCCTCATACTTGTTTTCTGTGTTGCACACATGGTCATGTGTCAACAGACTATGTTGCGAAACAAGAAAAAGGTAGTCTTGCGCAACAACTGACAGCCATGAGTGTACTTTTGACACCACCACTAAGATTTGTACACAAACCCTCCCCGAGCACAATGTTGGTCATTAGATGTTCAATGAAACAGCGGAGACTCTAAACTCACCCTGTTGCCGGGCTGTCCCATGGGCCCAATGCCCGGGAGGTTCCGCCGTTGCTGCATGGGTGTCCCGTGTGCCATTCCCCGTGCCTGCTTGTATTGATGTTGCGCTGTGGGCTGCAACCCAGCCGACAAAATGTTTTCCATGAGCTGCCGCACATGAAAAGAGAAAAACATTTCAACGTAACATTAGGAATGTAGGGCTCATTTCTAAAACCAATGACGCAATCGCTGTACTGAATACAACGTAGATTAACTTAATTAAATGTTATAGGCAAGTGAGTGAAGCCGCTCATGCCTGTGCTGATACAATCCTATTGTCCACACTGAATAGCGCATTTCCCTTCTCTTAGTGTAATTAAGCACATGAGCTTGGATAAGATGATTCATTTGAAGGTAACTTCAAATTGCATAGCACCTACTTCTCGGTGGAGATGTCACCGTAGAAAGAGTGTCATCGTTGTTGCCACCGTTGGCTGGTCGGGACTACCGGGACCTCTAATGCAACTACCTGGACCACCAATGAGACCATCGGAGACAAGAATCTGAACTCCCAGGACCACTCATAGGGCTATCACCTGGACCAATACTGAGACCACTACAGGGCCCACCAGATGCAATAGAACAACCAACACCATCACTTAGAAAACCGGGACAATGGGGACCACCATGGGGACACCATCGCGACCAATGGGGCCTTCACTGGGATTAAAAAGACCACAAATAGTAATGGGAAAATGAGGGGGAACACCAGGACCACCAAAGCTACAGAGATGACCAGAACACCACAGAACCACGATGAGCGACAATTGGGCCCCACCGGAAAAATCATTGGGATCTGGAAGTTGTGCATGTGCACCTGATCAGCACCTTCAAAAATGTGGAATTTCAAATGAACGTCCCACCATGTCTGGGTTAGTCCTCTTATCCATGGTTAAGTGTAGATAACAGGAACATGTACTAATCGATTTGGTGGGAGGGTGGAATATGTAGCATGATCAATAATAGGGGGGTAAGAGGAGTGTAACTGTATTATTACTGTCAATCTATCTGGTCAGGTGGCACATTGGTTTTAGTGCTCAACTTCCAATTGAAAGCCGTAAGTTCAAATCTCCAGGTGGTCAAATCCGTAATTCTCCCTGGGGGTTGGGAAAAATTAGTTCACCTTAATTTGACTTTGTGGAGCACCCACAGTGGCTAGCCTATGTAATGATTTCATTTCTACCCAAACAGTGGATTTCCACAAATGATTTGGCGCAATAAAGGGAGATGAATGCCGATGTTACGAACATTGCCTAATTCAATTTTGATTTAAAGCTTTCGTGACTGCAGGGATTCATATTCTTGGTTCTTTCAGTAAAGTCACGTAGAAGGGAAACAATAAAATAATAAAAATATAAAACAAGACATTGCCTGATTCAGTTTAAATAGGGAAAGAATGGGGGGGGGGGGGGGGGAAATATGAAGACACCTTTATCCATAAAAGCCACACGAAGTATAATTTTGTTTTTCAATTGAGTTCTGCTTAGGATATAAAGCCAATGACATGAAAGTAAATTTCCAAACGGGGGGAAAAAAATCTACAAGGACCATAAGAAAAACTCACACATCTAAGTACAGTACTCAAATTACATCAAAGTATATTTAATATATTATTAAGAATGATCTGCTACAGCCAGAGTAAGGACAGTTATTTTCTGCAGATCAGTCAAGTGAAAAATCAGTGACAATTGTGATGGTCTAGCAAGTATTTTAAGACAAGAAAAAATAGCCACAAGTGAATTACTGAACAAAAACATCCATTTCTTATCAGGCCTACAAGATTACCCTTGCAAAAGGAAAACTTAGTCAGCAGGGCCTCACCTGGTTGAATGAAGGAACACGTTTGATAGCAAACAGCTACCGAGCGTATGAAATATAGGATAAAAGTTACACAGGAGATGGGGATAAAATAAGGTGCAAACACAGTGAGTATCTTTTGAACCACAGCAATAAGATAAGGGCAATGAATGAGGGAAGGGAAAACCCATTGAGATGAAGGCCTGAGTGTAAGGATGTGAGTAATGATATCTACTGCAGTGTAAAATATATAACAGTGGATAAACAATGAGATTCAAGATGGATGGCTAAAAGGGAGAATAATGTGGAGTGATAGCAATGGATGAGAATGAGAACTGGTGTAAAATTTACAAATGCAAGTGTCTGATAAAATTCAATATATCACCATCGTTGTCACCAACAGTGCTTTCCAACAGAAAACATGTAGTAACACTATGGGTAATGGCTCTTCTTCGAAGGGTTATTTACTCGCAATATCTGCTAATGGTAATGTTTTAAAGTCAAATATCTACACATTTCTCAGTGTTTGTAAGAAACCGTATTTTATTACTTTTTTAACACGATTACAGGGCAGTGAATCTATTCTGGCTTCCCTCTATTCTGTATTGCCAGAAGGCACTGTGGCAGAGTGCACAACTTACAACTGGAACACTGAGAGTTAAAATATAAGTTGTGGGTCAGCTCACCCATACGTCCAGCATGTATAAGACGAGTATCACCATGTGGAAAGATGGCAGTAATATTTTATGGAGACTTGTCACCTCCATATAAATGAGCTTTCAACAAGAATCATCTGGGCCACGAATGAACAGGCGCGCACAACCCACAAACATTTTGGAAGGATATGCCAATGATATGGTTAAGGTCATTTAGCTCCGTATACGTTCAAACACGAGCATTTGAAACACGTGCCATAAAAGGACCGACTTACAATTGCCAACTCTCAAGGTATCCTTACCATAGTAGGGTCCTCTGTCACCACGCGCACCTTGGCCATTCCCATGTGCTGCCTCTCGGCCTCGCTGTCCTGCCGCTGCACCACAGTGCGCTTCATTCCGACCCTCTCCAGCACCGGCACAGTGCTGCTCAGGCCACCTCCTGGCACGGGGCTGCCCCCCGGTGGCAACTGCTGCACCACCTCACCAACCGCCTGACTACGCTGCTGCATGATGGACACGTTCCTGCGGGTGGCTTCGGCGGTGGCCGCCGCCTGATTGTAACCTAGCTGTCCCACCACGGGGACTTTAGGCTTGACTGTGTTGAGGCGGTTTTTGATGCTCATCTGCTGTGGATGGACCGAGGCAGTGGATGCTGTCCCCTGCTGTGCGAACGGCTGCGAGTTTCTCTGCTGCGCTACTGCAGGCTGTGTGCGAAGCTGATTGTTCAGCTGCTGCTGCTGCTGCTGCTGCAGTTGTTGGTTTTGTGGATGGTTCTGCTGGTGCTGCGGCGGCAGTTGTTGATTTGGCGGTTGGTGTTGCTGCTGTTGCATTTGTTGATTTAGTGGGTGGTTCTGCTGCTGTAGTTGTTGATTTGGTGGCTGTTGCTGGTTATGCGGCGGCTGCTGAAACTGCTGTGCGGGAGTTTGCTGGTTGATGCGCTGCAAGAGCTCTTTCTTGCGCTGGCCCGCCTGCTGGTGGCGCCGAGCCTCCTTGCGACGCAGCAACTCCTCACGGAGACGCTTCTGCTGCTCCAGCTTGAGGTGGTACAATCGCATCTCCTCATCCTCATCCTGGGCATAGAAGCAGACGTGATAAAAATAACCTCATTTGGTCTTACAAACAGCAATCGCACGTGCTGATAGTTGACATGTAACAATTTACCGCAGTCACAAATCGACGGATTATTGTAATGTTGGGTCACGATTTAATTAGAGTGCATTCTTTTTTTAAACAATGTAAATGTAATGCCTCCAGTGGCCTGATTGGGGGGGGGGGGTGACGTGAACCAATAACGTAAAACATATAAGAATATAATCAATTGTCACATGCACGATTCGAAACAAGTATAGTCGGCATACAAATACATTTTAATTGACGAAATGCTACATTGTTACATGCGGTGTTGTTAGTGAGCACCACCTGAGACATTACACGAGGGGGCAATTAAGGCCAGTACCACATTCGGAGCTATGTCTCCCCAGTGCTGATGTTAACATATCACAGCAGGTACTAATTTCAGGCTGGGTTAACCTAGGGGTGGACCACAGCATTAGCCAGTGCCACTGACCATGGGCATGGCCAGGAATTAAACCTAATTAGAATCCACTGTGTTCATCATTTTAAGGCAACAGTCCCCCATACGAAAGCAGGAACACACCAATAGATAATATTTTGACATGTGCATAACTGCATTCCTCACTAGTGTTAACATCAAATACAGTTAGGTGGGTTAGCCTTCATGGATCTGTACAAATAACTTGTCAAAAACATCAAGTCAAAAACATATTTGCGAGTATTTTCTGTGGAAATTCGACGAGGTGGTGCTACAGCAACGCATCCATCTCATGATCAGAAGGTTTAGAATTTGGTGTTCAAATCCCGGTTAAGAAATATATTGGCCTATTATCCTTCCAGGATTGATAACATGACTGCCACTTGTGGTCAGTCATCAGTTTTCACCCTCTTGGAGGACTGATCCCTGCCATGAAAACATGACATTTACAATACTGGATCAGGGCAGCCAATGGAGAAAAGTGCAGAGATAATGAATTAGCCTACCAATTCCATATTTGTAATGAATAAGTGGTAAAAACCAAAGCTGTAAGGAAATAACACTCAAACAATTCTCAGTGAAACCAGCAACCTACCTAATGAACTGATATTCTGGCCAATTTGTAGCCCTTTAGGTTCTGTACTGCGCACATGTGTAGGCAAATCTGCATGAACCACCGATTCCACCTCTAAAGTGTGGATTCCAGGTGGCTGTCACCACATCATGCAGTGCAATGTGTTCTGGTGGCATACAACAAGCTCACTTAATGGAATGGATGGCCAACTCGCTAACTTACAATACAGCCCCAGGGAGCACGTAATTACGGCACTTGGAAACACAGGCGGCAGGGGGCACTTAGGACAATCCAATACATTGATGGCAAACTTATCAATTAGTTCCATTCTATCTCACTGGGTATTAAATTATATTGCATTTTGGTCTCCCCCCCCCCCACCCCCCACAATTCATTCCAATTGTGCTGTCAGTGTCATTTCATGCGATGAAAAATCCATTCGTAAATCTCAAGAGCAGCCCCAGCACATTAGAGAACCCACAAGCATATTTTTGTTACAGGACTCTCCCGTAACGGGTGCACTTTTTCCAGGTGCCCTTTCTCACAGATTGTCGCTCAATGGTCAAAGCAATGTTTTTATTCTCAGAGCTGGAATTTAGCACACAAATTACAAAATTTAATTGAATGTGATTTTTTTTGTGTGTGTGCAGTGACTCATGGCCTGGCTGAGACAACACCTTACCCAGCTATGCATTAACTTTTGAACTACCCACTCTCCACCAATATTGAATAGAGTTATAAAATGTGCATAAAACAACGAGAAATCACTTAAATGCTGGGTATGGTGTTGCGCACATGTAAACCAGCTCTTTGCAGGAAAGGCTGACAGGTGACCCTTGGATGTGACTTCTCTGGCAACTCAAGATTCTCCCTCAAATAGAAAATAAATCCCAATGCATGACACTCCTAAACGACTTGTTGAAGTCTGAATAAAGGGCTTTAAGATGTGTCTTTATTTTACAATCTACAACAAAAATCAGCGACTCACTGCACAAATAAGCGACTCACTGCTTAAATAAGCATGGCGTGGTGTGCCCATCACCGCAAATTATGGAGATTTCTATGGCAGGGGCCAGTATCTCCATAGGACAACCACTCCGTGCGTGAAAATCGACCAACCCCGACAATTTTTTTTACGTGTGGGCTTCTAATTACAAACAGAGCTCCCTGACCAGAGCACCAGCCAAATATATGGCGATGCTAAAAAACATTGCCGCATCTCCGTATATTTTCCTACCACGATAAACCCATGCAATACATTTTCTTTTAATGTATCAAATGAAAAAGTGTTAAAATCAGTTATTTAAAAAGACCACCTGCTCCAAGTAATGATATTTATCTTCTCATAAATCAATTATTGGCCAATTAAACGCACACCACAGTACATAAGTAGAGTTTTGTTGTTTGAATGTGAACAGCAGTTTGCCCTGCATAATACGTACTGCTCTGCCCCTGAAGTGCATTAGAACTGCAGTGTAAAGCCTTAGACAGGCCCAGAGGGGAGGCAATCGATTTTCTCTTCACAAGGACCTCCCATGCAGACCAAAGCCATTAGTCATTTAATAATGGCCTTTAATCAGCTGGCAGGCGCACTGCCACCTCCTTGTTAAACAGAATATCATATCAGCGGGATCATCCGTCTTCATATCAATCCCTCCTCTTCCCCCACAAATATGCTCAGTGGCTCAGGGACTTTGTTCCACGATGACCAATGGATAGTGAGAATGCACGCGGAGGTGCCCCCAAGGGGGTCACTGTGTGTTAGTGCAGGACCATAAATATCCATTAGGGCTGTCACTACCGCTTCCCGCTCACTGGCCGCCAGCACACGAGGCATCACGGTGCACATTTCCGGGAACACAAACTGCACTTAAAACACCCACGCGAGCAAGCATACATGCTGGGGCTCAATGGCTATGTACGGCAATGCTGAATTAGATATTTTGTGTAGCGGCCTCCACTCAAATGTACTTAGAACAGCAAACAAAACCTCTCACACTCTCTCTCGCACACTCTCACCACACACACACACGCAGGATTAATAACTATGTCGCTGCCTTGCACCGTTCTTCATTCTTAACACGTGGCAACATCGAGAAATCTATAACCGAGCCAACCAACTGTGAATTCAATTAGCGCCGGACGAAAGGATCGATCGGCCGTCACAAACAGGTTCTGTGAGCAGTGGGAGGATAGACTGAGCTCTTTCCCCAGGGACTCCTAAGGTTTACATTTGTTCTCCATGAGCCCGGTGCCCTGGGCAGCCTACGGGAACATTAGCTCCCCATTATTGCTTTTTTGCCAGTGTAAGGAATAAACCAATAGTTTGTAATCAAATTTCATTAGTCACCTTTGATCTGTAATTAAACCAGCTTAAAAGGAGGGTGTCAGTGTGTGCAAAATCAGGGTCCGTCACCGATATTTGCCGTGCTTCAGTTTGTTTATCAGGAACACAAATGTGTGGCATAAAAATGCATAATCTATAAACAGTGTGCAACAACTGACCGTGTCTAAATGAGTATCCATTGACAGAAGGGCAATCTACTACACGAGATTTGTCTAAGTGAGACAAAATATGCTCCCCTCAGTCACTCATGGTCGCTGCCCATGGTATTCAGGTGAATATTTTATATCTTGCCAATTCCTGACATGATAAAATGTCCATCAAAGTATAATGATTTTCTCATAAATACCGGAAACATCAAGCTGCATGGCGGCATGTGGCTTGACGTTTTAAGGAAGCCGATAGGATACTTACTGCTATGCTTGGGATGCATTATGACTGTCCATCCATCGGAGGGAACATGTTTCCAGTAAAACTATAAAATCCCGAAATCAATCACTACAAAACTTACCACACCTTATGAATGCCAATGGCCACATCTGTATAGTTTTGGGGAAAATTGTTTACAAAATACCTCAAGGGGTTTAATTACATCAATGATATGCTTTGTATGTATGCTCTGTAGCACGGTGATGAGCGCCTTTTTAGAACATGAGTACAAATGCGTATGTTTGCACACTAAATGTGTATGTTTGTGTGGTTGTGTGCTTGCATAAGCTACTTTAGAAAGCAGTTACATCACATAACAAAAGCAAACATGTCTTTCAAATAATGCTCGGAGCGAAGCAAATTAAAATAATAAATAAACCTAGTTTTAACAAATTCAATGATCGGATTACCATTCATGCCAAATTAGACAGTGCTCATTAAAGATGACTAACATCACATCCAAAGACACACATCTTGATAGTTTAATATTTATAAGATTAGAACATATCTAGAGATGTGGCACTGTGCTCAGAGCACTTAACCCACAATTATAAGGTTGCAAGCCCAAATATTTGTAGTCAATCCAGCCCATAGTCCTTCCAAGGCAGATAAAATTACTACCAAATTTGTGTTAAGTATATCCTTCTGTCTATACTGGTATGTGCAATCCAGAGGTTGAACACGAAATTTAACACTCTTCTGAAATTCGTGGTCTGCCAGGAAGTGTCTGTGTTGTTGGCCTGACTGGTTGTGCTTCACATGTTTTTTAGGTTTGTTAAATTCTCGTCTCTCATCTTTTTTGTTGTATTTACCTCCATGATTTGTTCTTGACACCTGATGAAGATCGCTTGTGTTGTGATCGAAACGTCGTGATTGTTTTGTTTTAATGTCATTTTATTGTATTTCTACATACGTGACTTTACCGAAAAAAAAAAAACAATGAGTTGCTATCCTATTAAGAGGCTTACCCCTGCCACAGAAATGTGAAATTTCCACCACTAGCTCTGGTTCGCCACAGGAGACAAGAGCAATCCCCCCCCTCCCCACTGCTCATCTGCATGGGTAGACACTTTCTCTTCAGACTGCTCCAGCAAAGACACTCACCTGGGCCCCTTGACCCTTCTCTGTCACTGGTTCAGGGTTTATCGGTGCCCCGCTCGCCTGTACTTTAGCGTGCACTGTTCCACCTATGCCCGCCCTGCCCATCTGTGGCTCCCGCTGCATGGAGGCTGGAGCAGGTTTCAGACGTCCAGTCAAGCCCTGTGTTGGTATGGGCTGGTTTGCGTGCCGAACACCGCTTGCCCCCAGCAGCCTCTGCTGCCTGTTGGCGGCGTTTGCAGCAGCAGCGGCGGCGGCGGCAGCGGCGGCGGGGGTGGTGTTGGCGGTAGCAGTAGGGGTTGGGGGCAGCTCGACCTTGGGCAGCTCACGCAGGTTTCGGGGAGCTGGTGGGGGTGGCTTGGGCAGTTGCTGCTGATTCGGCAGGTTCTGTGCAAGGGTCAACAAGAGAGGTTAATTTAAAAAAAACAGGTAATGTGAAATAATATATTATATCAACCAAGGGGGTTTCTTTTGAAGTAATGTTTTTACCAGAATTATTTTTAGTGAAGGCACACTGGAAAATGTACTTGTCCGAGTAGGTGTGTGATTCCATTCAAAGACAGGACAATTATGCAATGTATCAGCATATTGTATTACAAGTGATCCAATTTGGAAAATGCCTGTGAAGCGAGCAAACACTTTCTCAGCAGTGTTGACAAAATATAAAAGCAGGTTTTATTTGAACCATTTAAAAAACACAAACATGAAGTATACCTTTACTAAGTTTGTCGAAATCAACTAAATATGTACAATCTAGATTTGAAGCTTTCGTGACTGCAGGAATCCATACTCTCTGGTTCTTTCGGTGAAGTCACGTAGGTATAAAATAATGTGTTTCCACGTTTATGAAATTACCAAATACTGAAAGCATATGTTTTTGTTTTTTGTGACAAAAAATACAAGAATATATCTTACTGCTCTGACTTTAGCTTGTCCAGGAGCTTGCAGTCTCTGGGCCCTGTTTGGTGCCTGTGTTGGCTGTTGTCTCCCCCCTGCCTGAGAAGGGTGCAAACCCTGCATGGAAATCTGGTCCGGTGGCCTCTGGTCCATGTGCTGTTGATGTGGGCTGTGTTGTCCAAACTGGCCCTGTTGTCCAAACTGGCCCTGTGATCTTGGCTGGCCTTGCAGCCCAGGATGTTGAATGACTTCATTTCTCACTGAGTGTGGGTGCTGGTTCCTTGGCTGGAAAAGAGGCTGCTGCTGCTGCTGCTGTTGTTGTTGCTGCTGTTGTTGTTGTTGCTGCTGTTGCTGCTGCTGTGCCATGTTTGACTGCATGATTGGCCGAAACGGGGCCTGCTGATGTTGGTTTTGATGCTGATGTTGATTCTGATGCAGTTGAAGTTGCTGTTGCAGCTGCTGCTGCACCTGCATCTGAAAGCCTTGAAGATTGATATTCATGGAACGCAAGCTCATTGGCTGCTGGTTGGCCTGCACACAAGCACGTGAAGAATTATACATTCAAAAACGTGGAATACACTACACACCAAGCCACCATTACCATCATCACAACTCTACATGCATTTACAAACATGCCAGGCTTCACATTCAAATTTAGCTTAAAGAGTAACAATTTTCACAGGAATAAATTTTACAAAAAATGTAAATTTAACCAAACAAAATATGCTTCGTGAAAGCACGCTATCTCGGTGTTGTGGTACATGCTAGTAATCCTCTGCATTGGCAGTGAACTTTGTGGTTCACATAGAAAATGTGCATCAGATACACAAGCTGCAAAACTAAGACGTAGCCAAAGGGTAACGTTACAGCAAATACATTAGTGACATCGGTACAAATGTCTGGCTGATATTTTCTTGTACAAGGTGTGCGTTTTTTCAAGGCACTCTCCAGTTTCCTCCCACACTCAGAATTACTAGATAAGAAACTGATTAAATATTTAAATGCAGAGCCCTCCTGAAAGTGTTATTTGGAAAGACTTTCCCAGGCAAAGGAAAATATTGCTAAAATAATGACATTAGTGCAGTGAACACACCTGCATGGGAATGAACGGCTGGTTTGACAGCGGGTTAAAGGGGGCTTGCTGTCCTGGAAAGTGACGGGGCCCATGCATGTCTGGTTGCTGCTGTTGATACATCCCAGGACCACCTGGTCCACATGGCCCACCTCCTGGCCCACCAGGGCCAATACCAGGCCCACCATGCCCAATGCCAGGTCCAATACCAGGCCCAATACCAGGCCCAATACCAGGCCCAATACCAGGACCGCCTGGTCCAATACCTGGTCCACCAGGCCCAATACCGGGATGATTGGGCCCAACATTAGGTCCACCAGGCCCACCCGGTCCCCCACCGAGGCCAACAGGACCTCCAATGGGCCCTGCCAGCCCTGCACCTGGACCACCTGGTGCACTGGGCCCACCCAGGCCACTTGGCCCATCCCTCATGAACATGGACTGAGCAGAAAGGCCTGGTCGTGGGCCATTATTACTAAAAGCCAATGGCTGCTGTGGGTTGGGGTTGAAGCCCATTGGGGCCGGAGGAGCAGGCGGCTGTCCGGGGAACTGTTGATGATGACCAGGGTCATAGTGCTCGAACCCTCCTTCCCCTGGGAAACGGTGCTCTGAGAGTGGGGGAGGGAGTGACATGGGATGTGTACGACAACGTTTTAATTCGTGAAATATTATTATGCTCACTTCAGTTAAAAAAAATTTACAAAAGGCTATTGAATGCCAAATAGGGCATTGGTGAAATACTTTTTTAAATTTGCAAATTAAGCCAAATAAACTTCAAGCTTGATAGTTTTACTGTTAAAATGCTTGAAATAGCCAAGTCATAAAGCAATGTCCTCATAATCAGGTCTTAAGTTCAAATGCCATAATCCCTCCAGTGGGTAAAACGAACACCTCCTGGTGATAGCCACTTTGGGAGAAGTCAGCAGTACCCTTCCCAGGAACGACGAATTTTTTTCGCTTACCCATGAACCATTGTCATGAACACTAAATAGCAATGCTCAAAAGAGCATGGTAAACTTTGACTTCAGTCAACAATGTTGTGGTATTCTTGGTTCTTTCGGTAAAGTCACGTAGAAGGGAAACAATAAAATAATAAAAATATAAAAAAATAAAATTCTCACGACGTTTCGACTGCAACACAAGCAATCATCATCAGGTGTGAAAACCACAGCAAGAAAAAATTGAAAAAAGTGGCGGTTTTTCAATTTTTTCTTGCTGTGGTTTTCACAACTGATGATGATTGCTTGTGTTGCAGTCAAAACGTCGTGAGAATTTTATTGTTTTATATTTTTATTATTGTATTGTTTCCCTTCTACGTGACTTTACCGAAAGAACCAAGAATATGAATCCCTGCAGTCACGAAAGCTTTAAATCAAAATGTTGCGGTAGGTTAACAGTAGCTATCCTTGAGAATTCGTAGACAATTCTGACACCAATGTAGTGTTGCTCCGGAGACACTTCGTAAGGGGGGCAACGTCTTTATTATCCACACATACCCTAACCACTATACATCAATTCTTCATACAGTTGATCTTGAGGAGCTCTTCCACTTGGTATATTATATGCCTCCTGTGTAGCGTGCCTAACACGACTACGCTCCAGGTCCTCCGGCTATAATATACTGTGTGAGACTACCTGACCTGACCCAGCCAAGGTACAGGTCCAACACTGACCTCACAGAGCCTCGGCCCTTAAAAGGACAGCGAAGCTAGGGGTTCAGAGTCCTACTCTAGCAGGTCTTCCTTCTTCAACTGGTTATCTTCAACTGCTCCGGTTTCCAACTGTTTCCGTCTCCAACTGCTTCGGTTTTTAAACTCCCTGGACCTCTCCAGAGGTTCGCCTTAAATCCGTTTCTCAGCCGAGGTGCGGACCACAGTGAGGGACGTGGGTGACCCCACTGAGGTCCGCATGTCTGCCGTTGCAGGTCAGTGCAGTCGCAGCCCCCCAGCCTTTGGGAGTGTTTGTGAGGGATCATAGAATCCCTCGCAGCCCCCCAACTGCTTCAGGGCTGCCCTGTCATTGCCTGCAAGTGCAGCCCATCCATAGCGCTACAATTTCACCATGGGGAACAGTACCCTCAAATACCTATTTGAACCGTGAGACAATTCGCTTAAGACTTTATAAAGAAAAAAATATACACAAGTTGTGCACACTGACAGCAGCTTATTGTACCTCTATTGAAGAAGTCATCATGGCCCACAGTCCTGGGGGGGCCCCACTGCTCAGGGCCAGTGGGTCCAGGCCTCCCATCAAATACTGGGGGTCTCTGTGGCATGGGTGGCGGAGGCTGCTGCTGCTGCTGCTGCTGGCCTTGGGGTGGTGGTGGTGGTTGCTGCGGAGGCTGGAATTACAAACAGCGGAAACCGGAGCGAAGTCTGTTGGCCAAAATCCCCAGTCACCCAAACACCACCCCCTCCTCCCTTCTTTATCTGCTATCTGTCCTTCATTTGTAACTAGCTTAGTTTTAAGATGGGTTTTAAAGTGGAACAGTCAAAAGGTTGAGCTCATAAATGGTGAGGATGAAAGATATTGTCTTGCACATCTCAGGCAGCTAGAGATAAATTCTTTCCTCAACACAGCACTGCCAGCAAGGAATGAGGTGTTTAGAAATCCAAATCCAATACCTCTTCAACTCAATGGTGGACCCATCTTTCAAAATCCCAGTCTTATCCTTCTCATTACCCTTAATCCTCTTAGCCCACTGGCTACAGAGCCGTAGCTGCCATTCAGCTGACCCACCATACTACAAATTGCCTCATAACGTACAGAGCCAGGCTAATTGTTTTGATGTTATCGCTATTAATCCAGCTTGAACGGTGGAATGACGGAGAGGGCTGCAGCCGAGTGCTTTTCGACACCTCCATTAAAATGCAAATCCTGGGCAGCTAGGGAGAAATAGCCGAACCCAGGCAGATCTGGCGAGCGTGCCGTCATCTTGCGGGTAAAGTAAAAAGGGGAAAGTAATTGCGGTTTGCTATGATATGACTGTTCATTTACCCATACAAATCAGCCTAATCAAACAATTTATCCACATACAGCGGCGCAGACAAGCTCATAATAACGCCGCTCAATTCTGATTAGGCGATGCGCTTCCGTGCTTGTGGGGCCAGGGTAATGGAGCCCTGATTATACAGATTGATGAAGTGGGCCCACTCCCGTCCACACGCGCCATAATGTAGAGGCGACTTGCCTAACTACCAGACACAAATCACTTGGTGGGGCTGCGAGCGCTAGCTGGGCCCTCCGCACACAGACACTGACAAATGAGTGCTCATAATGACCACTCCGATAGCGCTCACCAGAGCCATTCATCTTGCGCACGCCACATTGTGAGGCTCAGCGCTGCTGTCGAAGGACACCATTATGCAAAAGTGAATCAAAGCCAGCCAATCTTAACTGATGTATAGCATGACATGTGTAATGGGTTTTATGGTCCGGGTTTAGCAGAACATACATTTTCTTCAATGCATTAAAAATGGCTAAAAGAACGGGAATACCTACTCTACCTTTTCAGGGAAAACCATGACCCCCATATTCGAGGCATTACAGTAAACTTGGTACATTTTTGCTCATCCCAGCTTAACCTGAACGCAAATAAACCTGTGTCCTCCTTGCCGTATGAATTTTAATTAGCCCGGAGTTGTGTCCTTTGTGCAAAGGTGACATGAGGCTAGGGGCAGAGCTAAAATTAGCCATCGTGTCCACAACCACAGTTGAGCAAATGCAGAATCTGTACATCGTTCCACTTTAGCATACGTCGATTTCCAGTGAATTTTTTTCTCTAAATAATTAGCCTCTGTGCTTCACAGGAGAATATAAAAAAAATGACCGCACATGCACAGCGAAAAAATTTGTACGAGTATATACACATGTCCACAGTGGCTGTCCTACAGACTGGCTCCCACCATAAGAATGTGGCATTGATACCATCAACTAAGATGATTAGCACGGTCGGCTGCATGCGGTGCGAAAGAAGTTCAACATACACACATACAATGTGTGTTAATTGAAATGAGTCAGCAGAAAAAATTACACACTTTTCTATGATATAAAACGTTATAAGTATTGTATACGACTAAACAGCAAAATGTATACAAACAACTGTTTACAAAGGGCTTTTCAGGTCAAATAAGAGCTATTACAGTTCGCAAAAATACATCACCTTTAAAAATGTTAACCCACTCACAACCAGGACATAAGCACATATACTTAATTTTTGTTTTATAAATGCATATAGGATACATCGAATAATATAAAGAGGATAAAAGTGTAGTGTTGGCATAATTGTATAACATTCTCCAAATTAATTGGAAACCCAGTGAGACTGTAGTAAATTCGTGTTGTACTGGATATCTTACTGGAAAGTGTTGAGGAGCCGGACTGATTCCAGGTTGGTTTGGCGTTGACATCACTGGTAATGGCACTGCGGTAAAACACAAAGACAAAATATAAAACAATGCAGGTAGACATGTTCATCAATTGTTCATATACAATTCACAAGAGCAGCTATACGCAAAGATTAGAAACCAACGTCAGGACAGCAGGCACTATTTAGCCATCCTTCCTGAATGAGCAACAGTCATTGCAGCATTTATTTTCACATGCGTCCTCAAAATTAAATTTAGGACCTCACACAGTGTCCCAAATTTGATGACAATTGGGCCAGCTCTCACTATCTGGCACAAAGGCAGACCCCTTGCTGGGTCACTAACATCTGTCCCCTGTGCCCCTATCCATCATGAGCGGTAGAATGGGGCCTCAGCCGCCCTGCATACCAGACCTCCCACTTCACAGATGGGTGATTCACCTTCATGGGATAGGGAACATTTAATTTGCCCAAGACTTGATTTCAATTACCAAATATGCATTTGTTCTTTACAAGGTAATTGTGTGCCCAATACTTCCACTCATCCATCTCCTTTGTAATTTGTATTTTTAAATGGTTACTTCTGAGGTATAAAATTATATATCAAATAAGCAGTACAATAAAGTAACTCACGTCTTACTATCCAGAGCTAAGCAATACATTTCCAATAAATGTATGTAATTTACAAAGGTCACAATTTTAAACCAACTGCATTTCACAAACTGGTCACATTTATTATACAAGGTGACCAGTCAGTAATTGGTCTAAATATATATTTTGCTCTTCACAAAACACCAAGATTTAGTCGTAGAAACAAACTTATAAGCAAAGCAAATATTCATACACATGCAAGAGATAATTACTCGTATGCAATTTGAGTAGGTTTCTTCAAGTATCATAGTGGATGGAGCGCGTGACTAGCAAATGGACAGGAACGAGTTGAAAATCCCCGTTTGTATGATTTGTACAAAATAGTAGTAAATCGGCAATGTCCATTGAGTTTAAAGGAGATACTACAAATTATATAAAATGCATGAGAAAGCACAAAAACGACAGCGTAAGAGAAAGATAGGACAGACAAGATGGTAAAAATAAGGAGAACGAACGATACTGTTTACACAAGACAGAGCACACAGGCACGCAAGCCAGCATCAAAAACACAGCACAAATAAAGCAAAAAAGTATTCCTTCTTGAATCAAACCATGACCCAGGATCATGACAATATATCGCATCAAAGAGTAACGGGTGACTCATTACATGCCCAATGATGAGGTGCCCAGGCCACCAGTTGGATGCGTTACCTATTGGAGGCGACGCAGTGGATGTGGGGCCACGGAAGTGTGGATTGATGTGGATCTTCTTCGAGTGCTGCTGCTGTTGCTGGATGGGTGTTGGGGAGTGAGGCTGACGCACCTCCAGCCGAGGAGCCTCCTGCCTGGGAGGCAGCTCGTGCCGAGGTGGCTCGTGCCTGGGCACCGCCACCACACTGGGCACAGCTGGACGGGGCACTTCGCTGCGGGGTGGTTCCTTGCAGGGGGATTCCTGGCAAGCGACCACCGAGTGCGGAGCCATCTGACAGGCAGCCTCCTGGTGCGGTGGCGCTTGGCGTGGAGCCGTTTGGCATGGAGCGGCTTGCTGGGAAGACACCGGACGAGGAACCACAGTGCGAGGCGCCACAGCTTGTGGAGCCGCAGCGCGTGGACCGGCAGGCCAGGGACCTGCCTGCTGTGGAGTCGCAGGCCGGGGACCTGCCTGCTGTGGAGCGGCAGGCCGGGGCCCTACCGGCTGTGGAGCCGCTGGCCGGGGACCTGCTGGCTGTGGAGCCGCTGGCCGAGGGGTCTCCTTGCGTGGGACCTCCATGCGGGGCAGCTCTGGACGGATGGGTTGCCGGAGAGAATCTTGTTTGGGGGTCCCTTGTTTGGGGGTTTCTTGTCTGGGAGCCTCTTGCCTGGGCGGTTCCTGCCGGTGGGTTGCTTGGCGTGGAGCCTCTTGCCGTGGAGGCTCCTGCCGGGGAGGCGCTTGCCCATAGGGTTCGGCACGGGGACCCTCGTGGTGTGGGCCTCCCTGGCGAGGCCCCTCTTGGCGAGGATGAATGGGGCCCCCTCCACGGGGCTCATGAAAGTGAGGGACCTGTGAGCGGAGGCCCTGCTGTTGCTGCTGGTGGAAGTGAGGGCCGCCCATGCCCATGTCTGCGCGGCCGCCTCCAAACATGAATCCCATGCCGCCACCTCTCCCGAAAAATGGCATTGGGTGGTTCATCAGTCCACCCCCCTATGGGGCAGGAGGGAATATCGTAGCACACAGAAAGGTAATTTAGTGCATAAAAATAACATTGGGAGCAGTGCATTGGTGATGACCAATACTGGACATCCTCATACACATCACTATGCAGTGATGTAATCTGTCTACCTGCATGCACGCATATTGCTCTGATTTGTGTCCAATGTAGCCATATGTAAATAATTAATGTCAACACTAAGCCACCACAGCTTCTCCATTTTGCATGTGTTCGAGATTGTGCATGTTGTTTATATAATTTACAACATTGTGTTGTAGGCTCCACAAGGTGAGAAATATTAATTTAAATTGAATGAAATGTATCATTGTACCATTATGCATCATTATTTACAGTATGCCACTAAATAGTAATTTTAAGGCCGCATAGATGCTGCAAACGTACAAATGGAACTAAACTTTTACCTGTGATTTCCAATAATTTGAAAAGGTCGTCCACTTGAAAATTATAGAAGAGAGTTTGAAGTCTCACAAAACATAGGGCAACTATAAATACCACGAGGTGCATGGAATGCTCAAAAATGATCCATGTTCTTTCGAATTATAATGTACCAGTTCATGAAGCCTGTCTTCGCCAGGCAAAAGTTTTCAATAAATATAATTTACCTGATGATTTCTGACAAATTTTTTCTATGATCAGAAATTAACTTCTCCAAACAATTTTCTGAAAAAAAAAACTAAATTGTTGATTACTTGATTCAACTTCTTAAATTTGAAGACGTACCCCCATAGGAAAACGCTCAATTTAAAGATTCCGTAAATGTTTTATTAGAAAGAACAAAAATGTATGAACTTAATACTCTGAGGGGAAGCTCCTATCTTTTACCATTTTCGAATTGAGATTTGAAAACCACTTTAATCCAAAATGTCAAAAACAATAAAATATAGAATGGTTCTCGCTTAAATTGTATTTGCTCTATCAAAGGAAAATACCGCAATCTTATATTTTGAACAGTATCTGAATGGGGCACTTAAAATCGAGATTTGGGGGGGGGTCTCAAAATTACAAATGTCGGATTTTCCTGTGGTTTTTTTTCCTGTTGTGTCCTAAAAGCTACCCATGTACCAAATGTCAGCTTTCTACCTTGTGGAAAGTACCTTAGAGGTTTTTGAGACATACAGATTAAGGTCTTTATTTATATAGATTGGCTACGTTGAGTAATCAGCATCAGTGTAGGAAATTGACTGTGATCTACCTACCGAAAATGTCTTTCAGTGCAATGTGCACAATTATGTATAAAAATTCAGTTGCAAAACTCATTCCTAAATGTATAAATTGGACATATTTTAATACAAATTAGAAAGCAAAAATAATTCTATACATTGCCGCAACATTCTAGCGAGCCGAGGTCAAGTCCAGATTCTCCGTCAATGAGTCTTTGTAATAGCAACATGACATATTGTTAAGAACTACAGGATACTCAATCTAGTGGGACACTATGAAGGTCGCTCTCATATAGAGAAGAGACAAAGGTCCTCCTTCAAGGCTTAAAAGCCTGTCAGGAAAGTGCTAATAACCACAATATGTTATGATCAGCAATGGACACTGGAATCAGTTGGAACACCAACACATTTGTCCACCTTTAACCTTTACTTTAAGGAAACAGAAAAAGGAACACATGGATCAGAGAAGAAATGCTAATTCATGAGATGCTTTGGTGGCTCAAGTCAGTGGGCTTGGGCAGGTCGCCATCATGAGAAGCGGGGTGTTTGCAATGGACACAATTGGAGACAGAATGGCAAGTCAATGGAGGGAACACGCCCAAGAAGATAAAAACCAAGGCAGAGCCATGAGACCAGCTCATGCACAGGAGTGAAATATATTGTGCAAGGAAGGGTTCATTCAGCAGTGGAAAGATAATGGCTGATGACCCTTTTTGTCATCATCACTGGTGCCACAGAGTATAACAGAATATTTGTGTAAATTTGAAGACAAGGATGATTTAGGTAACATAAAAGCACGTAAACTACTTTGCAAATACAAAAACAAATATATTCAGCGTTATTTTGCAACGTAATATCATTAATAGATAATATTTTACCGAAAACTGCTTCGCTGGATCTCAAAACACAGTAGAGTAATGCTGAGGATGTTTGGTCAATTACGTTTGAATATAATAATTTTGGTAGAATAACCAGGTGAGCAGAAGAAACCCATTCATACTCACCAATGATAGGTCAAAAGCCTACTTAATGTACTGCCCCTGCAGGAACCTCCTGCCCCAAACATGTGGGTGCATCTGAATTACCTCCTATTCCCCCATTACAGTCGCTGGTATAAAGTTCATATCAAGTTCATATGCAAGTGATGTAGCTTATATATTAATGTAGTGTCATTGAAAAGTATGACCAAACTTACATTTTAAAAGCCAGAATCAAGCGAAACTGTCTAATTTTGTGCAAAAAAGAACCGATTCTAATTAATTGTGCACCCCAGTTTACATCTGAACCTTATATATTATAATGTAAACACCGGCTATTATCAGAGATTTGTTCATGAAGCCATCCAGATATAGAAACACAGGCACAACTTCAACCGAGAAGACGGGTACAAACTGAGCAATCATTGGAAGGACGTTATTAACCAGGTAAAGTCTTCACTGACTGTGAGGTCTCCATCCTACCTGCCCATGTCAGCTATTATTTCCGACTCTGTGTGTGTGTCTCTCTCTGTGCTGCCCTGCTCCCCCCCCCCTTCTCTCTCCCCCCTGCAGTCAACCTTGCCAGTGCTGCTGCAGTGGCCGGTCCACTTTACTCCAGTGACCTGGGTGGTACTGCGGGGTCCACTTTCTGCCCCGCCTCCTTCCTCCGCCCCTTCTCTCTCCCCCCCTACTGCCGAGGCCTACTATATAACCTCGTGCCATGGCAGATCGCTCGCCTACTTCAGCAGTGTTTTCTTGCTGTGGTTGTCCCACCTGATGACGATTGCTTGTGTTGCGATCTAAACGTCGTGATCTATTGTGTGTTCTACCCATGTGACTTTACCGAAAGAACCAAAGAGTATGTAAACAAGAAACTTTGCTCTTTTTCAACCAATGGGTTTGAAGGATGGTGGCAGGTGTTGTCTTGTTAAACTATACCTTTAAAAACTGAAAACTACTTACCTGCAGTACCTCTATTTAATTATACTATCGAAAAAAATATTTACACCCCTCTGTCAATCATCGTGTTTCTAAGTGTGGATTTGTGAGCACACTTTGTAGACAGTACGTAAAATTGTACGCGTTTTCAATGCGCTGTTCATATTGTAACAAGCGTTTATACCAATGTTACTCTACAGAGTAGTGGGTCGCCGCTCCTCTTATCCACATTGATACGAGCGGTATGTGGGGACTATGGCTTTAACTGCAAAAAAAACTATCTGCACAGATGCATACGGACAGGAGACATTATCAAACAGGTGGAATTAACGGTGCAACGCATCTCATCTGTTAAATATCTGCAACTAATAGGATTGTCATAGATTGATCCTGGCTGCAGACATTGGTAAGTCACAAATAATAATGAAGATAAGAGAGCAGTTTCACTGTATTATGCATACCATTATGACAAATAAAGGACTTAAGTCATGTAGGCAGTTTGAGCAGATTTGGATAAGACTTATGATCCTGCCCATACCCGAGTGTGGAGTGCATTCGCTTGTTCAGCTCTTCTGCGCATTCGTCCTCGCTGCGTTTGGGCTACATGACAATAGAATGATCTGCGCCAGGTGGGTCGCTGCGTTAATGTGCGCGGTGGGACGGAGACGCCAAAAATAAATTAATTACGATTTTGACTTCCGTTTATTCGGGACCCCGGGGTCCCGCCATAAGGTTCATCTATATATGTAAATAAAAAATTGCAAAACATAATGATTGTTATGTTTAACAAAACTCAACACATAAAATGAACACGTTGTGAATATTTCAATCAGTTAATTAGAAACGGCATGTGTACATTTACCTGGAATCTGAATTGTGGACCTCTTGATCCCATCATGAAGTGCTGCATGTGGTTGTGCTGGTGGTGCTGGAACATAGGGTGGTCCATGCCTCTGCCCTGTGGACCCCAGCCCATGCCCACCGCCTGCTGGCCCCGGGCCCGGCCCCTGCCTCGCCAGTGCTGCTGCTTGCGCTGCATCTCCTTATCCTCAAATTCTTGCAGCTGCTGCTTCATTTCGTCGGAGAGTTCTGCAGAAGGTGGGAGATGTTGTGCATATGATACAATACAATCTGGTTTTATACATTCTACAAAATTATCTCCAACCAGAGAACTGATGATCTCCAGCCAGAAAACTATGGTTATAGAATTCAAATCACAATCAAAAGATTCCAAGTAAAAAAATCTGGTTGGAAGTCTACTAAGCTCATCAGCCTTTCCGAGCTTGTGAGAAGTCAACCGTGGTTGTCCAACTATATTTGCCTCCATTGTACGAATGTGGACTTTATATCACTGGATCAGTCAGAGCTACCAAGCAACACCCAATAATCACTTGAGCAAATAGAAAATGTTTTGGGCCAATTCAATTCTTGATGATAAAGCCAAAACACATCATGGATAATTTTCCCAATTGTGGTAACGTTGACACTGGTATGCTTTTGCCAAACAGTGGACGAAAATCAGCATTCACCAACACCTGAATGACCGTTTAGACTTCAAGAACACGCCTTGCAGATCAGCGGGAAGCTCTGTACCCACTACGCTCTTAATTAAATCATTACATTCATAGTGCTCCAAATTATTCTGACATTTAATACTGGAACATAAACAGTGAATTGTTGGGACTGAATAGTTAAAGATGCAGCTCAAAAATAAAATGGTTGCTTTATGTACATACATAGGTTGACTAGCGCAGGCTGTCCCCACACAAATGTGAAGTTTTGGAGGGAATATTTGTAAAGTGTCAGCCACATGCTTTTCAGGACAATCACCCTTCGGTCTTCCATTGAAGTCAAAGCCAGAGGGAATTATTTTACCCGCAATATTAGGTGGGTGCCACCCTATCACCCCTGCTACATCGCTAATTGGTCCATGGAGGAAGATGATGTGCATGTTTGTGAGCATGAGGAGGAATTTGAATTCCCTTTATTGAAAACCCTACAATCCTTAAGATGGAAGCTGGATTTTCTGAGGCGAATCGGCAGGTTTTCATTTACAGAAACCAAGTTTTTTACACGGATGCATTGCCATGGAACAACATTGCTCTGATAATCATGTAAAATAATACTCAGTTTTGTGGGTAGCATTTTACAATAATCTACCAGCTTTTGACGAGAGCTCTTTTGGTCAGGGTCTGACTCACCCAGTGTGTCAGGAATCTCTCTGTTGGTACGCGAGGTGCTGATCAAAGAACGAATGACCGAGCCTTCCTTGCGCTCCGTCTTGAATCGCAGACGGCCTGAGTCATCCTCATCTTCCTCATCATCCTCCAAGAGCCCATCTTCTTTCGTGAAATCTGGTGTCTGCTAGACCACATGTGATCCAGCAGTAAAGGGTGACAAACACATTTGAATTCATTTGTAGTCAGGAATGATCAGATTTGTTGCATGTGAGCTATTTCAATTAACAATATTAAGATGGGTGACAAAGTTGATGCACTGACAAATAAGATTTGCAGCAAAGGAAACGGGGAAAGTCCAGTTAAAAGTTCATAAAAAAGTGTTCAAAATTTTTTGTAAGATCAAACAGATAGTCGTGGACAATTACAGGAGTTTGTATTTATATATCTCAAGTGCAGAAAAAAGGTCACAAGTTAAGCTATTTGAAAAAAATAAGTTATAACCATGGGAAGGCAAGAGAGGTGGGGTGGTAGGAGGAAACAGTGTGGGATGTGTGACATGCCATTGTGGGGACTTGGAATCTAAGCATGAATTAAATTCAAAAACCTTATTACATAAAACAATAATCAAATTTAATTGCAATAACTCAGTTTTTGAAGGTGTTTAAAAAAATTGTGTAACAGCTAAGATAAATTGAGAAATTTTTAACTCATTTATAAAACCAGAAGAATCTAGAGATAAATCATTTCTAAGTTGGGAAACCCATACTTGTTAGATCTATGTGTTTCCATAGTTTAAGAATCACTTTCCAGGTAAGCACATCTCTGCGGTGCATGATAAGATTGAGTGGTTTGTTGAGATGACAATAGGAGTTCTTCCTGACGAGGATTAGTATTGGGACATTAATAACCAAGGTATAGTATTGCTCTGTCAAATGACAGGATTTGTATATCGTCCTTTGTACCTTACACACAAAAAAACAGACCACAGAGAAGCGTGTGCTACTGAAGTATGAGTATTATATATTTTAATATTGAATTTGCTGTATATTTCACGAGTACACATTTACCCGAGTCTACATTTCGATATAGTAGTTTTTTCTATCACTAAAGGTTGTATATACTCATTCCCCACAAGTCACCACCACCACCCTCACCAATGTCGAAAGCACAATTCGCATTGGTCTCTCTCTGCTAGGGCCGCCCTATGGCGTCAACACAATCTTCAGAGTAGTCGACAGCTATTTGATATGTTTCAATGACCTTGAGTTGCAGAAGCAGATCTACGACACTACAATACCAAGATCTCGACAAGACTGATCCAGTTCCAGCAGATGTAGGAATTCTGTTTTGAACGGTGCAACCCTCCTCGGAATGCTGGTGTATTCTCAGGGCAGTGAACTACACCAACCATGTCATCATGCACACCGCGTTCAGACTGGTCGTGCGAGTTATGTCTACTTGTCTAGCATAATGCTACACCATATTCACAGAAACAGATAGATTATTTTTGTTCCACCAGCATCACAACATCTGGGTGGTAGTGTACACATGTGGGAACTTTTATTGTATAAGAGGTGAGGCTGATGGTGATGGAGAGGAAAAGCACTTTCCATGATGATGCTAAGAGTCAAGCTGACCAACTAAGTGCCATATAGTACAATATCAGTGGGGGAAATGCCCCAGGTGTACCTGGCCAGCCTACTATCGTAGCTCTCTTTTTATGCATTGAGCAGGCCAGGCAAAGAGCAATACATATCCAGGTATGATTACGGAAAATTCAGTATAGTGCTCCAGTAGACAAGATATATTTTGTACGTATTTTCAGCAACTTTTCCAAGCTTTGTAAGATTTTGTCAAAATAAATGTATTTCATTATCTTGTGAATGCTATTAATTTCACCAGAGGCATGCTCCAACGCAGCTTTTTAAAGTGTTATTATTAGATGGCAAAGAGCATGTACTGCTGTTAGCCATGAGCCTAAGCCTTTCAGCTCCCAAAGGGCTGATGCTTGCCTAGCCATGTGCAGAACACAGGAGAGAATTGCATTTCAGGCAGGAAGGGGCCTGCTCGTGTAGCTCTTAGGTGGCACAAAATTTTTATACAGTCGAGTTCAAACTTACTCTATCCAATATTTTTATAATAGTTTTGGAATGCTAAAACATGTTTGTAAACTATATGCATGAAGTTAGTGTCTTCGTGAAAAAATGTGCAATGAGGTGGCAGCTCGTGTAGATTTGCAGCCCCTAAGCTAGTGGTGGAAATATGGCATTCCCATGGGGTGGAGTCAGTCACTGCATCGGATGATCACTGTCCAAGTCCTACAAAACTATACGTATTTTATATAGGAGCCTCCCCTATTTGGGAATAAATGTGAGCAGAAAAAAATCATTCTTTACATGGTCCCTTAAAGTGTAAAACACTTAGTGTATCAATATTTAAAAGCTGTAATCCCTGCTTTGAAGATATTTTTCTTTGCTCCGTAAAACCACAAATTGACAGAACTTTCCTTAATTTTCACCCGAATGTTATTTTTCTTGCAAGTGATTCTCAAGCATGCGAAATTGAATGGAAGCTGGGTCTAAATATGGTTATCTCCTGGTTCTCTTATTTCTTTAGCTATATGTATATTTTCCATACAGCAGTTCCCAAGTTTCCAATAAAGACACAAATCACAACAAGTTTTTGCATCATCAGAGCTGAAAATAAGAAAATTAAGTGCAAACACAGAAATTTATTATTGTTTTGGACTGTCATTGCTGACTGGGCTGACATCAACTTGTTACACTTGAGAACCTCCTTTTGTCAGCGCAATGCACTGGAATGATATTAGCTGCCCGAAGAAACCCAGGAGTGAATGGAACTTTAGTGCTGTACATTGCACAGCATAATTATCAAGAGCTTAGAACAAATAATGCAGTTTATTTTACTCACCTCACTATTACATGAAGTCTCCTTGTCAACATGCTTGGGCCACTGCACTATGGACTCTGTGACCTCGGTTCAATTCCTCACCACGGCTACCATCAATGGGCAGGAACTTCCGTACGGATCTTGGTCCCAGTCCCTACCCTTTAACCAACCGGTACTGACCAGCGTAATATATGGTTTAACAGCCCCCATGCATGACTTGGTGTGGGGGGCACCTTCACCCAAGGTAGGATCTATCAAAGGGCTGATTTTTAAAACATACAATTGGCACATTTTTCAGGGCTTATACATTATATTTCCCAGGTATGGACAAAGACACTGACTGAAATGATATCACAAGTAGCATTATCTTCAAGGGACATTTTTTTTCCAGGACAATTTTTAAACAATGTGATGCTGCCACTGGGAGAGCCAGTGGGGGGAGGGGGGGGTGGCACGTGCCCCCCCCAAAGATCTGATCAAAATCCATAATTTCGATCGGATCATTGGGGTTTACTACTACTCTTTGGTTCTTTCGGTAAAGTCACGTAGATATAAAAATAGCTGATATAGATTACGACGTTTCGATAGCAACACAAGCCATCGTCTTCAGGTGAAACAATACAGCAGGCGGACTGCTGAGGCAGGAGGAAATGTAGCGAGAGAGCTACTCCAGCCAGAGGTTATAGACGTTTGTGGTGGGTACAACCCAAAAAGTGGGCTGGGCTGGGCTAGGGATGGAATTTGCAAGTAAATGTAAGGCTGGCAAACGTAAGGCTAGTAAACGTCAGCTAATGAAATTTACAGAGGGAAGGTGATAGAGAGAAAAAAAAGATATCAAACTGAGAAATGTAATGCAACTCAGAGAGTCGGCCACCACAACAGTTAACACTACACCTGGTTGATCAACGTCCTTCCAAAGATTGCTAAATAGCGCAACTGCATTATTAGTAATAAATCGGCATTTTGCGACCCCCACTGCCACTGTGTAGCATATTATTACGTGCCAGGGACTCTATGAAATAATAGGATAATAGTCTAAGTCCATAATTGGCAATAAGTAATGGCAAAGCAGTTATAACTGACTCTCAAAATTGTGCGCAATTGCGTATACAGTACACGACTTCCCTGAAGGCATTCTCCTTCAGCGAGCGCGAGGCCGATCGCACGCGGTTCGAATTCGACCCTCAATCGATGGCTGTGCCATCGCCGCACACGCGTCAAATAAAAAGTAAGGGACAAGTCCTTACTTACTAACAACTCCTATCATTTTTCATTGCTGGAGGGGTTGCCCCACTACCTGAAAATCCTGGCTTCGTCATTGGATGCTACACTACTAGCAGTGACAACTGTGCTTCATCAATAGCGCAACTGCATTAGAATTGCATCATAACTTAAGAGGAAAAAAACGAACACCCACCTCGTCCTCAACTTGCTCTTCTGTTTCCTCAGCAGCCTCTGGAACATCGGGCTCTTTGACTGCTTGTGGTTCCCCTTGCGAGGTCGCCCCTTGAGCTTCACATGCCGTCCCCTGCCAGCTTTGCTCTTCCCTGGGTGGCTGTTGAGGCTCGGTTTGTTTGCCATGGGAAGCAGCACCCCGGGAATAATCTGACAGCAACAATGAATCATCCTGCAACACACATCATGCTGTAAGGAGCTTGAACATGCAGATAATAATGATGTCCTTAGCGTATGGAGGAAACCATTGCTAACTGTCAAGACTTCTTTTCAGGAGGGTCCTGCTTGGGATATTTGCACACTGTTTTGTTTTAGCAAATGCAAGGAAACTGGACTACAGGGGTAAAAATCATTTACTGGAGGACCCTGATGAGGCTTCAAATTCACATCATATTATTAGCAACCATAATTTATGTACTGCCAACTCCTAAAGCATATAATGCCATATGAAATAAACACATGTGTATCATACGTGTTAAGTGTCTCTTACATTCAAGAAAAGTGACTGAATCCCAACTTTACCACCAATTTAAGATGGCAGACAAAGTATCAAAGATAACAAGAAATTCAGACGGCAAAAACACGAGGTGAACAAAAGTGGAGCTGTGCTATCAGTTAATCCATCATTCAGATTCTGCATTGGCTTGGCTAGCCAATTACTTTTCAGGACTGATGTGCATGTGGGATGAAACTAAACTGCCCAGAGAACTTATGCATACAAGGAAATAGTAATGGTCCACCCGGATACGTTTGTGAATCCACTTGCTGCACCGCCACCATCAAACTACCTCGCAGCCCAGTGAATCTGAGAGATACAAAGTACTGTAATGCCCACAGTCGTTCGCCGCAAAATTTCACGAAAAAAATTGCTTGTGTTACAGGTGGCGTCTTCCTTAAGATTAAACTGCACCTGAAAGTCGTCATCGAGGGGTTCGTCAATCTCCAGGTCGAGCACTGCGTCGTCCCCGTACGTGTTCAGCTCGTCATCGTGCTGCGCAGCCTTGGAATCTCCCGCATCCCAGCTCCCCTGCTGCTCATGACCGGAGTCCCCGAAGCTGCTCCCCCCCTCCGGCTGCTGAAAATTGCTCTGATGGGCCTCCCGCGCACCGCCTCCGTCTCCAGCCCCGCTTTGCCGAGGAGGCTGTGCCGACGAGCTCGGGGCCAGTGAGAAGCCTCCGCTGCAATGCACGTGGATTTGGGTTTCATTTAGACCATGTGGTACAGTGCATGAATTCTACATGTAAATCTGTTGCGGTATTAAAATATTGTGCAAGACAGCATACCACACACTTCAATTTTCTCATTCCTGTTTTGTAATACAGCAGCACATTGAGCCATTGTAGTCAATCGTAACACACATTCATTACTACTGCAACACAGGCTAGGACATTTCAAAACCCTATTGCCCAATACAGTATCTTTAGGTTTTTTTTCTTTCACAATTTACTTCAGATGTATGCATGTTGAACTGATTTTGCACCGTACGTAGACAACCATGCTAATCTTACTCGATGAGAAAATCAATTAAGAATTTCACCGAGCAAAATGCGCAAGTACACTTTGCCAGCAGTTGCTGAGCAAACATTTGTAAGGCTGCACGTTTACCTTATATCATTATATTTTGGAAACAATAATTCCCAAACCAATCATATGACATTTTTTGCTAAAAACGAAACTAAAACCACATACTCAACCAATTAAACAAATAATAACATTTCCAAGCCAAATCTAAAAACTAATGGCACTGTGGCAACCCTTTATAAAACATTGGTCATGTGCCCACATACTACTCACAGCCCTGTTTGGCCACTAATCAAAATGTATACTGATACCAACATAAGTTACATGTAATTTCTCCAATGGTGCGTTTGCAGTTTTGAGTATTGCTGAATAATCATCAGTATAAATGCATAATCATATATATCTTTAAGCAATAATGTGGAAGGTGTTCCTCGTAAATAAGGGATTTTTTTTCTGTAGTAGGGTAGTAATCTTTACTGCGATTGGCATCTAAAATACGAGGCAACTATAATACACAACTGGCATGTAACACGATTAATCGGTTAAAACTGAACTTTATAAAAACGTATGGCTCAATTAGGCTGTGCCAAGCTCTAGGGCTACAAAGCAATGTGGTTTACAACCGAGCTACACAAGTGTAGAATGCAAGAACTGGCAAATTTGGGTGCCACGGTGGCGAGTAGGGATCACTCTTGTTCAATGCTCACTCTACTCATTTCAAAGTTCAGGAAAGCAAAACTAGGTAAATGGTATTCTATTAGTCTCCATGAAATACCGGCTTAACGAGAGACAGGGTCCCGTAGCACAGCTGTCTCCACGCAGCCATCATGGGTAGGACTAATTGGCGCGGTCGCAAGACGAATGTGAGAACAATTTCTTCCCAGTTCCTCGCCTCTTCCTTTGTGTGGTGCCATCCCCTGAGTCTCCCAGTGGCGTGGACACCCCGCCTATTTTAATTATGGCCAATCCCTTCCTCAATTTACATGCACTTGTTCAGGCCCATTACCAAAACAATGGTCTCTCCGCTTCCTGGACTACATGATAAAATTGTAATTAGAAAGCCATTCATTGGCATGCATCAATGCGACAATGGTGGGCGCACCCCATTCATCACCACTGCTGACTTGCTATATTCATCAACAGCCAGAAGGGACCAAGGCTGTAAACCCAGTTGGTCCCCAAACAGCCCCCTCCATATTCATGTGCAAGCTTTGCGGACACTCATTTTATACCACATGTTTGACCATTCAAGTTAAAACATTGCATGTGTATACTCCAACTTCAAGTATGCTAAATTTACAGAACGGATATTTCTTTAATAATTTTGTAAATTTCGCCATAGCCACAATAAAGATGGGTAATACCATTAAATCCAAATATTCTCCAAGATGCCTTGCAAAAGCATTGCATTAAAATACAACAAACTTACTTTATCTGCTTTATATCATGGAATACTGCCAATATAAACCTTTAAATAATTAATAATCCTACTTTATATCTCAATTATTAAACGGTTTGAACATATTCTTGGTTCTTTCGGTAAAGTCATGTAGAAGGGAACAATAAAATAATAAAATATAAAACACTAAAATTCTCACGACGATTCGACTGCAACACAAGCAATCATCATCAGGTGTGAAAACCACAAGAAAATTTGAAAAACGTGGCGGTTTTTTTTACGTAAAAAAACCGCCACTTTTTTCAAATGTTCTTGTCGTTTTATATTTGTATTATTTTATTGTTTCCCTTCTACGTGACTTTACCGAAAGAACCAAGAATATGAATCCCTGCAGTCACGAAAGCTTTAAATCAAGGTTTGAACATAAATCACCACCGCAGGAATCATTGGCAGATGAGTGGCAGCAGGCAGTAACCGTGCCACACGCACTCATAATAATGATCTCCATTATTTTTACATCCCTATATAGCTACAAAAAAGCCCAAAATATTCAACAATATTTTTATTAACATTATTACTCGACCAGCAATTGTGGAAGACCAACATATTTAAGTGGAGTAAGGACATCAAATTGAATGTGAAAGAAATAAGTTAATCTGTCCATGCATTTACCTTTGATGTACTTCTAAAGAAAAAGCCCCGTGGCTCAATCTGACATTCCTATATATCTCATTCAAACTTTATGAGTTAGAAATATGTCCAAATCTTACACGTTCGCGGTTGAGAGTTCAAGAGGATTGCCCAAAGCATCACACTTCTGAAAGCACCCAAAAATCTTGATTATCCACTCACATAAATCAATCATCCTTTCAACAATTGTTGAAGATCCTAATAATTGAATACACATTTTATAAAAATTTGCAGCACATCTTTTCCAGGCATATCCACTTTTTTCATGGGGTGGAGGGGAAGGTCATCGGCAGTGCTTAATTTCCCTAAACTTTTGTTAGCAAGATCTCAATAGGATCATTGCAACTCAGCTGAGAATTAAACAATGTTACAGTGCCAAACATATATTGGTAGTGCTGCATGCGACAGGTCCACATAATGGGAATACAATATAACATTTCGAGCCCATTTGGGCAGAGGCATTTTTTTATCACAATAATATTCCAATAAAATTGGGAGAGAATGTTTTGTGCTTCACATGAGATTAAGTTCCCCTTCTAAACTCTTGCAATGAGCATTGTATCACCCTTTCGAAGAGAATGGCATGAAGATAAAAAAAAAATCACACAAGTACTTATGAACTACTTATGAAGTTCTTTCATTTGGCCTCTTCATAAATGCTTGGGCCACACATTAACATTATACAACACTCAGACATTTAATATGTACAATTAAGTGAAAACAAATTTTATACCTTCTTTCAAACAAATGTTTAAAATGGCGGCCACCCAGACAACCTGCCTAACTCTGGACAAATTTTTATTCTAATAGCAAGTTGGTGAAAGGGTTCATAAGTTTAACAAAGGTGACAACTAGTGTAACAGGTCCAAAGAGTTGTTATATCCTCTTGGAATTTTTCTTATTTCAGATAAACATGTTTTCACTCAGTACGAAAATAAACGGTAGTCCCCAGACATACATTTTGGAGGAATATGCCACTGTACATGGTAAAAAGTAAAAACATTGCAAAACATAACTTTGACCTTCCATGACTTAAAATGTTTATGTTTCACGTTATCTAAAAGATGGACCTGGTTCTGCATGTTCTGGCACAATTTACATGCCAGTACTGCTCTGGCACACACTTCTATGAAAATGCGTACCACAATAAAGCGTCCGTATTATTTATCCTGCCAATCCTTTCAAAGACATCGGGGTGTTAAATGCCTACAGATACAAAACGATGGGTGTTGTAAATATGTCTTGACACCCAAGATACCTTCGTTTGTGGAAAGCTTATTTGTATGCAGTCCACACTGGGGTAAATGTTTTTCACTGATACGTTGTCTTTATGCCCTCAGCATAAACGCATGGGCAATTACTCTTAAGTTGATCACATTTAGTTAGGCTTCATTTTTGTGACCATTATTACACAATTGGTCAATTATGGCTATGTGTAATGATCCCATACCTCAAAAGGATGTCCCCCTCTTGTACCTTAAAATCCCTTCCATATGTATAACCTACCTACTTCTCTAGTTTAAAACAAGTTTTAGAAAATCACTTTTAATTTGGATCCACTCTTATAAGCCTGGGTGGGTTTCTAGTATTGTATTCCTATACATCTCTCTTGCATCAGAGCTGACTGTTGACCAAAACTGACTTACATACTGTAATGAAAAAATCATTGATTGGATGAACCAAAATAAATTGGTGGCTTCCTGTTCTGGATCAGGACTTTAATCAGAATTAACTGCAATTTTTAAAGTGTGCAAAGCGATATGTTAATCCCTTTATCAACCCCAGAGAAATTAGGCCAAATCAATTCCCATTCAAGGTTTGAATTTTCAAATTTCCCATTGTGAGCAAAACTATTTAGGCAAAAAGCAGTATAGTACTATAAGTAATCACTAATTATTTTTTTTAATGTAAAATACTAAATTTACATTCATGCCAAAGCCAATAGATAATTAAAAACTTATCTTACCTGCGAAAGCTATTACCTATAACTTCTCAACCAACATCGACCATAAGTGGAGATTTACCACATTTAATTGTAGTTTTTTTACAACAAGCTAGCAGTTCAGACACAAAAGTTATCCAAACCAGGTTAAAAAGACCCACCAAGAGACAACCATAAGAAAGCTATGTTTTCATATCTTTGACAACCCATGGTATGTCGCAGGCATACAAGGGGATAAATTGGTATCATTGTATGAATGCATGTTCATGCTTGCAACTAAAAGTTTATTCACACTAACTCCTAACCTTGTCACTTACTTCACCACACATGGGCAGAACAAACGCTTTAAACCGCTGATAGTAATGAGCAGAAACGTGCGGTCGGACCTGCGCCTTGGGCTGCCTGTACTTGGAAACTTCATCAGAAAGTCGCAACCGTATTGCTTATTTAATGAAAGACTAACCTCAGTACCAAAGGCTATTTATCTTAATGTGCAAATCAAGTTTGTAAAGTGGCCAAGAAGGGGTTTGGTGTGCAACAACAAAGCTGGACTCGGGTAAGCCAGAATTCAGGCTAAGCCAGAAAGGTGACACAAAAAATGAATAAAACAAAGACAAATAAGATTTTAAAAAATTTTTTATGAAAACACACATTTTTAAGACACCCAAAAATTCTGCATGGAACACTTTTTACACTTAATTAAGCTCTGCGTGTTCACATATGGCATTCTGCTGTCCTTCTGCATGCATGAATCACATGGTTTGCTGGTGAGGATGTGAGCACCGTCTTAATTGCTTGTAACTGTGATTTAAGTGTAATGGTAAAATTATGTAACTATTTGCATACTCTTTGGTTCTTTCTGTAAAGTCACGTAGATATAAAAATAAATAATGAATCACGGCGTTTCGATCACAACACAAGCAGGCGTCATCAGGTGGAAAGATACAGCAGTAGAACTGATGAACAGGAGAGGGCTGCTGCAACAAAAAGTTATATATAGCTTTGAGGTGGGTGTCACCCAAGGGTAAGCAGGCAGAGTCAGAGATGGAACGGAGTCCCGTCGCCGCACGCACAGCAGCAGCGTTGAAGGGAGAGATTGGCATGTCAACGAGTTTAATGGGAAGATAGCATGTCTGCGTCAGAGGACCGAGCATAGCGCCACCTCGTGGGCAACACAAGCTGCGGCGTTGGCTGCTGCACAGTGAGAGGCCAGCGTATCAACGCAAGAGAACCACCGTTAACGGTGGCCGTGCCAGTGAGACATACAGCCTATTAAACAGCGAGAGCTACCGTTACATCGAGGCGAAAAGGAGCAGCGGTGGATATGTTAGTGAGACCTTAGTCTGTTAATATAAAAGACATTTAACAAGGTGATGTAATTCAGAGTTCGGAAATTACTGCTAAACAACGGCAGGAAGGATGGAAACATCACAGCAAGTTACCTGGTTAATAACATTCTTCCAATTATTGCTCAGTTTGTATCCATCTTCTCGGTTGAAATTGTGTATATGTTGAAATATCTGGATGGCTTCATGGACTAATATTTGATGGTGGCCCGAAAGATTGCATAGTACCTTGGTCTCGGAAAAAACAATATCGTGTGAACCCACCGCGATAAAACAGTGATCAGCCACGGCAGAGTTATTGGTTTTGCCGTATTTCAAATCTGCCTTGTGTTCGCGAACACGGTCCGAGACGTCGTTTTGTTTCCCCGATGTCACTGCTACCACAGACACAACTGAGTCTGAAGACACCAGGGTATTGCATGTCAGAAATCACATCCTGCACAGATGGGATCAAATCACGGATTTTGTGTACTGTGTTGAATCGAACCTGGATCTTGTGTTTGTTCAGGATTTTGGAAATATTTTTGGTAACACCTGCTATGTATGGCAAGGTGATGCTTTTGATTGGATCCTCAGATGGTTCTCTCCCCATGGTTGGGGTTATTACAGCTTTGCAGATTGTGCGATTTGAATATCCATTCATCTTGAGGGCTTGGTGTACGTGCTACAACTCACTGGCTAGGTGTTGAATTTTGCTGTCACCCCTAAACACGTCACACCTAAACATATCCCAGTGGATGATATCATCATTGCCCAGGTTGACGTATCCCTCAACCGCTCAAAAAACCCATCAGTAACATCAGCAAGGACGAGCGGTTTGAACTCGCTCAATTAAAAAAGAGAGATGATATTGTCATCCTCTCAGCCAACAAGGGCAATGCCACTGTCATCATGGAAAAAACCACATATGACAACAAAATTCAGGACCTTCTTAGTGATGGAAGTTATACCAAAATCAACAGACATCCTACCAACCGCCTGGCCACAAAAAACAACAATATCATCACCAATTCGACTTCCCGAATCGATCCGACCAAAAAGCTCTCTCTAAAACCTTCGGCTGATAGACCAGCCAGATTTTATGGCCTTCCAAAAATCCATAAAGAAGGTACTCCACTCCGTCCTATCAGCTCCACCATTAACTCACCCACCTACAAACTGGCCCGATTTCTGAGACCCTGCTTCCATTCACTGGGCTGACCACCTCAGCTGTACTTAACTCAGCTCACTTGGTTGCTCTAATCAAGGACATCTCACTGTCTCCAGATGATTTGCTTGTCAGTTTCGATGTAGTTTCTCTGTTCACCTGACACCATTGCAATCATTGAAGACTTAGTCCAACAGGGACTGAATCCGGAGTACCAAGTTTGGTAAGGCACTGCCTCACCAATACTGAAACACGGCAGAACCAATACCTCTGCCGTGGCTGATCACTGTTTTAAAGCGGTGGGTTCACGCGATATTGTTTTTTTCCGAGACCAAGGTACTCTGCAAACCTTCGGGCTACCATCAAATATTAGTCCATGAAGCTTCCAGATATATAAACACAGACAATTTTAACCGAGAAGATGGGTACAAACTGAGCAATCATTGGAAGGATGTTATTCACCAGGTAAAGTTATGACTTGCTGTGATGTTTCCATTCTTCCTGCCATTGTTTAGCAGTTATTTCCGACTCTCTAAATTACATCACCTTGTTAAATGTCTTTACATTAACAGACTAAGGTCGCACTAACATAGCGATGGCTGCTCCCTTTTGACTCGATATAACGGTCGCTCTTGCTGTTTAATAGGCTATATGTCTCACTGGCACGGCCACCGTTACGGTAGTTCTCTTGCGTTGATACGCTTGGTCTCTGTGCAGCAGCCAAAGCCGCTGCTTGTGTTGCCCACGAGGTGGCGCTATGCCCGGTCCTCTGGCACAGACATGCTATCTTCCCATTAAACTCGTTTACATTGACATGCCAATCTCTCCCTTTAACGCAGCTGTTGTGCGTGCGGCGACGGGACTCCTTTCCATCTCTGACCCCGCCTACTTACCCTTGGGTGACACCCACCTCAAACCTATATATAACCTCTTGTTGCAGCAGTCCTTTCCTGTTCAACAGTTCTACTGCTGTAACTTTCCACCTGACGACGATTGCTTGTGTTGCGATCGAAATGTCGTGAATAATCATTTATTTTTCTACCTACGTGACTTTACCGAAAGAACCGAAGAGTATGGATTCCTGCAGTCACGAAAACTTCACATCAAGATTGAACTATATGCAGTCTGCTGAACATTCCCCATAACAGCAAAGGCTCTCATCCCAATCAATAACTTCCAGAGGCTTTTCTATACAAACAAAAAAACAAATAGCTTTTATTTTACACAAGTCTCTAAGGTAAGTGTCTCTCTCTGTGGGTGTTCAACACAAAGCTGAGCTTCAGTGAGGCCATTGCTGTCAAGACTGCTGCACGTGTTAAAGCATCTACTCCACAAGATGGATGGGGAAAGTGGTCAGATTCATCCAGTGCATCAAAAATTGTATAGCAGACAAATAAATATGAATGGAGAAAGTATTAACCACCTGTTGACAGTCTTATAAAAAACAATAGAAATTTGTTATATTAAATAAGTGAATTACACTTAAGGTTGCCCAGTTGGGCTAAATATAAATTAGAAATGTTAAGTTACGTGCCAGTTCAGTGGGCAAATGGAAATATTGTTGGAGGGATACAATTGGAAAAACTCACAGAGTATATAAACCCTGAGCAATTATTGAGCAGATAGATTAAAATGACAAACTTAAAGAGGCAAGTGAGATCAGGAAAGAGTGGTTGTGTAAATGTTTATTTGATAATGAAAAGCAATACAGCAATGTTAAATAAGTATCATCAATGCATATTGCCTGCATTGACATATACATCAAAAATCTGGAATTAGATAAAAAGCAAAACACATGATGTAAGAACAATTTCAATTTAGAGACATTGATAGTTGGTTAAGCAAGAGACACTTACATGATCATCACCAGCATCCCTTTCATAAAGACCACTCAAAAGACTCACCATATTCACCTTCCCACCCAACACAGCAACCTCCTTATCCAAACATTCATGTCAGCCTCCACACCCATCATGCCTTTTACTGTTTGTCTAAACTATAGCGCCTAATTAAGCAACTGCATGAGCGACATGCACAAGGCCATACTGAACCTGCTCGGCAGCACACCAGTTATCATCATTCACTACCATGTTTTGACCGAGGTAAAAGGTTACAGGCCATGCATAACTCATCTCCCTTATCCATTGCATCCTCCAAGTTTGCCAAACCCTTACCTCCTGTGCCATGCACCACCAAAAGGCACGTTCTTACCGAGGTGAAAGGCCACACATTGTACAAAGTTAATCTCCAATATCATTTGCATCTAATTAATTTAAATACGGGAAAAAATATATTTTTTAAAGAAATATTGCCCAGTAAAGGGACATTCACAGCTCCTACAACAAACATGGCAGAACTGCATGTGATGTCATTTAATGTTTTCTGTAGTACGAGGATTTTCCGCTATGAAAAGGAGGCACATTACATATATAAAAAAATTGAGTGATATAATCCCCCAATGCAATCTTTATAATGAGATTATGCAGAACAAATTGAACATTATGTGGAAATCCTCATTGAAAGAAGTCATCTTGTGATAAGCAATACAGGATTACAGTATTGTATTGAGAGTGACAGCCCGATGAGAAACAAAGTCTGTAAATGTTAATCTCAGGATTTTGTAATGCACCCATGACCTCCAAGGATACATTTAAGATAGTTAAATGTCATATTTCACTGTAATGCACCACTAAGGAAGCAGGGTTGGGAGGGACTATGCTTACATAATCATGCATAGAGGATTTCAGATGGCCTACAGAAGGCAAGAGCGGTATGTTGCCGACTTATCCAGAGCTTTTTAGCTTTATCCCCTCATAGCAAAGGTTTTCTCTGGGTGTCTGGTTCATCTACTAAAAAACAAGGTTCAGCTATATTTATACAATATTGTGGCTAGGTTTAAATAAAAAATTATCCTCAACCAATAAATCTGCATTGTTTGGGATCTGATTGATACTTTTTTATATTCATATTCTTTGGGTCTTTCGGTAAAACCACGTAGATAGAAAAAGAATAAAAATATCACGACGTTTCAATCGCAACACAAGCAATCATCAGGTGAACAAATATAGCAGGAGAGCTGCTGAGGCAGGATGTTATAAAAGGTTTGAGATGGGTGTAGCTCAAGGGTCATAAGCGAAGTGGGCAGGGTTAGAGATGAAATGTTTATGTAAATGTTAGATCGGTGAGCTGAGCTACCTCCACGACGACGAAGCTGTGGAGGTGGCCATTGTATTGCGGGAGATTAGCATCTCAATGTAAGAAAAACGAAAGCCACCGCCACATCGAGGAAAACGAGCACGGTGGCTGTGTTAGTGAGATATTTAGCCTGTTAATGTAACTCACTTTTTTTAACACACCCTAAACAAATGAAATCATAATATAATGTTTAACATGAGTAAACAATGTGTTTTATATGTGATAGTAATCTGGAGCACCTGGTGTAAATACACAAACCCTCAATGACACTTAAATGTCCATACAAATATACAACACCTAGCTTTCCGTGCTGCCTTCTATTGGCATGAAGCATAATTGACCAGTGTCAATTTATTTAAAGGAACTTTATAGGAGTTAATTAACACTTGTTAAGATATAACCAAAATAATATCTTTGGTGTAATTTAAATTAACTTCCGATCACATTCAATGCTGTTTGTAACTCATAATCTGAACTGACAAATCAAATGTGTTTTTTTAAATTGAGCCCTAGTTATTTCCATGAAAAGATCAACGGCCTGTTCAAATGGTGCACAAGTGCTCTCAATGTCTGCTACTCTACATTCTGTCGAGTGTCTGCAAGACGTGAATCTTCTACCCAACAAAAACCATTACCATTCGGCCTAACATTATAATGTAACTCTTAATTCTGATTAAGTCATTATTCAAAAGAGAGAATGCCACTGCCATAGTGAAGTGTAATGTCCGCCAATTTAACAGCACCCACAGAGAAGAACACCGTTCCATGCTCAATTCATCAGAAAATTACTCTTTACGTGAAAGTGACCAAGACCAGCACAATAATTAAAGTGCAGTAAAAATTAACACCACAGAAATACCCAGAGTACATGAATGAACAACACAGCATTAAATGATTTTAAGGTGGTGAAAACGACTCACCCCTTGAACTCAGCATCTTCATCACTCTCCAGGAGCAGATCTTCATTGAGCTCCTCATCATTACTTCCCAGTAATCCTGCCGGGCCCTTAAAAAAACATACGAGATGGCATTTATGTATTATTCTTCATTCAATGCGGAGATAGGATGTGACTTTGCGTTCGTACAGAATGCACTCGAAATTATGTGGGCAAACATTCCATGTACCACATGTAATGCGGTTTCTATGAGAGAAACATAAAAAGTATTGCATCTCTATGTATATTTTTAAGAAATCAAGTCTTATTTCAGGTCTTCAGGTTATAACAATCCACATATACGACATTTAATTGACACTGTGAATCCGCTCACAGCGTAGAAACTTGATATACAATGCATCTTTCGACATGATTCCAAACACATTTTTCCGATGCGACTTGGATTTTTACCAATTAAACCCTGTTAAATATGGCTGAAAAAAGGAAAAACACACCGGAAAGTGATGTTTTAACCATTTCTACTGTCTATGGGAAAATAGAGTCTGATTTATGACAAACCGATTTACGACGGGGTTTCCAGGAACAGATTGTCGTAAAAGCAGGGACTGCCTGTAATGCTATTTTTTCTCTTGAACAAAGCTGCAATCTGGTGTCTGACAAAGTAGAATACATAGCCAAGGAAAATGTCTGCAAGACAGAAGGTGTGCTCTTTTTGGGTTGTTTATTCGATTAGCGGATACTCACATTAGTATTAAATGTCTCTTCATCGCTCAATAGTTCATCACTGAAAACAAAACGCAGACCATTAGCCTTCAAAACATTGCATGCCACATATATTATAATAGTCAAACGTAGACATGCTAAAACAAACCAAAGTGAAAAAAATCATTGTTTTATTTCCAACCCAAACTGCTGTGTCTACAGTTCAGCGCAATAACCAACACTTGCCAATTGTCACCATGCACCCAGCATAATAAACTCACAGTAGCTGGAGCTCGAACCCATTGGCAGTCCTCAAAGACACTCACCTATCCCAGTCATCGGTTGCCCGCCTCCTACGCAGGCGCTGCGAACCGGGCTTCTCCAATTCAAAGTCTTCAGCCGACATCCCTGAAACACGGGTGTTAAGAAATCATTTCAAACAACTGACACGTGTGGTACTTCAGTCATGCCAACTTGTAAGGTAGAAATTTTGACTCAATTGCAAAGTTGCAAACTATATGGTCGATTTAATCCATCACCCCTTTGTAATTGATCTAATTAGAAAACAAATGCCCTGCATTTTGCCACTGAACAACATGCGCAAACAAGTGCAGAGTATAATAACAAAAAACCCCATAACCGACAAAGCGTGTTGAGGCCTTATCGCAGCAAACTGATAAAAAAAAACCAGAGATCATAAGTGAGTCTGCAGACTTTCATGATGGTTCTGCATTGAGATATTTAACATTCCAAGTTCAGGAAGATAGAATCAAAATCCATTGTACTTTCAACTCCTCGCAGCTCAAGCATACACCACCTGGTATTCCAAGGCAGTCTTCGCTTTCAAGTACTATTCCAAGTATGAAATCTGAAAATCGGTTTTTATTCAGGTTGATTTGGTCCTAGGCAAATGAGTACTAGTACTTGGTTTGGCAAATTGATTATGTCCTAGGAATATATTGATCTCTGCCCAGAACTAGAATTGAGATGACTGGCTCAGGATTGCCATCGTAAGTGAGCAATGGCCCATTACTCATGAGCAGGTAGACTTTCAAGTATGAATTTAGGGTGAAAATAAAAATGTCCTTTATCGGGAGAGAAACGCCTCACTGAGTATTAATATTATTTTCTGGCTAGTTCTACTTGGCGAGTTTGCACAATTCTTCGTGGTTACTTTCATTTATGGAGAAAGCTGGAGGTCACAAAAAAACCCATACAACCAAAAACGTGCAGAAAAATCTAATACCATTCACTAACCACGTTATAGCCCTAGGGGAATAATGTTGTTATATGTGGCTATTTGGATAATTAGCCTACCCTACCTTGAAAGTGTGGATTATAAGCATGCAACACAACAACCAAGTTACTTTGGAATCATACAGTAATGGAGAACTGTAAATAGGAAATAATGACCAAAGAATCGTACGCTTAATCACACTAATCTGTTTATAAATAATCTACACTGCATTAAAACCATGGAAACATGACATGACTGCTTTTAAACAAAACGGTGAAAATATAGACGTTTGCGCATGTATTCAAAAGCCCTGAAGGCACTGGGAACATTTATGTTCACATTTTCTGGTCCAGTGACTTGAAACTTAGTTGTAGGAGTCTGGCATATTGGTTTCTGATTGGAACAGGACCACAAGGCACCCCACACCAGGCATAATGCCGATCTCCTGAAACTAAGTTTCAAAAGGCGATGTGGCTGCGTTAATAATCTAGGCAGCAATTGGCGAGCTGAATAAGCAGGTGAAAACATCACGATTTAAGTAAGGCTACATGTAGAATGTGATGTTTTATAATTGCTATTGCTAGAGCTAGAAACAGAAAATTAATTTAAAAAATCCACTCTATACTATAGAGTGCTGGAGAGAAAAACCAATGAAGAAGCCCCGTGACAGAATGGCAGAAATGAGTGAAGGGGTGGGCCAAGAGACGGACGCCAGTAGCTGTCCTATAGCGGGTGATAACGCCTGGGTCCATCGCCTCACCGCGAGGTGTAGAAAATAGCGATGCTGACGTGTTATTTTACGATATTACTGTATTTCAAGCCGTTTCACGTGAATACAGTGCAGATGCATTGAGGGCAAGGCATTTCATTCAAAATGCCTACGGTATGGGACTACCGGTTAACCACAAGTGCGTCTTCATAGCCACTCTGCCAATGTGTCTCCCTACTCAAAAAGGCAATAAATGGGGGTGTCACCTATCTGACCTCTTGGAAGGCCATGAGCTGTTGGCGAATAATTCTACGTTCCCATGGCAAGGGGTGGTTGGCGGAAACATAAAAATGTGCATACAGTATTTGGTGCTTAAACAGCAAGCACATGATCACGTCTGGTGTCAATTTTAACAATGGAACGCCAATCCAACGATGTAACACTGATAATAGTAACGCCTCAACACTTTTAAATAGTATGCATTGCATCATTTAACACCTTTTTGTAACGCCTTAATGTTGGCCCTTTGGCCAAATCAACGGAGATGTGCCCGGCCTCGTCGCTTTTCGTAAGCCAAGCAGAATTGAACCAAGGAGACTAGGACGCGCAAACAAATGTCAAAGGGCTCGCATGGTTACGTGGTGGGCCCGGAGGGAAGTGCACAAAAATACAATGTTGTGCTGTACTTCAATGCTTCCGCGTTTATCCATCGCACCGATGTCGGCGTGAAATCCCACAACCAAAATCCAGCAGGGAATTTAAGGAAAATACACGTGCAGGTTTATAATTTAAGAATATATCGAAATATAACACTGCAACCTGCCAAAACAATAGCACGTTATTATTGCAACATTTGGCAGGGCCAGTCTCGCGAGACAATGGCAACACTTCTTCCAAGCACCTCCCAGCTGTTCATATAAAACGTGCTATCTGAAATGAATACCGTAAAAGCCCCTTTTTGCGAAGCCAAGTGTTTAATTTTTAAAACAAGTTCAATTACCTCGCCCAGTTTCGCTCTAAGACGCCGCGCGGCCGCTGTCCACGCACGCCACAGAGCTAGGCCGAGCCCTCGTTTTCGCCTAGAAGCACCGCGGGGATTACGGAGCCCGAGCCGGCAGGAACGGCCAGGAGTGAAGGGGTGCGGCCCAATGGGGTAGGCCCAACCTAATGGGCCGCGGGCTGTGTTCGACGACAAATTGTGTCGCATGGCATTCTAAGTAAAAAAAAGAAAAACACGTGCAGCCGAAGCGAATACTGTCGCTTAGGTATCTCTGGTAAGTAAAATTTACTTGTACACGACGGTTGTGGAGAAGATGGCGGCGAAGCTACGAGCGAAGGGGGGGGGTGTGCAGAGCATTGTGGGTAGAGCCGGCGGTAGCCGGAGCAGGAGCCCCGCCCCTTCATCTAACCCCGCCCCATCATCTAACCCCGCCCCAACTATTCTCAAGCCCTGCCTCTTGCATTAGTCCCTCCTACTCCTTTCATCGCCCCACCCCGCCGCTTGGTACGGGGCAATTGTCGCCCCACGCCCATCAAAGGGTTGTTCCCACCCTCTACCTCCACCTCCGCACCATCACCCCGCCCCTTAGTCTAGACCACGCCCTTTATCTCCAAACCCCCCTCCCCTTACCCCGGCCCCACAATGCTCCGCCTCTATCCCAATCGATTCGATTCAACATGTAAACAAATCGATTCATTATGCTCACCATGCGTGCATCGAATCGACCATGTGGGAATCAACGCCAGCAGATTACAAGTCGGTTCAATTAATACGGAAGGTCTTTTGTTTTTTGGGTGGAGGGTGTAGGTTTATTTTGGTGTAACCAGGTCCCCGTGGGTTTTGGTGGGGGGAGGGGGGTCAGACATTTGTGACGATGTGTGACGAGGGGGAAAGGGGGATGGGGTGAGAAATGTGACGTCACATTAAAATGCGCAACTTTAAATATATAAAAACAATACAATTGTTATAACAACACTAATTTTGATTAATTTTCATTATTAACTATTTGATTGTTTAAATTTACTAAGGTCACCTTTTATTTACTCCATGAAGGAGCATTTTGCTTCTCCATGGGAGAATGGAGGAGGATACATTTTGTAAAAAAAATGTAATTATTGTTGTTAAACATTTAGATTTTAATAATTCTACCAGGGCTTTTCATTCTGTGGAATGAATATGTGATTGTTATAATTGTACTCTCCAATTTGCTTCGTTCTACTACAAAGTTTCAAGTCTTTTCTTTCATAGTTATAATTACTTTAAATATTTTATAGTTATAGGAGAATTTCCATCTAATATTCTGAACATCTGCAGTTTTAGTTAGACGTTGAATATTTTCAAGTGAATTTTATGCTAAATTTCAGCTTTCCAACGCCTCCTTTTTAATACGTGTTTTCTTCTACAACATCAGAGTGCAGCGCCACATTAAATACGCACTACAATAATTGTTTTATATTTTTATTATTTTATTGTTTCCCTTCTACGTGACTTTACCGAAAGAACCAAGACTATGCACTACAATGACAATAGTTTCAAGTGACTTGAAGCATGTTTTATTTTCAAAATGGAAATATTTTTTGGGGGGGCAGAGCTTTGTGACGTCATATTTGAGGGGTTCTGACTTTTTGTGACGCCGTGTGACGAGGGGGGGAGGGGGGGATCAAAAATCGGCCAAAATCGCGTGACGTCATTTATGGACGGCCCCATAGTAGTCATGCCTTGTAATTTACCCTCCCCTTCCAACGCATATTCCACTATAACCTCCACTCACGGCCCATCCAACCTCGTAAATTGCACCTCAAATTATTGGTAAAATCACCTCCTGTTCAACCCAGATACACCCGTAGCCCATGTCCTATGTATGCATTGGTCGCGAAAGCCTACATGTTAAACTATGTATGTTGAACTTCTTTCGCACCGTAGCCAACCGTGGTATTCGGCGGTGCGGGGAAATCGGAGGTGCTTAGGCAGCACGCAGCGGATCACCAGGGTGTCACTCGCTCACAAAATACTGAGCGCTGGCTCCATCATCGGTCTCCGAGATCATCTGACAATCCTTGGCATCATCTCGTCCTCAACACCATCTCAAAGCTTTTCCTTGTAGCACATCCCGCCCAACGTTGACTGCAGCCACAGCAAGTGTACTCTGGCTTGCGGCATCATGCTTGCTGAGACATCAGAAAAAAAACACCTCAACAAATTTAAGCGGTTCCAAAACAACCCGCTTTGCCATTAAATTATATTTGTGCTTCGTTTGTTGTCCTTCCCCCCGCACCTCCGATTAGCACGGTTGGCTACGTACAGTGCGAAAGAAGTTCAACATTGATACATTAAATGTGACCTTCTAGCTTCCAAGGCTGAGCTAAAAAAAAATATTTGCACTGCCTCTCCATCAATTTCATGATCCAGTGTAAAATCGCCATCCTGTGTCATCGAGCCGTAATCACAAGGCCCTGCGCTATACCTCCTCAATCATGTTCACTCGACTGACCGCAGCAAACTGCCGCAAAACCCCTGCGGAGAACGTCTAAAAAACCAGAACCCGGACCGACTATCCTGGCTGAGCGGCGTTGCTCCATCGTTGCACTCTCTCCCATGTACTTGCACACAGGCGGCAGAATCCCAATTGTCATCCACCGTCAAACAGCAACTCAAGGCTGTCTCGCTCGTTCGTGTTGGCACGCGAGGGACTTTGAGCTCTTGACTCCGCGCGTCCGTTTTTTCGTTTGAACGTTGCACCTGATGCGCGAAATATGCGCGCGTTATAAATTGTGTTTATTTTTTATGCAGCGATATATTTGTAAACTTGACAAATCTAGTCGGATGGTGGAGGGTTATTGACAAGAAAGTTGGCACAACACTGCTTGGCCTAACCCAAAGGCAAATATGGATGGATATAACTTGTTTCTTTACGCTAAGGGAGCAGGTTAAATGGCTTTAAAATGAACATACCGACGCACCTAAAACACTTTACTCAACATGTACTATTTGCTATTGTCGGTGACGAACGAAAATCTACGACAAAAGCTGAATAGTGCACAAAGGTGCATAGAGAGATGCCAGCTTAGAATTACACTGAGAGGCATAAAGAGCTCACGGATTAGAGAACACGCGCAAGTGAATTCATCATCCAATGTTTGAAGCAAAGTGGGTTTGGGCATCACACGTCGCTAGGAGGGATCATGACCGAAGGTTGTGAATTCAAATCTTGGTTGGTGGTTGGCTCAGCCCATCATCTCTCTGGGGTCAAAATCAGCACCACTTTGCAGGGAATCAAAAGTGGTTGGCCTATGGAGACACTTTCCCCTTGCCATAGTAATGTGGCATTTCCACTCCTGGTTCATGCATTTAAACAGGAGATGAGCACTGCCTAAATGTTAATTTTGATGAGATCACTTTGACTTTTTTGAGCCAAGAAAATAGAATGCATCCCAGCTGATGTCCTCCGAGGAGACTGAACAATTACATCAGTTCATTGAGCGGTGCAAGGTGGATTATTGCATTGTTTTTAAATGGATTATTACATTGTTAGATCATGGGAGGTGTTGACTTAAAGTTTGTGTGACTGCAGGAATTCATACTCTTTGGGTCTTTCGGTAAAGACCCAAAGAGTATCATGGGAGGTAGTGACGGTTTCTTGGGGAGGCCTTTATCCAGCAGTGGATAAACCATCACAACACGTGCAATAAAATATATTAAAACACCAGAGCGTATTTACGTTTATAAAAACAACCCATATAATCTCATTCATACCAGAATTTTAAATGAGAATTGGCCACCAAAATTGGCATTATTTGGACGAGGTCGGAAATTTTCATATAAATTGCGTAAATTTGTTTTGCAAAATGCGTTCGGTTTTTGGACAACGCACACTGAATTGGTTCCATTGTTTGCTTTGGGTCATTGCCAGTAATTTGTTGCGTTAGCAGGTGTGGTGACATGAAGGAGATATTTACAAATTATGTTATTTAAACACGAATTCATATTAGTATGGTAATATTCCTTTGCAATGAAAATTAATTGCAATTATAAAGTGATAACTGTATTATGAATGATCATCATTCGGCGGCTCATACATTTTGCATTTATGCTGATAGTAAAAAAAAGACATGGGTTTAACATTTTAGGCAAATATTTTTTTTAAACGCATATTTTGGACAGCAAGTATTCTAAGCATTTTAACAATATGGGTTTATCTTCTTTGGTTCTTTCGGTAAAGTCACGTAGAATGAGAATAAAATAATAAATTGATAAAATAAAATAACACAATAATATTCTGGTGAGAATAAAATAACACAATAATATTCTGGTGAGAATATTATTGTGTTATTTTATTTTATCAATTTATTATTTTATTCTCATTCTACGTGACTTTACCGAAAGAACCAAAGAAGATGAATCATTGCAGTCATGAAAGCTTTAAATCGAAATATGGGTTTATGTCAAAATATTTTGTCTTAATTCGTTCATCCAGTAATAGTAAAACCCCATTTTAACCCGATAGTACATGAACCAGGACCAGATATTTTATGTGTTGGTACCACCTAGTTGGCATAACGTTAGATACTCACATTTATTTATATGACAAAGAACGGTGAATAACGTGATAGCCGTTTCACATGAGTGGGTTATTCAATAATTAACTCTTATCAGCCACATAAATAAATCGGTATGATTAAAGTTACCACGGTTGGCTACGTACCGTGCGAAACAAGTTCAACATACATACATATGTAACGATTTATGCTTTGGCCCATAGACTACTAGAGGCTTGGGGCAAAGTGCTGTTCGTGAACATCTATTATGGCCAGCACAGCACACATGGAAGCCACTTTACAATGTACACTATTCTGCTTTGTCTCCCCACTCCTGTTATAAATGTTTAGGTTGAATTGACCGAGAGCAGGTTGAGTACAGGTTCAGATACCACGTGCTCATGGTGTTGTGCATGGTCAGGAATCAAACCGGATTGTCGGGGACTGGCGGGGGGCAGTGTGTTGAACACCACTGCTTCTGAACTGCAACACAATTCGATTATCTTCTTCATTGTCGCTTGGTGAGAAGCTGATCAGCAACGTTTCTCGATTCAAGTCGAGCTTGGTGAGTGAAACAGTAGCCTGGTAAATGCCTGAAATCCTGCCGGCGAATGATTGAAGCCAGCAATGGACTGACTATAGGTTGTCCGTGGCTTGAGATCGGAGACCGGAGTCACATTGAGAAATGAACTTTGACCCGACATAGGAGACGGCCACATCTACCGTGTGATGTTCTGATATAGTACAAGCCAGACGATCGTTACTAATTTAGTTGGCACAATGATGCACACATTTATAGAAAAAGCAGAATTTCCACATTTACATTTCAGAGACCAATCTGTCCATAATGTCTTACAAATACTGATTTTATCAAGCACCGATGATGATTGGCTGATCTATAATAAGCAGAACATGGTATACGTGGCAAAGTATATTTTATATTCCTGGGAGCTGTATACCTTTTTCACTTGGAGTCCATTATTTTGTGTACGTTAACTCAAAAATATGCCGATGCAGCATCAGCGGCCAGAAAAAAAAAACCCTTAGCACAGGATACAGCCCCATAATGGTGAGGCACAGACAGCCAGTTTCATGAGCATTCAGCCTTCCCAGCGTCATCCCAGGCGGAGGAGAATGGGGCGGCATCAGAGCGGAACGAGCCCTGGGCGGCCGCACTGACCCTGAGCTTGGGCAGAATGGCCTCGCGACAGCCGTCCATAATGGTGGTGTGAACAGCGGGGGCCCAGGGCATTATGTCCCTATTTAGATTGGCGACCTGAGCCCCGAAAGGATCGGTCTGGGGAATAAAACGGCAATAGAAAAACGCCGGGTGCTGCAGACAGATGAATTCTATTGAGTACATTTTAGCTCGTGGAATTTTTGCATGAAATCGTAGAAGGTTTAGCCACCTAATTGAATTATGGACGTATGTAGATTGTTCTCGTGGGACCCAACCAATGTCCATCACACAAACATGTGCGCAACATGTTGTACTTGTTGGGTGGTGGTGGCGGTGGTAGTGGTGGTGGCGATGATGGTGGTGGTGGAGGCGGTGGTGGCCCATGGCCCAAAGTGTCCCCCTGCTCAAACAAGCAATCTCGTAGCAAGCATCTCCACTTGCAGCCACAAAGCCAGTCATGAAATTGTCACGTTCCTATCATCATCCATGATCACTCCACTGCTGAATGAAGATATTCCCAAACTGTGACAATCTCTCACAGTCCTGCAAAGTTTAAATCCATCGATGGGAGCTGCATGTACACGCACTGCCTTTCATCACGAAATCTCTGCGGAGAGCGTCCCCTCAGGTGCATTCCTCCCCTTGGCTTCCACTCTGACAGCAGTCTTGACCACGAGTAATGTGTCCTGCCCAAACAACGTTTTATTTATTAACAATCTCATAGCGATGATCAATCTCCCTGTAGGAAAACCATTCCTACCAATAGGTACTTATTGTATCGACCTTGGAGGAATGATGGGCCAAGTTGGCCATAAACTGGGATCCGAACCCACAATGTGTTCGTCGATCAGGAAACGTTTTAAAATACTGGAATTTATGGAGCCTTGATTTGACTCTTTATGTAAGCTTCGTGTAGGATCGTTGATATAACTTGCTCGGTGAAAGACAAATGCAGCATGAATATCGAACCTCCGATTAGCTCGGTTGGCGATGTACAGTATGAAAGAAATTCAACATACATGCGTACATATCGTCCATATGCTTCAACACGCAGGATGTGTTGGTGTCTGTGACCGTATTGCGAGAATCGCATAGATTGCAATGGAACAACTTTCCAGTAACTTGCAGTGAACAGACCCCATGTCCAATACAATTGTCACGTCCTTCTTAGGCCAAGATACTGCAAACAACCCGTTGCCTGTGGATCTAATGAGCAATGCACATTGATGTGGCAGCACATGATAAAAAAAGAAGTGTAAAAGTAAATAATGTAACATGTTTCTCGAAATGAAACAAAAAATATGTTTGCTAAATCACATCGGCCATTTTGTGTTAGACGCATATACATATGGAAATTTGATTTATCGTTTTAACACTGCTTTAACCAAGATGTAACTCATTGGACTATTGTTAGATGTCATCTACTTATTTGGCACTGAGGTTAGAGGCACTCGGCTCACAATTAGAAGGTTACAATTACAATTCCCCTATCATCCCTTTTGATACATATGTAATGTAGCTCTCAGCGACGCCGTCTTGTCTTCTATATATTTATTATGAATAAAGTCCAAGAACAAATCAACACGTAACTGCGAGTGACTATGTACACTTGGGTATTGATACAACTCTCTTCTTCTGAGACAACATAGCTTCCACGACCCACAACGCAACAAGTTAGGGCGACCCGTCAACGGAATGCCAACCCCCTTGACCTAGTCCTCGATGCCGGGCCGGCACCCTGGGTGGGAATATGGCCGTCGACGGCCAACGATCGCTCGGCTCCGGGAACGGAGGGGTCGATGTTCTCGGCGGATGGCGCGGGCGAGGCCGACAGGTCCCTCGGCGGTGGTCCCTTGCGTGTGGAGGGTCCTCGGGATTTCCCCGCCGTCAAGGGCTCGAAAACTGCGGGCAGAACAACACCATCTCCTCGGTTGTCCGATTACTTTGGCCAACCGGCCCGGCCCGTCCAACACGCCAGACCCCGACCGCACAAACTACCATGAGAGAATTTTATTGTCTTATTTTGTTTTCTTGTTTTATTCTCATTCTACGTGACTTTACGGAAAGAACCAAGAAGATGAATCCTTGCAGTCACGAAAGCTTTCAATCGAAAATTAAAATGTATCCTTTGTGGTTTAACAATGGAATAATTTTCTTTTAGATCTCCCCTGCAAATGAAAATATTATCTCAATAAACTTTGCTAAGTAAAGTTTACGAGCAGTAACCATCTACACAAGATCCATTTTTCGTTCATCTAAATCTTCAAGAAAAAAACGTGGTCGTGTAAAAATGTGCAGAGTTCAGTCATTGTTGTGTAACGTTCCACATACCGTACATCAATACGGAAATGCAAAACTTTTCAGGATATATTTTTTAAAACTGTTATCAGCGATGAAGTATATTATCTTGTAAAAAATTCGCATTCCTTAACAGTAATTCAGCTATAATGGGAACCAAGTAGGAAACGAGGAGGGCAACGTTAATCTGCCGATTGACTTAGAACTGTGACGCAAGGAGCCATAAAGGGCTTTGTTGTGAGCTTTGAAGTTTGTTAACACTGTTGCGTTCCCATCCAAACATGTTTATTCCTCTAAGGGTTAATTAACCAATAAAAATGAATTGTCCTATAACCTTGCTCCGGCCAGTCTGGGTCATATGACATCACATGTCGTCATCACTGCATTTGCTATCGTCACTGGGGCATTTTACAAAATTGTATCAGCTGGCTGAGAATTGAGCTACAGCAGACTCGGGCAGTATTTGTGCTGTTACCACTCATCAGTAAGCCATGGTTAAACATTGCTATGTGGTTTTATTTTCCCACACTGCATACTGTAAATTAACTCAGGGACTGCATTGGCAGTCGTGCACAAGCACATCATTTTTTTAATAACAATTCACCACATTCATCATTACCACTATCGCATAATAACAGAAACAGACTACATAATGTTTCTACTCTGAGGGAGGACCATTTCGCTAAACGTTGGCCTGCTGGATATGTTTTCTGTTGAAAGCCAATATATATGATGAACGTGGTGAGTTTTCCTTTTGATTCTATTAAAACGTGGCAGGAATTTATTTGGCAAAAGGCAAAATTACCAAAAAGGGTTTGACATTTAAAACGAACTCACACAGCGTTAACCGCATTTCTGTACTTTTACTTCATGCACATGACATGAACTATCTGCAGTTGTACCTATAAACATACACCCGCATATCTGTACACAAAATAGCGGCAAGATTATAATGCGGCATCACAGCTGTCGAAAACCTTTGAGTCATTAGACATACGTAGATGTCGGCTTATCATGAGGTCATTATAATAAAAATGGGTCTCGCCCGCGCGCATACAGACGGGCCAGACTATTGAAGCCTGCGATCACCGTGCGTGTATTGTGTTCTCCTTGTGCGCCCGACAAACGCCTGTCACTTGTAAGAGATGACAAGGCCCACGTATCCTCACGCGCGAACTTACATACGTATTATAAAGTAGTCATGTACGTGAACGGCCCTTTTGTCAACTCATTGCTGGATGAGGGCCTCCCCACGCTGTGCGGATAGTGGGGTGGGGGGGGGGTTGACCATACTTCACCACGCCCGTAAATGTGGGTTGGGAAAGGTTTGTAACATGGATGTGGAGGCATAAACGCACAGTAGAGTAATGCATTTTGCTGCATCTGTCACCTGCTGCCAATCATCTAGCTCTGTAGTCCTAGAACAAGCCTCTTTGTACTTGGGAGGTCATCTGTCCAATAAATTATCCAGGCTCAATTCTGCTTCTGGTCGAATCCTCGTGGAAAAATATCTCCCTGTGCAAATGAGAAATGCAGAGGCGGAGATCAAGTCCATTGACGATGATCCTGAGCCAGCGGAAGAAAATCCAAATGCCCATTGTGGTGACCAGTCTCTCAATAGGATGACCATTGCTTACTTCCAGACACATACTGAAACGAATATAAAGATCCCCCGTATAGCCTTAACAGACTGCTGAGGAAAGTGCTGTTAGCGAGTATCTATGAAGGCCGACACGGCACACGAGGGGGTGAGTGGCCAGCACCACCATTTGAGGCTTAGTCGGCCTAGGGGAGGCTCAGGACCGGTGCAGATAATCGTCACTTGGTGTTGGCCGTCAATGGGAATCGAACTCGCGTCGCCAGGTTCGTAGCGTGGCGCGCTAACCGCTCCACCACCGCTCCCCACACACACTACAGCACACATACACAGACGCACAGAAGAAACACAATCATACTGATACAGACATCGACCACAAAGACACTCAGTCTACAAAAAACAAACACACGTACACATGTAGAGATAAAGATCGCCTGCGTAGCTCACATTGGCTATTGAGGCAGGGGCTGTTAGCAAGCAACTATGAAGGCTGGCTACGGAGCCCGAGGGAGGGATTTAGTCAAAACCCATGCCCGGCCGTCTTTGTCTCCCCAGTGCCGATGTCTACAAAAAGCACTGTTCATTAAAGCCCGAGTCGACCTAGGGGAAGCACACGACCGGCTCAGATAACATTCGCCGATCGAGCTTGGCGGGGGTCGCCTGGTTCGTAACTCAATGCCCTAACCACTGCACCACCACTCCCCCGCACATGGACAACGTGCAATAAACACACACGCGCGCGCGCGTGCATACACACCTAATTTGCAATTCCTGGCGCATAAGTAGCCACTGGGGCTGTATCACCACGCACAACGCACTTGCTTAAAGAGCCATAGGTAGAGCTCGCGCCGCGTCGGTAATCTCCGAAAGGCAATTATCGATTGTCATCAGCCGTCCCCTTCGGAGGGCCGCGCAGGAAAGGTAGACGCGGATAGCTCGCCGCTGCCAAGTTAGACTTGGCAGCGGCGGGCTAATCAATGTGGAAAAGTGGGGTGGGTCTAGCGGCTGACCTGACTCTTCTGTGGGGCGAGACCCAACCTCCTCCTTCCCCCACCCCACCACCACCAACCACCCCTCCCGGGTCAAGAGATTAGAGCTCTCGGGGTGAATGGAGGGGATTGGGAGCCCTGGGTGATGATAATAATAACAACAACGCGGTCAGGAAACGACTGTGTCGGTCGGTCGGTCGGGGCCGGGGTGCGTTTAATCGGCGCCGAGCGGGGTCCGCGCGTCCGCGAGATAAGGGGAAGCCGCGCGGCGCGCCGCCCCCATCTCATTACGGGTGACAGCGACGCTTCCCGGCAAGAGCTGTGGGAAACGAGCCGCTTTGTCCGGCCCGAGGGGGAGGGAGGCGGTGAAGGAGGCACATGGAGATTTGAGTGCGCCTATATATACACACACACAACACACATTTACACACGCGCGCGCGCATATTATGTGTGTATATAAATCAAATACAGTAGTGTTTACGCAGAATTCATTCTATTCTGTCTCTCCATCATCATATCGTACTACTATATGAGAAAAACAAGTTTTGCTGGCTGGCTGACTGGCAGGTCGTCACGTCCAGAGAGACCGACGGACCTGTTAAATGCATAGGACGTGAAGGTCTGCTCATTTCAGTTAAAATATTGGTTTTAGTCCATTGGCCTATTAAGGAACGTGCCAGCAATATTTTATCATTTTATTTTTTTATACAGAGGAGTTTATTTAGAAATACATTGCATTATTATTGATCGAAGGGATTGTCTGTTACGCATTAGCTACAAATGCGCAAATATTCATATGGAAATGTCAAAACTTCGTGAGAAAGCTGTTTTATTCCATTCCTAGCAGGCCCCGTGGTGCAAAGTGCAGTCTCCAAATTGAATCCAGTCCACCTCTCTGGGCTCTCGATGTACGTGCAATGAAGAAGGGCCATTGCCCGAAACGTCGCCTATTATATATTTTCCTTTTGAGGCCAAAGTGATATAAACGAATGTGTTGAGGTTATTATTATTATTGCCTTCCCAGACCAATATATTTCAATCAGCATATGTTTACGCAAAGCAAACTCTGGACCGGTTTCGACCGTCGGGGTATCATCAGCAGAGTCAGGCTTGTTAACCAAATGCTGTTAGATTACCAGCTGTTATTGGCCAGAGTCCTCCATTGAAATTACGGGGCGAAATGCAATCCCATATCGGGAGCGGGTGCGTTTTGTCCAGCCAAAGAGAAGGCAACTGGAGAGTCAATTGCGCCGCTTTGTATATGGGGGCGCTATGCAAATGCAGCTGGGATGTTCTTTAGAAAGCAATGTTGCATTTGTAGAAACCGTTATTGTGGGCTCGCGCAGTGTACTAACCACTGCGCCACCGTTCCACCTAGAAACACGAATCCCAACGCAACGTATACGAATAGAAATAAGTCTATTCATACGCACTACACATGCGGTTATACGCATACATCGTGAGAAATGTCAATCTATATTAAATCGATGCTGCATCGTTACACCCTTAATACAGCCCTCCAAATAGGTACACTTTAACAATTCAGAAAAGGTGATAGAGCACTGTGCCACCGAGCCTCTTCGTCTGAGTTCGACTCCCGACCAAGGTTTAACATCAGCGGCGAGCCCCCCTCCGCCCCTCCTTCACCAACCCCGTACTGTGACCAGTGTCCCGTGTTTTTCATGAGAAAGAAAGAAAAAAATCATCTGCGGCATGTTGTTGTTGGCACGTTGCTTTGTGTTGGCATGTTACTATACAATAGCTATCAAATTTTGATTTAAAGCTTTCGTGAATGCAGGGATTCATATTCTTGGTTCTTTCGGTAAAGTCACCACGTAGAAGGGAAACAATAAAATAATAAACATTATAAAACAATAAAATTCTCACGACGTTTCGACTGCAACACAAGCAATCATCATCAGGTGTGAAAACCACAGCAAGAACATTTTCTCTGATGATGATTGCCTGTGTTGCAGTCGAAACGTCGTGATAATTTTATCGTTTTATATTTGTATTATTTATTGTTTCCCTTCTACGTGACTTTACCGAAAGAACCAAGAATATAATAGCTATCAAGTTCAGATATCAGTCCAGTTATGCAAATGTACATGTCTTTGCGTACGAAGCACCCTGAGAGGAGCGTTGGGGCAGTGGTTAGCGATGAACTCCGTGACCTCGTATAGATTCCTGACAACGGCTTATGTTGAACTTCTTTCGCACCATACGTAGTGGCCAACCGTGCTAATCGGAGGTGCGACCGTTGCACAAACCCCCCTCACTTGCTGCACTGATCACCGTGCTGTAGGATGATGAAACAACCTGCCCAGGACTAAAACCCACCAGAAGTGGCTTTGACGAAATCCACTGCTGGACGAACGCTTCCCCAAGCCGTGTTGTTCATGGGGCCCGTTTGACCATACCTCGCCACGCTGGCGATTGGCACCTGATGTCAGCTTGCGGCAGCGAATCGAACTCGGATCGACGGGTTCGTAGCCGCCGCTGCTCCTCCTATCGCACGCACAAATCACCACGGAACAAAGATAATCGACGGCAAATTTGAGTTCGAATGAATAGACTCATTTCGCCATACTCTCTGTATCTAGCGCTGATTATCATCGACGAAGACCGCGTATCAGGCGCCTCGCAATTAACTCAGCCACTCTCGCCTTAACTTGTATGATGTTAATAGGATTAAGTGACACTCGGAATGAAAACCCGGAATATTTCACTTTAGTGGGCAGATGGGTGTGGAACAGAGGAGCAAAGGGCGGGCATCGGGGGAGTCCAGGGGGAGGAGATGGTGGGGAGGGGGGGGGTTGGGGATTGGGGGGCTGGCGGCGGTGGGATGGGAGATGGGTGCGGGGTGGCCCCCTTTTGCGTGATCTCTGTGATCGGCCAGCTATGGCGAGCGCTCTTGTTTGAGGCTGTCCGTCAGCTGACCGCCTGTGAAATTGTAGTGAAGGCGGCGCTCCCGTGCGGCCTCTGCGGAGGCCGTTCACGCGACCAGAGGGGTGATGGGGGGTGATGATGGGAGGTGATGGAGGGTGATGATGGGAGGTGATGGGGCGTGATGATGGGAGGTGATGGCGGGTGATGATGGGAGGTGATGGGGGGTGATGATGGGAGGTGATGGGGGGTGATGATGGGAGGTGATGGGGGGTGATGATGGGAGGTGATGGGGGGTGATGATGGGAGGTGATGGGGGGTGATGATGGGAGGTGATGGGGGGTGATGATGGGAGGTGATGGGGGGTGATGATGGGAGGTGATGGGGGGTGATGATGGGAGGTGATGGGGGGTGATGACGGGAGGTGATGGGGGTGATGATGGGAGGTGATGGGGGGTGATGATGGGAGGTGATGGGGGTGATGATGGGAGGTGATGGGGAGTGATGATGGGAGGTGATGGGGGGTGATGATGGGAGGTGATCACGAGGGGATGTGTTGGGAGGAATGGTACGATTGGGGGGGGGGGGGAATGTTGGTAGGTTTTACTCCAGAGGGTGTTAATTCACATTCCACCCTTCTCTTACCCGGCTCGGAAACCCTGCATGCGTGGAGTTGAAAGGCGGGAGGAGTTTGTAAGCGAACCCATTGGATCCTCTTTATTGTGACCGGGGAAATCGTATTTCCGTCCCGTCCCATCTGTCCGATGCGGGGCCCAGCGGTTGGCTGCACAAAGCACCCTAAGTGATTGTATCCATGGACTCGCATTGCTTGAAGCGAATTGGCTTACATGGACAAAACGAAGGGGACGTTGCACTTCAAATGTTTCAGGCAACCAGCTTCATCAGGCGACAACTATTTGTGATTACTGGCGAAACGTCGTACTCAGATTGTAAATGTTGTGGCTTGGCTCTCCAATACACCGGTGTGCTGTACTGGTGACGAATTGGCATGTTCTATATATGTGACCACCCTTGCTAATTGGCTGTGTCGGGCGGTGGCGGGTTTTAACGACACATTTATATATTTAGGCGATCTAACCCAAAAAACCTCTATTATGCGTGTGCTTCATTCATGTTTTATGACTATTTTCCATGTCACCCACCACCCCCCTAGAAGTTTTATATGCACCCCCTCAAACCCCGCTTTAAGCGAGGTGAAGCTGCAGTTCTCAAGTACACTTCCCACGTTTTCACGAAAACGACAAAAATCCCAAAAGCAACCGCTATGAAACTCACCACACAGCTCACCGACACGATACTGAACTCACCACACAGCTCACCGACACGATACTAAACTCACCACACAGCTCACCGACACGATACTGAACTTACCACACAGCTCACCGACACGATACTAAACTCACCACACAGCTCATCGACACGATACTGAACTCACCACACAGCTCACTGACACGATACTGAACTCACCACACTGCTCACCGACACGATACTGAACTCACAGCACAGCTCACTCACACGATACTAAACTCACCACACAGCTCACCGACACGATACTGAACTCACCACACTGCTCACCAACACAATACTAAACTCACCACACAGCTCACCGACACGATACTGAACTCACCACACAGCTCACCGACACGATACTGAACTCACCACACTGCTCACCGACACGATACTAAACTCACCACACAGCTCACCGACACGATACTAAACTCAGCACACAGCTCACCGACACGATACTGAACTCACCACACTGCTCACCGACACGATACTAAACTCACCACACAGCTCACCGACACGATACTAAACTCACCACACAGCTCACCGACACGATACTGAACTCACCAGCAACCTCACCGACACGATACTAAACTCACCACACAGCTCACCGACACGATACTAAACTCATCACACAGATTTGCAACACCAATACAAACTTCAGCTAAACTCCGCACACATCTCCTCAACACCACCAGTACAAACTCACCACGTAGCTCACCAGCACGAATGCTAACCTCACCATGAAGCTCACCAGCACCAATGCCAGCACGGTTATCCATTGAAACGACTTCGCTTGGGACGTTCGTCCGTGCGTGCGTGTCCGTGCGTGCGTGTCTGTGCTTGCGTGTCTCTGCGTGCGTGTCCGTGCGTGCGTGTCCGTGCGTGCGTGTCCGTGCGTGCGTGTCCGTGCGTGCGTGTCCGTGCGTGCGTGTCCGTGCGTGCGTGTCTCTGCGTGCGTGTCCGTGCGTGCGTGTCTGTGCGTGCGTGTCTCTGCGTGCGTGTCTGTGCGTGCGTGTCCGTGCGTGCGTCTCTGTCTGACCGTTGACTGGCGCGCATTTCTTCGTCCAAAATCAACACGCAGACAAATCAAGTATTTACGCATTCAAACAGCCACATGGCCTCCTGTGAGCGGATATATATATAGATATATTGTGTGCACCATTGGTTAAGTACAAACCAAACTCTGTAGCTAGTTTATACGATCAGTGTCTCACATCAGCTCGCTTAAACTAACCATATCTGGCATGTAGACATCAGTCAGTTCACCAGCATTGCTTTACTATTACATCTCAACGACAGAGTATGTGCATATAATAGAATGTGCCCTGTTAGTAAAATGTCAGAACCCATAAATCATGGCCTTGTTTTTCTAGGTTGTAACTTTCATCTGTTGGACTTGCTAAGCATTCTGACTGTGCTCAGTGCACCGCACAGTATCTTTTTGAATGTGTGTACGTTGAACTTCTTTCGCACCGCACGTATCCAACCGTGCTAATCGGAGGTGCGGGGGAAGGACAACAAACTAAACACAGAAACAATGTCTAAAGAAACGAGTTTGCAATCTTGATTCGAAAGTGCGTAGCTCCGCTGGCTTCCTCATATCGGAAGCAAGCGCGTTCCAGGCGGCCGCGGAAGCGAATCTCACGCGTAACTTCGCCAGAGTGGAATACTGCGAAACACAGACAGACGCACAGTCACAATACAGAAATTACGATTGGTGGAATTCGAACCCGAGATGAGGGGGTAGTCTGTGATGGGCTGTGTGGGTGGGGGGAGGCGAGAGACGGGTGGCCCGTGGAGTGGCAAATGAAGGAGGAGGAGGAACGTGGACGCTGTGGAGACTGACAGAAGAAGTCAAAGTGAATGGGGATGTGGAAGTCGTGGTAGGGGGGGGGTCTCTGACTCGAGGGGGGGGGGAGGGGTAGGAGGGTGTGTTAAGGGGTGGGGGCTGGCTATTGGAGGGTAAAGGAGGCACGGTAGCCAAGGCACCCGCACAGATCGGGTCAAACGTGCCATTGTGCGGGCCGCGCATGAGGGGGAGATTTACATTTCCAGGCTAAAGCTTTCAAGCCTCGCCGCTTCCCCTCCACTCGGAGCACGCAGAGCTCCGAGCAAACTAATCAGCCAGGACCCTCGCACGCTTTCCTCTCTCTCTCTCGGCTGCCCCCATTGAGTGAGCGGGGGGCCCTCCCCGGCCCCCATTGTGATACCCAGTCTCCCCCCGCGCAGCGCCCGCGGTCTAATTAACGCGCTTTGAAGATCCTTACTGCTCCCCCCCCCCCCACCACTACCAACACCGCACGCACATCAGCACCCCACCACCACCACCACCCTGCGCCAGCCAATATGAAAGTGGCGCTAATGAATCTATAGAGCGCTTAATGACGCCTAAATTAAAGTGGAGTGGTAATGCCATTAATGACACTCCGAGAGAGCCGCTAACTCACAATGGGCCCGCCGAGGACGGCACAGGGGAACGAGACCCCAGGTCGTTGTTTCGCGCACAATGTGCGCCGTGATTTGGGGGTCATGATTCCCACAATGTCTCATCTCTGGCTACAGTTGAGCTCAATGCCCCCCCCCCCCCCCGCTGCATTGCAGTCCGCATCTCGAGACGCCAATCCGCAGCGCGAGTTTCAAGAAAGAAAATAAATGAAAGTTAAAAGTCGGCGCGGAGCGGTGGCGCCCGTGGTTACAGCACCGCGCTGCGAATCCGGCCACCGGATCTCGAACGCGTTTTAAAACCGGAGCTCATGGAGCGGTTCGCACGGCGGTTCGCGCTGCGCAACGAACCCGGCAATCCAGGTTCGATTCCCGGGCACGGCGAACATCAGCGGTGAGTGACGCCTCAAATCGGTCCTCCGTATACCAACTCGGCAGATTAACCCAGCGTGGTGATGTTAAGGCCAAACACCCGCCAATAACGATCGGCCTTCTACCAGAAGTGGATTCAATAATGGGTGTACAGGTAGCAACCGACTGGTTCGGCAAGGGCAGCGGTTGGGCAATCCTGCAGCTCAAGAGCCGAATGTGGCTCTTTCACGGGCCCCTTCGTGACGTTACGCGTGCTGTATGTGTGTGTATTCATATCGCGTTGCGGCTCTCGAAATATTGAATTTTGTAACCCGATTCGAAAAAAAATGTCTCTTCTTGTTATTCTGGTTGCTGACCTCTGGGCTCAGATTACAGAGAGAAATTTGCGTCGCTTTGGCTCTGCACGTCGCCCCACCGTGGATGCACTGCGACTCAGCTGATCGGGCTGCATGTTCGGTCCATTGTGAGGTTGCATCATCATAACCAGCAGCATCAGTACCATTATAATCATCAGAAGCAGCACAATCAGTCGGAGCAGCAGCAATAGTATCAACATAATCATCAGAAGTAGCAGCAACGCTATTATCAGCAGCAGCAATAACGGCAACTTCGTCATTAGTAGTAGTATCAACAGCAGTATAGCAGCAGCATCAGTAGTAGTAGCAGCAGTATCAGCAGCAGTAGCATCATCAGCAGCAGAATTAGTATCAATAGCAACAGCAGTAGCATCATCAGCAGCAGAATTAGTATCAATAGCAACAGCAGTAGCATCATCAGCAGCAGAATTAGTATCAATAGCAACAGCAGTAGCATCATCAGCAGCAGAATTAGTATCAATAGCAACAGCAGTAGCATTATCAACAGCAGAATTAGTATCAATAGCAACATCAGTAGCATCAGCAGCATCCCTCTGGATCTAGTTAAATGATCACCACCTGCTGAGGCTCTACCACTTTGCGGGAAGTCCACAGTGGTTGTCCTATTAAGGGATTTGTTCCCAAAGAAGCTATGGATAGGGTAAAGGATCTTCAGTAAACAATGGCTTCTAAGGACGTGCAGGGTGGTGGGGGGGTGTAGGCTCACTTGAAAGGCCATCAGTGGGCAATGCATTCGAGATTGGTTTCGAAGGAGCGCCGATTATCGCCGTAAGCAGACAGAGGAAATGGGAGAATGCTTACAACAGACAGGAAGAGAGGCGAGGTTACAAATCAAACAGAGAGCAAATTGCCTGAAAGCACGAAAGACACGTTCGCGATGGCGATTCATATAATGAACACAGAGATGCGCAACTTGAAGCTCGAATCACCCCAACCTCTGCAATGGTTAGGAAAATAAATGATAAAAAAACATCCGAAACAGAACACAAGAGTGATTGCAAACGTCAAAGCAAGCAATAGGGGGGGGGGGAGCAGAGAAACAGCAGAAGAGGAGGCTGATGATTTGGCAATTCACAAATCGCAACTTTTAGGGGGAAAGATGGATGCACAACGCATGCATGGTAGAGATAGAATCTTAAAATCAGTGGAAGAGGTTTGTGCAGATCTCTATTGCAAAGAAATACACAGTCCATGAAGAGAGACCGACTCTACCGACTGCACAATGAAGGGGAGGAAGTTCCAGGTGTTACACCTGAAGCAACCAACTCTGCCCATCGCAGTCTGAACCGTGCAGGGATAGCTCCTGGATCAGATGGTATCACTGTGGACATCGTCAAAGAAGTTGGACCAACGGCTGTAACACAATTAGTGGACCTGTTCACGAAATGTGCACAATTGTGTCTCAATCCTTCTTCTATTTAAATAGAGTGATGGCCAACATTTTCTTTCTCACATTATGTTTGCACTGTTTTCATATTCTCGTGTATTTCGCTTGTAGCCGTTAGTTATCTCGTTTGTTAGTGGTGCAGTATTCCTTAAGGACCAAGTCCTAGTTTTCTGCAATGTCGATGTGTTTTTCTTTGTTTTTTTTTTCTTGCTATTGGTGTGCTCACGCAGCACAACGGACCTCGTTCGTGAAATAGCCTGGAAACTTTCTGAACGGGGTCGCCGGTGTAACAAATCAAATAAACCCAAACATTAGGAATTACGGATAAATGAACCTGTTATCACACGTTTTAAAATTGTTCACAAAGACCACTGTAAACTGAATATGTAACGATTTAGAGGCCAATCAACCCCAGGAGTAAGCAGAGTTTAAGAAAGGTTTCTCTACAATCAATCACATACAAACTATAAATCAGCTTCGGGAAAAGGACAATTAATTTCAAGTGCAGTAGACTTTGAAAAGGCGTTTCACACAGTGGAAACTGTTGGAGTAATCCGAGCTCCCACAAATCGAAGCCTAAATAAAATATATTTAGAAATAATGAAATCCACTTGCAAAAACCTAACAGCCACCCTCAGATTACATGGAGTACCAACATTCATATTCTTTGGGTCTTTCGGTAAAGTCACCTAGATAGTTTCAAAGAAAATAACAAAAAACTACGATGTTTTGATCACAACACAAGCGGTCGTCATCAGGAAAAGGGGGTTAGCTTCTAAAGGCAAACTGTTTATAAAGGTTTGAAATGGGCGTAGCCCAAATGTCAGCAGGATGGGCGGGGCAGCTTATGTTAATGTTGGTGGTGGGCAGCAACCACGACGGTGGTTGGTTTACCACCAATCAAAGGGCTGCCAGGTGAAAATTAGCATGTTAATGTAAGATCGGTGAGCGGCCTCCACAGCGAGCATGCTGAGGTGGCTATGTTAATGTGAGAGATTAGCATGTTAATGGCAGATTGCAAAGCAGCAATCTCTAGGCCGGCACGCAAAGTGGCTGTGTAAGTGTGAACATGTTAATGAACAACTAATATTGGAAGGTGGTAGGATGGGGACATCACAGCCAGTTATGACTTAAACTGGTCGATAACATCCTTACAATGATTGCTCAGTTTGTACCCATCTTCCCGGTTAAAATTGTGTCTGTGTCTGTATATATGGATGGCTTCATGAACGAATCTTTGTTGATAGCCAGTTAGACAAAGTGACCCGCATTCGTAAACGTTATTCAGAGGGTTGAATAAAAGCTGTTATCACAGTTTCATAATAGAGAGGCCAACAGGAGCATTGTCGTTTGCTAACTAAAAACGAATACATTGATTTGGTATTTCGGGGACTGTGACTTTTTCTGAACAAACACATGGGTTGTGCACTGACGATCAAGAAGGCATTGTGTCGCTCACAGGAGGGACAGCGTGCAGCAATCACATGTGGGAATGCAGCGGAAAATGCCTGGGTATATCTTGATTTTAAGCTTTCGTGACTGCAGGAATCCATACTCTTTGGTTCTTTCGGTAAAGTCACGTAGGTAGAAGAATAATAAATCACAACGTTTCGATCGCAACACAAGCAACCGTCATCAGGTGGGACAACCACAGAAAGAAGAAAATTCTGAAGTAGGCGGGTCTCTAGTAGGGGGCAGATCTCTCGCCTACTTCAGAAGTATTTTCTTGCCGTGGTTGTCCCACCTGATGACGATTGCTTGTGTTGCGATCGAAACGTCGTGATCTATTATTTTTCCACCTACGTGACTTTACTGAATTAACCAAAGAGCCTGGGTATATGTTGAGGATCGTTGCATTTTGATGTCGAGACTTTTGGCAAGCATACGATTGTCTAGTGTGTGCGTTGAGGACGGCTCTGGCACTCGTGTTTCCCGTTGCGGCATCCCGTGTAGTTATAATTATTGTAGGGTAGAGACAGGGGCCACGAGCAGGGTTTCCAAACAGGACCTTGTCCAGGGCATAGCACCTCTTGGCATTTATAGGCACTGAAGCTGGGCACGGGGGTTCCAAACGTGCGCTCCCTTACAAAGCAGTTGATGGCAGTTGTTAGAGACGGGTTCTGCATACCTCTATGTATGTTTAACTCTTTTTTCACACCGTACATAGCCATCCGTGCCAGTCGGAGGTAGGCGGTGAGAATGGCAGTGATGTGAATAATTCAAGGGGTTGTGATGAAGAGGTCATGAGACCTTGTCTGATTCTGATTCATAAGCAACGAAGGATCGAAGTGGGTAGTGGTGCTACCGTATGCTCCATGAGGATCGAGTTGATTTGATTTGAAAGCCAGTTTCCGGCTAATTTACATGGAAAAGCCGTGGTACGTGAACACAGCAGGAGCAACAACGACAAAAAAACACAAACATAAATATTGCGGAGAAGGGATATTGCACAACTTAAAAGCTAGGTATTTTTTTACAGGCTTAAACAAAACACACGTGAATGAAATAAATATTGCAAATATAATGCGGGAACAACGGGTGCCAGAGAAAACGTTAGGTACATTGCAAAATATGCTTTGTGTTTTGGTCTAATCGAGACACAAAATACACGCAAATCTCAAACAGTGTAAACATTTTGCATAATGCTGCCATTGAATGGCACCGTGTTTGTATTCGGGCTGAACGATTAATCGATTTCAAATCGAAATCGCAATTTGAAACAATGCGATTAGCAAATCGCAATGGCTGCGATTTTTTGTGATTTAAAAGTTCTATTACTTTCTCATTGGAATTGTTTTATTTTGTTTTATTATAACTGTATTTATTTAAATCGACAATTGTTCTATGTTTGATTGTTATATTTCAATTTTAACATTTTTAATAAATACATGTTGGAAGCAATTAATATATTTTAAGTTAACATCCTTGCATTAGAATATATAGAGCAGTTCATATTTTGATGGTATCATGTGGTAATGCTGCATCACATGTTTTAAATCTATTACACAATGAATATTGAACTGAAAAGCTTGACTTTAAAAAAAAAAATATTTAATCGTAAATCAAATCGCAATCGCAATATCTGTCAGAAAAAAAAAATCACAATTAGATATTTCCCCCAAATCGTTCAGCCCCAGTTCACATCCGGTCCCGTGCGCGCACGGCGCGTGAACGAGTTCAGGGGGACGACGCTGGGGTCTCCGTAGGCCACGCCGCCAGACGGGGCGCGCTGTCAATCACAAGGTGCTGGTGCAGCTCTCGTCGAGGGTAGCACACAGACACCTCTCCCCCTCCCTCCCTTCCTCCCTCCCTCCCTCTCCAGACGCCGGCGTCACCTCATCGCAGCTCGCTCACACAGCCTCAGCCCTGCACTCCCGTCCCACCCCACCCCGCCCCAGCGCAGCCAGCGACTCTCTCCTAGTCCCGCGCTCCCTTCAGCCCATTCAGCCAAAAGGCGTTCGTGCACGGATGCTGCCCTACCAGCGCGCGAGTGACAGGCTGCCCTCTGTATATAACACCAACAGCTGCAGTGCGTTATTGAGTCAAAGGTTCCCTGCAAGGCATTGTTTTTGTCATTCGTCATACTACACCAGCCACAGCGCGAGAATAACTTCCCAATGAAAAACGCGCTGGAAATGTTAACGACTGCCAACGCCGTTTTGGCCCGTTAAGTTTTATTCACGTCGAGAATTGTATGACACGCAGTGTGAAGTGCACAGCTTATGAACAGCATTGACCGTGCGTTGTGTCTCTCATTCGTTCTGGTGCATACAGCACGTACTCACCCAATTTTTCATAATTATAATAACAATTGTTATTATTTCGATTTAAAGCTTTCGTGACTGCAAGGATTCATCTTCTTGGTTCTAATGCTAAATTCTCCTGTTTGATATGTAAACTCCTTTGTCAAGGCGCTTTACTTCTCCCACCTAGCTTAAAAGACGCTGCAAATCTTAGCAGCGTTCATTGAAGCGCTGTCGTCCCGACAGTTCTGTTCCTTCACCTGAAGAAGGCTACTTGTGTTGTGGCCGAAACGTCGTGAGAATTGTATTGTCTTATTTTGTTTTATTGTTTTATTCTCATTCTACGTGACTTTACCGAAAGAACCAAGAAGATGAATTGTTATTATATTGCCCTTTTCTTAAAGCCACTGCTGAATTAAGGCCTTCACATGCCACGTTGGTGATGACGGTTCCTCTGCACATACTTCACCACGCTGGTCAGTGAGGGGGGCCATGATTAGCTCAGTGACCTCTTACCACTGGTCTTAGCCATGGCTGAAAATCAAACACAACAGCAACAAAAAAATTACATCAATATAGCAAAGAACGAGTCCAGGATCCGAGAGGAATTTTGCACAACTAACAAACGAGACTCGTCGGGAGTAAGCAGTACAACACGTGGACTAATCGCCATCCGTTTCCATCTGTACTGAGAGCGTTGCCTCTGGGTGTTCCAGTTTCCTCCTCCAACGTATATAATAACCCCTCATCGTTCATTGGCTGAAGACATCTTAAAATAAAAGAAACTTAATGCAGGACTCACCAGGGTCTTATGACCAAGTGTAACTTTCGTGGTTAAGTGAATCATTGTTATTAATATTAATTATAATACATGGAATGGTACTCATTATCAATGGTGGTACTGAAACCGTGGTGGTTAGAGGGTTAGGGTTATATTGGTCAGGTGCCATCTCAGCCGATCACCATTCCTGGGGCGATAAAATGGGTCGCATTTTGTGGGAAGTCAACGGTGGTTGGATTAATGGAGTTTTTGAGAAAGTCGAGTCAATGCTCAATATCTCGAAGAAGAAGAAAAAGATGAAGAATCGTTTCCAGTATCGCGATGAACAATTCACAACGCACAATCCCTAGCATCCAGTGCATGGACTGAGTAAATTCTACTGCCGTGCTGGCCGGGAAGCCATTATCTCTTACATGCAGGTGTGAACGGGCATGCGCAGTGGCGGCGAGATCAATACAAAGTGTGCGCCGAAGACACGCGCCAGTGAAAGCGGGGATGTCTCGTTTAGCAAGCAGCGCAGAGCTGAAGCGCAAGTGGCGAGATTGTATGTGTGTTGTACTTCTTTTGCACTGTACGTAGATAACTGTACTAATTGGAGGTGCGGGGAGATGACAACAAACCAAACACACACAAAAAGTCCTAAATTAATGAGTTTTTTTTTATGTGGAATTTAAAATTATAGCCTCACATAGACACTTTAAATAGAAATAGAGTGACAGGTATTGTTCATTATTGGTAATAGCGATCGTTATACCGCACTCAGGTTAACGTACGGGCGTGGAGTTCATCTGATGTGCTTTGCAAATCTGGGTGACTGACGCCTGTGTTTGCCAAAATGTTAAACATATGGGCTTGCCTCTATCATCATCATCCTCATCAGCCATGGTCAATCCACTGCTGGATGAACGCCTCTCACTCACCGACGTTGCGTAGAACGGTGCACAAGCAACAACGGCCCACGTGTTCTGAAAAGGTGAAAACAGCTGTTCCTGGCGGCCTGCTGTCTCTTATGCTGCGGCGATTACGATCGGCTGCGATATCGCGTCGACTTTATTGACGCAATTTCGCACGCTTTATACCCGAACATGCGATATATATTTGGTATTTCGAATGGACAATTGACATTTGTAACGGCGTGATCCGTTTATGATTCCCCACCATGTATATTTTTTTTTACATTATCGGCAAAATTACTTTTGCATTTCAAAGCCTCAACTGCACGCCTCCGGAGCAAATCTCAATACAGGTATTGAATGATTCACTCCCCCCCCCCTCTCTCTCTGTCGAGATACAAGCCATCGCTTGGACAATTTTCAATTGGCTGTTAGAATTCACTGTGGTATCTATAAATGGATCGCCCCGTTAATGGATCTGCGTCGAGTATGTCTTGGCTAGTTCAATTCACCCGGGGTAGGGTCGGTTAAGCTAAAAACTTATTTTACAATGGTGACCCCGAGTAGGGGGGGGGGGGGTAAAAGGAGGATACAGAACAATGAAATATTTTAAACCCAACGTATAACAGTAAAATTATTTAAAAAAAATTAAACTCCATCACAACAGTAGCACCTAAAATAAACAGTTAACGCTGGTTCCCACTGCAGCAATAGCCTCGCTACATCCATTTCAGATAGTTACGCTGGTTCCCATTGCAGCAATGACCTCGCTACAGCCATTTCAGACAGTTACACTGGTTCCAATTCCAGCAATGACCTCGCTACACCCATTTCAGACAGTTACACTGGTTCTCATTGCAGCAATAACCTCGCTACAGCCATTTCAGACAGTTACGCTGGTTCCAATTCCAGCAATAGCCTCGCTACAGCCATTTCAGACAGTTACACTGGTTCCCACTGCAGCAATGACCTCGCTCGCGACCACTCGCGGTTCTTCGTGGAGCGCAGATGACATCACATAGACAAAGATCCCCCAGATAGCCTTAATATACTGCTGGGGTAAGTGCAGTTAACGAACACTCATGAAGGTCGGCACAGCACACGAGGGGGGGGGGGGGGGGTTGGTGGCCAGCACCACCCAAGTGGCGATGTTTACACACCGCACCGGGTACTCATTTGGGGCCGAGTCGACCTAGGGGGTGGCCAGGACCTGTTCAGACAATCGTCACTGGTGTTGACCGTGAGCAGCAATCAAATTCGGGTCGCCCGGTTCGTAGGGCAGCGCGCTAATCGTTACTCTACCCCTACCGCTCCCGATAAGCCCATGACATCACAAGCACATAGCCACGTGCACAGGCATAACCCCGTCTCCTAAGCTAAATATTGCGGCGCACCCCAACAACCACAGCCTGCGGCGGCCCCCAACAGACTGGTCAAGTAAATCCTTACGATCCACTCGCACAGCGTGCGCTGGGCCTTCATCCAGCAGTGGATTTAAGCACCAAAAAAACTACAGTACTAATGTAATGAGAACCGTGTGTATATGTCCGTACGTAATAGATGTGTGTTTAGTGCACGTGTGTTTTACCGTCAAAAGTATTATTGAACAGTATTATTGTAGAATACTGTAAAAAGAACACGAACGGCTTTGCTGTATTTGAGGACTTTCAATAAGTCGAATAAGAACGGCTTTACGTGGCTTTCACTTAAAACTTTCACTCTTACATACCTTTTTTGAAGATCCCGCGATGTAACTTTAATGTGAATGAATGAAAATGTATTTAAACTTTAGTTGTGATATTTACATTCACTTCTAAGAGCTATGACTTATTAATCACTGAAAGAACTGTTAGGATTATTTGCAAGGTCTTATCTTAAGGGGTCTTAGGAAGTGGTGGGGGGGTCCCCCTCCCCCTGAGCCCCCCACTCCTGGGGGGGCTCTGGGGTGTCAACCTCCGGTCACGAGGGGGGGGGGTGGAAGGCTCTTATCTTATGGAGGGGGGGGTCCCCCTCCCCCTCAGCCCCCCACCCCCGTCGGCCCGTGAGCAAGGTGGCAGATCAGCTGCCCACAGCGCCTTATTACGGTGCAACATCACCTGGGGGGCGTACATGTTTGTGAGGGGCGTACCTCTGGTTGGCTGCTTGCTCGCGGTCACGTGACACATTTCAACCAATCCGTGCCGCGTTAATCACACACTGACAGTCACAGAATGACAGAATGACAGACCTGGGTGTTTATATATATTTGTGTAGTGTCGTGTAGAATTACTCAGTCGGGCACGTTGTTCCAAGTCACCTGCTTACACTTTATTACTCTCTCCTGCCCAGTTGTCGGCACTCCTATCTCTGTCTATATAGTCACTTTGTCAACCAACTTCCCCTATCTACTTTACACCTCGCTGACCTGCCTGCGGCAGCTCTTCCTCTCAGCAGCTCCGCACTCACAGCTCTGAACACAGACAGCAGCTCACACAGAGCTTGCACACAGCAGCGCTCACACAGAGCTTGCACACAGCAGCACTCACACAGAGCTTGCACACAGCAGCACTCACACAGAGCTTGCACACAGCAGCGCTCGCACAGAACTCGCACACAGCAGCGCTCACACAGAGCTTGCACACAACAGCGCTCACACAGAGCTTGCACACAGCAGCGCTCACACAGAGCTTGCACACAGCAGCGCTCACACAGAGCTTGCACACAGCAGCGCTCGCACAGAGCTTGCACACAGCAGCACTCACACAGAGCTTGCACACAGCAGCGCTCACACAGAGCTTGCACACAGCAGCGCTCACACAGAGCTTGCACACAGCAGCGCTCACACCGAGGCTTCGCTCACACAGAGCTTGCACACAGCAGTGCTCACACAGAGCTTGCACACAGCAGCGCTCACACAGAGCTTGCACACAGCAGCACTCACACAGAGCTTGCACACAGCAGCGCTCACACAGAGCTTGCACACAGCAGCGCTCACACCGAGGCTTCGCTCACACAGAGCTTGCACACAGCAGTGCTCACACAGAGCTTGCACACAGCAGCGCTCACACAGAGCTTGCACACAGCAGTGCTCACACAGAGCTTGCACACAGCAGCGCTCACACAGAGCTTGCACACAGCCGCTCTCCCTCTGTGCCGCTGCCTTCGTCTACGTTCCCTCAGACCCACTCACTCATCCGATCCGGGCGGGGGGATCAACCATCACCCGCCCGTCGACTCGTGAGGGTTGAGGTCCGTCCCTGGCTTGAGCGGCGAGATGTCTTCACCTTGGTCCCAGAACCCGAACTCCCGCTCCGCTCTCACACACCCCCTTATATCCTCCTCCCAATCATCCAGCTCCTCCCTTGTGTCTCTTTAGGGCCCGACAGGCCATCAATCACTCCTTATCGCACGTCTCCAAGGCGACACCTCCGGTGCCAGCGTACGACCCCGGACCGACCCCGTCTGCAACCGAATCTCCCGTTAAAGAGGTGTCGGTTTGCACGTGCAACCTCACGTTGCACACGCGCACCTGCCTGCCCTCCGTTGCCCTCGGGCAGCAGTGCGCACTGCGTATTTTACCACACTACAAATGCAATACAGTGTCCCTTATACATGTGTAGTGAGTCCAACTGAGTCGCAGACGTTGTTCCTTTTAGAGGCAACACATTTATTTGTAACACCGGAACACAAAGGGATAACTGCCCCTTTACCAGATACAGCCTAGGGTGGTGACCACCCAGCTAACTACACTATACGGAGGCGTTACAGCTATGAAGGGTCGGACCCTATCACTCAGGTGTGCGACCACGTGTTTGCCTCGTAGGACGTAGAGCTTCCAGCTTGAGACGTAGAGCTTCCCGCTTGTAGAATGCAGCGACCCCGGTCCCTCTCAGGGACCCGCCTTATATCCCCCCACGGGTCGGGGCCGCTCCGCCCTTGACCCCGCCCCCTTCTAGACCCTTCCAGCTCCCTCTCGATCCCTCTCGAGAGCTCTTTCCGAACACGTGATCACCCCATAGTCCCCCGACCTGGGGGCCTCTCTGTGGACACTCCAGATCACGTGTCTGCGGGGTCAACCAGAGTGTCATGGCCCGGGCAACCCTGCCCCTGGGCTGACACTCTCTCACTCCCCATTGTGGGGGCCCACACCACACGCTATGCGTGGTGGCCGCGCTATCCCAGCTCACACCAAGCCCCGCTAGGGCTGGTACTACACCCGCCCACGGGGTGTATGCGATGACAGGTCGGCACCATACAGTGACATCCCGGATGTCACTACACATGTACAACTCAACACGTACCTCATAGGTGATGGAGCGGTGGGACAGTGGTTAGCACCACGGCGAACATTCTCGATAGCAGTAGCGAGTGATATCTAAACACGTGCCCCCCTCCTCCTTCAACAACCCGCATCAAGCAGCATTGATTAGCGCGGTTAAGCAAACACACCCCCATGACCGAGAGGTGTAAGGACTATATAGCTTTAAAAAATTGCTGGCTAGCTGGAGGGACGGACGGACGAACGATCAACGGACGTGAGGGCTGCTCATTTTATGCACACGTTTATAGAGGTAATCCTTTAATTAAATTTCGACTTAAAACTTTCGTGACTGCAAAAATTAATATTCGTTGGTGAATAATAATACAAAAGTGAATAAAATTGTATTTTACAAAAAAATGTATTTTTATTAACTTTTTTTATTATTATTTTTCTTCTATCTACGTGACTTTACCGAAAGAACCAAATAATATAATCACTTAATTACATATAACAAATCCCCGTGCCGAATAAACAATTTACTACGCCATCCATTCACGACTTCACATACACGTGCGTGCTGGTTAATTTGCAATGAGGGTTTACGCGGCTGAATGAAGGACACAATGCAGCTGTTAATTAATTGCTTTCTATGAACAATTGAACGCATCATCCCGAAGCAAGTAGATGTTATCCAGATAAGTCAATAGTTGCATAGCACGCGGCGATGGTGCGACTGATCTGCCGTTGATAGAACTTCCCCATCTATTGGACAGGGATAGACATCCCACCACAACGTTAACGCCAAAAGGGCCCCCTTTGAACTCACTAGTCCCTCACCGTTGCGATGGGAGGTCTGATTCGTAACGTTCTGATATGCCCCGACCGGACGTCTGTGAAACGCGAGCTTTATAGCTAGCTCATCGGATTACTCCAGTATTAATACATTTTCTGATTCTGATTAAGAGATGAAATACAGAAGAGCGTGAATTACAAAGTGTGTCAACAAGACAAATCAATTTGCTCGAAGTCTAAGTGGAACGCTTAAATTTACGATCACGCAAAGCATAGGGGAACCCCCCCCCCCCCACGTGCGTCAAATAATTCAAAGTGACAGTGACAGTTAATTTGTTATACAGTTGATAGGTCTTTGTTATTCCAAACTCAATATCTGTTGTCTGTTTAACACGTAGGCTTTCTTGACCAATATCATCCATAATAGAGGTTTTGGGTTAGATCGCGTAAATATATAAATGTGTCGTTAAAACCCGCCACCACCTGACACAGCCAACTAGTAAGGGTTGTCACGTAAACAGGACGTGGCCAATTCGTTACTAGCACAGCAACACCGGTGTGTTGGAGAGTCAAGCCACAACATTTCCAATCTGAGCACGACGTTTCGCCAATAATCACAACTAGCTTCATCAGGCGACAGCCAGATTTGTGGAGAAGTCCACCTGTTTCGTCTCTTATATAGAGGTGGAGATGTGTTGACCACGCTTCTGCGCTCTTGCACAATGTGTGTGGGGGGGGGGGGTTACTAAGGCAACGTACATTATGCATGTGCATTATGCGAGCCCATTGAACTTGTCCTTCCTGTCTATTGTGTTGATTAAAATAGCCCTACCAACGGTAGTACTCTGCCATTTGTAAGCATGCATTTAAATAATGTATTATTTTATTATTCGCTTCCACTCAGCACTAAGGCGGTAGTTATCCAAACGGTTAAAGTTATTTTTATTTACTTAAAACGAAAAAAAACCCGTACATTGTTGGAGTAACTGATAAACTAGCCAGATGTTTGGAAGAACAAAACATCCGAGTCAGATTTGGCATAGTACAAATAATAGAGAAATTAATAACTGGTACAAAATATGTACTACCGAAGCTATCAACAGACGGTGTGTACGTGTAGTAAATATTATGTTGGGCAAACAGGACGAATGATCAGCATGAGACTAAAAGAACATCAGAGAAATATAAAATGATCCCAAATACAACTGTCAACAGTAGCAGAACACGCGTGCCAACAAGGACACTCAATTGATTTTGATAATGTTGAAGTTTCGTGCAAAACTAGCTGCTAGTGGCCAAGACTAATTAGAGAATCTATCGAAATTGAAAGAAATCAAAATAACTTTAACCGTTCGGATAGCTGCCGTCTTAGTGCATGAGCACATCAATGGCCATGATGATGATGTTAAGTTTCATATATATTCAACGTAGTACTGTATATACTAATATAACCGCCCCCCACATATATATCTGCACCACCAGCTTTCAAAACGTTCACATTTTGACTGCTAATGTCACAATGTAAAGTGAATGAGTCTGTGAAATTAAATGTGACGGTGGCTGCTACGTCACAGAATCAGTTTATTTCACATCATTTGTTTCGACCTTCTCAATGTTGGCCTGTGCAATGGTTCGCAAGTTGGACTTGCAATCTGCGCTCGCGCTGGATCCAGCCACATTTGCCAATGCGATTTGTAACGTTGGTTCTTACCCATGTATCGATAGTTCAATTTTAATGTGCAATTTAATTGAGGAACTGTGTGTTGTCTTGGTGTGGTCTGGGAACTATTTTTGTTGTTGTTTTGCTGCCTTGCCCAATTTATACTTCTATACTGTAGTTATACTTTGATTTAAAGCTTTCGTGACTGCAGGGATTCATATTCTTGGTTCTTTCGGTAAAGTCACGTAGAAGGGAAACAATAAAAGAATTAAAATATAAAACAATAAAATTCTCACGACGTTTTGACTGCAACACAAGCAATCATCATCAGGTGTGAAAAACACAGCAAGAAAATTTGAAAAAAGTGGCGGGTTTTTTTTAACGTTAGCACCACGGAGAGAGATTTGACAGTTTGTTCAGATGGACGAGTCCATCTATGTTCGGAAAAGAGGAGTTATACTTATTCATAGCGATTATTTTGCACCTCCTCTCTTGTTGAACCTGTGCCCCTACTGGGCATCTGCTACAAAGAGCTTCTAAGCTCATCGGATTCCTCCTCCAATCTAAATAGAAATTCTGGGGCCATACATTGAGTACGCACGCACGGAGGGGGGAGGGTGGTTAACCCCAATGCGTACGCTTGCGTATGGGGGGGTCTACTGACAATGTACGTACACATAGGAAACGGAAGGGGGGTGAAGCCTCGATAATAATTTGTCTACATTGGCCTTCAAATGAGTTAGATAGTCCGGCGGTGGACTATCTGTTTGCTTAAACACGTTAAAATTATTCATCCTTGATCGTTTCTGCGTGGATTAAATATCTTGCGTTCTATATGATTCGGGGGGGGGGGGGTGCGTCAGGCGTACGTACGCAGGTGGGGGGCGGGGGGGTGAAAAAAGTCCGCGTGCGTACAGGGAGGGGGGAGGGGTCAAGTTTTGGCAGATTTTTGCGTACCTACTCAATGTATGGCCCCTCTGATTCTGCAATCCAGAGGGTCGCCAGCCAGTTCGAGTCCGTCCTCCGGCTCGACAGTGGAAACAACGCGGCAAAATTTCTCAAATATTGACCCGTGCAGCTACGGCAACACGTGTGGCGGTAAACGAGGGTCAGAGGGCTTGCATTGCTCCTATGGCCCGTCGGACGATGGTAACCCAAAGCGTAACCGGAGTGGCGTTCTTGTTTCTGACCCTGAGGTGCGTGGGCCCTTGACTTTATGTACACTGATCAGAAGATACTTCTTCCCCCGTGTGTACTGTGGGCTTGATCCCACTGTTCTCCCTTGTTCACTGTGGGCTTGATCCGACGTTTAGCCCCGTGTTCACTGTGGGCTGGACCCCGTGGTTCACGCGCACGCTCAATCCCACCGTGGGTCGTTTCTATCCCCGAGGAGTTTGCAATGTGCTGTAATGTATCACATATTTGACTATTGTAAACTCAGATATGTATTTGTTATATGTACCCTGCAGTTTGTTAATATTTCTTGAAACTAAATAATTGGTGTAATGACCACGTGTTTAAATCTTGACTTAAAGCTTTCGTGACTGCAGGAATTCATGTTTTGAGTCTTTCCGTAAAGTCACGTAGATAGGTTCAAAGAAAATAACATAAGACTACAATTTTTATTTTCTTGGAATCTATCTACGTGACTTTACCGAAAGACCCAAAGAATATGAGCACGTGTCTACCAAGGGTATTTATATTATGCGATACTCTATCACAGACTAAACCATATAGCAGCAACTAGCTGCAAGCGCAAGGTTGTCGTAGTCAATATAATGATCCATATTTGTTTTTGGGTAAGGCCACGTCATAGTGATTCATGACAAGCATTACAACTATCACGTGCTCTAGCACGAAAATAAATATTGATCAAAATTGCAACTGTTGCTAAGTCATGATTTTTTTTCATATATATTACCATGGTCATTCAAGTGAGCGGTGGCGCTTTGGTTGACTCACTATAGCTTCCAGAGTTCGATGCCGGGACACGGATGACATCAGTTGGTAAGTTGATATCTGAACCAGTTCCGGGGGCCATCCCCCTTCTTCACCAACGCCGACTGACCAGAGTGGAGAAGTATGGTCAAATATGGCCAAACAATCATCCATGATTTAAAAAAATAGCTGAAAATGAAGAACTGGTTGTCTTAGGATATATCTGCGAAATTAATTAGGCGTACTGTAGGTTACACATTACAAATACGCTATAGCCAAAGACACAGGTCCCCCTATAGCCTTAGAATACTTTTGGCAAGTGGTGTTAGCGAGGGGGTAGGTGTTCAGCACCACGCCAGCCCGCCTTTGTCTCCCTAGTAGTGATGTGTACACATAAACACCAGGTACTCGTGTAAAGTCGACCTCGGGGAGGCCCAGGACCGGTTCAGATATTTGTCACCGATGTGGGTCGTGAACGGTGTTCGTAGCGCATCAAGCTACCCACTACACTACCGCTTCCCCACAGACACACACAAAGCCGTCCCATGTGTCCGATCACATTCAGAAAACCAAGAGGAATAATTTCATTCAAAATGTGCCATTTATTCACGAACGTTCTGTGTGTTTATATAACGCGATTTTTCTCTAAAAATCTTTGGTCCGCAGTAGCACGGAATACAGACACAGTGAAGTAATACAAGGGGCATTGCCACTGCTGGTCTTGATGCTCACGAGATGACAACGCCACAACACATCCGACCTCCAGCACGCCGCGTCACAACAGCACCATACGATACACGGACAACTTTACAAACACACACGCACACACGCGGAGTGGACACGTTCATACAAGCACGGCCAATCAACACTTATATATATACCAATCTATATTGAGATGCCGGACAAATTCTCTTGTGCGAAGGTATTCAACTTCGATTCATCACCATCATAATTATCATCGTCGTTATTATTCTTATATACAACCGGTACAATCGCTCTCGAAATTCGCAAGACTACATTAATTCTTGCTGTTGGTTGGTGTCGTTGAATAATATAAGTTCATTTTAAAAGTACACGCGGCGAGTCTTGCAAATGCGCCAAGGATCCAGCAGGCGATTAATCGTCGTCATCACCCCCGTTGGCATCATAACCATCACCGTCAATGCCAAGACAGGGCCCGTCGGTGGCATCTTATTCTTCTGCTGCGGAATAGCTCGGCGCCTCGGAGTCGATTACCGCTCCTTGTACCAATTAAATTAGCGCTTCCAGAAACAAGGCTTCCCACTCTCGCTTAACACACGCTGCCCCCCCCCCCCCCACCGGCCTGAGACAAAGGCCCCCACCCCTCTTCACCTCCCCCAACCCTCGTTAACCCCCCCCCACTCCACCCCCCCCCCCCACGTTCTACATCGCCGCGTCTTGCAGCCCCCTAATGGCTCTCGTAATGTCCGTCGTGTCATGCTGCTGCCAAGCGCGGCCGCCGTCCTCCTCCATTCATTGGTGACCGGGCTGGCTCTCACCACTCAACCTCACTCACTCCGCGTTCCCGCGGCGGGTCCCGTGGCGAGATCGTTTCAAGGTCTCCGTCCTCTCTCTCTCGCCATCTCTCTCGCCATCTCTCTCGCCATCTCGCCATCTCGCTCGCCAGCTCAGTCGCTCATCTCGTCACGGTCTCCTTCTCCCGCGTGCGACGTGGTGGAGTGATTGTAGAGGCCCTGCGCGAGCAACTGCAGAGCCAGTTCGTTGCGCACGCCGTTCGCCTTCTTGAGCTTGGCGCGCTTGTTCTGGAACCAGATCTTCACCTGCGCCTCGCTCAGCTGCAGGTCCCTCGCCAGCGCCTGGCGCCGGGCTTCGCTGAGGTAGCGCGATGCCTGGAATTCGGCCTTGAGGCGCGACAGCTGCTCCGGTGTGAAGGCGGTGCGCGGCCGCTTGGGTTCGCAGCCGCCCTCGGCGCGCTTCTTCGCCTTGCGGATCCGCGGGCCTGCGGGATGGGAACACAAAGGGGTGGTGGGTGGGTGTGTGTGGGGGGGGGTGTGAGGTAGGAGCCGGGTCACATTCGCTTACACACACACACACGCAACGGTCTACTGTGCATGTATACGTGTGCTGCACTTCTTTCGCACCGTGCGTAGCCAACCGCGATGATCGCAGGTGCGGAATGCACGCGGCGAATTCGCTGCTGGATGATAATGCGGCACCAGCCGCTCTGGCGGTGGGGATTTGTTTGGTTGTTATAGGCTCACGGGCCACAACTCCCGAAGCGCATTCGCACAAAGCGTGGCGGATAAAAATTTTTAAACAACATCGCCAGTGAGCCGCCGCCGCCACTGTGTTCACTACCCAGACTAGAACCATAGAAAACACAGGACTCAACGTCAGATTTACAAATACGGAGGAGGCAGAATAATCACAACAGCGATTGCACGGCTCCGCTACTCCTGACGCAACCATCTGGGCTCAACCACCTCGATGTAAAATTATAGCTGTTGCTCTACATCAGCCGTATGCAGCGGAAGCAGACGCCACCACGTTGTGTCAGTGCGGGGATGGTGATGGCTAGGGGATGGGATGAAAGACCCAGGAGTAGTTCAGATCTTCTGCATCAACATCGGCTGGAACCGAACTCGGGTAGCCGAGTTCATAGCCCAGTGCGCGCTAACCACCGCGCCTCCCCCATGCTTGTCATAGATAGGGGGGGAATACGAAACTCCCGCGGCTCAGAGACTGGAGAATCGCGGATGGGCTTTGTGTGCGCCCCGCGCTTTAAGGAGACGAATTGGAAGCTCCGCCGTTAAATGAGGGTGGAGGGTGGGAGGATTAAAGTCACGCAGGAAAATATCGCTGCGGAAGTGGCCAAGATTCGCAATTGCAGTGGCGTTTGTGTAAAAAGAAAAGTCGCAACAATCGGTCAGACTATCATGGATAAGTTAAAAACATTGTTGTTCTTAATTTTAATCGCAGTATTGTAACCGTATTATTCGTTTTCATGCAAATATGATAATAATTCGCGGTCCTGGTGGATTATGGGTGATACATAATAAAGACATACACATGGTAAATAATATAAAGAATAAACATGGGAGAAATCAACTACAACAATTTAAGTAACATTTTAATCCATGGCTTTTAAATAGGCCTGTCGGAACAATGTTCTCAAGCTGAACGTGTTTACTCGCTGAACGTGTTTACTCGCTGAACGTGTTTACTCGCTGAACGTGTTTACTCGCTGAACGTGTTTACTCGCTGGACGTGTTTACTCGCTGGACGTGTTTACTCGCTGAACGCGTTTGGATCGTGCTGTTTCCACTTTCAGAGGCTCAGCAGCAGCACGTGGCCTGTTAAAAACTAAAATATTAACTATTTTTCTTTATTTCACAAGATAAGGCCCACTGAGCTACATAGCTTTTTTCAGAAGCGACCTGGTCACAAATAATAGCTCAATGAAGTGGCTTTTCATAACTTGGAAATTTATAGCAGCCAAATACTCTAAATGCGTGTTGATTTTAAATGGAAGGAAAAACCGAAAGACCCGGAGAAAAATCCGCACGACCACTGAGAGAGAGAACGCGCAAACTCCAAATATACAGGCGTCAGGGTTGGGATCGAAAACACGACCTCCTGCATACCAGGCGAGGTAGTTAACATCTCGCCACAGCGGCGAGATGTTAATTCTGCTGAAAACCATTGGCCCAAAAGGGCCATACAGAGGAGGGACAGGTCTGAACGTATATTGCGATTATAGATCTGATAGTCAAAACAGACTCTTGCCTATTCTTGGTTCTTTCGGTAAAGTCACGTAGAAGGGAAACAATAAAATAATAAAAATATAAAACAATAAAATTCTCACGACGTTTCGACTGCAACACAAGCAATCATCATCAGGTGTGATTGGTCCACACCAAGCCATCCCTTGGTGTGGACCAATCAGTTTCAAGGACAATGCATCATATATTATCATAGTATGTTTTTTGTTTGCATTTTGACTGCAGGTATTGTGGTTAATGCAGACATGAATCCTCGTAAAAAGGTTTCAGTTTTGTTGCCAGAAAAAAAAGGGGAAAAACCCTATTATTTAATTTTGGTACTGGCAAAGGAGGTCTAATGATATTTATAAGGGTTTGAAATGGGCGTAGCCCAAATGTCAGCAGCCAATGATAATGTAAGTGGTGGGCAGACAACGGTGGCTGGTTTTCCACCAATCAAAGGGCTGCCAGGTGAAAATTAGCATGTTAATGAGAGATTAGCATATTGATAGCAGAATGCAGTGCCGCAACCAAGAGGTCGGCACGTGAAGTAGCTGTGCAAGTGTGAACCCTGTGAACGCGCAAGTTTTAAATGGACATAAAGCACAACGAACATCGGAAGGTGGTAGGATGGGAACATCATAGCCAGTTATGACTTAAACTGGTTGATAACGTCCTTCCAATGATTGCTCAGTTTGTACCCATCTTCTCGGTTTAAATTGTGTCTATATATATGGATGGCTTCATGAGCTAATCTTTGTTGATAGCCTTGCAAAGTACCTTCGTCTTAGAGAAATCCATTTCGTGTGAACCCACCGCATTAAAACAATGATCAGCCACGGCAGAGGTGTTAGCCCTACCGTGTTTCAGATCTGCCTTAAGTTCATGAACACGGTCAAAGACGTGTCGCTTAGTTCCCCCAATGTAACTACTGCCGCAGACACAGCTTAGTTTGTAGACGACGGGGTATTGCCTGTCAGGGATCTTGTCCTTCACAGATGGGATCAGATCACGAATTTTATGTACTGTGTTAAATCGAATTTGGATCTTGTGTTTGCTCATGATTTTAAAAATATTTTTAGTGACCCCTGCTATGTATGGCAAGGTGATGGTTTTGATTGGGTCCTCAGATGGTTCTTTCCCAACGGTTGGGGTGATAGCTTTACGGATTGTGTAGTCTGAATATCCATTCATCTTCAGCGCTTGGTGTACGTGTTCTAGTTCACTGGCTAGGTGATAACTGTCGTAAATACATCGAGCTCTATGGTGTAGAGTTTTGATGAGGGAAAACCAACCACCGTCGGGTTGGCTGTCCACCAATTACCTTATCATTGGCTGCTGACATTTGGGCTACGCCCATTTAGAACCCTTATAAACAATTTGCCTTGGAAGCTAACCCCCCTGTTCCTGAAGACGACCGCTTGTGTTGCGATCGAAATCTCGTAGTCTTTTTTTAAAATTTTCGTTGAACCTATTTACGTGACTTTACCGAAAGACCCAAGAATATGAATTCCTGCAGTCACGAAAGCTTTAAGTCAAGATTTGCACAGTCCGTTGTGCTGACAACCTCGGAGCCACAGTGGTACCGCACTGTGCAGCTACTTGGGGTGGCCCTGACGGTGCAACGCATTAACTGAGACCCAATGTCCACCTTCCTCCTCGAAGTAGACCCCTGCGGCTGGGTCTCTCCAGCCCGTGGGTGCCCCCCCCCCACCTCGCAGTTGCACCGCCCTTCACACTTGAGAGCAACGCCACTTTCGTAAACCACGTCCTCGCTTGTTTCATTTCTGCGACGGAGTACGATGCTGTATAACAGGCCGCATTACCCGAAACGTCAGGCCGCTCGCTGTGCACTGCCCTTCTATTTACGGCGGCGTTCGCTCACTGTACTGGAACACGGTGTTTTGTCATGCTAAGTGGGAGGTCAGGAAATACAGGAGCGTGTTCATATTGTAAACAAACGTCCGACATGGTTCTTTACGTATACTGTATATACTTTACCTGCCCATGCCAAGTACACGCGTGCCTACTTACGTACGTGTGCATAGATAGAAGCACTACGATTTTAAAATGTCAGTGAGTGTATGTATCTTCGTATCGACTTGGGTCGTGTTATATACCCCTGCGCATTAGAACCCTAACTGAGATAAGAGTGATTGATTTCAATCATACGTACGCTGAGAAATCGTGTTATTATTAATTGTACAAGCATTGCCCGTTCAAGTTTGACTAAAGTTTGCAATTTATGAATGTGGTCGGAGTTTACAGGCCTGTACCTATCCACTGCTGTATGCAGACCTCCCACGCCATAACGGCTATGGGGGGGTGGGAAAGAGGTAGACTATATTTCACCACTCTGCTGGTTACGGCACGTTGATGAACGCGGAGTGGACCAGAACCCGGTTCAGATATCACTCGCCACTGATGTTAGCCGTGGCCAAGGAGTGGTGCGCCAACCACTACGCCACCACTCACTCCCTCATCGCTTCATACAGTGCGAGTGATGAAACAGGATTTTGTGAAATAAATCATCACAGTGTCACGTGCCAAGTGTCTCCCTGCTTCGAAAACAAAATTGTGGTGAAGCCTCCTTTCCGTTTGGGACTCTCAGCCATCGGTGGTAGAAATTCAACATTCCTGCGGTTGAGGCTAGTCTCTATACAAGACGACTACGGTTGACCTCCTGCAACATGGAACTCGCTTATCAACCACGGAGTAATTGATGGGCTGTGCTGGCCACCAAACCCAGAATTGAAGTCACGGCCTTCCAAGTGCGAGAGACTTCTGCAGCACCCAACCTGCCGTGGATTGTGACGTCTGTGAAAAAGAGCTTCATAGCTCATCGGATTCCTCCAGTCTAAATAAAGATTATGATTCTGAGTGGGAGATCGCTCGAGATAGGCTGCAGGTAGCATTCGAGTGAGATGCACGCCTCCTTCATTGCAAAATACACCTGCGAGATGAAGTGTATTACAAAATACGGGAGGATAATTACACATTTGGAAATCAAAACAATGATTGTAACGCCAAAATAACAAAACAAAAAGTACAAACGCATAACTCAAATAAACACACGTACAGGCAACACGTTTCACAAAATGTTTGTCAATGAGACAATTAAATAAAATTAATGATACAATTACAGAAGCAGTTATACGTCAATTGCTGTACGTGTATGCATGTATACACGTGTTTGTCTAAATGTGGAGAGTGGTAGTGTATTCTCTTAGCACACTACGACACAAACTTGGAAACTCGAGTTCGCTTCCCGCTCATGTTCAGCATTAGTATCGAATATCTGAACCGGTCCTGGGCATCCCCTAGGTTTCCTCAGCCTTAAATGAGTAACCGGTGCGATGTGTAAACATCGTCGCTAGGGAGACAAAGCCGGTCGGACATGGTGCTGGCCACCCACTCCTTCGTGTGCTGTACCAGTCTTCATTAGGTGCTCGCTAACAAACACTTTCCCCAACAGTATTTTAAGGCTATACGGGGGAGCGTTGTTTTTTTGTCTAAATATATGCATGTGTGTAGGCTGCGAGTATTATATGAGCTCATTATGAATAAACAGTCTCAATGGAACCACAATGACCGGCGGCAGGTTACATGGCAATGCAGCTGGTTGGTTGAACTGACGAGACACGAGGGAATAGAATTGTTGAATTAAAATGCATGGCGTTATCAAACTTAGAAAGTCGAGAGATTACCATATATTCCTGTGACCATTGCTTCATATCCAAGGCGAAGGACTTTTTTCCATTCTGGGACCGAATTCTGAGTGTATACACGTGCAAAATTGTGCTATATTTGCACTCAGTATTGGTGATGGAAATGCCAACATTTCTATGCCGGGGCTAGACGACCCACGAGACCAACCACCATCGTCGGTCTTGCTCCACGCACCTGCTGTGTTGTCCCAGTGATAATCCCTCGGGTCTCTCTCGCTAAAGGAGACGTCGGTTTTGGAGGTACGATAGGTGGTATAGCAGCATCGCAATACACGAATGAGTGAGAGCACGCGACGAAATGCCGCGTTCAATGCGCGCGCGCGCATTGAACGCAGAAGTGACCCGCGCGTTCCCTGTGGTGCTACAGCACAAGACCGAGACAGACTCTCGCTATTGACATTGATCTAAGCGTGTGAAGTAAATAAATACTACTATTGATAATGATGCTTGTATTAAGAATACGTCTCGGACAACTGTCATTGCTCTGTATGCACTCTACCTCTGTTCTGATGAAGGACCATGTGCTCCGGTTTTTTTTTATTTACGGAGGAGCGGTGGCGCAGCGGTTAGCGCATTTCGCTCCGAAGCAGGCCACCAAAGTTCGATTTCCTGGCCGAGTACGAACATCACGAGGGGGCGAGTGATGTCTGAACACGTCCTGCTATCCGTCCCCCTCTTCAGCCACCCCGCATTGACCAGCGTGGTGAAGTATAGCCAACCCACCACGACGACCGCCCGCACGGCACGTGGCGAAGGCAATTACGCCGCAGCGGAATGACAAAGCGTCGTAAATTATTAATTCGTTAATAACGACTGCGAAGACCGACGTCTCGCTTTGCCCGTGGGCTTTTACGCACGGACGGACACGTCGCGATGTGTAAAGACACCCCCCCACCACCACCACCGCCGCCCCCCGCATAGCCTTTAAACAGACTGTTGGGGCAAGTGCCGTTTGTTATCGAGTAGCACCTAATAAAGCCGGCACAGCACGCGAAAGGGGGGGGGGGGTAGCAGCGAGCACTTCGCGCGAGCCGCCTCCGTCTCCTTCAGCGGCGACGATTTAAACACCAGGTGGTGCTCATTTGGAGGCCGAGTTGACCTAGGGGGAGGAAGACCAGTGACCGGGTTCAGATAACCCGCTCTCACTGCTGTTCGAACTCGGCGTCGCTAACCGCAGCACTAAAAACGTCGATTGGTGCCAAAGCAAAGACAAAGCTCCCCCGTATAGTATTTAACAGACTGTTGGAGCAAGTGCTGTTGGCGTGCACCTATGAAGGCCGGCACGGCATACGAGTGGGTGGCCAGCACCACGCCTGAGCCGCTTTCGTCATCCCCAGTGGCAATGTTTACACACCACACCAGGTACTCATTGAGACCGAGTTGACCAAGGGGAGGCCCATAAACCGGCCAACACCGGTCACTGGTGTTGGTCGTGAGCGGGAATCGAACTCGGGTCGCCGGGTTCGTCGCGCGCGCTAACCGCTACACTACCGCTCCCCACGTGTGCATGCGTGTGCGCGCGTGTTTCACTCACAGGCCAGAGTCAATGGTAACTCAAGCAGCTAATTATGTAGGCCGCTGTCATCAGTTGAGCAAACGGGAGTATTTTTGTCACCATCATCATCATCATCGTGTACACACAAAGATGCCCCCCCCACCTCCACCATCAACCGTAGAGACAATTGCAGTTAGCAAGCGCCTATTAAGGCCGACACGTCCCACGAGCGGGTGGTGATGTGACCTGCAACCATTACTCAAGCCGCTTTTGGTGTATATCCCAGTGGCAAGCGTGTATTATTAATACGCGTTGTTTGTGGGAAAAAAAAAATATTCTTACGTGAACGCTCTTAACTGCTCACTTTGACCGGTCGTATGAAAAACCACGTGGGATCAAATTCTCGCATGCATGTCAATGCATTCCTCACATCTCTTTCTACACAAGTAGCCATTGCCTGTATAGCAAGCCCGTGCTTGCGCAAGTGGTGACGAAGATGAAACGGATCAAAGTGACATTTTTCGTAGAGTGGAGTGAAAATAATCGAAGTTTTGCCCTTCTTTCGTGTAGGCATCCCGATGAAATTATGTTCCATGTGTCACTTTACCATGGGGCAGCAGAGAGACGCCATTACACGTGTGTGTGTGTGAGCCAGCGCCGACAAGGGAAGTCGACGCTCGCACGGAGCGGCTACAGCTGACGCTGCTCAGAGCACTCGAGCACGCAGTGCACATGGGGGGGTGGGGGGGGGTGACGATCTTCTGGAACTGCCCTACGGTGGCATTGAGCCAACGGTGGAAAATTCTCGTGGTGGTGGTGGTGAGAGACGGGCGTATTTCCGCACAGGACAGGTGGACGAACGCGGTGTTGACTTTCTACCAGATGTTGGTGGAGGTCCGCCTGTGTTATCGATCATGGGAGAGACGACGGACCGAATTTACGTACACCCCCATCCCGTCCTTCCACGGCGACGTGACCGGGAGTTGAACTCGCAGGCTTTTCAGCGCGAGGCATGGGGCTGTAACGGCGGCGGCGGCACCGGTGATCGAGCGTAATGAACGAATTCCATCTGCTCCAGAAGCAGCTGTAGCCCGCAAGCCCGTCTGCCCACCGCGCTTCGAACTGAGACTAATTACACCGCGACACGGCGAGACGCCCCGTCTCGCGATATTGACGTCAGCACTCCTCACTCACTCACGGACCTGTTTATTGGACACGCATGCACCATCATTGAGCGTGGTGGGACAATATGCTTATTGAGACCAAAATCAATTCAATGTGTATTTGTATGTGTGCCGAACTTCTTTCGCACCGTACGTAGCCAACCGTGGTAATTCGGGAGGTGCCGGTGAAGGACGACGAATTGAACACAAAAAAGGAGTTGTAGATGAAAAACTCCTTCAGCCAGTTACCCAGCGAGGTTTGCAGGGGAGACCCGTGGTGTATCAGCAACAGAATCAGAACAGCGACATCACCGCGATCCGTACGGAGGAAGAAGCAACATCGGAACTAAGATCGCGTCGGAGGACTCCAAGTTGAATTGTAATCGGTCACCTGCATTACCGAAGTTACGTTCTGTAATCAGATTCCAATTGGAGTTGCTTAAGCGACTGCTAATTGTGATCAGAGTAGTTCACCAATATTCCATCAAACTACTTTCTAATCCCGTTACCGTGTTGGTTCATTCAAACCCCGAAATAACGATTCGCGTGGTGGGTCTTTAAAACGAAACAGCAGTGTGCCGTTTAATAGTCGAGGTTTTACCTTTTTTTTCCACGCAAAGAGAGGAGGCATCCTCGCCGAGTCTCAAGATGAATCTTGCAGGAGGGTCGCCTCGAGGTGTTTGGCAGGTTTCTATAACGGGTGGGTTGACGCGTGCGCGTGCGTGCGCGTGCGTGCACGCGCGCGCGTTATGAAACCGGAGAAACCTCCTGCGCCATCGTCTCTGCACCAACGGTCGCGTATCCGAAATAAATAAAAAATCACCCGAGCAGAGAGGATTTGCAGCGAAATCGCGCGGGCACCGAGTTTCACGCGATTTCTTATACCAACAAACTGTTTCCGGGGATATTTATGATGCAATGGGTATATGTATATATTATGAACATATATGTCATAGGTATATATCTATGTCATACCTTCACGCGTGCGACTGTATAGCAACCGAATACAATGCATATGCGTAATATAACATTATTACCAACTTTGCGTTCATGTCAATAAAATGCATGTTTCCATGTGTACAGAGTTTATATTTAGACGGGTGCATTAACACCGCTAAAGTTTACCATATTAGAATTACCTGTTTCCCAGCAGTTCATTTTTTGAACTATTATTTTACAATTTTTTATATTTTACCAGATGAGGGCCACTGAACTATGTAGCTCTTTTTCACAAGTGACCAGGCCATAAATGACAGCTCAACGAAGTGACTTTATCGTGTGAGCATTTATAGCAGCCAAATACGCTAAACGCATATTTCTAAATGGAGGGGAAACCCGGAGGACCCGGGGAAAAATCCACGCGACCACGGGGAGAGAGAGAGAGTGACACGCAAACTCCAAATATACAGCAGGCGTCAAGGTCGAAGTTCGAACCCACGAGCTCCTGCGTACCAGGCGAGATAGTTAACATTGCACCACTCTGGCACCCCTCGAGTAACTTTTCCACCGCGCCTCCTGCACGTGGCCTATGTTCCGCCAGTCCGCATTAGCACAACGGACAGTCATTTGTCGATCCATTGCTGGATGAAGGCTTCAACCCCCTACGCAGTGTCCATCGGTAGTGGGTGATGTTTTTTTTTTCCTCCTCTATGCTCCGCCACGCTCTTCTAAGTTCGGGTTGGTGAGAAAGGGGAGATGCCCAAGCTATACCGGTTTGGATGTCACTCGCCGCTGATGCGAGCCGTCGAATGGAGGAATCGACTTCATTACAGTAGCCCGGTTGAGTGCTAACCACTGCGCCACCGCTCCAATCTCTCCCCCTAACTCGCCCCCCCCCCCATCCCAGTGCCACGAAACAGTCTCCGAATGAAATGAGTGGTGGCTTTCATAAATGCAAATTATATGATTTGCAATTTCCCACTATTTATAAATGTACCCGAATTTCACGTGAATTGCCAATGATGATCTAAGTAAAACTCTAAATGCATATATTATTTCGGGAACAGTAACTGGATGCAATACGGCACAAGTTCGGTCATTACCACGCCTGCTTTTTTGTGTTTAATGAGTTCGTGTGTGTGTGTGTGCGTTTGTGTGTGCGTGCGTTTGTGTGTGCGTGCGTTTGTGTGTGCGTGCGTTTGTGCGTGCGTGCGTTTGTGTGTGCGTGCGTTTGTGCGTGCGTGCGTTTGTGCGTGCGTGCGTTTGTGCGTGCGTGCGTTTGTGCGTGCGTGCGTTTGTGCGTGCGTGCGTTTGTGCGTGCGTGCGTGTGTGTGCGTGCGTTTGTGCGTGCGTGCGTTTGTGCGTGCGTGCGTTTGTGCGTGCGTGCGTTTGTGCGTGCGTTTGTGTGTGCGTGCGTTTGTGTGTGTGTGCGTTTACTCTTGCGGGAAGTGGTGGGGCGGTGGTTATCGCTACGCTACGAACGAACTGAGTGGTACTGGCCAGCCACCTCCACGTGTGCCATGCCGGCCTTCATTTAGGTGCTCGCCAGCAGCACTTGAACCAACAGTTTGGTAAGGCTATACGGGGGGGGGGGGGTCTTTGTACGTCTTGCTCTCAGCTAGCGCCGTGAGCGGTGATCACGTTCGTGCTGCACCCAAGCACCGAGTTGACCTCGTGGCCTGGGCCCCGCGCGTTCACCGGAAGCCACGATGGGGCCGCGACCTCTTCACAACAAACAACATTGTCACGTGACACAGGTGTGCGCTGTTGTTTGTGCGCATCTCACGACGAACGCCGATAGGCCAACAATTAGAAGAAAAAAATAACCGATGGGTATCGTAACAATATTAATAACTATATTGTTAAAGCGTAGAAACCAGTGTTTAAAAAAAAATATTTGTGTTTTTTTTTCTTCCGTTGACCCCGATAAATATGTATACTATGTTTGTCAGTCAGTCTTTCCCCCCCAGTAGAAGATCGATTGTGCTCCTCTGCTGCCCCGTAATCTGCAGCTCGAGTCCGTTGACTCCCTGCCACTCACTCTTCAAGTCCAGGTTCAAGACCTCCCTACCCTCTGCTCCTCTGCCTAAGACCGACCGCCTCTTTCTCTCTACAAAACCACGCGTGTCATCCACTCTCCCTTTTAACAGCGTCGAGGATGTGTAACGCACGAGGCCTGCAAATTATGTACGTTACACTGTCACGTTAGAGAGCCTCTCCAATATTTTAACAACCCTGGGTCTTCCTTGGCGCTCTGCAAGCCGCGCATGGCTTGCTAAGCCAGCCTTATTATTGGAGAGACAATTGTGCGCTCGTTGTTTTTACGCTTGTCGACTGAAATATACATATGGATCTGAAATTGTTAACTTGTGGGCCTGAACGTAAGACATTTCAAAACGGAATCCTTTGTTGTTTACGAGGTTGCCGAGCACGGGGCCCCGACAGGTTTAAGAAAGAAAAAAAACTCAAAGGCCACCAACGAACAGGACTCTCAAAATTGTAAGAGACGAAAGATTATAGCGCGTTTTGTTTAATTGAGAAAGCTAAATATGGAAACGAAGTCAGGTCATGGTGAGTTCCTACGGCCCTCAGTCAGTGGTTGAATAATCGACATCCCCACAAAGTACTGTAGTTGGACTGCTCACTGCGCCAGCTCCAAATGTATTTCATTGCATCTCGTGGCACGGGCGTCTTTCGCACAATCGGGATAGAATTAGGAGGCACAGCCAGAGGATATCAATAAGCCGATCACTATTGGACTTAACACAAAATAGTGCTGCTTACTTTATCGACCGCGGAGGGATAATATAGTGAACAGGTCCCCCGACCCACCGTAAATTTGAGCTCGCGAATTTCCGGGAGCGAGTCCAGCGCTCCGGGCACGACGTTCCGTCACTGGGAAAGCCTAAATGAGGGTTTACCAATCATCGGGCGCGTGCGGCGTGGAACGAGTTAATTGTATGTAGGAGACGTCACGTGTGCTGGGGAGTCGCGTGGACTAGAGTTCGGGAAACCCAGCTTTCTACAAAATACAATTTAACTCGTTCCACGCTGCACGCACCCGATGATTGTTAGAAACACGCCCAACGATGACGTGCTGATGATCAATTTACGCTGTCTGCGTTAATAGAGCCGATTCGCATGAAGATTGCGATGTCAGCGTTCGTGTGTGCACGGATTCCACGTGACGGCGTGGACCTCGAGGAGGGCCCAGAACGGGCCCGCATACTGTACGATATAATACCCGTGGCTAGGAATTGAATTTAAGTCGCCGAGAGTGCGCTAACCACTGTGCCACCGCTCCACGCGAGTGCTGTGAACGAGCACCACCGACGAAGGCCCGCGCGGCACACGAGGGGGTGGGGGTGGCCAGCGCCACGTTCGGTCGCCTTTGTCTCCCTTAGTTGCAATGATTACACACCGCGCCAGGTACTCGTGGAGGACGAGTCGACTCTAGGGGAGTCGCAGGATCTCGGGTCAGACGTTCGTCGCCGATGTTGGCCGTGATTGGGAACCAAACTGTGGCGGTAGCCGGGGTTCGTTCGTGGCGCAGGGAGGGCGCTCCAACGCTCCCCCCAACACTCCACAACACTCACTCTCTTGAGTCGATGGTAATGTAAAATGTGTCGCGAAGGGGAACGTGGGGCGGCCTGAAACTGCCTCGACAATACGAGATGCAGCGACAGTGATGATGATGATGACGACGAGGACACCGCCACCCTCGTGCAATGCAGAACGTGATTCGCCGTTAGCGTAAAACAACCCGCGCCAAGGCGACATTGGGTACGACGACACAAACTCACACCCCACCATACAAACTCACACCCCACGACACAAACTCACACCCCACGACACAAACTCACACCCCACGACACAAACTCACACCCCTCGACACAAACTCACACCCCACGACACAAACTCACACCCCACGACACAAACTCACACCCCACCATACAAACTCACACCCCACGACACAAACTCACACCCCACGACACAAACTCACACCCCACGACACAAACTCACACCCCACGACACAAACTCACACCCCACGACACAAACTCACACCCCACCATACAAACTCACACCCCACGACACAAACTCACACCCCACCATACAAACTCACACCCCACGACACAAACTCACAACACACCCAGTACACCCCCTATATACCACCCACATCACACAAAAAACACACGCGCACACACATCCTACTCACACCCCACAAACCCCACGCAAAGACAAATATCCCCCATATAGCCTTAACAGACTGTAGGGGCAAGTGCTGTTAGCGAGCACCTACGAAGGCCGGCACGGTACACCAGGGGGTGGGTGGCCAACACCACGCCCGGCCGCCTTTGTCTCTCTAGTGGCGATGTTTACTACACCGCACCGGGTACTCATTTGAGGCTCATTCGACCTAGGGGAGGAGGCCCAGGAGCAGTTCAGATTATGGTCACCTGGTGAAGGCCTTGAGCGAGAATCTAACCCGGGTGGCCGGATTCGTAGCGCAGCGTAGCGCTAACCGCTACACCACCGCCCCCCACTCACACATTTTACACACACACACACACACCCCTACGCACCTACACTCACGCCCCCCACACACACCCCACTCACTTCACACACACACACCTACGCACCTACACTCACGCCCCCCACACACACCCCACTCACTTCACACACACACACACCCCTACGCACCCTCACTCACGCCCCCCACACACACCCTACTCACTTCACACACACACACGCGTGAGTACACGCACACACCATAGACACAAACGTGAGTACACACATACCCGACACAAACAGCGTACACGCCTATGACCCTGCACGCATCGTACAAAAAATACAGACATCAGGACACATATCGGACCTCAGGACGTGGTGAATACACCGTGTACACACAGTTGGTGAGCACGTGTACAGCACCGGACCTCAGCACGTGGTGAATACACCGTGTACACACAGTTGGTGAGTACGTGTACAGCACCGGACCTCAGGACGTGGTGAATACACCGTGTACACACAGTTGGTGAGTACGTGTACAGCACCGGACGTCAGCACGTGATGAATACACCGTGTACACACAGTTGGTGAGCACGTGTACAGCACCGGACCTCAGCACGTGGTGAATACACCGTGTACACACAGTTGGTGAGTACGTGTACAGCACCGGACCTCAGGACGTGGTGAATACACCGTGTACACACAGTTGGTGAGTACGTGTACAGCACCGGACGTCAGCACGTGATGAATACACCGTGTACACACAGTTGGTGAGCACGTGTACAGCACCGGACTTCAGCACGTGGTGAATACACCGTGTACACACAGTTGGTGAGCACGTGTACAGCACCGGACCTCAGCACGTGGTGAATACACCGTGTACACAGTTGGTGAGGACGCGTAGAGCACCGGACTTCAGCACGTGATGAATACACCGTGTACACACAGTTGGTGAGCACGTGTACAGCGCCGGACCTCAGCACGTGGTGAATACACCGTGTACACACAGTTGGTGAGCACGTGTACAGCACCGGACTTCAGCACGTGGTGAATACACCGTGTACACACAGTTGGTGAGCACGTGTACAGCATCGGACCTCAGGACGTGGTGAATACACAGTGTACACACAGTGTACACACAGTGTACACACAGTGTACACACAGTGTACACACAGTGTACACACAGTGTACAGCACCGGACTTCAGCACGTGGTGAATACACGCACGGACCACTTACAGGAGATCCGAGCACAGAGTTGTACACAAGGAGTCGTGTCCACAAAATATCGTTCAGTTTTCAATATGAAACGTGACCACGTTGAGCTGTACCGTCGTGTTGCATTAAGGACCCGAAAGATGGGCTAATGTTGAAGAGGAGGATATTGCGATAATTGACAATATCGCCACTGATGCCTCAAACAATTATCGGCAATTGTACACAAGGTACTGCGTGTATATACAAACATACCGAGACACTTAGCACTCCACACACACATTAGACATGTACAATGCACATACATGAGTAAATTAATACACATACGCAGATGTAAACGTACACACAATGACGCACATATATATACATCTCACATACATGTTCTAGACCTCTATATACGCATACGTATATATATACATACGCGCGTGCTTGTAAGCGCGCACAAACAGTACGCACATCGGTATATATGTAATACATACATCAACGCCCACTTACACATAGGACCGATATACTTAATAACAGAAATATATAAAACAGTTACGTACATTCGTACCGTTGCAATGCAGAAATACATATGCTCGATACACAGACAATTGTAATGTATACGTAATTGTATATACACCCACAAAGATCCCCCGTATATATCCCTGAACACCGATTTAAAACGAAAGCAATTAAGGCCGACACGGCGATGCTGATGTTAACACACCGCACCAGAAACCCATTTTAGGCTGAGTCGATATAGGGGAGCGCCGAGAACCGGTTCGGATAATCGTCACCGATGTTGGTCGCGAGTGGGAATCGAACTCGGGTAGCCGGGCTCGTAGACCAGTGCGCTAACCACTGCTCTACCACTCCCCACACCAAGCCACGCGCGCACAATGCGCGTCTAATTAAAACACACAAAATGCGTGAAACGGTCCGTTTGTACGCACACCGCATCCATGCGTGTTTGGCGGCGAGTTGTGTGGCGTTGTTGTGTGAACGCAACAACACGCATCTTGCGTAAAAGTACAGCAACCTCTACACACCGCATTTCTTCTGTTTACACACACACACGTCATGTCTACGACCAGTGCATCCGCGGTTGGCGCACTAAGCTACGAAGTCGGCTACCTGAGTTCGACTCCAGGCCACGGCTCATATTAGTAGCACGTGATACCAGATCCGATCCCGCACTCATTTCCCCCGTTCTTTATCAACTCCAGTGACCAGCGTGGTGAAGTATGTTAAAACAAATCATACTCTTTGGTTCTATTCGGTAAAGTCACGTAGGTAAAAAATAAAACAACAAAAAATCATGGCCGAAACGTCGTGATTTTTTGTTGTTTTATTTTTTACCTACGTGACTTTACCGAATATAACCAAAGAGTATGGATCCTTGTAGTCACGAAAGCTTCAAATCTAGAATACGTTCAAAAATCACAATAACTAACGTGACGTGGGAGAACCTTCATCCATTGGCGGATTGAGAATGGCTTCAACATATAATATTTTAAAATGTGCCATTCAAATAACCGTCCATACTGCGCGCGTATACACATCGAGTGCAGTACTCAATAGCATCGCATTGAGTACGTCGGTGGCAGGGCCGTCGCCACACCATCTACAGGACTCTCGCTGCACTCACGTAGACGCACAGGTCGCCCTTGCAAAAAGAAGCGATTTAGTTCCACGCGTCTCAATGGGGTTTACGTTGCTGCGCACCCCTAAAGTTTAAAAACGGGAACTCTGATGTCGGACGGGACTTGGAATCTCGTCCGCATCCCCAGAAGGAAAGCCCAAGTCCATGGGCGATCTCTGGGGATTCGCTTCTGTGGCAGCAGCCGGACTTTGGAACTCCCTGCCCAAGGCTATCGTCACGGAGTCCGGTTCGGGTGAGATCTTCAAAGTTCATCTGCCTAAAACAAAAAAAAACATTTCCCTTTCAGAATGCATTTTCAAATTTAACTCAGAGCAACTTCTCTCCCAACCTCACCCCCCTCCCCCCATCATCATCATGACGTGAAGCGTCTTGATAATTTATTAAAGGTGCGATGTATACGCAGTCAATTATCACGTCGTCTTCTGCTAAAATTAAACCATGATGCAACAACAACTTGCAGGGTTAAGTGGGAAGTTGTTTCTATGAGACAAGCTGTTTCATGACCGGACTGCGACTCGTCATCTCGAAACCGGACAATAGATTCGTCCACGGAGCACATTGTGAAGTGCGTGGCGTGCCCATGGCCCGCTACGTCTCATTTGTTCACAGCCGTACGGAAGAAAATATTCGGTTAAATCCAAGCGCCCTTGAGAAGACGCTCAAGTGCTCGTGTCGGACGATCTCTGCTGGAGATAGCGGTGGACGGTGGCGTGCATCCATACCGACACGGATGCATGTACAGGAGATGAGTGCATTTCAAACGGAGATCTACGGGATAAACTAAGCAGCATTGAATGCATGCAGACTATCGTGACCGATGCCAATTCTGAGGATGTTCTCGAATAGCTAGAAATATAGTCGAGTCTATGCTTGTAGCAATGCACAGCCAAATATCTAACTCCTTCGAATTTGCCCTCCCCCCCCCTCCCCCAAAGCTCATCGTAGGGCAGTGTCAGCTTGCCGTGGAGTGTGACGCGAGAGGCCGTGTAAAGCGTACGGGCCTGGCTAGCGGTCGACAGTCGTGCGGACGAGCATCGTCGCCATCAAGCCCGAGCGTTGCCGTGCTGAAAGCATCTCGACTCGCAAGAGGAAGGCCGGCAGTTCAAAGCGCCATCGCGGCGGCGTCGACCCCCAGCCAATCATCGGCACGGGGCCATTAAACACAAGTAGCACGTAATGGAAATCCAAGAGTTGGTGACGTTTTATGGGTATAGGTCAGTTCTGACCTCGCCGTGGGAACGTGGAGTTGACGAGCGCTGCCCCCATTTCTCGCGTGATTCTATAGACTCTCCGACAACATTGAGAGGCCAGAAGGGAAACACGCGGAGTCGAGAACACACGCTGGTTGATATCGGCGGCTAAATGAATACAATTGAGTGGAGCTTCGGCGGGACGCGTCACTAGAAGGGATGCATGGCCGATGGTCAAGAAGAGTGACGGAGTGACGACCAAGGGATGGAACGCATCCGAGAGAGAAACATCCACCGAGGAGATGGAGCGATCACATCAGCTTGTGGTGTTCAGGCGCTCCGTGGAATGTTGCATCGTGGGATCGCGAGAGCTGACGACGGCTTGGGGGGGGGGGGGGGGTGGGTATCTATCCAGCAGTGGATTGATCATGGCTGCTAATGATGACCTTGTGTGGGCAGGGAACCAGGAACCATTCAAAACAATTACGCGAGGTGTGAAAACAACAAAACTCGCATTCGTCAATAACACTGTGGCCTTAAAATAAACAAATCATAATCCCCGGATGTTTTTGTAAATCTTCATTCCTAAGAGCACAAGGGTAATTGCCCGAAACGTGGCTGATTATGCACGTATATTTTTTGTATTGAACAAAGTAAAAATAGTGAATCTGTGTATTAACATTGTTCTCGTTTTAAACGACAAACTCATCGTATCCCACGCCGAGGAAATCAATCGCTGGTCCAACGAGCGAACTTTTGTTGTTATGTTTACGGACGTGCGCAAGCAGCGAAGTGAGCATCGTGTGCGAGTGACTGCACGTGACTCGCTTAAACACCTCCCGTGAACCCCGCAATTACGCGCGTAATTGCGGGGTTCACGGGAGGTGTTATTGCTGCCCCATAGAGCAGACACGTTCATTGTGGGCTAACGTTTCGAGCAATGACCCCATTTCCCAAAGATCAGATGAAAGAAACATTTCTTTAAAACGTGACCCGGCGTTGCGCACACACATACAGCGTATGTGCTTTATGTGTGCATGCATGCCCATAGCGAGCTCGGTATATTACGGCAGTATATGTATGTAAAAAAGTGCTGTTAGCGGGCACCTATGAAGGGCAGAACGGCACACGAGGGGGTGGGTGGCCAGCACCACCCCCGGCCGTCTTTGCCTCCCCAGTGGCGATATTTACACGCCACACCCGGTACTCATTTAAGGCTTAGTCGACCTAGGGGAGGCCCAGGACCGGCCCAGACAATCGTCACTAATTTTGGTCGTGAGCGGGAATCGAAATCGGGTTCGTAGCGCAGCGCGCTAACCGCTACACACACATAATGAAATAATACGCATGAACACGTGCGTAAATAAGTAACACATACATAGACACGTAGCGCCTACACAGACGCATAAGACCATCTATAAAACTTGACAACAAAGATCCCTTACATAGCCTTAACAGACTGTTGGAGCGAGTGCTGTTCGCGAGCACCTATGAAGGCCAGCACGGCACGCGAGGGGGTGGCCAGCAACCACATCGGACCGCCCCCTGTGTCTCCCCATTGCCGATGGTTTAACCACCGCACGAGTTACTCATTTGAGGCCAAGTCGACCTAAGGGAAGAGCCCAAGGCCGGTTCAGATATTCGCCACCGATGTTAGCGGTGAGCTGCGAGCGAATTCGGGTCGCCGGGTTCGTAGCGCGATGCGCTAGCCACTACACTACCGTCTCCCCCAGCCACATTCGGTGAAGTCTCTTGCCACGCACGTGTTTGCAGTAGCCGTGTGATTTCAGGTTGGACTTCGCAAATGTAACGCTGCCAACGCGGCTCATACGTTGAATTGGTGCGCCTATTAAGACTTTGTGTAACGTCCTGGGCAGCACTCGTTTTTTTTTCTCTCTTCACAGCAAAATGTTTATTATTCCACTGCTGGATTTAATGCCTCCTCCTCTCGGGGGTTGTTGGACCATATTTCACCACGCGCTGATCATTGTACGGCTCGGTGAACGGGGTGGAATCCAGGACCAGTTCGGCTATCACTTTGCCACTGATGTTAGCCGTGGCCGGAAAATGGAACTCGTGATAACGAGTCTGCCAGCGTAGTGTGCGGACCGCTGCGCCACCGCTCCACCAAGAGACACTGACAGTACGACATACATAGTATGTTATCGCGTGAGATGGTAACGGGCGAAAAATAGTAACGGGCAGTTGTTATCGAGAGTATCGTCGTAACTAGCGCGCATCTGGTTAGAGTATCCACACGGACACAAACACATACCGAGCACGCGCTCGGCTCGTGTACATTCATTCGAATGATGGTTTCGTGAAGGGCTAACGTCTTTACATTTGGACACAAATATAGTCACGTGTATCTGCTTGTGTTTATAACATTCGTCAAAAAAAAGTTCAAATTCGGGCGCCCGTATAGGGGCAGGGTGAACCCAGAGTTTTGAATTGTACCCAAGTAATGCGCCTTCCGTGGTCTCTATCAACGCAAATGTAGCCGTGAGTTGTTGTTTTTTGACTTTATAAGAATGTATTGCGACCCAAAAGCCGATCCAAAAAAATACGGGCAAGCGCTCGCTTAGCGTTTCTTCTCCGTAATGACAAAACATTAAGAGGGCGTTTACGTGACCGCAAAAACCCAATCATTGCACCACGCAGAGGCACAGGAAGGCTTATAGAAGTGTGAACTCGAACGCAACGGACCTCATTAAGTCTTTAAAACCTCTGCGATGCTCCTACATACTTGGAATACTGTCAATGAAGTGTTTTAACACGTATTATTGTTGTCCCAGTCAACGGCGATGTTGCCATGATGATGATGTGTATTATTATTATTTACCGTAAGCTTATTGCTTACGGTAAACGTTACGTGGCTATGAGCGCCGCGAGTGGCATTGTGCGGTTCCCACAGGGCGTCTTTGACGCCACGAGGAGCGCGGATAGACGCCCGACAACTTTCCCCAACGCGCGCAACCGATTTTACGACGACAGCGGGCGATCACTGAAGCTTCCCTTCCCATCAGGCCTTGTGCACACCTCACGTCGGTACGAAGGCAGAGACGTGACATGTACTGTGTGTGTGTGATTGTATAAAGGTGGGGAGCGGTGGTGTAGCGGTTAGCGCTACGCTGCGCTATGAACCCGGCGACACGGGCTCGATTGCCGCTCACGGCCAACACCGGTGACGATTATTTGAACCGGTCCTGGGCCTCCTCTAGTTCTACTCAGCCTCAAATGAGTACATGGTGCTGTGTGCAAACATCGCTACTGGGGAGACAAAGGCGGTCGGGCGTGGTGCTGTCCACCCGCCTGCTGTATATTTGGAGTTTGCGGTCTCTCTCTCTCTCCGTGGTCGCGTGGATTTTTTTTCCGTGTCCTCTGGTGTTTCCCTCCATATTTAGAATCAACACGCCTTTTAGAGTATTTGGCTGCTATCAATTTCCACAAGATAAGCCACTTCTGTTGAGCTATCATTTGTGACCAGGTTGCTTCTTAAAAAGCTATATAGCTTAGTGGGCCTTACCTGGTAAAAAAAAGTGAGTACTTAAGTGTTAAGAGTTGAATGTTGCAATGAAAAACGCGAGGCTATACGGGCCGTGTTCCGCGCAACAGACCAAATCGTCAACGCTCATGGGTGAATTCAGGTTGTTAAATCGTCGAGATGTGTTCTCGAGAAAAAAAGAAATAAACTCTTTATCCTTCGAAATATAATTTGTTTCAATTTAAAAACGATGCTCAAATCGTGTTCGTGGTTTTAGCCATGCCCTATAATATTCAATTGACGTTGTGTTGTGACAACAAACTCGGATAGGTTTCGATAGAATCGCGGTATGTTCGACCGTAATTAAATGTTCATTAAAAATTATCATCATGATAGGCTATCATTCAGCAGTGGATTGATACTTTGGCTGTAAATTAATTGATTGTTTTCTCCGGCTAAAATATGACTAAAGCAAATGAGCCAAGTTGTAGTAATTGTTTACGTGATCCGATCATATATATTTGTTAAAATTGTATAAATAATTCGTTAGATATATTTTTGGTTTATGGAAAGTATTATTTGACCATTTAAAGGATTTTAAAAATTATAATAATCGGAAATGTATTACTAAAATATGACATAGTATGTACAATGAGATAATTGGTGAACCTAATTCCTAGGTCTTGTGATTCGTGCACAAATCGACGCTATATATAAACAATATTAGTATACACGTTGCAAGCTGAGGATTACATGCGGAGAGACAGTCATCGATAAGATATCTTACACAGATTCGTGTGCTTGCACCGATATACGATATTACGTATACATAGCAACATATGCGTCTATATCGCCACATTTATATAATGCCTGCAGTGTAACTATACATGTCCACTTAGGCGTATGGAATCACGCGTGCATGTAGCGTGCACATACGTTCAAGAATGGCATGTATATATATGAAAGTCTATCAAACCATATCCACTTACGCCTTTGTAGTACGACATATACGAGGCTAAATATACATGCACACATAGGCTTGGCGAGGCCTTCATCCAGCAGTGGATTGATCGTTGGCTGCTGCTGGTGATAGGCATAGTCACACGCGTGTGTATACAAAGACAAAGATCGGCCCTATAACCTTAATAGACTATTGGGGCAAGTGTTGTTAGTGAGCGCCTTTGATGGGCGGCACGGCGAGCATCACGCCCGGCCACCTTTGTCTCCTCAGTGGCGATGTTTACAGATCGCACCAGGTACTCATTTGAGGCCGAGTCTACCTAGGGGACGCCCGGCGCCGGTTCAAATAATCGGCCCAGACGTTGGCCTCAAGTGGGAATCGAACTCTGGTCGCCGGGTTCGTAATTCAACGCGCTAACCGCTGCGCTGCGGCGGTGTGTTTCTCCAGCCGCACACGTGCACACACACGCGTGTGTGTGTACACAGGCACACGCGTGTGTGTGCACACAGGCACACGGGCTGCCGTTGCAAAGCGGCACGAACCCTATCACGCGGTCTCATGCACGCAGCCCCAACTGCAGAAACTCCACTCGCTGCAGCGCGGCATGGGAGCTCTTCTTACGCGCGTGGGTGCTTGTCGGTGTGTAGGTGTGCGTGCGCACGTGTATGGGGAGCGGTAGTGCAGTGGTTAGCGCTACGCTGCGCTACGAACCCGGCGACCCTAGTTAGATTCCCACTCACAGCCAACACCAGTGATGATTATCTGAACTGGTCCCCGGCCTCAACTAGGTCTAATGAGCCTCAAATGAGTACCTGGTGCGGTGTGTAAACATCGCCAGTGGTGAGACAAAGGCGGCTTGGCGCGGTGCTGACCACTCAGCGTGCCAGCCTTCATAGGTGCTCGCTAACAACACTTGCTTCTACAGTCTGTTAAGGCTATACGGGTGAGCTTTGTTGTGCGCGCGCGCGTGTGTGTGTGTGCGTGTGTGTGCGTGCGTTTGCATGGTTGGAATACGCACACTTACCGGACGAAGGCCTGTCAGAATACCGCGTGCAGTACACCCAAGCCGGCCACATGAGCGGTTTGACCCCGCTCGGAGGCTGCCCGTCCGCGCCCGCAGCGGCTCCGGCGCCCACTCCACAAGCCCCGGCCGGAGAGCCCACGGGCGCCGCGCCTCCGTCTCTCTCGCCGAGCCCCACGGACGGAACTCGAACCTCCGCGCCCACGGCTTCCAGCGAGCCGGCTGCCAAGACCCCCCGCAAGGCATCACGCTGACCGGAAAACGTCCCACCACTGCTACCGCCACCACCACCACCGCCGCCGCCGCCGCTGCCACCTCCAGCATCAGCACCAGGAGCGCCGGCGACATCGGCGCTCCGCCGTCGCCCGAACTCGGGGCTGAGGATGGTCTCGATGAAGAAGTCTGTGGGCCTGTGCGGCGCTGGCGGCGGCGGCTGCTGCTGTGGGTCGCGGGGGGTGATTCCGTCTCCGCACGAGGATCCATTGGCTTCACCGCCGTCTCCCGGCGCCGCTGGCGACTCAGCCATGGCTCGCGGAGATCGTCGCGGCCGGCGCGGTGAAACTTGAGCGGTTTGCCAACTTTCGCCCGGCCTCGGGGGCAACGCTCCACAGTTCACGGCTCGCCGCTGGGGTCACCGTAAAAGCGATCTGCGTGTCCCCTGGGTGTCTATCGCTTTCTCTCGCTCTCCCTCCGTGTCTCTCGACTGCGCGCGTGTGACGGATGGTTCTGTCAATCCATCCAATTCGCATGCGTCTGTCGTCCCTACCTAAACCGCGCGCACGATAGATAGCCTTCACTCGAGGCGTGTGCGTGCGTGAATGATGCGTAATGTTATCCCTCCACAGTCACGTCTGACCGTCCGGTCGTATCCTCACCGTTTGCCATGCGAGGTCGCCGTGAAATTGGCTCGCAACGCCGCGCGCAAAAAAACTTACGCGAGGCCAATTGCGCGCGCGTGCACGCGGCCACCGGCTCCCCAACCCGGCTATTCGTGGCTACAGCAGCCCGCGCGTGCTGTGCCCGTGTGCAGCCCGCGGAAGCAGAGCGCAGACACCCGCTGCCTACGACTACCCGCGCTCCCTACGACTACCCGCACGCGCGCCTCTACGCTCCTCCTGTGACACCCCCGCGGCTCGGTGCCTGGGTGAAATAAGGCCCCACCTCTCCCGCCCTCCATTTTTTTCAGGGCAGGTTGGACGTCAATCTTCTCATTCGATGAGCGTGTTCGGGGTAGGGTGATGATGGAGGTAGGTGGCTGTGGGGACGGGGGAGGAGGGGGTTGTGATGCTAAAAGGGAGAGCTATTGGCTAAGACGCCGACAAAACGCGTCCCTGCCCAGGCACCCGCTCCTTCCCGCCCCCTTCCCGAGGCACCGCCACCTTCTCATAATCGTCATCACCATCGCCACTCCCCGCGTCGTGCTTGGAGGAGCTACCATCCACTGCCCTCCCACCACAAAACCCCAAACGACTGCGCCTACGACTTATACGATGATCGATATCGCGAGTGCTGCAAATGTAGATCAGACTCACGCTTACTACAAACTCACACACGTAGACAGCTCCATGCAAAAGACGAATATCCTATATAGCCCGCCGTTAAAGGATTGTTAATTGCGAGCAGCTAAATAAGGCCGGCACGTGAGGCGGTGGGTGCCCAATACCACGCCTTTGTCTCCCTAGTGCTGTTGTTTACACACCGCACCGTGTCTTAGTTAACACCGAGTCGACCTAGGGGAGACCCAGGACAGGTCCGGATAATGGGCAAATGGTGTTGGCCTTAAATGAGCGTTGCACTCGTGACCCTGTGTCCGGAGCGCAGTGCGCTAGCCACGGATCCACAGCTCCCCATATGCACGCCGATTACTCACATGGAGAACTGCTTTCGCACCCTACGCAGTAGCCAGCAGTGCTAATCGGAAACTAAAATCGCCACAAAAGCGCGCGCACACGTGCACATACACAAGCACACATGTGTGTGACATGCATCACATGTTACACACGTGTGTGACATGTATCACGTGTTACACGCGTCCCCCTGTACCAACCCGCAAGCGCAACAATAAATAAAAAAAACAGACACACACACACCAACACCACGTATAAACCCAGACCACACACAAACACGCAGAAACACACACAGACGAAGGTCTGCCCTATTGCTTTTAACAGACTATTGGGGCAAGTGCTGTAAGCGAACACCTCAAGGCCGGCACCGCACACGGAGGGGTGGAGGGATACCAACGCCGTAATTATAATATAATTATAATATTCAAATATGCTCAAAATGTCCCCCCCCAATATATTGCTATAAAATAGATTTCTGTTTATATGATTGTGATTATGGTTGTATTTTATTAATCCCTGATCTCTGCCATTACATACAATGAAACAAGCAAGCAAAGGTAACAAAAAGAAACAAACGGAGGAATGTAATACAATAACACTATTAGATATTATTGTAAAAAAATACATCCTATGTGTTAGTGACATTTTTAATATTTTAGGCAGTAAATGGCAGGAAATTATTTTAAAATTTACATTTTATCTGGGGGGGGGGGGATCCCCAGACCCTCTGGAAGATTTGGTCCCCCCCAATGTTGACTCCATGGCTACGGCCTTGGAGGACACCAACACGCCCAGCCGTCTTTGTCTCCCCAGTGGTGACATTTATACACACACACGCACACCCAATCAACCTATTCAATATAGATGCACACACACGCATGCTTTCTACGATAAAAAAAAACAGAGGGCACAGTTGCATAAGCACTTCGTATTACATTTTTTTACGTAAACGTCCGGTCACGACTAACATTGTTGTCGAGTGACATTTGAACGGACAACTCCACGGGCTCCGCGAGTTCACCGAACCCCATTGGTCAACGCGGCTCAGCATGGTCAACAACCAACCTACGTGATCAAGAAGCGCAGATATAGGCTTTCATCCAGCGGTGGATTGAGAAAGGACTCATTTTTTTGTATCATGCATTCATACTGTAGAAGTGAACACGAGTTCAGCAAATGTAGGGCAAGCCAATTATATAGCGGATTACATTGCTCGAGCAGGCCGTACCACTGCGTGATCTCGTGCAGCGTCGCCTCGCGTGTTACATTCGCACCGTGGAACGTCCACAGCCCCGGGATGATGGCTGAAAATAACGTTTCAGACAATTGTCATTTCTGTCCGTCATGCGGGTTGCTTGACCACACTTCACACTGAGCAGCGCTTCTTGTTGGGTTGAAGACAGTCGGAGCCCATGGACCGGTTTCAGATATAACTCGCTCACTGCTGCTGTTAGCCATGGTGAGGGCTCTAAACAAAAAACAGAGACCCCCTCCGTTTCGACTTTAATAGACTGTCTGGGGCAAGTGCTGTTAGTGAGCACCTATGAAGGGCTCTATACACGCACGGCCACACAAACCCTCTGGAAAGTAACTTCCTCCTGGACTCAAACCTGACATTTTTTGGTGATGGTGCTCACGTTCATTTGGCGGTAGCCAAACCACTGATAAAGATTCCACATCGCTGAGACTTGTCGCTACGACAACGATGGCCTATAGGGCTGCGTTGATCTCGGCAATGGTTCGCGATTAGCTATGAACGACCCCCCCCCACTCCCCGAGTTCGATTCCCGGCTATGGCTATCATCAGTGGCGAGTGATATCTGAACCCGCCTATATGGAAATGCGCACAACCTTAAACAAGAGGCGCACGCGCAACTCACGTTCTTACCGAGGACTGAAGACGATCGGGTCTCGCATAAAGGCGAGAACGTTCAGGACGATCGCTACACGTCTCTTGCCTGCGCTACCTCGCTGTTGCATTTGCAGCCATCTGCCCCTAATATCGAGCGTACAGTTGCATTTATTAAATATGGCTCTACAATAAAATAGACCTCCGTGTGGAGCTGTGACGCCGTGGATCCGGCCCTGCGACATTGACCCGGCTACTTTAAGTTCGATTCCCGGCTTCGGCTAACATCAGTGGCGAGTCTCATCTGAACCGGTGGCCTGGGTGCTGCTCTGCAGACAACCGCACTGGCCGGCGTAGCGAGTTAAGCGTGATCAAGCAACTGCCATGAGGCCTTCAGCCAGCGGTGTCGTGGCACAGGGGCGCACGCTGGTTTATATACCCTGTGTATCATATATACGAACGTACTTTATTTACCTTTCCTATACTTTGCAATCCTATCGTGTTTTTGCACTAGCCATTTCCACAAAATGTCCAGTATTTCACAGATGTCCATCTGGAGCGCGTCCCATCTACACAACAAGGAGGGACCCTCAGTTTAAATCACGCAAATGAAGATACGACATACGGCTGTACGATCTGCTACAGTCACGCAGTGTATTATGCACACATACGTGCGTGTAGATACATGCATGCACGGACGCATCCACACGTGCCAGTGTGTGTATCTGCGTCTATGAGCCTGTACGTGTGTGTGTGTACGTACACGGGTGAGTTTGCGCACGTGAATGTGAAGGTGTATGTATGAATGTGAATGTGGGGAGCGGTAGTGTAGCGCATTTCGCGACGAACCTGGCGACGATTATCCAACCCGGTCCTGGGCCTCTCCTGGTTCGACTCAGCCTTAAATAAGTACCTGGTGCAGCCTGTAAACATCTATACTAAGGAGTCAAAGGCGGCCGGGCGTGGTGCTGGCCACCCACCCCCTCGTGTACCGTGCCGGCCTTCATTTGCTCGCTAACAGCACTTGCCCCAACAGTCTGTTAAGACTATACGGGGGATCTTTGTACGTGTTTGTTTATGTGCATATCTAAACTCGGCCGTAGTTCATATATATTTTATTCATACGGTTACGTGTGAAACGTGTATATGCGAGACTGCCGGTGTGAATGCGCGTGTCGTGTATGCGTGTGTTTATAGATAAACCGGTCATCGCTTTCGGAACCCATTATCGGTTACAAACTCATAAAACCGATTAAAACAATTTTTTTTATCGAATCCATTGGAAATGTTCGTATGAACCAAGGCACCCAATCGATTGGCACGTGCGAACGTGCAACCCGCACGGCGCGCTCAGTCACAGCATGGTACGTTCTCAAACAGGGTTGCCAACGACAATAAACAAGATGAGACATTTTTTCGAATTCGATTTTTTTTTAAAAGCCTCAATATTTCAAGAACCGCCAATGCACGTGGTGGATACGAGACGGTGGTCCTTAATAAATAACGTCCTGAAGCAGCCCCTTAAAGAGCCGCAAGTTGTCGACATCCACAGGGGTGCTGTGCATTCATTTGCATCGTTAGACATCTCAAAATCACCATCATCAACAGCGAGGTTGAATTCCACCGATGGATATAGGCCTCCGCGAGAAGCCGTCGCCCTCCTTCGCGAGACCCTGCGATGGTAACAACTCACCCGCACACGAGTCGATTACTTCACGACTACCATCTCGTCGGTGGAAGAACTCGACGTGCGTTCACTCCTTTGGCTGTCGTGCCGTCATTACTCTCGACCACCGGTCATCATCATCATCGGTGCAGAGCCCGCTGGCTTTCATTTCAGAGTTTGAATTGTGCCATGAGGCTGCTCTGTGTTCTCCGATCCATGCGTTCATCTTTCTGTTCCTCAATGTGCTTCCGAGCGTTCATCTCGCCATGCTCCGTTGCATCCTTCCCGGTTTTTGTTTGGTTTTCTCTATTAATGTTCGCTTCTAATCCATGTGCCAGAGCGGGCACTCCGCGCAGGTATTATATATACCGCGTGAAACATGGTCTGCTTCACATGATCAAAAGCACTCAAACCTCGCTCTTTAAGTAAGCGTTGATTCCAGTCCGTCTTCAATCGCTGTCTTTGTACACCGTCTCGGCTGCGTGTCTCGCCGACAGGCATCTCCAGTTGCGAACTCGTTCGAACTTTAACATTTGTTGAACGCGTTCATATTCTGAAACCCCCCCCTCCCCCCTCATCATCTATACAACCTCCGGTTCGTCACGTACCTCTAGACCAGTGGTTCTTAACCTTTACTGCAGACTCGCACCCCTTTGGTTCCCAATCGTATGTTTTTATATGTGTTAATAAATACATACGATTGATGAAACAACATCAAGTTGTACCTACGTGCCCGTGATTAATTTTAGTTTTCGATGCTTTACCTTCTAAAAGGATCTGGCCAAGTCTCGCACCCCCAGAAAGGGCATGTGGCACCCCCCATGGGTTACGCGCGCCCCAGGTTAAGATCCACTGCTCTCTCGACGTCCGTGTGCACCTTCGCTGCAAACGCTGCACAATGGATTGACAACCTTGGTGGGCAGCGAGGTGCGGTGATGTCGTGGTCAGGGAACTGCGCTACGTAGCCGGCGACCCGAGTTCGATTTCCGGCTAAGATCAAGTAGCAATAATGCGAAGCGGGCCAAAAGCTGTACGCTCCCTGGTGTTGTGGTGCACCATTAGGGCGCCGAGGGGCCACCGGACGTAGTTCTGACCACAGGACCACAGACAAAGACCCCCCCCCCCCGGAATAGCGTTAACTTTCAAGGGCAAGTGCGGTGGGTGGCCGGAACCACGCCCGGCCGCCTTTGTCTCCCTCGTGGCGATGTTTACACATCGCACCAGGTACGCATTTGAGGCCGAGGAGAGGCCCAGGAGCGGTTGAGACAATCGTCACTGGTTTTGGCCGTGAATGGGAATCGAACAGGGGTCGCTGTGCGCTGTGCCAGACTTAATAGGTGCTCGCTAACAGCAATTTCACAAACAGTCTGTTACGGCATTCGGGGAATCATTTGCTGCGTAAATGCGGACAGCGGCGGCAGAGCGGATCACGCACGCCTCTCGCAGCGGCCAGGTTCAGCACCAGGCTGTGCACAACACCAGCAGCTTGGGTTATCCCCCCTAGGTCGACTCAGCCTAAAATAAATAAGCATATCTGGTCTCGTATGCCAACAATGAATACGAGACACAAAGGCGGCCGGGCGTGGTCATGACCACACCCAATAGAAAATCATTCGTATATTTAACCTTCATAAGTATATGCCCAGTGCAGATTATAATAAATATTAAATGCCACAAATGTATACATGTATTTTATTAATGGAACTCACGTCGCCGGGATCATAACACATTGCGTAACCCACCACACTACCGCTCACCACACATATACTGTTCTGACACACACACACACACAAGAATACACAAAATGGTACAACAACAACAACCGCCATTCGCCACGAAGCGGCGGTGACGTCACCACGACGCACGTGCCAGGCTATGTGCGCCTTGAGGCCACGCGAAGTGTCGATCGCACGCACGCGCTCCTGCACACGCGCACGCACAAGTTGTCTAGACGCGCGCGAGTACGAATGCGTTGACACGAGGGGCAAAGCGAGTCTCCACGTCCGCACCCACCGAGTGCGAGCACACGGTGGGTGCGGACGTGCAGTTGCTGTGCATGCACCCACACGATTCGAGTGCGTGTGCGCACACGAATCCATACGAACACGCTCATAAACGCACGCACGTATATATGTACACACACGCACGACTGTTATACATATACGTGTACAAAAACAACCAAAGGCAAATGTCCCCCCCCCCCCCGTATAGCCTACGCAGACTGTTGGGGCAAGTGCTGTTAGCGAGCACCTATGAAGGCCGGCACGGGCACACGAGGGGGGTGGGTGGCCGCCACCACGCCCGACCGCCTTTGTCTCCCCAGTGGCGATGTTTTTTTACACACCGCAGCAGATACTCATTTGAGGCCGAGTCGACCTAGGCGAGGCCCACGACGGGTTCAGATAATCGTCACTGGCGGCGTTGGTCGTGAGCGGGAATCGAACCCGGGTCGCTGGGTTCGTAGCGCAGCGTAGCGCTAACCGCTACACGACCACTCCCCAATGTTTCTGAACCCATTAGTCTTATCGGGCAGTGACATACACGCGAGGCTACGGCCTCTGCAATTACAGCGCACGCATCGGCGGGCATATGCAACTCAATGATCCACACGGCTATTAAAAAGGAAGGTAGTTTACGATACGTGCCCAGAACGGATCAATGTATGAATAACCCCCTCTCTCTTTACGAGCCGCTGAGAACTCATTAAGTCATTAAACCATTAAGCTCGTGTCTGTTCTACACGCGATCGGCTGCCACTGGCTTAAAAATAAACAACAGGACATACGACCCGCGACGGCATGCACGACACGTGTGTGACATGTGCTACACGTTGTGTTGCAAAGGATATTGCAATGGGCCGTCGTATATACACACACGCACGCTGCACGTGTACGTGAGCGATTGCCATTTGTTTCACATATTTGCAAGCAGTATGCCGGGTTTACAATGCATGGTACGCATGCTTGTTTAGCCACCAGCTCGAATCGTGCAGAATGGTGATCATTTTTTGCTTGTTATTGTTCGCAGCCGTTATCTCAATGAATTGCTGGAGGAAATCCTCGCACCTAGTACGCCACACCGGTGGTGCGGTTTTGTTTGACCATACTTCACCAAGCCTGTGATCTGTGCGGGTTGGTGAACGCGGCGGGGATGGGCAGAACAGGTTCGGATATCACGCGCCCCTGCTGTTGGCCGTGGGCCGATAATAAATGTAATCGATTATCCGCGTGTAAGGACGAGTCGGACGACACCGAGTCTCGTCTGCAAGCATGGGTCCGCCACACTCTTCTTCGGAGTGTCCAAGTTGCTAGGTGTGTGTCCATTGGCGACACGGTTTTTACAAATCAGAGCGCCTGCAGTGCTGTGAGCGACTGTCGTCACAGCTATTTCGTATCGACATTGATCGTGGAGACACGATCTATCTACCGCTGAATGAACGCCTCTCCCCCCCCCCCTCCCAAAGCCGTCACCCGTCTTATCTCCTGCAGGTCTCGGGCCGATTTCATCGATCCATCTCCCCTCGGTGGATTCCCCTTCCTCCATCGCTCGGGTGCCTTTCCCTCCTTCAGCTGCCACGCGTTCCTTAGCCTCGACCACCGGTCAGTTTCAGTGTCATGTATTTGTAATAACCCTGTGAGCCATTCGGCTCTTGATTGGGGTCATCGTCTCGTGTAGCGGCGCGTCCTGGCCAAGCCCAATTCATTTCCTTCGCAGTGAAAAAAAACTTCGCCTGTCCTGGGTGTACATCACTGACCCATACGTCTTCATCCTATCGCTGATTATAGACGGAACGTAACGATCGCTCAAATAGAGCGACTGCGCGTCTACAGCTGTGCACATGCACGGCGACAAAAACAAAAAAACGACTTGGCGCGTTTACATCAAAACCGCCTTGTAACCGATGAATAGCGTGACAGGTTGATGTTTCGGGCAATAGTCCTCCCCCCCCCCACCTCCTTCGGAGCACGTCACAGAGTACGATGTCCAAAGATAAATGAGTGAATCTTCCCTTCTCTTCTCCGAGGATGGAACAATTGTTCGAAACGCCAGTCTAATGTAGATGCTATGAAAGGTAGTTGTTACTTCATGATTGTGGTGAGTTTCTTACGTACGTGTTTGCGTTCTACTTACTACATGTGTGCGGAAGATATGATTAACCAATTTAGTAATTCAACGCGGAGGTAAAATATCACAATGGTTTACAACCGTTGTGATCGGCATCGCTTTGTAACTAAACAAACACATAGGCCTTTGAATATATCGGGAACATGGACTCGAAATCACTTGCTTATACCAGTAGACATAATAAACAAATATATAGTATTGCCTTTTACCGTAGAATGCGGCCTATTCAAAGATAACGTCAATGGGCATTCCTAAAGTTAGGCACACAATTAATTTTATTCATATTCTGCCATAAACGAGACCATTTGTGTGTACTACGGTATTTCCTTAATCGCAGTAGGAGTGCTCGTAACGTCACCGCAGTGCTGCTATTAGTAGCATAGACGAGGCAGACTCTGCACACAGAAGAGTTCCAATTTCAAATAAAAGTCGCAACGTAGTCTAGAGAGAATCGTGGGCAGGATGTTCATCAATATTGGTGGCGCTATATGTTAGCCAGAACGCGCTTACACTCGGTCATATGTCTATACCCGATACGCGAGTCGTAGCCCTTCGATTTAAGCATATATACACAACCATATCTGTCCATAGCTCCGAAAAGGACCAACAATGTCATCGTCATTAAGCTAACTGACGTCAGTGAAGGATATGCATGCAGGTGGTGTTTCGGAATCTCGTGTTTGAATGTAAGACGGTCACACACCGATTATGTGGGCACATGATTGTTGATTTACGATATAATAATGTTTAGACAACACATCGGTATTAGCTACAATATAATTTTAGATAATACATCGATATTAACTACAACTATAGCCCGCCCCATATATACACAGATGCTCTACGCACACTCCGACCGTTGTCAAACACCGATTCGTTAAGACGACACATTTACCCAGTCTTTCACGTTGGCTAGTACGGTGCGAAAGAAGTTCATCATGCAGTACAGTACACAACATCGGGCAACGCAACAACCCTCAACTCATACAGGACAGCTGGTCCCTACATAAACGTATACATCCCTATTGCTAATCCACTGCTGGATGAAGGCCTCTCCACGCTCGGGTACGGCTGTGGCTTACATGACGATACGGGGTGCGTGCTATAATCACACGGGCGAGGCAGCAGCTACGTTCCATAATGTCTTATTCACAGTTACTGAACAACACTCTCAGAAACATAACGGGACAAGATACGGGCCTTCGTCAGGTCAACATCTCGCGCTCCGAATCTGGCTACCCAAGTTTGATTCCCGGCCACGGCTAACATCAGTGGCGAGTGATCTCGGAACCGGTCCTGGGTCTACCCCCCGCCACCCCCACAACCCTGTTGAACAACTCGCACTGGCCAACGTGGTGAAGTTTGGCCAAACGACTCCATCGAACCACGTACGCCGTTTAGGAGGCCACTCATCCAGCAGTGGACAGACGGAGAGGCTGTTCGTATAAGCGCAGTGGAAGACCTGGGCCACACTGCGGTAATTGAATATATATTGAACACACCTCATATGGCAGTGCACGAGGCTATATAAATAGTGCAGTTAACTGACCCAGAGCGTATTACATTCCCCAGTCAACTCAACCCAACTGTCGCCGATATTATAGGTTATCGATTACGTGGCTAGATTATAAACTAATAACGCATGCTTCCTTTGTTGATCTACTGCTGGATGAGGGCGGCTTTTCCCACGCCTTGCGACCCATGGAAGTCGTTTGCCCATCGTTGGCCGCGCTGGTCAATGCGGGTGCATGAAAGAAGAGGGAATCGTTCACGACAGGTTCAGAGAGACACACACACATGTAGCACGTGCCACTGATGTTAGCCGTGACCGGGAATCGAACTATATTCGTCGGGTTACGAGAGCGGTGCGCGAACCACTGTGTCACCGGCGCCATGCATTCTAGACAATTAGAAACACATCCGCTAGTCTCACACACACGTGACGCCTTCTAGACAAGTAGAAATACATCCGCTTGTCTCACACACACGTGACGCCTTCTAGACAAGTAGAAACACATCCGCTAGTCTCACACACACGTGACGCCTTCTAGACAAGTAGAAATACATCCGCTAGTCTCACACACACGTGACGCCTTCTAGACAAGTAGAAATACATCCGCTAGTCTCACACACACGTGACGCCTTCTAGACAAGTAGAAATACATCCGCTTGTCTCACACACACGTGACGCCTTCTAGACAAGTAGAAATACATCCGCTAGTCTCACACACACGTGACGCCTTCTAGACAAGTAGAAATACATCCGCTAGTCTCACACACACGTGACGCCTTCTAGACAAGTAGAAACACATCCGCTAGTCTCACACACACGTGACGCCTTCTAGACAAGTAGAAATACATCCGCTAGTCTCACACACACGTGACGCCTTCAAGACAAGTAGAAATACATCCGCTACTCTCACACACACGTGACGCCTTCTAGACAAGTAGAAATACATCCACTAGTCTCACACACACGTGACGCCTTCTAGACAAGTAGAAACACATCCACTAGTCTCACACACACGTGACGCCTTCTAGACGAGTAGAAATACATCCGCTTGTCTCACACACACGTGACGCCTTCTAGACAAGTAGAAATACATCCGCTAGTCTCACACACACGTGACGCCTTCTAGACGAGTAGAAATACATCCGCTAGTCTCACACACACGTGACGCCTTCTAGACAAGTAGAAACACATCCGCTAGTCTCACACACACGTGACGCCTTCTAGACGAGTAGAAATACATCCGCTTGTCTCACACACACGTGACGCCTTCTAGACAAGTAGAAATACATCCGCTTGTCTCACACACACGTGACGCCTTCTAGACAAGTAGAAATACATCCGCTAGTCTCACACACACGTGACGCCTTCTAGACAAGTAGAAACACATCCGCTAGTCTCACACACACACGTGACGCCTTCTAGACAAGTAGAAATACATCCGCTAGTCTCACACACACGTGACGCCTTCTAGACAAGTAGAAACACATCCGCTAGTCTCACACACACACGTGACGCCTTCTAGACAAGTAGAAACACATCTCGCTAGTCTCACACACACGTGACGCCTTCTAGACAAGTAGAAACACATCCGCTTGTCTCACACACACGTGACGCCTTCTAGACAAGTAGAAACACATCCGCTTGTCTCACACACACGTGACGCCTTCTAGACAAGTAGAAATACATCCGCTAGTCTCACACACACGTGACGCCTTCTAGACAAATAGAAATACATCCGCTAGTCTCACACACACGTGACGCCTTCTAGACAAGTAGAAATACATCCGCTTGTCTCACACACACGTGATGCCTTCTAGACAAGTAGAAATACATCCGCTTGTCTCACACACACGTGATGCCTTCTAGATGAGTAGAAATACATCCGCTTGTCTCACACACACGTGACGCCTTCTAGACAAGTAGAAATACATCCGCTTGTCTCACACACACGTGACGCCTTCTAGACAAGTAGAAATACATCCGCTTGTCTCACACACACGTGATGCCTTCTAGACAAGTAGAAATACATCCGCTTGTCTCACACACACGTGACGCCGGTATGTTTACGCTATACAATACATTATTGCACTAGGGTGTCGTGTGGGCCTTGTGACAATGAGGTAAGATCGCAATCGGAAGGTTACGAGATCAAATCCCGGCCCTATCATCGCTCCCTGGTAGTCGAAGGAATACCTCTATGCAACTCTTCGTGGAGAGTCAATCAAACAATGGTCCTCTCGTTAGAGGGACTTATCCCCGCCATAGGGATATCGATTTTCTCCACGGCCGGCTCAAGGTCGCTGGTGAAGATGAACGACGCGGGAAGAGTCGTCGACTCGACTTGCAATTTCTCGGTGCGCACGCACACAGCCGAATCGTTCGCACGCAAGGGCACGTTCGCACGCCGAGTTACGCTCGTTTGGCGTCTCCAGGGTGGCGTTTTGCTCTCTAGAACGTTGGGCTTCGACGGCAACAACAAAAAAAACACCGTCGCAAAAAAAAGGATCGTGGCCGATAGTCGAGACTGATGACGGAGAAACATCCAAAGGAGAGGGGGAGTGGTGCCAACCACCGCGGAGACGGAGCGACGAGATCAGCACGTGTGCAGAGAGAGAGAGCGATACGGATTGTCATGGCATCGCCCCACCGCGGCGTGGGGTCGCCTTCATTCAGCAGTGGATAAAGCATTGATGTGGATGCTGGCTGAATCATCATCATGCTGTCAAGTTCAAAATCATAACCGTTGTAAAGTTATTTTTCACAGATGTCCAGGAGGGGCGGGGGGAGAGAGGGGGGGAATCAGTGAGTTACAAACAATAAAACAATACAAAAACCACGATTCAAGAGCAAGAAAATAAGTAAGCAAGTCTCTATGGATAAATTAATAAAATATAAGTATATAAATTGAATCGTCCGAGCAACATTTGCATGTGCCACGTATGATTAATAGACACGTGTCAGTCTCCGCGCGTAAGAGTTCAATAAAATAGCATTGACTTATCGGCCTTCGGAAGCAGTATTCTTGTTTCAGCAGCATTTGGTCGAACGGGCAAAGTCTGTCCCTCTTTCGACTCTGAATTCTCATCAAGAGAGAGCATTGTCCTCGTAAACGCAGGTCACATCTGCCGTGGTAAGATGACCATTCATAACACCGTCGTCCCATAGACAGCCTATCGGCGTTACAATAGCTTACGTGATGATGCATAACCACATTTCCCATGTTTAATTACGTTCGGGAGGACCGAGGAATACGGAATTTTCACCGCTATTTCTGGGCCGTACACGGAGTTGTGCGCTTGCAATGCACGCTCGATTTAAGGAGGCTGATGCATCTTTTGCTCACTCGTTAGTGTTTGTTGTTTCATGGTTTGAGTCAATGTTTCATGCTTGTGATCATTATGCCATAGCAGGCGAATAAGTATGGGGATATTCCGAGATTCGTGTTGGGAATTACAATCAGCGGCGGAAGAGTCACACACGGAGAAGGGGGCATACGCAGGTGAGAGACAACATATATACTGTATATAAGTGGGCATGGACGGGACACGTAGCGAGATATAACGAGGACCCGTGGTCAAGACTAACGTCAGAGTGGAAGCCAAAGAGCGGAGACACCCAAGTGGGAATTACCGCGGAGACGGAGCGGTGGAATAAGATCGTTTGCAGGAGCGCGATGAGTTGTTACTTCGCTGGGCCGTGAACTATGTATGGCGACCGATTGGTGACATGCCTACTGCTGATGACGACGGCTGCTATTTACTCCAGGACAGACTTACACTTTGGGGGTAACTTCCGAGGCACCGAGAAACCCCCACAGCCACGAAAAAGTCTCCCTCTTTCGCCAAAGTCGTGACTCAGAGGCCAGGTCGCGTTGACGCTCAAGAAGGGGGCGAAATATGAGTCGACGCTTCCGAGGATCCAGTTCACGCGGTTCCGATGAAACTCCCTTAAAACTAAAAACAACACGAAAAAATCGGCCGAGCAAGCGAGAGCTCGTCAAACGGGCGCAACGCAGAAACGCGAATCAAGCGAACGGTTTCTGTACCACGCGTAAGCCAATCTATTAATCAGTATCAGCATCAGTCGCTCATGTTAATTAAATATCGTTAAAAAAAAAGTTCACGCGGGCGACTACATTTTTGTTCGTGCTGGTTCTTTGCAATAAACACGCGTGACGATCTATTACATATCTAGATACACAGGTGTAGTTATCAGGTAACCAGATGTAATACATGGCTAGCAGTTTGATAATTCACAAATAACGTGGCTACGCGGTGGCCGAGATGGACAACCACGCCCTCGTACGCCCGGGTTTAATGACGGGGAATCTCCGGATTTCCACCCACACGTAGCGGAACATTCTATACTATATATATGTGCACTGGTCACACATGTCAGGGCATCACCCTTCTGAAAAAAAACGTCTTGGGACTGAATTAGGTTTCGTGGAAAACGACGAATGGCGTTATTATAACATTCCAGGTCTATCATTTGTTGCACGTTAAAGTTTCCGTGATGTCATTCGCGATAAAAGACCATTGTGTCGTGACCATGCAAAGTATCAACGATTAATGTTGCCTGCAGCGACTAAGACCATCTCGTACACTGGTAACAGCCTGTGTGTGTGTGTGCGCCCCGGCGTAATATGAATATGTAATGAATACATATATCTATCGACTCGTAACCGCTGGACAACGTTTGTCCAGTTATGCGTGGTGTGCAATCCATCACGTGCTGGGGCGAGTGACGTCTGCCAGAATCTCGTTGTTCGGGCCCGGAAGCGGCGCACGAGGTTGGTGGCTGTGGCCAGCACCTCCTGCCCAGTGCCGGATGAAGCTGGTGCGGGGCCTGTAGCATATGTTATAAAAGGGGCCCTACATTTTAAAAAAATATATATTAAAACACAATTTTTGTTACTTCCATAGTAAAATAATTGTATTTCTTCATTTGCTATACAGACAGATAATGCGACAAATCGATGACCTTATACACCCAGTCGTTCAATAAAAGGTGAAGGCGCTATAGTACTATAGTAATAGAGCAAGTGCAGAATTGATAGCTTGGAAGCATTTGGCGCGGTGGCCCCTTGAAAGTGCGGGGCCCGTAGCTACTACTGCATGTAGTAGCTACTGCATGTAGTAGCTACTACATGTAGTAGTAGCTACTTTTGCGACTAAGATAATCGGGCACTGCATCTGCCACTAATGTGCCTGCCTCCGTGTGTTGGATGTTCACGCACCGCGCCGGGCACTCGTGACAACGAGGCGACGACGTCGACTCGGGGCGATGCGGCGGTGACGGCGCAGCTTGGTATCGATTTTTAGGAGGTGGCCGAGACTTCACTGTGGAACACGATTTTTGTTCCTGGGTAGTAAGTGTTATTATTGAATTGCTTATGCCTCGAAAGTATACAAAATGTCTATTATTCCCCACAAACTTGGCTTTTGTGACCAGGACTTTATGTGAAGGAAAGACACACATGCGCACCACGTTTTATCATTGAAAATAGGTACATTTCGAAATATCACTGTCCTGGTCACAAAAGCAAAGTTCATGGGGAATGATAGCCATTTTCTGTTACTTTTGAGGCATAAGCAGTTAGGAAATAACACTTACTACCCAGGAACATTTTTTTAAATTATTTTTTTGTTACACAGTGGAATCCAACGCAAGGTGGGCAGGGTTTGTAGCTCAGTCTGTACGCCTACACCTGCGGGTTTGCGAATGCTTATACATTTATTATTAAAACAATAACACTTTTTGTATTCATCAGGTAAGGCCCACTGAGCTACATAGCTATTTTTTTTGTCAGAAGCGACCCGACCACAAAATGATAGCTCAACGAAGTGGCTTATCAAGTGCGAATTTATACGTAAGATATACACATACATAGCAGCCGAATACTCGAAGCGCAATTTTTGCTCAATGGAGGGAAAAACCAGAAGACCCGGAGAAAAATACACGCTACAACGGGGAGAAGAAACTCAAATTAATAGGCGTCAGGGTCGGGATCGAACCCACGACCTCCTGTATACCAAGCGAGGTAGTTAATATCTCGCTACCGTAGCGCCCATTTATTGAGGTCATTCCTTCCAATTGACCATAGTGCCATTCGCATAAGATGGGTAATTACTCATCTCCTTGATATACAGTCCTGGTAGAAATTCCACATTCCTATGGCAGGGGTGCGTGTCACCACACCACAAATTGAAGGCTTATAATCGAAACGCTACTCATTTAATTGCAATTGGTATGGATATGCAAAAGTGGATTTGCAGTTCCTGTTTTTTTGTTGTTGAAAACCGTGTTGTGTTTTTAGAGTACAAATGTTCAAACATTCATTATGACTATTTAATAAAATAAAGAAAAGCATTTTTGTACATTATTCAATCACAATAAAGACCGGGACAGTTTATATATCCATGTCATTGCGTCTTGCGAACAAATGCATTTCGGACGCAGTGGTAAATATTGTACTAATACAAATTAGCAGTCCTCTCAATTTCTACTGGAATTACAGGGCCGGTTTTGGTGTTTATATGGCTGTATGTATATTTGTGTGCGCGAGGTACTTGCGGGGAGCGATAGCGCAATGGTTAGCACGCGGCGCTACGAAGCCAGCAACTCCATTTCGACTTCCCGCTCACGGCCAACTCTGGCGAACAATCGAACCTGAACTGGGCTTCCCCTAGGTAGATTCGTCATTAAATGGGTACCCGGTGCTGTGTGCAACTATCATCACGGATGGCCAGTCGTGTTGCTGGCGACCCACCTCGTATGCCAAGCCGGCTTTTATTAGGCTCTCGCTCACAGCACGTGCCCTAACAATCCACTAAATGCTATACAGTGGATCTTGGTCTTTTTACTCCTGTTAAAGATCCAAGGGTTGTATGTATGGACACTGGTCTACAAGCCAATGATTACTTATTACACGAAATCTGTATGTAGGGAAACTATTGATATGAATTGTGGTTATGATAAAGGAACGCCCACATTATCGGGTATTACATGTCTGCAACAATCCTAACAAAAGATCACCTCGCTAAAACGTGAATTAATGGCTCTGTGATTGTAGTTGTACGTTTAATGTATAGCGTTTTGTAAAACCCCTCTTAGCGCTATGTATCAATGTACGATTACAAAATGCGTGTACTGTATATGTGTACATGTGCGGAGTGGTGGTGCAGCGGTTAATGTGCTGCGCTGCGAAACTGGCAATCAAAGTTCGTGTCTCGCTCACCTGGTGCGGTGTGTACACATGGCCACTAGGGAGACAAAGGCGGCCGGGCGTGGTGCTGGCCACCCACTCCCTCGTGTGCGGTTCCAACCTCAATTAGGCGCTCGCTAACAGCACTTGTCCCAAGTCTCTTATAGGCTATACGGGGGGCGCGGGGGGGGCTGTCTTTGTATATATGATTGTGTGTATGTACATGTCTGTACGTAAGTGTATGTGTGTGTATTACTTGCTGTATGTATGTGCGCGTGTTTGTACATGTGTGTGTGTGTGTGTTACTTGCTGTATGTATGTGCGCGTGTTTGTACATGTGTGTGTGTGTGTTACTTGCTGGATGTATGTGCGCGTGTTTGTACATGTGTGTGTGTGTGTTACTTGCTGGATGTATGTGCGCGTGTTTGTACATGTGTGTATTACTTGCTGGATGTATGTGCGCGTGTTTGTACATGTGTGTGTGTGTTACTTGCTGGATGTATGTGCGCGTGTTTGTACATGTGTGTGTGTTACTTGCTGGATGTATGTGCGCGTGTTTGTACATTTGTGTGTGTTACTTGCTGGATGTATGTGCGCGTGTTTGTGCATGTGTGTGTGCCTGGTGTGCAAAGAGTAGTGTGAACTATATGTCAGTTACTGGACACAGACGCGTACCAGTGACTCACGAACCAAAAAGGTCAATGGGTTCGATTCCCGTGTAGGTGGGTTTCAAGTTTCTTCATCCCTATAAATTACACGCGAACCACGCCGCCACAGGTATATGGTGCGCGATTGCATTACACCTCACACAGTATTGGTCATATCGCTTCTACGCAAAACGGACAAAGCGCGCAGGCATCCCGGGTTGTTCCAACTTCAAAACGGTGTCTGGCAGATCCGCGTTTATAGCGAATTAAGAAACATAAAAAAAAAACACAGCGCTTTCGCCACCAATAACACGAGTGATAAATCGAGCGCATTCCAACATTTCACAATTTTCTCTCCAACGCAACACCGGCGGTGCTGACGAAGCTGTAATGGTAACATTTTAAACGCGCGTTTAAAATCACCGACAACTTTATTCATTGGCTGCGTCGGGTGGAGGAGGGTTTACGACACGCATTTTTCTTCCGCGATCGTACCCAGAGGGATCAACAATGAAGAGCTCACGATGAATAGCAATCTCGTAAGTTGGTCCAGGAGCGGTGGCGTCAGTGGTTCGCGCACTGCGCTTTGAAACCCCGTGACAAGAGTGCTCAGCGCCTGGCTAGCGGATAACATCATCAGTGGCGAGCGAGATCCGAACCGTTCCCGGGTTCTCCAGCAGATCTTGCGTCTCGCATTGCACCGACCGCCGTGGGCGAAGTTCGATCAAACAATCTCCGTGAGCGACGGTTGGCGTGCGGGGGCGTCCATCCAGCAGTGGATTGACACAAAGGAGTTGCAACGCAACGATTACATCTCAGAGCGTCATCGTCGTAATCCCGCAGTGAGGTCGGGCGGAACTGTGGTTGCGATGTGTCCCCACGCCCACTATCGCAAACGCTACCGGTGAATTTCTGCTCGGGCTACGACTCTGCTCCCCCCCCCACCCCCCTATCATACCTCGTTAGGATAGATACAATGAGCACCACGTTTGTGGGACGTCGACCATAATTGTCGGTCTGGACGGACTGGTTCCCCGTGATCAGTAATGTGGAATTTCCAGGAATTGCTCGGTGCTGTGCTGTGAATATTATCAGTGGGGGAGGTGGGGGGGGGAGCGTGGTGCTAGACACACCACACCGCCTGGCCTACCTGTCCACCTGCCTTAAGAGGTGCTCGCTAACAGAACTTGCTCCCGCAGTGTCCTATCAGGCCACGCGGGTAATCTTCGTGCAGCTGCAGGACAGAAGTGGTGCCAATTGCGCCACCTTCAGCACAGGCGCAGAGCCATGAGAACAATTTATCCAACCTAAACACACGCAATGTTCACTCGATAGCCATCAGGGTAAATAGCTTAAGGTCTAAAGAAAACAATAATAATCAGTTTCAAAGACAATGCATATATTATCAGAGTTTTTTTTAATTTGCATTCTGACTACAAGTATTGTGGTTAATGCAGACACGATTCCTTGTAAAAGGTTTCAGTTTGGTGTTTTAACATCTTAACACTTGTTTTGTTGCCAGAAAAAAAGGGGAAAACCTATTCTTATATTTTGGTACTGGCAAAGAAGGTCCCATGATGTAGCTGCTCACCCCGAGCTCTCATTACTCTGACAGTGGCATTGTCTTTGTGCTGTACGCCTTTTAGCGTCCTCTGGTCTAACACCGTTTTGAGACTAGGCTCAAAGAAAGCTGTCTCTGGTGTGGACCAATTAGTTTCAAAGACAATGCATATATTATCAGAGTATGTTTTTTTACATTTGCATTCTGACTACAAGTATTGTGGTTAATGCAGACACGATTCCTTGTAAAAGGTTTCAGTTTGGTGTCTTAACATCTTAACACCTGTTTTGTTGCCAGAAAAAAATGGGGAAAACCTATTCTCAATAATAGTTTTGTTTATGACCGAGTCTCAAGATTCAGGATTGCCCTCATGCACTGTGATGTTCAGACAGTCGCCTTTCGAGAGAGGAGTGGTTTTCTTTCGAGTTCAAGGAAACCTGGAGTGTCAGGAAGAAACCTAGCAAAAAACACGCACACGCAAAAAAAAAAGGTCCGCACAGACTGGCTCAGGGAACTACTTTTAGGAGGATTTATCCACAAATCTGTCTGTCGCCTGATGAAGCTAGTTGTAGCTACTGGCGAAAGGTCGTACTAAGATTGTAAATGTTGTGGATTTGCTTTTCACACTAGTACAGCACACCGGTAACGAATTTGCATGTTTTGTTTACGTGACAAACCTTACTAATTGGCTGTGTCTGGCGGTGGCGGGTTTAACGACACATTTAAATTTACGCGATCTAACCCACAAAAACCTATATTATACTTGCGGTCCTCTCATGTCCTGGACACTTTACAACCCGGTGGGTGTTTTTAGAAGGTTCACAAATCTGTACGTGACCCACCAACCCTCGCCCGGATCACTGGCACGCATCAACCACGCTCGTGGAAAGGTTCTGTTCTTGCGAAAATTCCTCATCCACGCATTCTCTCTGGCCTATTATTATTTGTTACCTCATTTTAAGGCCACAGCGTTGACAACTCTAATGCATTCCTGGAGAAAACTCACGTGTTTCTTTCTTTCCTGCGTACAATTATAATTATCTTGTAAACCTACGTAGAACTTATTTCGCACCGTCCGTAGCCACCAGCCCCAGGTCTCCCCTCGCGATGGAGGCCCCGAGTCTCAATGGGCTCGCAGCTCGTTACAATATCCGTGGTCGGTCACGTTTCGGTCTGACGCTTTGCAATTCGCCGCTTCTTTTACAAAAGGAGACAACGCCCATCAGTCTGTGAACCCCAGGGCATTTTGTGCACCAGCAGCACTGTGTGCAATGCCTGGTTCAGTGTAGGAAACTCCTATCTCGTTACACAAAAGGAACACAAAGGCGCCCCCGTATAGCCTTTGACAAAACGTCGGGAGTAAGTGCTGTTAGAGAGCACCTGTGAAGGCCGGCACGACACACGAAGGAGTGGATGGCCAGCGCCACCCCCGGCCGCCTTTGTCTCACCAATGCCGATATGTTGTACCCCACACCAGGTACAGTACGAATTTAAGGCCGAGTCGACCTAAGGGATGCCCAGGACCGGTGCAATCATTCCCGTTATATGCGGGGAAAATACGGTCATGTTGGCCGCGAGGAGGGAATTTTAGGTCGGCTCGCTGGGTTCGTAGCGCACTGCGCCAACCACTACACTACCGCTCCCCTCGTTACACACACACGCACACACAATCCAATCAAGTGTATACATAATGTGTGAAGAGCGACCCAACGCCATGACCAAACAACGCAGAATGCGCCCCAACTCCGAAGCTAAGCAGGTTTTTTTGAGCCCGGATAGCGTTTGGATGAGCGACCACCATGCGTAGAACGAGCATCAAAAGGCTGCAGCCGCAAGGCTACGTTGTCGGCAGAGGGCAGTATGGGAAAAAACCCATGCCCCCCCCCCCCCCCTCTTCACGCACTGACGAGCGTGGCGAGGAAGGAAGAAACAAAACCCTCCACGATCTCCCCCGGCACGTCGTGGCGAGGCCCTCATCCGGCAGCGGATTTCACCCAGAGGGGAGGTGAGGGGAGGGAGGGGGGGGCGTGCACGCATCATGCAAAAACACGCCTCGGCAAGTGAACAAAACCATTCCTCTGCAACATCAACCACAGGAAGCAGCCGCGTTCCCCTCGCCACATTTGTCCCTCAACCCGACTCCAGGTGCGGGTCAAACGCCACACAAAACTCGCCAATGACAGTGACTTTGTCGGGCATGAATTCCAACAGCGGAGGCTTTCATTTTTGACTTTGAGCCTGGATATCGTTTGGATGCAGCTTGCAGCCTTTTGATGCTCGTTTCTCTCCGCCTGATGGTGGAAACGTCGTAAGTTTTTTTAAAATATTTTTATTTTATTTTTATTTTATTTTTATCTTATTTTTATTTTATTTTTATTTTATTTTCTATCTACGTGACTTTACGGAAAGAACCAAAGAAGCGGATGCTTTATTAAAGCCTAACACAGTGGTCACGATTGCACTTCCTAACAGCTGGTTAGAATTGTATTTGGGCAACAGGTGAGGAGGGGCTTGCATTCTCCACGGAGTAGACCCCAGTTTGTTCTCCGTGTCCCTGTGGTGGATCTTGGTTTCATCTCCAGACGCTAAATTGGATGTTACCATTTTCTGGATCAACACTGAAGGCGGCCAGAAGTTTCTAAGCTGATGGCGAGCAAGTTTGGTGCCGAGGGATCGATCCATCATCATGTGCTCTTCTCAGACCGCCCTTACGTGGTCACGCAAGAGTCATCGCAACGTCCTTCTGAGAATGCCGACCTGGCAGCGCATTGCACTCTTTGCCTACCTACATTGACGATCGTATTCATCGCCTTTTCCCACAGTCGAAATTGATGGTTGCGCATTTGTGTTGTGGTTGCCACCTTTCCGGGTCAAACTCGGGTCAATCCCAGGACAGGTGGCAACCCTAACACAGGATAGTCGGGGGAATTGGCATACGTGTGTTCTTACGGCAGGAATTGGCTTGTACCGAAATCTGGTGACAATGTGCGCACGTGGAACTGTTATTGTTATTATTATAATACAGTGGATTTTTTTTTAGACCTATGCTGACTGAGATGTACGCTTGGGTTTGGTCAATGGAAAAAAATATGGCAAACCTAATCTGCGCTCAAGGGAAAGCCTGGTGAGGTGTAAATGTAGATTTTGCAAGGGAGACCTGATGGATGGTTGGTTTCTAGTTAAGAGCTGAGAGAAAAAAAACTTGCGAGAACTAAAGCATCAGAACAAACAAAAAAAATGCTCACATTTCACAGTACAGATGTTATACAATAACAAAAGTTATACCGTAGCAATACAGGGGAACACGTACAAATGATATTTACCAAGCAGAATTTCAATCTGAGAAACTGCATTTTACAATGCAAGAAGTGAAGCTGCAATACCATTTGCACGTACTGTATGTAGAACTTATTTCGCACCGTACAAATCCAATCGTGCTAACCGGAAGTGGGGGGGGGAGTAGAACTAAACCCCCAAAAGCAGCTCCATGTAAACAGACGCATCGTGCCGGACACATTCCAGCCACGTGTGTTCATTTACTTTGGGACCGTGCAGCGAGGTTTGTTTATTTGCACTTCGAGCATGATTTGTCAGAATTGTCCGTTTCAGATTTTTCTTCAAGATTAGTTCATTCGCTCCCCCTGTTGAAAGCTGCCAAAAGTTTAAAACTGTGGCGTGGTTACGGTGGGGTTGTAATGAATTCGGTTAGTAGGATTACAAAAAAAACGTTATCATAGTTTTAAAAACGTGTAATTTTTTTAAACAAATAAATGATTATGCTCCCACTGGTGGTCCTTTGCCTTATTATTCATTACGATGCATATCCATCGGTGATCAATTAGACGTTGTTATTGATAAGCACCATTATTTATTTTATAAAATAGCATTATTTAAAATAGATATTCGATGCCAAATAAATGGCGACATTTGCTCTTTTCAAGTTATTTAAATTAGTTTTCGCGTTCAAATATTTTTTCAATGTGTATATATATACATGCAGTATACGAAGGTTATCCCAAAAGTCTTGCCTCCAATTTTTAGTTAACAATAATTTGTTTCATGCTACCGATACAGCGATTTACATGTTCATTGTTGAGAATGTCATTCAAAATGGATTTGGCTCATAGTCACCACGTGAAGTCTCTTATCCTCTCCAATGCATATGCGACAACGTGTAATCTGGGAAAGCACGACTTAAATGGCAAGAGGATGCATCATCGTAATGTAACAATTTACAAACAAAAACAATAATTTTGTACAACGGGTGTAATTTCGTAAAATATTACCCAGGTAGGGCATCATTCAATGAGCTGAACAAAGAGTGCCAGACAATGGCGGAGCCAGGATTTTCAGGTAGGGGGGGCAACCCCTCCAGCAATGAAAAATGATAGGCGTTGTTTGTAAGTAAGGAGTTGTTAGTAAGTAAGGAGTTGTTAGTAAGTAAGGAGTTGTTAGTAAGTAAGGAGTTGTTAGTAAGTAAGGAGTTGTTAGTAAGTAAGGACTTGTCCCTTGCTTTTTATTCGACTTGTGTGCGGCGATGGCGCAGCCATCGATCGAGGGTCGAATTCGAACCGCGTTGTGTGATCGGCATCGCGCTCGCTGAAGGTGAATGTCTTCAGGGAAGTCGTGTCCTGCTGTATACGCAACTGCGCACAATTCTGAGTCACTTGTAACTGCTTTTGCCGTTACTTATTGCCAATTATGGACTCAGACTATTGTCCTATCATCGCATAGAGTCCCTGGCACGTAATAATATGCCACACAGTGGCAGTGGGGGTCGCAAAATACCGATTTATTACTAATAAACCCCAATGATCCGATCGAAATTGGGGATTTCGATCGGACCATTGGGGGGGCACGTGCCACCCCCCCCCCCCCCACTGGCTCCGCCAGTGGTGCCAGATCTGGGCTCCACCGTGGCCAGGGAAGCACCGTCGTCCACCTGCATCGCCACGCAATGATCTCGGGTGTTCTCTTTGTGCGCGCGCGGTCCCACCTTGTTTGGTGTCGTCAAAGGTAGGGCATCTGCCATTTGACACGTGTATGCCATTCATGACATTTGCTTGAATGAAGTCCTATAAAAGCGTAATGTGAGTTCAATAAAACGTTCCTAAAATATATAACAGAAGTAATTTTTGGGTTTGCAAGCACATTCCGAAAACAAAATATAAAAACGGAGCGCTCGTTTAACGATAAATAAAAAAATGTGCTATTCGACTTTTCAATTGTAAATACAAAATCCGAACCTACCAAAATGGGTTCAGATCGACAAACTACATGTGTCATTGATGTTGTGCATGGCCGGGCTTTGAACTCAGGTCCATGGGATTGTAGCACAATGCGCAAACCACTACGGTCACCATTCCATATAGCCTTCAGACTCACGTGCTGGAAAGCACATCGCCCGGCCGTCTTTGTCTCCTCAGTCCTGCTATTTAAACAACACACGAGGTAATCGCGTATGGACAAGTCGACTTCGGTGGAGGCCCGGAGCCTGTTCTCATTACCGCTCGCCCACTGTGATGTTATCCGTTGCCGCGGGAATGCAATTCTGGTCGCCGCGTTCGTAAACGCAGGCCCTAATTACTACGGCCACCACTCCTCACAAACGTCAAAGAGTTCCCCCTGATAGCCTTAAGACATTCGGGGCAAGTGCTGTTCGCGAGCACCTATGAAGGCCGGTACGGGACACGAGGGAATGGGTGACCAGTAGCACCACGCCCAGCCACCTTTCTCTCCCTAGTGGCGATGATTACACGTCGCACGAGGTACTAATGAGGCCGAGTCGGCGTCGGGAAGGTCCAGGAACCAGTTCAGATAATCGTCACTAGCGTTGGCCATGAGCGGGAATTGAACTCTGGTCGCCGAGTATTGTAGCGTGGCAACCCTCATAGAATACACTCACACAGCACTGCACACACACACACGTAGCACTACACATACACACGTGTGCGCGTGTGTAGTATGTCGCAGTGAAAGCTGTAGCAATTAGCGTCCGATTCAAACGCTGACATGTACAAGTGTTATTTCTGCACGGAGCACGCCGGCTATTTGCGCACGTGTGTAGTAGTAGTAGTAGAAGCATGCCGGCCAGCTCTCCGAAAGACGCCGTCAGCGTCGTTAATGGCTTATTTCGGTGACCCGCTAGCTACATCCACGGAACATTTATTTTCACTCGGTAGTCGTAATCGGTAACAGAGTTTCCTCTTGGCGCCGCGCGCGCGTTGGTTCATTGCTCGACCGGGGGGATGCATTGACACCGCTCCGGTCTTTGCTGTGGAGCGTTACGCGCGTGGCCCAGCCACAGCCACCAGTCGTAGGCTGCCGGGATCCAAACCGGGGATTAGAGCTCCCCGCGGTGCATTTCCCCAGTCGCCGGTAGACCGGCACATGGCGAGTCGGCGCAGCCATACTCGGTGTGGTGTGACGTACGTGGGAACATTTGTTGAACTGCTTTGTGTTTAGTTTGTTGTTTTCCTTCCCCTGCACCTCCGTACGGTGCAAGAGAAGTTCAACTTAGTTTAACACGTAGGCTTTCGCGACCAATATCATCCATGAGAGGTTTTTTGGGGGTTAGATCGCGTACATGTTTAAATGTGTCGTTAAAACCCGCCACCATCCCACACAGCCAACTTGTAAGGGTTCCATACTCTGTGGTCCTTTCGGTAAAGTGTCACGTAGGTATAAAATAAATTAAATTAAATCACGACGTTTCGGGCGCAACACAAGCGTCCGTCGTCAGGTGGGACAACCACAGCAAGATACAATTGCTGAAGTGGGCAAAAGGGATTGCCGTGACAAGAGGCTTTATAGGTAAGAGAGGGGGAGGAGCAAGGGAGGAGAGATAGAGAGGGGAGGGGGGTGTGGGGTAGGGGAAGTGGAGCGCTGCGAGAGCGTTTGGAGGACGAACAGGCACAATGCCGGGTGGGGGGGGGGGAGTGGGCGGGGCTGGGAGTGGGAGGCTGAAGAAACTGGAGATGCGGATATGAAGGCAACACCATAAAGCAGTTAAGGGTTGACCTGGTTAATAACATCCTTCCAATGATTGCTCAATCTGTATCCATCTTCTCGGTTGAAGTTATGTTTATAAATCTGGATGGCTTCATGAACAAACCTTTGATAGTAGCCCGAAGGTTTGCAGAGTACCTTGGTCTCAAATCTAGATTAGTAAGGGTTGTCACGTTAACAAAACGTGGCCAATTCGTCACTTGTACAGCACACCGGTGTGTTGAAGAGCCAAGCCACAACATTTCCAATCTGAGTACGACGTTTCGCCAGGAATTACAACTAGCTTCATCAGGCGACAGCCAGATTTGTGGAGAAGTCTTACTGTTTCGTTCCTCATATTGGCGTAGATGCGGTGATCACGCAGCTGCGCTCTTGCACAAAGTGGGGGGGGGGGATTACTGAGGCAACGTACATTATGTACGTGCATTATGTGAGCCCTTTGATCTTGTCCTTCCTGATCGTTGTGTGTATTAAAATAGCCCTACCAACGGTAATCCCTATTGAAGTATGGTGGCTTGTATAGGCATGCATTTAAACAATATATTATTTGATAATTCGCTACCACGCAGCACTAAGGCGGTAGCTATCCGAACGGTTAAAAAAAGTGTATTTCTTTCAATCTCGATATATTCTCTAATTAGTCTTGGCCAGCAGTAGCTAGTTTTGCACAGAACTTCAACATTATCAAAATAATTTATAGTGTCCTTGTTGGCACGCGTGTTCTGCTACTGCTGACAGTTGTATTTGGGATTATTTAATATTTCTCTGATATTCTTTTAGTCTCGTGCTGATCATTTGTCTTGTGTTCCCAACATAACATTTGCCACACGTGCAGTTAATCCTGTACACACCTTCTGTTGATAGCTTCGGTAATACATCTTTTGTACCAGATATTAATTCATGTATTATTAATACCGTGCTAAATCTGACTCGGATGTTTTGTGTTTCGAAACATCTGGCTAGTTTATCAGTTACTCCCACAATGTACGGTATTTTGATCGTTTTAATTACTTGGGCAGTTTCAATGCTCATGTTATTTGATTTGGTTTTGGCATTCAATGCCCTGTTGATTTGTGCATCATTGTAACCGTTCATTTGCAGCGCTTCTTTAACATGTTTAATTTCAGTTCTCAGACTGTCACCATCTGACACTTTCTTAGCTCGATGAATGAGCGTCTTGATAAGAGCAGATTTCTGTGCAGGATGATGGTGTGACTCTGCATTCAGATAGGCGTCAGTATGCGTTTTCTCTTGGTAAACACTGTACGCTATTTTACCGTTTCGACCCCTTACGAGCAGAATATCCAAAAATTGTAGAGTTATGTCAGCTTCCACTTCCATGGTGAACTGGATATATGGGTTTTGCGAGTTGAGATTATTTATAAATGCATTAATTGTATCTTTGCCGTGTGGCCAGACCACCAATGTGTCATCCACATATGTAAACCAAGCAGATGGTTTTAGTGTGCTTGAAGCTATTGCTTTTGTTTCAAAATCTTACATGTGCAAATTCGCTATCACAGGAGACAAAGGAAAGCCCAAAAAAAACTCTATTATGGAAGTTCAACATACAGTACATACATGTCGACCCAGACAGACAGCGTTATGATATTCAGCTCGGGGGATAAACATTAGGTCAATTGAAAGAGTTTGTCTAAGCATGGTGGAAATTCCACATGCTCATGGCAGAGGACATTCTACCCACAGGACGCCGATGTTGACGTATCACAGAGTGGTATTTATTTTATCGACCTCTGCGTGGTGATGGGCCGAGTCGTCTCCCGACTGTGGCGTTGTACTAGAGGATTGGAAGCGCTGGCGTTGACCCCGCTACAGTCTCGGTACAACTCGTGTACACAATTCCGTTTGCCTGTACAGTATTAGTATCGGCGTTACAGGATTACACCCCCCCCCCCCACCCCCCACAGTGGCCCGATTAATTGTGACGATTCAGTAAATAAAATAATCTATTATTTCGCGTCACATTTGTTAATACATTTTATTTAATCGAATTTGACCAAATTATCTGTCGTTACTGGCCTGTACATTACAATTATGGTTGGATACAAAGCGAGTGGAAAATGCTCCGTGAATGTAAACACCGGGGATACAAAGGCGGTTGCGTACGGTAGTTGCCTTGCCAGATAGATGCTCGCAAAGGAACGTTACGCAACGGCACGTAGCATCCAATATCGTAGGAGCGGCTTTCTCTGCGTGTGTTCAACGCGCCATCCAAGGAGCGCCTTTTCCAATTAAATCACAATCTGAGCCTCACTCCCGGGATGATAATTTGCGGAGATGCGGAGTAAATTGAGTGGCGAACTGCCTTGCGCCGTGGTAATTATACTAATTAGAATGAAGCTGCGATATCATAACTACAATCTCGTGCAACAAAGCGAGAAGCGCTCACCCTGATAGAGCCCTCTTCAGCCAGAGTCGACGCGTCTCCGAACTCACGCGACCCCTCTGCGATGGCTCATCGCTATTCTATTCGGCGTTTACCAAGCCGGCGATGTACATTCTACATTCGTATGGCCGCGGGCAAGATACACTGCATTAACCATTTTACTTCACCGTATTTTGTCAACCAGCTGCTTGGCTGAAGGCATTACCCACGCCGCGTCGGGTTGTTGTGACCATACAGCTGGTTGGTGAACGCGGGTTGGGTGGGGGGGTCGTGGATTGTGAGCGGGTCCGCCCTGGAACTTGCTCAGATGTCCGTCGCCACCGATGTTAACCATTGGTCGGGAATCGAACTCGGGTTGTCGGTGTTATAATGCAGTGATCTCACCACCGCGCCACCGCTCCCTTCACCACTAAAACGTTATGGCCGGTAGTCGAGACTAGCGACGGAGTGACAGCCAACGGAGGGGGAACTCGTCCGAGAGGTTCCAGCCACCGCGGAGATGGAGCGATGCAATCGGCTCGTGTGCTGGAGCGAGATTGTTGCATCGCCGGACCGTGAGAGAAAAGGCGATGGCTTGGGGGAAGCTTCATCCAGCAGTGGATGTACATCGTGGCGATGGTTACAATGATGGCTCAGGACACGTGCCCCCTTTGCGAGAGAAAGAGCGGCTCGCAGCTGCTCTATGCACACCGAGACTCCGAGGCGGATCGAGAATCATCCCGATGGGATTGGGGCGGTGGCGAAATTCATTTATTTATTCTCATGAAAAACGATATTGATCTGCCAAAAATAAACTAATATCAATAGAATACCAATTGGTCGGGATCTCGAGGGAGGACGGCGCGTTTGTAATGAGAAAAAGCACGCTTCAAAAGGTCAAGTTCACGTCTTGCGATTCAAGCGTTTCAGCAGCCGGTGCGGTGACGTCACCGCTGCCGTCATATCGGAGTCGGAAACTTTATTTAACCCGGAGAAATCCGAGGAGCTACGAAGATTTTTTTTTATCACAAATTTCCAGGAGCGGCACGCGGTCAGAAAGTTAAACAATTTAAAAAAAACACGACGAGAAGCGTAAAGTTTAGGAAAAGTAAGCAGATCACGAGAAAATAATCTAAACAATGTTTTTTTTTCTATTTCCAGGTAGAGAGAAGCGACCTGGCCAGAAATGAAAGTTCAACGGAAGTGGCTTATCACGTGGGACTGGATTGCAGCCAAATAAATACTCTGGACGCGTGATGTTGATTCCTAAAATGTGGAAATTTAAATTTTTTCTCAGGCGTCACCCAGAGCAACGTCACTAGAACGTTATCTGCTCGAGCGCCCGACCGTCACCCTACATATTTTGTTACCATACACACACACAAAAAAACCCCGAAGATCTGAACTGTGAATGGGATTCGAGGGATTTCCACGGCGATTCTGGGTCACGATTACACTCTAGAATTAGACCGCAATGCGACTGTGTCATAGCAGAGTGTGGGAAAAGTGTGCGTAAGGGATAAAACCGGGACGTTCACAAGATATATCTTGCGTGGCCGTTTCCATCCGGATACACGCGGCTCCCACTGCACTGCGAGACTTCCGACTGAATTCATCGATTCATGGACAGTACCGATGGCGCTGGAAAATGAAATCGATAACAAATAAGCATTTACAAACGTCAAATCATACAAAAATACGTAGACATTATGCATCAGCACTACCACGCTGTCTGCTCCTGAATCATTTTGGCAAAATGAACCTGCGCGCACTTTAGGGTAACAGCGGCCATCATATTCTATTTTTTTTTATTACGCACAGTTACAGCTTCGTTCTCTTGAGATGTTTTTTTGGTATCAATTTTAATAGATTACCCGTGTACTTACCCTACAAAGGCAGGCAGGCAGGCGTCAAGCCGGCCACACGTGTTCGCGCCCCATGATTGCGTGCGCGTGTTTATCAAACACGTCAATCAAATCGTCCTGGGGAGGAGCCTCGCCGAGCCTCTGGGCTCCTCGAGGAAGGCTCCTTGCCGCGCACTCGCGAGCTTCGCTGGGATACATGAACGTCGTGCCGTGCCTCGTGTGGAGCAACCACGGAAGAAGCATGGAGCTCACAAAGAGGGGGGCGGGTGGGCTGACCATGGCTGCGTTGGGATATCTGGCCAATGTCGTACAAATGCCATTGTGCGTGTTTTTTTATTTTGACGACGGGAGGAGACCCGTGCAGAGCACGGCGAGGAGGAGCATAACAACCTCGCCACGCAGAAAGGCGCCCCAAAGTCGGCAGTGAAACGCAGCTCCTCTTTGGCGTTAGACGCACGAGTTCACCAACGTGCCACCTCTGCAATAATAATAATACATTATATTTATCGGAAGTGCTACTTGGCAGCATTCGTGTAGCACGGCATGTCCTCGCTCAAGACGGGCGACTCCACAAACCAGCTTGCTACGCTACCATCTCCTGGTACCCTCAGCCCAAGATGTTTCGGCGTTTTAAGCCGGCATTGTCCGCGATGTGCGCAGTCTCTCGGCTGGTGGGTGGTGTCCGCAACAACAGCGCCTTGCGTCTTGCTCCATCTAAACCCATGGCCAGCCTAAGGTGGCACAACTACAAAACTGAGCTTCGAACAGAAAGCCAACATGAGGCCGAGGTGGGGGGGCGGGGGGTGTGCGAACGACCCAAGGTGGAGTTTGTTACAGTTCGTGTCAAGAGCATGGCTGGTGCGGGGAGTAGCTTGGCGAGTCCACTACAGTAAAACATTTTTTTGTTTTTGCCGTGGTTGTCCCACCTGATGACGGAGGCTTGTGCTGCTTCCGAAACGTCGTGATTTAATTGCTTTCATTTTTTGTTTCATTTTATGTATCTACCTACGTGGCCTTACCGAAAATAACCAAAGAGTATGAGGTGGTGAGGGCTAGAGGTGCGGCTGTAGTTCAGGTTGGCTGGTTGGTTAGGGATAACGCCGGCACGTTGGCTGGCTGGAGTGTTGTTCCTCCCCCACCCGCCCACACTGTTCGCCCCCCCACTGGCACGCAAGCAATCATCACCTCGGTTCTGTGACCGCGCTCTCTCTCGGGCGCTCATATCGAGGAGAGAAGCGAGCCACGCGGGCCGGATGAGTCGACCTAATTACCCCCCCCCCCCCCCCTAATGCTAATAGTTGGCCACTTCGCAGCAATGGCTTCACTGGTGTGGATTCGCACGCAAAACAAATATCGAGAATAAAGGAAGGTCAACACGCGTGGCAATTACGCGAGAATGAGCCGTGGTTAGGATGATTGCCGCTGATCGATGATATCATGGGAAGGCTGCAAAGGGGCAGGCGAGGCAGGAAGAGGCGAGGAAAGGCAGCAGCACGTTCGGCCGCCAAGTGCGCTGTTTGCACAGCTGGTGTGCCCGGGTGCTGAGCGACTCGCGGCCTGAATTCTCACCGCGGATTCTGCACCGCGAACACGGCGGTGGGGGGGGAGTGGGAGGAAATTGTCGCCTCTAGACTTTATGGGTGGTGGTTTCTTCCTTTCCCGTCCACGTCACCCTCCCTCCCCCAATTTCAGGTCTCACCTCTCAAAAGTCACCGCCAACCGTATGCGGTGCCATTTAACAAAAAGGTGAAGTCCTCGTTTTAAGTGCCGCGCTCAGGTGGAACACGTTAAGCGGAAGACGCTTTCGCGCATAAATGACGTATCGACGATCAAGTTTGGCGTGATACGTGACGCACGCACGCACGTGACGCACGGGTAAGATGGCGGGACAAATAACGGAGGACACGCCGCCACGTTACGTTATCATGCCGCGTGCTTTATCACGCCGCTCAGCCGCGCAGCTCAAGAAAGTCGTTCGTCGTCGACCGCTTAGGAGTCCGCGTTATAACGGAGAGCGCGTTATAACGGGCGTGTGTTTGCGTTGCGCTAAAGGTGTTCACGAATGGAATAGCCGCGTTATTGCGGAAAAGTCGTTGTGTGAAGACGCGTCAAAAGAGGACTCGCTGTCCAATACGACTGCCTAGTTGCACGATTGAATTTATACAGAGGTAACACCCTAGCAAACTCTTAAGTGTAACACCTGAATACGTTAATGATGACGTCACCCTGCTGCTCTATTTAAGACCGGGAGCAAGTGAGGGCTTTACCATTCTGGCGAATTGCCCGATGATGCTGGATGTAATTACCAGCGAAACGTCGAACTCAAATTTTAAATGATGTTGATTCACTCTTCAACACACCGGTGGGCTAAAGTAGTGAACTATTTGTCCTTTGTAAACGTGACACATTTTTTACTGTTTGGCCGTGTCGGGTGGTGGAGGGTTACGACATTTATAAATGACGCGATCTAACCCAAAAACCTTTATTATGAATAATATTGGTCGCGAAAGCCTACGTGTTAAACTGACAAAGGAGGGGATGGGTTTAACTCCAGACTTGGGTGCCTTGCTGCGTGGGGGTTATATGCGCCTCACCCCGTTCTACATGGGATTCCTCCGACACATTATGACATCCGTACGCCATTGGCCAGATATCCCAATGCAGCCATGATCAACCCACTGCTTCAATTGCACATTTGGCCCAGGAGGCACTGGAACGCGAACGAGTCTGGAAAATATGCAGCTGTGAATCATGATAATTTAAAATAGGTGAATACTCAAATATAGTTACCCTGGGCGTGTGCGTGGCCGTATAATGGGTTATGGAACAAATCGATATTATAGCGATTTCGATTCCATATTTAGATCATATGCTTAAAATGTATGACGTCATGCTGTAAATAATACTCAAACTCGCACGCAAAAACACAATTCATGCTCTCACTCCGTGATGTAAACCCATGCGCTCACACACTGCGTGCTGTAAACCCATGTCCTCACACACTCCATGCTGTAAACCCATGCCCTCATTCACACACTGCGTGATGTAAACCCATGCCCTCACACACTGCGTGCTGTAAACCCATGCCCTCACTCACACACTGCGTGCTGTAAACCCATGCCCTCACACTGCATGCTGTAAACCCATGCCCTCACTGCGTGCTGTAAACCCATGCCCTCACTCACACACTGCGTGATGTAAACCCATGCCCTCACACACTGCGTGCTGTAAACCCATGCCCTCACTCACACACTGCGTGATGTAAACCCATGCCCTCACACTGCGTGCTGTAAACCCATGCCCTCACTCACACACTGCGTACTGTAAACCCATGCCCTCACACACACTGCGTGATGTAAACCCATGCTCTCACATACTGCGTGCTGTAAACCCATGCCCTCACTCACACACTCCATGCTGTAAACCCATGCCCTCACTCACACACTGCGTGCTGTAAACCCATGCCCACACTCACACACGGCGTGCTGTAAACCCATGCTCTCACTCACACACTCCATGCTGTAAACCCATGCCCTCACTCACACACTGCATGATGTAAACCCATGCCCTCATTCACACACTCCATTCTGTAAACGCATGCCCTCACTCACACACTGCGTGCTGTAAACCCATGCCCTCACTCACACACTGCGTGCTGTAAACCCATGCCCTCACTCACACACTCCGTGATGTAAACCCATGCCCTCACTCACACACTGCATGCTGTAAACCCATGCCCTCACTCACACACTGCGTGATGTAAACCCATGCCCACACTCACACACTGCGTGCTGTAAACCCATGCTCTCACTGACACACTCCATGTTGTAAACCCATGCCCTCACTCACACACTGCATGATGTAAACCCATGCCCTCACTCACACACTCCATGCTGTAAACGCATGCCCTCACTCACACACTGCGTGCTGTAAACCCATGCCCTCACACACTCCGTGTTGTAAACCCATACTCTCACTCACACACTGCGTGCTGTAAACCCATGCCCTCAATCACACACTGCGTGCAGTAAACCCATGCCCTCACTCACACACTGCGTGATGTAAACCCATGCCCTCACATACTGCGTGATGTAAACACATGCCCTCACTCACAAACTGTATGATGTAAACCCATGCCCTCACTCAAACACTGCGTGATGTAAACCCATGCCCTCACTCACACACTGCTTGCTGTAAACACATGCCCTCACTCACACACTGCGTGATGTAAACCCATGCCCTCACTCACAAACTGCGTGCTATAAACCCATGCCCTCACTCACACACTGCGTGATGGAAACCCATGCCCTCACTCACACACTGCGTGATGTAAACCCATGCCCTCACTCACACTGCGTGATGTAAACCCAAGCCCTCACTCACACACTTCGTGCTGTGAACCCATGCCCTCACTCACACACTGCACGATGTAAACCCATGCCCTCACTCACACACTCCGTGCTGTAAACCCATGCCCTCACACTGCGTGCTGTAAACCCATGCCCTCACTCACACACTGTATGATGTAAACCCATGCCCTCACTCACACACTGCGTGCTGTAAACCCATGCCCTCACTCACACAATGCGTGATGTCAACCCATGCTCTCACTCACACACTGCGTTCTGTAAAGCCATGCCCTCACTCACACACTGCGTGCTGTGAACCCATGCCCTCACTGACACACTGCGTGATGTAAACCCATGCCCTCACTCACACACTGTATGATATAAACCCATGCCCTCACACACTGCGTGATGTAAACCCATGCACTCACTCACACACTGTGTGCTGTAAACCCATGCCCTCACTCAAATACTCCATGATGTAAACCCATGCCCTCACTCACACACTGCGTGCTGTAAACCCATGCCCTCACACTGCATGCTGTAAACCCATGCCCTCACACACTGCGTGCTGTAAACCCATGCCCTCACTCACACACTGCGTGATGTAAACCCATGCCCTCACACTGCGTGCTGTAAACCCATGCCCTCACTCACACACTGCGTACTGTAAACCCATGCCCTCACACACACTGCGTGATGTAAACCCATGCTCTCACATACTGCGTGCTGTAAACCCATGCCCTCACACACTCCATGCTGTAAACCCATGCCCTCACTCACACACTGCGTGCTGTAAACCCATGCCCACCCTCACACACGGCGTGCTGTAAACCCATGCCCTCACTCACACACTGCGTGATGTAAACCCATGCCCTCACTCACACACTCCATGCTGTAAACGCATGCGCTCACTCACACACTCCATGCTGTAAACCGATGCCCTCACTCACACACTGCGTTCTGTAAACCCATGCCCTCACTCACACACTGCGTGCTGTAAACCCATGCCCTCACTCACACACTCCGTGATGTAAACCTATGCCCTCACTCACACACTGCGTGCTGTAAACCCATGCCCTCACTCACACACTGCGTGATGTAAACCCATGCCCACACTCACACACTGCGTGCTGTAAACCCATGCTCTCACTCACACATGGCGTGATGTAAACCCATGCCCTCACTCACACACTCCATGCTGTAAACGCATGCCCTCACTCACACACTGCGTGCTGTAAACCCATGCCCTCACTCACACACTGCGTGCTGTAAAACCATGGCCTCAGTCACACACTGCGTGCTGTAAACCCATGCCCTCACTCACACACTCCGTGTTGTAAACCCATACTCTCACACACTGCGTGCTGTAAACCCATGCCCTCAATCAGACACTCCGTGCAGTAAACCCATGCTCTCACGCACACACTGCGTGATGTAAAACCCATGCCCTCACATACTGCGTGATGTAAACACATGCCCTCACTCACACATTGTATGATGTAAACCCATGCCCTCACTCAAACACTGCGTGATGTAAACCCATGACCTCACTCACACACTGCGTGCTGTAAACCCATGCCCTCACTCACACACTGCGTGATGTAAACCCATGCCCTCACACACACACTGCTTGATGTAAACCCATGCCCTCACTCACACACTGCGTGATGTAAACCCATGCCCTCACTCACACACTGCTTGATGTAAACCCATGCCCTCATTCACACACTGCGTGATGTAAACTCATGCCCTCACTCAAACACTGCGTGATGTAAACCCATGCCCTCACTCACACACTGCGTGATGTAAACCCATGCCCTCACTCACACACTGCGTGCTATAAACCCATGCCCTCACTCATACACTGCGTGATGGAAACCCATGCCCTCACTCACACACTGCGTGATGTAAACCCATGCCCTCACTCACTGCGTGATGTAAACCCATGCCCTCACTCACACTGCGTGCTGTGAACGCATGCCCTCACTCACACACTGCACGATGTAAACCCATGCCCTCACTCACACACTCCGTGCTGTAAACCCATGCCCTCACTCACACTGCGTGCTGTAAACCCATGCCCTCACTCACACACTGTATGATGTAAACCCATGCCCTCACACACTGCGTGATGTAAACCCATGCGCTCACTCACACACTGTGTGCTGTAAACCCATGCCCTCACTCAAATACTCCGTGTTGTAAACCCATACGCTCACACACTGCGTGCTGTAAACCCATGCGCTCACTCACACACTGTGTGCTGTAAACCCATGCCCTCACTCACACACTCCGTGTTGTAAACCAATACTCTCACACACTGCGTGCTGTAAACCCATGCCCTCAATCAGACACTGCGTGCAGTAAACCCATGCTCTCACGCACACACTGCGTGATGTAAAACCCATGCCCTCACATACTGCGTGATGTAAACACATACCCTCACTCACACACTGCATGCAGTAAACCCATGCCCTCACTCACACATTGCGTGCTGTAAACCCATGCTTTCACGCACACACTGCGTGATGTAAACCCATGCCCTCACTCACACACTGCGTGATGTAAACCCATGCGCTCACTCACACACTCCATGCTGTAAACCCCTGCCCTCACTCACACACTGCGTGCTGTAAACCCATGCCCACACTCACACACTGTGTGCTGTAAACCCATGCCCTCACTCACACAATCCGTGCTGTAAACCCATTCCCTCACTCACTCCGTGCTGTAAACCCCTGCCCTCACTCACACTGTATGATGTAAATCCATGCCCTCACTCACACACTCCTTGCTGTAACCCCATGCCCTCACTCACTCACTCCGTGCTGTAAACCCATTCCCTCACTCACTCCGTGCTGTAAACCCTTGCCCTCACTCACACACTGTATGATGTAAACCCATGCCCTCACTCACACACTCCTTGCTGTAACCCCACGCCCTTACTCACATACTCCGTGCTGTAAACCCATGCCCTCACTCACACACTGCGTGCTGTAAACCCATGCCCTCACTCACACACTGCGTGCTGTAAACCCATGCCCTCTCTCATATACTCCTTTCTGTAAACCCATGCCCTCACACACTGCGTGCTGTAAATCCATGCCCTCACTCACACACTGCGTGATGTAAACCCATGCCCTCACTCACACACTGCATGCTGTAAACCCATGCCCTCACTCACACACTGCGTGCTGTAAACCCATGCCCTCACTCACACATTGCGTGATGTAAACCCATGCCCTCACTCACTGCGTTATGTAAACCCATGCTCACACTCACACTCTGCGTGATGTAAACCCATGCCCTCACTCACACACTGCGTGTTGTGAACCCATGCCCTCACACACTACGTGCTGTAAACCCATGCCCTCACTCACACACTCCATGCTGTAAACCCATGCCCTCACTCACACACTGCATGCTGTAAACCCATGCCCTCACTCACACATTGCGTGCTGTAAACCCATGCTTTCACGCACACTGCGTGATGTAAACCCATGCCCTCACTCACACACTGCGTGATGTAAACCCATGCTCTCACTCACACACTCCATGCTGTAAACCCCTGCCCTCACTCACACACTGCGTGCTGTAAACCCATGCCCACACTCACACACTGTGTGCTGTAAACCCATGCCCTCACTCACACACTCCGTGCTGTAAACCCATTCCCTCACTCACTCCGTGCTGTAAACCCCTGCCCTCACTCACACTGTATGATGTAAATCCATGCCCTCACTCACACACTCCTTGCTGTAACCCCATGCCTTCACTCACTCACTACGTGCTGTAAACCCATTCCCTCACTCACTCCGTGCTGTAAACCCTTGCCCTCACTCACACACTGTATGATGTAAACCCATGCCCTCACTCACACACTCCTTGCTGTAACCCCACGCCCTTACTCACATACTCCGTGCTGTAAACCCATGCCCTCACTCACACACTGCGTGCTGTAAACCCATGCCCTCACTCACACACTGCGTGCTGTAAACCCATGCCCTCTCTCATATACTCCTTTCTGTAAACCCATGCCCTCACACACTACGTGCTGTAAATCCATGCCCTCACTCACACACTCCATGCTGTAAACCCATGCCCTCACTCACACACTGCGTGCTGTAAATCCATGCCCTCACTCACACACTCCATGCTGTAAACCCATGCCCTCACTCACACACTGCGTGATGTAAACCCATGCCCTCACTCACACACTGCGTGATGTAAACCCATGCCCTCACTCACACACTCCATGCTGTAAACCCATGCCCTCACTCACACACTGCGTGATGTAAACCCATGCCCTCACTCACACACTGCGTGATGTAAACCCATGCCCTCACTCACACACTCCATGCTGTAAACCCATGCCCTCACTCACACACTGCGTGATGTAAACCCATGCCCTCATTCACACACTGTATGATGTAAACCCATGCCCTCACTCACACACTCCGTGCTGTAAACTCATGCCCTCACTCACACACTCCGTGCTGTAAACCCATGCCCTCACTCACATACTCCGTGCTGTAAACCTATGCCCTCACTCACACACTGCGTGATGTAAACCCATGCTCTCACGCACACACTGTATGATGTAAACCCATGCCCTCACTCACACATTGCGTGCTGTAAACCCATGCCCTCACTCACACACTGCGTGCTGTAAACCCATGCCCTTACTCACACACTGCGTGCTGTGAACCCATGCCCACACACACTACGTGCTGTAAACCCATGCCCTCACTCACACACTCCATGCTGTAAACCCATGCCCTCACTCACATACTGCGTGCTGTAAACCCATGCCCTCACTCACACACTGCGTGCTGTAAACCCATGCCCTCATTCACACACTGCGTGCTGTAAACCCATGCCCTCACTCACACACTGCGTGATGTAAATCCATGCCCTCACTCACACACTGCGTGATGTAAACCCATGCCCTCACTCACACACTGCGTGCTGTAAACCCATGCCCTCATTCACACACTGCGTGCTGTAAACCCATGCCCTCACTCACACACTGCGTGATGTAAACCCATGCCCTCACTCACACACTGCGTGCTGTAAACCCATGCCCTCACTCACACACTGCGTGCTGAAAATCCATGCCCTCACTCACAGATTGCGTGATGTAAACCCATGCCCTCACTCACACACTGTATAATGTAAACCCATGCCCTCACACACTGCGTGATGTAAACCTATGCCCTCACTCACAGACTGCGTGCTGTAAACCCATGCCCTCACTCAAATACTCCGTGCTGTAAACCCATGCCCTCACTCATACACTGTATGATGTAAACCCATGCCCTCACTCACACACTCCGTGCTATAAACCCATGCCCTCACTCACACACTGCATGCTGTAAACCCATGCCCTCACTCACACACTGCGTGCTGTAAACCCATGCCCTCACTCACAAATTGCGTGGTGTAAACCCATGCCCTCACTCACTGCGTGATGTAAACCCATGCTCACACTCACACTCTGCGTGCTGTAAACCCATGCCCTCACTCACATACTGCGTGCTGTGAACCCATGCCCTCACACACTACGTGCTGTAAACCCATGCCCACTCACACACTTCGTGCTGTAAATCCATGCCCTCACTCACACACTGCGTGATGTAAACCCATGAACTCACTCACATACTGTATAATGTAAACCCATGCCTTCACACACTGCGTGATGTAAACCCATGCCCTCACTCTCACACTGCGTGCTGTAAACCCATGCCCTCACTCAAATACTCCGTGCTGTAAACCCATGCCCTCACACACTGCGTGCTGTAAACCCATGCTCTCACTCACACACTGTATGATGTAAACCCATGCCCTCACTCACACACTCCGTGCTATAAACCCATGCCCTCACTCACACACTGCATGCTGTAAACCCATGCCCTCACTCACACACTGCGTGCTGTAAACCCATGCCCTCACTCACACATTGCGTGATGTAAACCCATGCCCTCACTCACTGCGTTATGTAAACCCATGCTCACACTCACACTCTGCGTGATGTAAACCCATGCCCTCACTCACACACTGCGTTTTGTGAACCCATGCCCTCACACACTACGTGCTGTAAACCCATGCCCTCACTCACACACTCCATGCTGTAAACCCATGCCCTCACTCACACACTGCATGCTGTAAACCCATGCCCTCACTCACACATTGCGTGCTGTAAACCCATGCTTTCACGCACACACTGCGTGATGTAAACCCATGCCCTCACTCACACACTGCGTGATGTAAACCCATTCCCTCACTCCGTGCTGTAAACCCCTGCCCTCACTCACACACTGTATGATGTAAACCCATGCCCTCACTCACACACTCCTTGCTGTAAACCCATGCCCTCACTCATACACTCCGTGCTGTAAACCCATTCCCTCACTCACTCCGTGCTGTAAACCCCTGCCCTCACTCACACACTGTATGATGTAAACCCATGCCCCCCCTCACACACTGAGTGATGTAAACCCTTGCCCTCACTCACACACTGCGTGCTGTAAACCCATGCTCTCACGCACACATTGCATGATGTAAACCCATGCCCTCACTCACACTGTATTATGTAAACCCATGCCCTCACTCACACACTGCGTGCTATAAATCCATGCTCTCACTCACACACTCCGTGCTGTAAACCCATGCCCTCACTCACACACTGTATGATGTAAACCCATGCCCTCACTCACACACTGCGTACTGTAAACCCATGCCCTCACTCACACACTCCGTGCTGTAAAGCCATGCTCACACTCACACACTGCGTGCTGTAAACCCATGCCCTCACCCAAACACTGCGTGCTGTGAACCCATGACCTCAAACACTACGTGCTGTAAACCGATGCCCTCACTCACACACTGCATGCTGTAAACCCATGCCCTCACTCACACACTGCGTGCTGTAAACCCATGCCCTCACTCACACATTGCGTGATGTAAACCCATGCCCTCACTCACTGCGTTATGTAAACCCATGCTCACACTCACACTCTGCGTGATGTAAACCCATGCCCTCACTCACACACTGCGTTTTGTGAATCCATGCCCTCACACACTACGTGCTGTAAACCCATGCCCTCACTCACACACTCCATGCTGTAAACCCATGCCCTCACTCACACACTGCATGCTGTAAACCCATGCCCTCACTCACACATTGCGTGCTGTAAACCCATGCTTTCACGCACACACTGCGTGATGTAAACCCATGCCCTCACTCACACACTGCGTGATGTAAACCCATTCCCTCACTCACTCCGTGCTGTAAACCCCTGCCCTCACTCACACACTGTATGATGTAAACCCATGCCCTCACTCACACACTCCTTGCTGTAAACCCATGCCCTCACTCATACACTCCGTGCTGTAAACCCATTCCCTCACTCACTCCGTGCTGTAAACCCCTGCCCTCACTCACACACTGTATGATGTAAACCCATGCCCCCCCTCACACACTGAGTGATGTAAACCCTTGCCCTCACTCACACACTGCGTGCTGTAAACCCATGCTCTCACGCACACATTGCATGATGTAAACTCATGCCCTCACTCACACTGTATAATGTAAACCCATGCCCTCACTCACACACTGCGTGCTATAAATCCATGCTCTCACTCACACACTCCGTGCTGTAAACCCATGCCCTCACTCACACACTGTATGATGTAAACCCATGCCCTCACTCACACACTGCGTACTGTAAACCCATGCCCTCACTCACACACTCCGTGCTGTAAACCCATGCTCACACTCACACACTGCGTGCTGTAAACCCATGCCCTCACCCAAACACTGCGTGCTGTGAACCCATGCCCTCAAACACTACGTGCTGTAAACCGATGCCCTCACTCACATACTGCGTGCTGTAAACCCATGCCCTCACTCACACACTGCGTGCTGTAAACCCATGCCCTCACTCACACACTGCGTGATGTAAACCCATGCCCTCACTCACACACTGTGTGCTGTAAAACCCATGCCCTCAATCACACACTCCGAGCAGTAAACCCATGCCCTCACTCACACTGCGTGCTTTAAACCCATGCCCTCACTCACACACTCCGTGCTGTAAGCCCATGCCCTCACTCACACACTGCGTGATGTAAATGCATTCCCTCACTCACACACTGTATGATGTAATCCCATGCCCTCACTCACACACTCCGTGCTGTAAACCCATGCCCTCACCCAAACACTGCGTGCTGTGAACCCATGCCCTCAAACACTACGTGCTGTAAACCGATGCCCTCACTCACATACTGCGTGCTGTAAACCCATACCCTCACTCACACACTGCGTGATGTAAATCCATGCCCTCACTCACACACTGCGTGATGTAAACCCATGCTCACACTCACACACTGCGTGCTGTAAATCCATGCCCTCACTCACAGATTGCGTGATGTAAACCCATGCCCTCACTCACACACTGTATAATGTAAACCCATGCCCTCACACACTGCGTGATGTAAACCTATGCCCTCACTCACACACTGCGTGCTGTAAACCCATGCCCTCACTCAAATACTCCGTGCTGTAAACCCATGCCCTCACTCACACACTGTATAATGTAAACCAATGCCCTCACTCACACACTCCGTGCTATAAACCCATGCCCTCACTCACACACTGCATGCTGTAAACCCATGCCCTCACTCACACACTGCGTGGTGTAAACCCATGCCCTCACTCACTGCGTGATGTAAACCCATGCTCACACTCACACTCTGCGTGCTGTAAACCCATGCCCTCACTCACATACTGCGTGCTGTGAACCCATGCCCTCACACACTACGTGCTGTAAACCCATGCCCACTCACACACTGTGTGCTGTAAATCCATGCCCTCACTCACACACTGCGTGATGTAAACCCATGCCCTCACTCACATACTGTATAATGTAAACCCATGCCCTCACACACTGCGTGATGTAAACCCATGCCCTCACTCTCACACTGCATGCTGTAAACCCATGCCCTCACTCAAATACTCCGTGCTGTAAACCCATGCCCTCACACACTGCGTGCTGTAAACCCATGCTCTCACTCACACACTGTATGATGTAAAGCCATGCCCTCACTCACACACTGCGTACTGTAAACCCATGCCCTCACTCACACACTCCGTGCTGTAAACCCATGCTCACACTCACACACTGCGTGCTGTAAACCCATGCCCTCACCCAAACACTGCGTGCTGTGAACCCATGCCCTCAAACACTACGTGCTGTAAACCGATGCCCTCACTCACATACTGCGTGCTGTAAACCCATGCCCTCACTCACATACTGCGTGCTGTGAACCCATGCCCTCACACACTACGTGCTGTAAACCCATGCCCACTCACACACTGTGTGCTGTAAATCCATGCCCTCACTCACACACTGCGTGATGTAAACCCATGCCCTCACTCACATACTGTATAATGTAAACCCATGCCCTCACACACTGCGTGATGTAAACCCATGCCCTCACTCTCACACTGCATGCTGTAAACCCATGCCCTCACTCAAATACTCCGTGCTGTAAACCCATGCCCTCACACACTGCGTGCTGTAAACCCATGCTCTCACTCACACACTGTATGATGTAAACCCATGCCCTCACTCACACACTCCGTGCTATAAACCCATGCCCTCACTCACACACTGCATGCTGTAAACCCATGCCCTCACTCACACACTGCGTGCTGTAAACCCATGCCCTCACTCACACATTGCGTGATGTAAACCCATGCCCTCACTCACTGCGTTATGTAAACCCATGCTCACACTCACACTCTGCGTGATGTAAACCCATGCCCTCACTCACACACTGCGTTTTGTGAACCCATGCCCTCACACACTACGTGCTGTAAACCCATGCCCTCACTCACACACTCCATGCTGTAAACCCATGCCCTCACTCACACACTGCGTGATGTAAACCCATTCCCTCACTCACTCCGTGCTGTAAACCCCTGCCCTCACTCACACACTGTATGATGTAAACCCATGCCCTCACTCACACACTCCTTGCTGTAAACCCATGCCCTCACTCATACACTCCGTGCTGTAAACCCATTCCCTCACTCACTCCGTGCTGTAAACCCCTGCCCTCACTCACACACTGTATGATGTAAACCCATGCCCCCCCCTCACACACTGAGTGATGTAAACCCTTGCCCTCACTCACACACTGCGTGCTGTAAACCCATGCTCTCACGCACACATTGCATGATGTAAACCCATGCCCTCACTCACACTGTATAATGTAAACCCATGCCCTCACTCACACACTGCGTGCTATAAATCCATGCTCTCACTCACACACTCCGTGCTGTAAACCCATGCCCTCACTCACACACTGTATGATGTAAACCCATGCCCTCACTCACACACTGCGTACTGTAAACCCATGCCCTCACTCACACACTCCGTGCTGTAAACCCATGCTCACACTCACACACTGCGTGCTGTAAACCCATGCCCTCACCCAAACACTGCGTGCTGTGAACCCATGCCCTCAAACACTACGTGCTGTAAACCGATGCCCTCACTCACATACTGCGTGCTGTAAACCCATGCCCTCACTCACACACTGCGTGCTGTAAACCCATGCCCTCACTCACACACTGCGTGATGTAAACCCATGCCCTCACTCACACACTGTGTGCTGTAAAACCCATGCCCTCAGTCACACACTCCGAGCAGTAAACCCATGCCCTCACTCACACTGCGTGCTTTAAACCCATGCCCTCACTCACACACTCCGTGCTGTAAGCCCATGCCCTCACTCACACACTGCGTGATGTAAATATATTCCCTCACTCACACACTGTATGATGTAATCCCATGCCCTCACTCACACACTCCGTGCTGTAAACCCATGCCCTCACCCAAACACTGCGTGCTGTGAACCCATGCCCTCAAACACTACGTGCTGTAAACCGATGCCCTCACTCACATACTGCGTGCTGTAAACCCATACCCTCACTCACACACTGCGTGATGTAAATCCATGCCCTCACTCACACACTGCGTGATGTAAACCCATGCCCTCACTCACACACTGCGTGCTGTAAACCCATGCCCTCATTCACACACTGCGTGCTGTAAACCCATGCCCTCACACACACACTGCGTGATGTAAACCCATGCCCTCACTCACACACTGCGTGCTGTAAACCCATGCCCTCACTCACACACTGCGTGCTGTAAATCCATGCCCTCACTCACAGATTGCGTGATGTAAACCCATGCCCTCACTCACACACTGTATAATGTAAACCCATGCCCTCACACACTGCGTGATGTAAACCTATGCCCTCACTCACACACTGCGTGCTGTAAACCCATGCCCTCACTCAAATACTCCGTGCTGTAAACCCATGCCCTCACTCACACACTGTATAATGTAAACCCATGCCCTCACTCACACACTCCGTGCTATAAACCCATGCCCTCACTCACACACTGCATGCTGTAAACCCATGCCCTCACTCACACACTGCGTGGTGTAAACCCATGCCCTCACTCACTGCGTGATGTAAACCCATGCTCACACTCACACTCTGCGTGCTGTAAACCCATGCCCTCATTCACATACTGCGTGCTGTGAACCCATGCCCTCACACACTACGTGCTGTAAACCCATGCCCACTCACACACAGCGTGCTGTAAATCAATGCCCTCACTCACACACTGCGTGATGTAAACCCATGCCCTCACTCACATACTGTATAATGTAAACCCATGCCCTCACACACTGCGTGATGTAAACCCATGCCCTCACTCTCACACTGCATGCTGTAAACCCATGCCCTCACTCAAATACTCCGTGCTGTAAACCCATGCCCTCACACACTGCGTGCTGTAAACCCATGCCCTCACTCACACACTGCGTGCTGTAAATCCATGCCCTCACTCACACACTGCGTGATGTAAACCCATGCCCTCACTCACATACTGTATAATGTAAACCCATGCCCTCACACACTGCGTGATGTAAACCCATGCCCTCACTCTCACACTGCATGCTGTAAACCCATGCCCTCACTCAAATACTCCGTGCTGTAAACCCATGCCCTCACACACTGCGTGCTGTAAACCCATGCTCTCACTCACACACTGTATGATGTAAACCCATGCCCTCACTCACACACTCCGTGCTATAAACCCATGCCCTCACTCACACACTGCATGCTGTAAACCCATGCCCTCACTCACACACTGCGTGCTGTAAACCCATGCCCTCACTCACACATTGCGTGATGTAAACCCATGCCCTCACTCACTGCGTTATGTAAACCCATGCTCACACTCACACTCTGCGTGATGTAAACCCATGCCCTCACTCACACACTGCGTTTTGTGAACCCATGCCCTCACACACTACGTGCTGTAAACCCATGCCCTCACTCACACACTCCATGCTGTAAACCCATGCCCTCACTCACACACTGCGTGATGTAAACCCATTCCCTCACTCACTCCGTGCTGTAAACCCCTGCCCTCACTCACACACTGTATGATGTAAACCCATGCCCTCACTCACACACTCCTTGCTGTAAACCCATGCCCTCACTCATACACTCCGTGCTGTAAACCCATTCCCTCACTCACTCCGTGCTGTAAACCCCTGCCCTCACTCACACACTGTATGATGTAAACCCATGCCCCCCCTCACACACTGAGTGATGTAAACCCTTGCCCTCACTCACACACTGCGTGCTGTAAACCCATGCTCTCACGCACACATTGCATGATGTAAACCCATGCCCTCACTCACACTGTATAATGTAAACCCATGCCCTCACTCACACACTGCGTGCTATAAATCCATGCTCTCACTCACACACTCCGTGCTGTAAACCCATGCCCTCACTCACACACTGTATGATGTAAACCCATGCCCTCACTCACACACTGCGTACTGTAAACCCATGCCCTCACTCACACACTCCGTGCTGTAAACCCATGCTCACACTCACACACTGCGTGCTGTAAACCCATGCCCTCACCCAAACACTGCGTGCTGTGAACCCATGCCCTCAAACACTACGTGCTGTAAACCGATGCCCTCACTCACATACTGCGTGCTGTAAACCCATGCCCTCACTCACACACTGCGTGCTGTAAACCCATGCCCTCACTCACACACTGCGTGATGTAAACCCATGCCCTCACTCACACACTGTGTGCTGTAAAACCCATGCCCTCAGTCACACACTCCGAGCAGTAAACCCATGCCCTCACTCACACTGCGTGCTTTAAACCCATGCCCTCACTCACACACTCCGTGCTGTAAGCCCATGCCCTCACTCACACACTGCGTGATGTAAATACATTCCCTCACTCACACACTGTATGATGTAATCCCATGCCCTCACTCACACACTACGTGCTGTAAACCCATGCCCTCACCCAAACACTGCGTGCTGTGAACCCATGCCCTCAAACACTACGTGCTGTAAACCGATGCCCTCACTCACATACTGCGTGCTGTAAACCCATACCCTCACTCACACACTGCGTGATGTAAATCCATGCCCTCACTCACACACTGCGTGATGTAAACCCATGCGCTCACTCACACACTGCGTGCTGTAAACCCATGCCCTCATTCACACACTGCGTGCTGTAAACCCATGCCCTCACTCACACACTGCGTGATGTAAACCCATGCCCTCACTCACACACTGCGTGCTGTAAACCCATGCCCTCACTCACACACTGCGTGCTGTAAATCCATGCCCTCACTCACAGATTGCGTGATGTAAACCCATGCCCTCACTCACACACTGTATAATGTAAACCCATGCCCTCACACACTGCGTGATGTAAACCTATGCCCTCACTCACACACTGCGTGCTGTAAACCCATGCCCTCACTCAAATACTCCGTGCTGTAAACCCATGCCCTCACTCACACACTGTATAATGTAAACCCATGCCCTCACTCACACACTCCGTGCTATAAACCCATGCCCTCACTCACACACTGCATGCTGTAAACCCATGCCCTCACTCACACACTGCGTGGTGTAAACCCATGCCCTCACTCACTGCGTGATGTAAACCCATGCTCACACTCACACTCTGCGTGCTGTAAACCCATGCCCTCATTCACATACTGCGTGCTGTGAACCCATGCCCTCACACACTACGTGCTGTAAACCCATGCCCACTCACACACAGCGTGCTGTAAATCAATGCCCTCAATCACACACTGCGTGATGTAAACCCATGCCCTCACTCACATACTGTATAATGTAAACCCATGCCCTCACACACTGCGTGATGTAAACCCATGCCCTCACTCTCACACTGCATGCTGTAAACCCATGCCCTCACTCAAATACTCCGTGCTGTAAACCCATGCCCTCACACACTGCGTGCTGTAAACCCATGCTCTCACTCACACACTGTATGATGTAAACCCATGCCCTCACTCACACACTCCGTGCTATAAACCCATGCCCTCACTCACACACTGCATGCTGTAAACCCATGCCCTCACTCACACACTGCGTGCTGTAAACCCATGCCCTCACTCACACATTGCGTGATGTAAACCCATGCCCTCACTCACTGCGTTATGTAAACCCATGCTCACACTCACACTCTGCATGATGTAAACCCATGCCCTCACTCACACACTGCGTTTTGTGAACCCATGCCCTCACACACTACGTGCTGTAAACCCATGCCCTCACTCACACACTCCATGCTGTAAACCAATGCCCTCACTCACACACTGCATGCTGTAAACCCATGCCCTCACTCACACATTGCGTGCTGTAAACCCATGCTTTCACGCACACACTGCGTGATGTAAACCCATGCCCTCACTCACACACTGCGTGATGTAAACCCATTCCCTCACTCACTCCGTGCTGTAAACCCCTGCCCTCACTCACACACTGTATGATGTAAACCCATGCCCTCACTCACACACTCCTTGCTGTAAACCCATGCCCTCACTCACACACTCCGTGCTGTAAACCCATGCCCTCACTCACACACTACGTGCTGTAAACCCATGCCCCGCCCTCACACACTGAGTGATGTAAACCCTTGCCCTCACTCACACACTGCGTGCTGTAAACCCATGCTCTCACGCACACATTGCATGATGTAAACCCATGCCCTCACTCACACTGTATAATGTAAACCCATGCCCTCACTCACACACTGCGTGCTATAAATCCATGCTCTCACTCACACACTCCGTGCTGTAAACCCATGCCCTCACTCACACACTGTATGATGTAAACCCATGCCCTCACTCACACACTGCGTACTGTAAACCCATGCCCTCACTCACACACTCCGTGCTGTAAACCCATGCTCACACTCACACACTGCGTGCTGTAAACCCATGCCCTCACCCAAACACTGCGTGCTGTGAACCCATGCCCTCAAACACTACGTGCTGTAAACCGATGCCCTCACTCACATACTGCGTGCTGTAAACCCATGCCCTCACTCACACACTGCGTGCTGTAAACCCATGCCCTCACTCACACACTGCGTGATGTAAACCCATGCCCTCACTCACACACTGTGTGCTGTAAAACCCATGCCCTCAGTCACACACTCCGTGCTGTAAGCCCATGCCCTCACTCACACACTGCGTGATGTAAATACATTCCCTCACTCACACACTGTATGATGTAATCCCATGCCCTCACTCACACACTCCGTGCTGTAAACCCATGCCCTCTCCCAAACACTGCGTGCTGTGAACCCATGCCCTCAAACACTACGTGCTGTAAACCGATGCCCTCACTCACATACTGCGTGCTGTAAACCCATGCCCTCACTCACACACTGCGTGCTGTAAACCCATGCCCTCACTCACACACTGCGTGATGTAAACCCATGCCCTCACTCACACACTGCGTGATGTAAACCCATGCCCTCACTCACACACTGCGTGCTGTAAACCCCTGCCCTCACACACTGCGTGCTGTAAATCCATGCCCTCACTCACACACTGCGTGATGTAAACCCATGCCCTCACTCACACACTGTATAATGTAAACCCATACCCTCACACACTGCGTGATGTAAACCCATAACCTCACTCACACACTGTGTGCTGTAAAACCCATGCCCTCACTCACACACTCCGAGCTGTAAACCCATGCCCTCACTCACACTGCGTGCTTTAAACCCATGCCCTCACTCACACACTCCGTGCTGTAAGCCCATGCCTTCACTCACACACTGCGTGATGTAAATACATTCCCTCATTCACACACTGTATGATGTAATCCCATGCCCTCACTCACACACTCCGTGCTGTAAATCCATGCCCTCACTCACACACTGCATGCTGTAAACCCATGCCCTCACTCACACACTGCGTGCTGTAAACCCATGCCATCACTCACACACTGCGTGATGTAAACCCATGCCCTCACTCACTCACTGCGTGATGTAAACCCATGCTCACACTCACACACTGCGTGCTGTAAACCCATGCCCTCACTCACACACTGCATGATGTAAACCCATGCCCTCACTCACACACTGTATGATGTAAACCCATGCCCTCACTCACACACTGCGTACTGTAAACCCATGCCCTCACTCACACACTCCGTGCTGTAAACCCATGCTCACACTCATACACTGCGTGCTGTAAACCCATGCCCTCACCCAAACACTGCGTGCTGTGAACCCATGCCCTCACACACTACGTGCTGTAACCCATGCCCTCACTCACATACTGCGTGCTGTAAACCCATGCCCTCACTCACACACTGCGTGCTGTAAACCCATGCCCTCACACACTCCGTGCTGTAAACCCATGCTCACACTCACACACTGTGTGCTGTAAACCCATGCCCTCACTCACACACTGTATGATGTAAACCCATGCCCTCACTCACACACTGCGTACTGTAAACCCATGCCCTCACTCACACACTCCGTGCTGTAAACCCATGCTCACACTCATACACTGCGTGCTGTAAACCCATGCCCTCACCCAAACACTGCGTGCTGTGAACCCATGCCCTCACACACTACGTGCTGTAACCCATGCCCTCACTCACATACTGCGTGCTGTAAACCCATGCCCTCACTCACACACTGCGTGCTGTAAACCCATGCCCTCACACACTCCTTGCTGTAAACCCATGCTCACACTCACACACTGTGTGCTGTAAACCCATGCCCTCACCCAAACACTGCGTGCTGTAAACCCATGCCCTCACACACTCCGTGCTGTAAACCCATGCTCACACTCACACACTGTGTGCTGTAAACCCATGCCCTCACTCACACACTGCGTGCTGTAAACCCATGCCCTCACTCACACACTGCGTGATGTAAACCCATGCCCTCACTCACACACTGCGTGATGTAAACCCATGCCCTCACTCACACACTGCGTACTGTAAACCCCTGCCCTCACACACTGCGTGCTATAAATCCATGCCCTCACTCACACACTGCGTGATGTAAACCCATGCCCTCACTCACACACTGTATAATGTAAACCCATACCCTCACACACTGCGTGATGTAAACCCATAACCTCACTCACACACTGTGTGCTGTAAAACCCATGCCCTCACTCACACACTCCGAGCTGTAAACCCATGCCCTCACTCACACTGCGTGCTTTAAACCCATGCCCTCACTCACACACCCCGTGCTGTAAGCCCATGCCTTCACTCACACACTGCGTGATGTAAATACATTCCCTCATTCACACACTGTATGATGTAATCCCATGCCCTCACTCACACACTCCGTGCTGTAAACCCATGCCCTCACTCACACACTGCATGCTGTAAACCCATGCCCTCACTCACACACTGCGTGCTGTAAACCCATGCCATCACTCACACACTGCGTGATGTAAACCCATGCCCTCACTCACTCACTGCGTGATGTAAACCCATGCTCACACTCACACACTGCGTGCTGTAAACCCATGCCCTCACTCACACACTGCATGATGTAAACCCATGCCCTCACTCACACACTGTATGATGTAAACCCATGCCCTCACTCACACACTGCGTACTGTAAACCCATGCCCTCACTCACACACTCCGTGCTGTAAACCCATGCTCACACTCATACACTGCGTGCTGTAAACCCATGCCCTCACCCAAACACTGCGTGCTGTGAACCCATGCCCTCACACACTACGTGCTGTAACCCATGCCCTCACTCACATACTGCGTGCTGTAAACCCATGCCCTCACTCACACACTGCGTGCTGTAAACCCATGCCCTCACACACTCCGTGCTGTAAACCCATGCTCACACTCACACACTGTGTGCTGTAAACCCATGCCCTCACCCAAACACTGCGTGCTGTGAACCCATGCCCTCACTCACACACTCCGTGCTGTAAACCCATGCTCACACTCACACACTGTGTGCTGTAAACCCATGCCCTCACTGACACACTGCGTACTGTAAACCCATGCCCTCACTCACAGACTCCGTGCTGTAAACCCATGCTCACACTCACACACTGCGTGCTGTAAACCCATGCCCTCACCCAAACACTGCGTGCTGTGAACCCATGCCCTCACACACTACGTGCTGTAAACCGATGCCCTCACTCACATACTGCGTGCTGTAAACCCATGCCCTCACTCACACACTGCGTGATGTAAACCCATGCCCTCACTCACACACTGTGTGCTGTAAACCCATGCCCTCACTCACACACTCCGAGCTGTAAACCCATGCCCTCACTCACACTGCGTGCTTTAAACCCATGCCCTCACTCACACACTCCGTGCTGTAAGCCCATGCCCTCACTCACACACTGCGTGATGTAAATCCATTCCCTCACTCGCACACTGCGTGATGTAAACCCATGCCCTCATTCACTCACTGCATGATGTAAACCCATGCTCACACTCACACACTGCGTGCTGTAAACCCATGCCCTCACTCACACACTGCGTGATGTAAACCCATGCCCTCAAATACTCACTGCGTGATGTAAACCCATGCTCACACTCACACACTGCGTGCTGTAAACCCATGCCCTCACACACTGCGTGCTGTAAACCCATGCCCTCACTCATACACTCTGTGATGTAAACCCATGCCCTCACACACTGCGTTCTGTAAACCCATGCCCTCACTCATACACTGCGTGCTGTAAACCCATGCCCTCACTCACACACTGCGTGATGTAACCCCAATCCCTCACTCACACAATCCGTGATATAAACCCATTCCCTCACTCACACACTGCGTGCTGTAAACCCATGCCCTCACTCACACACTGCGTGATGTAAACCCATTCTCTCACTCACACACTGCATGATGTAAACCCATGCCCTTACTCACACACTGCGTGATGTAAACCCATGCCCTCACTCACACACTGCGTGATGTAAACCCATGCCCTCACTCACACACTGTGTGCTGTAAAATCCATGCCCTCACTCACACACTCCGAGCTGTAAACCCATGCCCTCAGTCACACTGCGTGCTTTAAACCCATGCCCTCACTCACACACTCCGTGCTGTAAGCCCATGCCCTCACTCACACACTGCGTGATGTAAATACATTCCCTCACACACTGTATGATGTAATCCCATGCCCTCACTCACACACTCCGTGCTGTAAACCCATGCCCTCACCAAAAACACCGTGCTGTGAACCCATGCCCTCAAACACTACGTGCTGTAAACCGATGCCCTCACTCACATACTGCGTGCTGTAAACCCATGCCCTCACACACTGCGTGCTGTAAACCCATGCCCTCACTCACACACTGTGTGATGTAAACCCATGCCCTCACTCACACACTGCGTGATGTAAACCCATTCCCTCACTCACACACTGCGTTCTGTAAACCCATGCCCTCACTCACACACTGCGTGCTTTAAATCCATGCCCTCACTTACACACTGCGTGATGTAAACCCATGCCCTCACTCACACACTGTATAATGTAAACCCATGCCCTCACACACTGCGTGATGTAAACCCATGCCCTCACTCACACACTGTGTGCTGTAAACCCATGCCCTCACTCACACACTCCGAGCTGTAAACCCATGCCCTCACTCACACTGCGTGCTTTAAACCCATGCCCTCACTCACACACTCCGTGCTGTAAGCCCATGCCCTCACTCACACACTGCGTGATGTAAATCCATTCCCTCACTCGCACACTGCGTGATGCAAACCCATGCCCTCACTCACTCACTGCATGATGTAAACCCATGCTCACACTCACACACTGCGTGCTGTAAACCCATGCCCTCACTCACACACTGCGTGATGTAAACCCATGCCCTCACTTACTCACTGCGTGATGTAAACCCATGCTCACACTCAAACACTTCGTGCTGTAAACCCATGCCCTCACACACTGCGTGCTGTAAACCCATACCCTCACTCATACACTCTGTGATGTAAACCCATGCCCTCACACACTGCGTTCTGTAAACCCATGCCCTCACTCATACACTGCGTGCTGTAAACCCATGCTCTCACTCACACACTGCGTGATGTAACCCCAATCCCTCACTCACACAATCCGTGATATAAACCCATTCCCTCACTCACACACTGCGTGCTGTAAACCCATGCCCTCACTCACACACTGCGTGATGTAAACCCATTCTCTCACTCACACACTGCATGATGTAAACCCATGCCCTTACTCACACACTGCGTGATGTAAACCCATGCCCTCACTCACACACTGCGTGATGTAAACCCATGCCCTCACTTACACACTGTGTGCTGTAAAACCCATGCCCTCACTCACACACTCCGAGCTGTAAACCCATGCCCTCAGTCACACTGCGTGCTTTAAACCCATGCCCTCACTCACACACTCCGTGCTGTAAGCCCATGCCCTCACTCACACACTGCGTGATGTAAATACATTCCCTCACTCACACACTGTATGATGTAATCCCATGCCCTCACTCACACACTCCGTGCTGTAAACCCATGCCCTCACCAAAAACACCGTGCTGTGAACCCATGCCCTCAAACACTACGTGCTGTAAACCGATGCCCTCACTCACATACTGCGTGCTGTAAACCCATGCCCTCACTCACACACTGCGTGCTGTAAACCCATGCCCTCACTCACACACTGCGCGATGTAAACCCATGCCCTCACTCACACACTGCGTGATGTAAACCCATGCCCTCACTCACACACTGCGTGCTGTAAACCCCTGCCCTCACTCACACACTGCGTGCTGTAAATCCATGCCCTCAGTCACACACTGCGTGATATAAACCCATGCCCTCACTCACACTGTATAATGTAAACCCATGCCCTCACACACTGCGTGATGTAAACCCATGCCATCAATCACACACTGTGTGCTGTAAAACCCATGCCCTCACTCACACACTCCGAGCTGTAAACCCATGCCCTCACTCACACTGCGTGCTTTAAATCCATGCCCTCACTCACACACTCCGTTCTGTAAGCCCATGCCCTCACTCACACACTGCGTGATGTAAATACATTCCCTCACTCACACACTGTATGATGTAATCCCATGCCCTCACTCACACACTCCGTGCTGTAAACCCATGCCCTCACTCACACACTGCATGCTGTAAACCCATGCCCTCACTCACACACTGCGTGCTGTAAACCCATGCCATCACTCACACACTGCGTGATGTAAACCCATGCCCTCACTCACTCACTGAGTGATGTACACCCATGCTCACACTCACACACTGCGTGCTGTAAACCCATGCCCTCACTCACACTGCATGATGTAAACCCATTCTCTCACTCACACACTGTATGATGTAAACCCATGCCCTCACTCACACACTGCGTACTGTAAACCCATGCCCTCACTCACACACTCCGTGCTGTAAACCCATGCTCACACTCACACACTGCGTGCTGTAAACCCATGCCCTCACCCAAACACTGCGTGCTGTGAACCCATGCCCTCACACACTACGTGCTGTAACCCATGCCCTCACTTACATACTGCGTGCTGTAAACCCATGCCCTCACTCACACACTGCTTGCTGTAAACCCATGCCCTCACTCACACACTGTGTGATGTAAACCCATGCCCTCACTCACACACTGCGTGATATAAACCCATGCCCTCACTCACACACTGCGTTCTGTAAACCCATGCCCTCACTCACACACTGCGTGCTTTAAATCCATGCCCTCACTTACACACTGCGTGATGTAAACCCATGCCCTCACTCACACACTGCGTGATATAAACCCATGCCCTCACTCACACACTGCGTTCTGTAAACCCATGCCCTCACTCACACACTGCGTGCTTTAAATCCATGCCCTCACTCACACACTGCGTGATGTAAACCCATTCTCTCACTCACACACTGCATGATGTAAACCCATGCCCTTACTCACACACTGCGTGATGTAAACCCATGCCCTCACTCACACACTGCGTGATGTAAACCCATGCCCTCACTCACACACTGTGTGCTGTAAAATCCATGCCCTCACTCACACACTCCGAGCTGTAAACCCATGCCCTCAGTCACACTGCGTGCTTTAAACCCATGCCCTCACTCACACACTCCGTGCTGTAAGCCCATGCCCTCACTCACACACTGCGTGATGTAAATACATTCCCTCACACACTGTATGATGTAATCCCATGCCCTCACTCACACACTCCGTGCTGTAAACCCATGCCCTCACCAAAAACACCGTGCTGTGAACCCATGCCCTCAAACACTACGTGCTGTAAACCGATGCCCTCACTCACATACTGCGTGCTGTAAACCCATGCCCTCACTCACACACTGCGTGCTGTAAACCCATGCCCTCACTCACACACTGTGTGATGTAAACCCATGCCCTCACTCACACACTGCGTGATGTAAACCCATTCCCTCACTCACACACTGCGTTCTGTAAACCCATGCCCTCACTCACACACTGCGTGCTTTAAATCCATGCCCTCACTTACACACTGCGTGATGTAAACCCATGCCCTCACTCACACACTGTATAATGTAAACCCATGCCCTCACACACTGCGTGATGTAAACCCATGCCCTCACTCACACACTGTGTGCTGTAAACCCATGCCCTCACTCACACACTCCGAGCTGTAAACCCATGCCCTCACTCACACTGCGTGCTTTAAACCCATGCCCTCACTCACACACTCCGTGCTGTAAGCCCATGCCCTCACTCACACACTGCGTGATGTAAATCCATTCCCTCACTCGCACACTGCGTGATGTAAACCCATGCCCTCACTCACTCACTGCATGATGTAAACCCATGCTCACACTCACACACTGCGTGCTGTAAACCCATGCCCTCACTCACACACTGCGTGATGTAAACCCATGCCCTCACTTACTCACTGCGTGATGTAAACCCATGCTCACACTCAAACACTGCGTGCTGTAAACCCATGCCCTCACACACTGCGTGCTGTAAACCCATACCCTCACTCATACACTCTGTTATGTAAACCCATGCCCTCACACACTGCGTTCTGTAAACCCATGCCGTCACTCATACACTGCGTGCTGTAAACCCATGCCCTCACTCACACACTGCGTGATGTAACCCCAATCCCTCACTCACACAATCCGTGATATAAACCCATTCCCTCACTCACACACTGCGTGCTGTAAACCCATGCCCTCACTCACACACTGCGTGATGTAAACCCATTCTCTCACTCACACACTGCATGATGTAAACCCATGCCCTTACTCACACACTGCGTGATGTAAACCCATGCCCTCACTCACACACTGCGTGATGTAAACCCATGCCCTCACTCACACACTGTGTGCTGTAAAACCCATGCCCTCACTCACACACTCCGAGCTGTAAACCCATGCCCTCAGTCACACTGCGTGCTTTAAACCCATGCCCTCACTCACACACTCCGTGCTGTAAGCCCATGCCCTCACTCACACACTGCGTGATGTAAATACATTCCCTCACTCACACACTGTATGATGTAATCCCATGCCCTCACTCACACACTCCGTGGTGTAAACCCATGCCCTCACCAAAAACACCGTGCTGTGAACCCATGCCCTCAAACACTACGTGCTGTAAACCGATGCCCTCACTCACATACTGCGTGCTGTAAACCCATGCCCTCACTCACACACTGCGTGCTGTAAACCCATGCCCTCACTCACACACTGCGTGATGTAAACCCATGCCCTCACTCACACACTGCGTGATGTAAACCCATGCCCTCACTCACACACTGCGTGCTGTAAACCCCTGCCCTCACTCACACACTGCGTGCTGTAAATCCATGCCCTCAGTCACACACTGCGTGATGTAAACCCATGCCCTCACTCACACTGTATAATGTAAACCCATGCCCTCACACACTGCGTGATGTAAACCCATGCCATCAATCACACACTGTGTGCTGTAAAACCCATGCCCTCACTCACACACTCCGAGCTGTAAACCCATGCCCTCACTCACACTGCGTGCTTTAAATCCATGCCCTCACTCACACACTCCGTTCTGTAAGCCCATGCCCTCACTCACACACTGCGTGATGTAAATACATTCCCTCACTCACACACTGTATGATGTAATCCCATGCCCTCACTCACACACTCCGTGCTGTAAACCCATGCCCTCACTCACACACTGCATGCTGTAAACCCATGCCCTCACTCACACACTGCGTGCTGTAAACCCATGCCATCACTCACACACTGCGTGATGTAAACCCATGCCCTCACTCACTCACTGAGTGATGTAAACCCATGCTCACACTCACACACTGCGTGCTGTAAACCCATGCCCTCACTCACACTGCATGATGTAAACCCATTCTCTCACTCACACACTGTATGATGTAAACCCATGCCCTCACTCACACACTGCGTACTGTAAACCCATGCCCTCACTCACACACTCCGTGCTGTAAACCCATGCTCACACTCACACACTGCGTGCTGTAAACCCATGCCCTCACCCAAACACTGCGTGCTGTGAACTCATGCCCTCACACACTACGTGCTGTAACCCATGCCCTCACTTACATACTGCGTGCTGTAAACCCATGCCCTCACTCACACACTGCTTGCTGTAAACCCATGCCCTCACTCACACACTGTGTGATGTAAACCCATGCCCTCACTCACACACTGCGTGATATAAACCCATGCCCTCACTCACACACTGCGTTCTGTAAACCCATGCCCTCACTCACACACTGCGTGCTTTAAATCCATGCCCTCACTTACACACTGCGTGATGTAAACCCATGCCCTCACTCACACACTGTATAATGTAAACCCATGCCCTCACACACTGCGTGATGTAAACCCATGCCCTCACTCACACACTGTGTGCTGTAAACCCATGCCCTCACTCACACACTCCGAGCTGTAAACCCATGCCCTCACTCACACTGCGTGCTTTAAACCCATGCCCTCACTCACACACTCCGTGCTGTAAGCCCATGCCCTCACTCACACACTGCGTGATGTAAATCCATTCCCTCACTCGCACACTGCGTGATGCAAACCCATGCCCTCACTCACTCACTGCATGATGTAAACCCATGCTCACACTCACACACTGCGTGCTGTAAACCCATGCCCTCACTCACACACTGCGTGATGTAAACCCATGCCCTCACTTACTCACTGCGTGATGTAAACCCATGCTCACACTCAAACACTTCGTGCTGTAAACCCATGCCCTCACACACTGCGTGCTGTAAACCCATACCCTCACTCATACACTCTGTGATGTAAACCCATGCCCTCACACACTGCGTTCTGTAAACCCATGCCCTCACTCATACACTGCGTGCTGTAAACCCATGCTCTCACTCACACACTGCGTGATGTAACCCCAATCCCTCACTCACACAATCCGTGATATAAACCCATTCCCTCACTCACACACTGCGTGCTGTAAACCCATGCCCTCACTCACACACTGCGTGATGTAAACCCATTCTCTCACTCACACACTGCATGATGTAAACCCATGCCCTTACTCACACACTGCGTGATGTAAACCCATGCCCTCACTCACACACTGCGTGATGTAAACCCATGCCCTCACTTACACACTGTGTGCTGTAAAACCCATGCCCTCACTCACACACTCCGAGCTGTAAACCCATGCCCTCAGTCACACTGCGTGCTTTAAACCCATGCCCTCACTCACACACTCCGTGCTGTAAGCCCATGCCCTCACTCACACACTGCGTGATGTAAATACATTCCCTCACTCACACACTGTATGATGTAATCCCATGCCCTCACTCACACACTCCGTGCTGTAAACCCATGCCCTCACCAAAAACACCGTGCTGTGAACCCATGCCCTCAAACACTACGTGCTGTAAACCGATGCCCTCACTCACATACTGCGTGCTGTAAACCCATGCCCTCACTCACACACTGCGTGCTGTAAACCCATGCCCTCACTCACACACTGCGCGATGTAAACCCATGCCCTCACTCACACACTGCGTGATGTAAACCCATGCCCTCACTCACACACTGCGTGCTGTAAACCCCTGCCCTCACTCACACACTGCGTGCTGTAAATCCATGCCCTCAGTCACACACTGCGTGATATAAACCCATGCCCTCACTCACACTGTATAATGTAAACCCATGCCCTCACACACTGCGTGATGTAAACCCATGCCATCAATCACACACTGTGTGCTGTAAAACCCATGCCCTCACTCACACACTCCGAGCTGTAAACCCATGCCCTCACTCACACTGCGTGCTTTAAATCCATGCCCTCACTCACACACTCCGTTCTGTAAGCCCATGCCCTCACTCACACACTGCGTGATGTAAATACATTCCCTCACTCACACACTGTATGATGTAATCCCATGCCCTCACTCACACACTCCGTGCTGTAAACCCATGCCCTCACTCACACACTGCATGCTGTAAACCCATGCCCTCACTCACACACTGCGTGCTGTAAACCCATGCCATCACTCACACACTGCGTGATGTAAACCCATGCCCTCACTCACTCACTGAGTGATGTACACCCATGCTCACACTCACACACTGCGTGCTGTAAACCCATGCCCTCACTCACACTGCATGATGTAAACCCATTCTCTCACTCACACACTGTATGATGTAAACCCATGCCCTCACTCACACACTGCGTACTGTAAACCCATGCCCTCACTCACACACTCCGTGCTGTAAACCCATGCTCACACTCACACACTGCGTGCTGTAAACCCATGCCCTCACCCAAACACTGCGTGCTGTGAACCCATGCCCTCACACACTACGTGCTGTAACCCATGCCCTCACTTACATACTGCGTGCTGTAAACCCATGCCCTCACTCACACACTGCTTGCTGTAAACCCATGCCCTCACTCACACACTGTGTGATGTAAACCCATGCCCTCACTCACACACTGCGTGATATAAACCCATGCCCTCACTCACACACTGCGTTCTGTAAACCCATGCCCTCACTCACACACTGCGTGCTTTAAATCCATGCCCTCACTTACACACTGCGTGATGTAAACCCATGCCCTCACTCACACACTGCGTGATATAAACCCATGCCCTCACTCACACACTGCGTTCTGTAAACCCATGCCCTCACTCACACACTGCGTGCTTTAAATCCATGCCCTCACTCACACACTGCGTGATGTAAACCCATTCTCTCACTCACACACTGCATGATGTAAACCCATGCCCTTACTCACACACTGCGTGATGTAAACCCATGCCCTCACTCACACACTGCGTGATGTAAACCCATGCCCTCACTCACACACTGTGTGCTGTAAAATCCATGCCCTCACTCACACACTCCGAGCTGTAAACCCATGCCCTCAGTCACACTGCGTGCTTTAAACCCATGCCCTCACTCACACACTCCGTGCTGTAAGCCCATGCCCTCACTCACACACTGCGTGATGTAAATACATTCCCTCACACACTGTATGATGTAATCCCATGCCCTCACTCACACACTCCGTGCTGTAAACCCATGCCCTCACCAAAAACACCGTGCTGTGAACCCATGCCCTCAAACACTACGTGCTGTAAACCGATGCCCTCACTCACATACTGCGTGCTGTAAACCCATGCCCTCACTCACACACTGCGTGCTGTAAACCCATGCCCTCACTCACACACTGTGTGATGTAAACCCATGCCCTCACTCACACACTGCGTGATGTAAACCCATTCCCTCACTCACACACTGCGTTCTGTAAACCCATGCCCTCACTCACACACTGCGTGCTTTAAATCCATGCCCTCACTTACACACTGCGTGATGTAAACCCATGCCCTCACTCACACACTGTATAATGTAAACCCATGCCCTCACACACTGCGTGATGTAAACCCATGCCCTCACTCACACACTGTGTGCTGTAAACCCATGCCCTCACTCACACACTCCGAGCTGTAAACCCATGCCCTCACTCACACTGCGTGCTTTAAACCCATGCCCTCACTCACACACTCCGTGCTGTAAGCCCATGCCCTCACTCACACACTGCGTGATGTAAATCCATTCCCTCACTCGCACACTGCGTGATGTAAACCCATGCCCTCACTCACTCACTGCATGATGTAAACCCATGCTCACACTCACACACTGCGTGCTGTAAACCCATGCCCTCACTCACACACTGCGTGATGTAAACCCATGCCCTCACTTACTCACTGCGTGATGTAAACCCATGCTCACACTCAAACACTGCGTGCTGTAAACCCATGCCCTCACACACTGCGTGCTGTAAACCCATACCCTCACTCATACACTCTGTTATGTAAACCCATGCCCTCACACACTGCGTTCTGTAAACCCATGCCCTCACTCATACACTGCGTGCTGTAAACCCATGCCCTCACTCACACACTGCGTGATGTAACCCCAATCCCTCACTCACACAATCCGTGATATAAACCCATTCCCTCACTCACACACTGCGTGCTGTAAACCCATGCCCTCACTCACACACTGCGTGATGTAAACCCATTCTCTCACTCACACACTGCATGATGTAAACCCATGCCCTTACTCACACACTGCGTGATGTAAACCCATGCCCTCACTCACACACTGCGTGATGTAAACCCATGCCCTCACTCACACACTGTGTGCTGTAAAACCCATGCCCTCACTCACACACTCCGAGCTGTAAACCCATGCCCTCAGTCACACTGCGTGCTTTAAACCCATGCCCTCACTCACACACTCCGTGCTGTAAGCCCATGCCCTCACTCACACACTGCGTGATGTAAATACATTCCCTCACTCACACACTGTATGATGTAATCCCATGCCCTCACTCACACACTCCGTGGTGTAAACCCATGCCCTCACCAAAAACACCGTGCTGTGAACCCATGCCCTCAAACACTACGTGCTGTAAACCGATGCCCTCACTCACATACTGCGTGCTGTAAACCCATGCCCTCACTCACACACTGCGTGCTGTAAACCCATGCCCTCACTCACACACTGCGTGATGTAAACCCATGCCCTCACTCACACACTGCGTGATGTAAACCCATGCCCTCACTCACACACTGCGTGCTGTAAACCCCTGCCCTCACTCACACACTGCGTGCTGTAAATCCATGCCCTCAGTCACACACTGCGTGATGTAAACCCATGCCCTCACTCACACTGTATAATGTAAACCCATGCCCTCACACACTGCGTGATGTAAACCCATGCCATCAATCACACACTGTGTGCTGTAAAACCCATGCCCTCACTCACACACTCCGAGCTGTAAACCCATGCCCTCACTCACACTGCGTGCTTTAAACCCATGCCCTCACTCACACACTCCGTTCTGTAAGCCCATGCCCTCACTCACACACTGCGTGATGTAAATACATTCCCTCACTCACACACTGTATGATGTAATCCCATGCCCTCACTCACACACTCCGTGCTGTAAACCCATGCCCTCACTCACACACTGCATGCTGTAAACCCATGCCCTCACTCACACACTGCGTGCTGTAAACCCATGCCATCACTCACACACTGCGTGATGTAAACCCATGCCCTCACTCACTCACTGAGTGATGTAAACCCATGCTCACACTCACACACTGCGTGCTGTAAACCCATGCCCTCACTCACACTGCATGATGTAAACCCATTCTCTCACTCACACACTGTATGATGTAAACCCATGCCCTCACTCACACACTGCGTACTGTAAACCCATGCCCTCACTCACACACTCCGTGCTGTAAACCCATGCTCACACTCACACACTGCGTGCTGTAAACCCATGCCCTCACCCAAACACTGCGTGCTGTGAACTCATGCCCTCACACACTACGTGCTGTAACCCATGCCCTCACTTACATACTGCGTGCTGTAAACCCATGCCCTCACTCACACACTGCTTGCTGTAAACCCATGCCCTCACTCACACACTGTGTGATGTAAACCCATGCCCTCACTCACACACTGCGTGATATAAACCCATGCCCTCACTCACACACTGCGTTTTGTAAACCCATGCCCTCACTCACACACTGCGTGCTTTAAATCCATGCCCTCACTTACACACTGCGTGATGTAAACCCATGCCCTCACTCACACACTGTATAATGTAAACCCATGCCCTCACACACTGCGTGATGTAAACCCATGCCCTCACTCACACACTGTGTGCTGTAAACCCATGCCCTCACTCACACACTCCGAGCTGTAAACCCATGCCCTCACTCACACTGCGTGCTTTAAACCCATGCCCTCACTCACACACTCCGTGCTGTAAGCCCATGCCCTCACTCACACACTGCGTGATGTAAATCCATTCCCTCACTCGCACACTGCGTGATGTAAACCCATGCCCTCACTCACTCACTGCATGATGTAAACCCATGCTCACACTCACACACTGCGTGCTGTAAACCCATGCCCTCACTCACACACTGCGTGATGTAAACCCATGCCCTCAATTACTCACTGCGTGATGTAAACCCATGCTCACACTCACACACTGCGTGCTGTAAACCCATGCCCTCACACACTGCGTGCTGTAAACCCATACCCTCACTCATACACTCTGTGATGTAAACCCATGCCCTCACACACTGCGTTCTGTAAACCCATGCCCTCACTCATACACTGCGTGCTGTAAACCCATGCCCTCACTCACACACTGCGTGATGTAACCCCAATCCCTCACTCACACAATCCGTGATATAAACCCATTCCCTCACTCACACACTGCGTGCTGTAAACCCATGCCCTCACTCACACACTGCGTGATGTAAACCCATTCTCTCACTCACACACTGCATGATGTAAACCCATGCCCTTACTCACACACTGCGTGATGTAAACCCATGCCCTCACTCACACACTGCGTGATGTAAACCCATGCCCTCACTCACACACTGTGTGCTGTAAAACCCATGCCCTCACTCACACACTCCGAGCTGTAAACCCATGCCCTCAGTCACACTGCGTGCTTTAAACCCATGCCCTCACTCACACACTCCGTGCTGTAAGCCCATGCCCTCACTCACACACTGCGTGATGTAAATACATTCCCTCACTCACACACTGTATGATGTAATCCCATGCCCTCACTCACACACTCCGTGCTGTAAACCCATGCCCTCACCAAAAACACCGTGCTGTGAACCCATGCCCTCAAACTCTACGTGCTGTAAACCGATGCCCTCACTCACATACTGCGTGCTGTAAACCCATGCCCTCACTCACACACTGCGTGCTGTAAACCCATGCCCTCACTCACACACTGCGTGATGTAAACCCATGCCCTCACTCACACACTGCGTGATGTAAACCCATGCCCTCACTCACACACTGCGTGCTGTAAACCCCTGCCCTCACTCACACACTGCGTGCTGTAAATCCATGCCCTCAGTCACACACTGCGTGATGTAAACCCATGCCCTCACTCACACTGTATAATGTAAACCCATGCCCTCACACACTGCGTGATGTAAACCCATGCCATCAATCACACACTGTGTGCTGTAAAACCCATGCCCTCACTCACACACTCCGAGCTGTAAACCCATGCCCTCACTCACACTGCGTGCTTTAAACCCATGCCCTCACTCACACACTCCATTCTGTAAGCCCATGCCCTCACTCACACACTGCGTGATGTAAATACATTCCCTCACTCACACACTGTATGATGTAATCCCATGCCCTCACTCACACACTGCGTGCTGTAAACCCATGCCATCACTCACACACTGCGTGATGTAAACCCATGCCCTCACTCACTCACTGAGTGATGTAAACCCATGCTCACACTCACACACTGCGTGCTGTAAACCCATGCCCTCACTCACACTGCATGATGTAAACCCATTCTCTCACTCACACACTGTATCATGTAAACCCATGCCCTCACTCACACACTGCGTACTGTAAACCCATGCCCTCACTCACACACTCCGTGCTGTAAACCCATGCTCACACTCACACACTGCGTGCTGTAAACCCATGCCCTCACCCAAACACTGCGTGCTGTGAACCCATGCCCTCACACACTACGTGCTGTAACCCATGCCCTCACTTACATACTGCGTGCTGTAAACCCATGCCCTCACTCACACACTGCTTGCTGTAAACCCATGCCCTCACTCACACACTGTGTGATGTAAACCCATGCCCTCACTCACACACTGCGTGATATAAACCCATGCCCTCACTCACACACTGCGTGCTGTAAACCCATGCCCTCACACACTGCGTGCTGTTATTCCATGCCCTCACTTACACACTGCGTGATGTAAACCCATGCCCTCACTCACACACTGTATAATGTAAACCCATGCCCTCACACACTGCGTGATGTAAACCCATGCCCTCACTCACACACTGTGTGCTGTAAACCCATGCCCTCACTCACACACTCCGAGCTGTAAACCCATGCCCTCACTCACACTGCGTGCTTTAAACCCATGCCCTCACTCACACACTCCGTGCTGTAAGCCCATTCCCTCACTCACACACTGCGTGCTGTAAACCCATGCCCTCAATCACACACTGCGTGATGTAAACCCATGCCCTCACTCACTCACTGCATGATGTAAACCCATGCTCACACTCACACACTGCGTGCTGTAAACCCATGCCCTCACTTACACACTGCGTGATGTAAACCCATGCCCTCACTTACTCACTGCGTGATGTAAACCCATGCTCACACTCACACACTGCGTGCTGTAAACCCATGCCCTCACACACTGCGTGCTCTAAACCCATGCACTCACTCACACACTCGTGATGTAAACCCATGCCCTCACACACTGCGTTCTGTAAACCCATGCCCTCACTCACACACTCCGTGATGTAAACCCATGCCCTCACTCACACACTCCGTGATGTAAACCCATGCCCTCCCACACTGCCTGCTGTAAACCCATGCCCTCACTCACACACTGCGTGATGTAAATCCATTCCCTCACTCGCACACTGCGTGATGTAAACCCATGCCCTCACTCACTGCATGATGTAAACCCATGCTCACACTCACACACTGCGTGCTGTAAACCCATGCCCTCACTCACACACTGCGTGATGTAAACCCATGCCCTCACTTACTCACTGCGTGATGTAAACCCATGCTCACACTCACACACTGCGTGCTGTAAACCCATGCCCTCACACACTGCGTGCTGTAAACCCATGCCCTCACTCATACACTGCGTGCTGTAAACCCATGCCCTCACTCACACACTGCGTGATGTAACCCCAATCCCTCACTCACACAATCCGTGATATAAACCCATTCCCTCACTCACACACTGCGTGCTGTAAACCCATGCCCTCACTCACACACTGCGTGATGTAAACCCATTCTCTCACTCACACACTGCATGATGTAAACCCATGCCCTTACTCACACACTGCGTGATGTAAACCCATGCCCTCACTCACACACTGCGTGATGTAAACCCATGCCCTCACTCACACACTGTGTGCTGTAAAACCCATGCCCTCACTCACACACTCCGAGCTGTAAACCCATGCCCTCAGTCACACTGCGTGCTTTAAACCCATGCCCTCACTCACACACTCCGTGCTGTAAGCCCATGCCCTCACTCACACACTGCGTGATGTAAATACATTCCCTCACTCACACACTGTATGATGTAATCCCATGCCCTCACTCACACACTCCGTGCTGTAAACCCATGCCCTGACCAAAAACACCGTGCTGTGAACCCATGCCCTCAAACACTACGTGCTGTAAACCGATGCCCTCACTCACATACTGCGTGCTGTAAACCCATGCCCTCACTCACACACTGCGTGCTGTAAACCCATGCCCTCACTCACACACTGCGTGATGTAAACCCATGCCCTCACTCACACACTGCGTGATGTAAACCCATGCCCTCACTCACACTGTATAATGTAAACCCATGCCCTCACACACTGCGTGATGTAAACCCATGCCATCAATCACACACTGTGTGCTGTAAAACCCATGCCCTCACTCACACACTCCGAGCTGTAAACCCATGCCCTCACTCACACTGCGTGCTTTAAACCCATGCCCTCACTCACACACTCCTTTCTGTAAGCCCATGCCCTCACTCACACACTGCGTGATGTAAATACATTCCCTCACTCACACACTGTATGATGTAATCCCATGCCCTCACTCACACACTCCGTGCTGTAAACCCATGCCCTCACTCACACACTGCATGCTGTAAACCCATGCCCTCACTCACACACTGCGTGCTGTAAACCCATGCCATCACTCACACACTGCGTGATGTAAACCCATGCCCTCACTCACTCACTGAGTGATGTAAACCCATGCTCACACTCACACACTGCGTGCTGTAAACCCATGCCCTCACTCACATTGCATGATGTAAACCCATTCTCTCACTCACACACTGTATCATGTAAACCCATGCCCTCACTCACACACTGCGTACTGTAAACCCATGCCCTCACTCACACACTCCGTGCTGTAAACCCATGCTCACACTCACACACTGCGTGCTGTAAACCCATGCCCTCACCCAAACACTGCGTGCTGTGAACCCATGCCCTCACACACTACGTGCTGTAACCCATGCCCTCACTTACATACTGCGTGCTGTAAACCCATGCCCTCACTCACACACTGCTTGCTGTAAACCCATGCCCTCACTCACACACTGTGTGATGTAAACCCATGCCCTCACTCACACACTGCGTGATATAAACCCATGCCCTCACTCACACACTGCGTGCTGTAAACCCATGCCCTCACTCACACACTGCGTGCTGTTATTCCATGCCCTCACTTACACACTGCGTGATGTAAACCCATGCCCTCACTCACACACTGTATAATGTAAACCCATGCCCTCACACACTGCGTGATGTAAACCCATGCCCTCACTCACACACTGTGTGCTGTAAACCCATGCCCTCACTCACACACTCCGAGCTGTAAACCCATGCCCTCACTCACACTGTGTGCTTTAAACCCATGCCCTCACTCACACACTCCGTGCTGTAAGCCCATTCCCTCACTCACACACTGCGTGCTGTAAACCCATGCCCTCAATCACACACTGCGTGATGTAAACCCATGCCCTCACTCACTCACTGCATGATGTAAACCCATGCTCACACTCACACACTGCGTGCTGTAAACCCATGCCCTCACTCACACACTGCGTGATGTAAACCCATGCCCTCACTTACTCACTGCGTGATGTAAACCCATGCTCACACTCACACACTGCGTGCTGTAAACCCATGCCCTCACACACTGCGTGCTCTAAACCCATGCACTCACTCACACACTCGTGATGTAAACCCATGCCCTCACACACTGCGTTCTGTAAACCCATGCCCTCACTCACACACTCCGTGATGTAAACCCATGCCCTCACTCACACACTCCGTGATGTAAACCCATGCCCTCCCACACTGCCTGCTGTAAACCCATGCCCTCACTCACACACTGCGTGATGTAAATCCATTCCCTCACTCGCACACTGCGTGATGTAAACCCATGCCCTCACTCACTCACTGCATGATGTAAACCCATGCTCACACTCACACACTGCGTGCTGTAAACCCATGCCCTCACTCACACACTGCGTGATGTAAACCCATGCCCTCACTTACTCACTGCGTGATGTAAACCCATGCTCACACTCACACACTGCGTGCTGTAAACCCATGCCCTCACACACTGCGTGCTGTAAACCCATACCCTCACTCATACACTCTGTGATGTAAACCCATGCCCTCACACACTGCGTTCTGTAAACCCATGCCCTCACTCATACACTGCGTGCTGTAAACCCATGCCCTCACTCACACACTGCGTGATGTAACCCCAATCCCTCACTCACACAATCCGTGATATAAACCCATTCCCTCACTCACACACTGCGTGCTGTAAACCCATGCCCTCACTCACACACTGCGTGATGTAAACCCATTCTCTCACTCACACACTGCATGATGTAAACCCATGCCCTTACTCACACACTGCGTGATGTAAACCCATGCCCTCACTCACACACTGCGTGATGTAAACCCATGCCCTCACTCACACACTGTGTGCTGTAAAACCCATGCCCTCACTCACACACTCCGAGCTGTAAACCCATGCCCTCAGTCACACTGCGTGCTTTAAACCCATGCCCTCACTCACACACTCCGTGCTGTAAGCCCATGCCCTCACTCACACACTGCGTGATGTAAATACATTCCCTCACTCACACACTGTATGATGTAATCCCATGCCCTCACTCACACACTCCGTGCTGTAAACCCATGCCCTCACCAAAAACACCGTGCTGTGAACCCATGCCCTCAAACACTACGTGCTGTAAACCGATGCCCTCACTCACATACTGCGTGCTGTAAACCCATGCCCTCACTCACACACTGCGTGCTGTAAACCCATGCCCTCACTCACACACTGCGTGATGTAAACCCATGCCCTCACTCACACACTGCGTGATGTAAACCCATGCCCTCACTCACACACTGCGTGCTGTAAACCCCTGCCCTCATTCACACACTGCGTGCTGTAAATCCATGCCCTCAGTCACACACTGCGTGATGTAAACCCATGCCCTCACTCACACTGTATAATGTAAACCCATGCCCTCACACACTGCGTGATGTAAACCCATGCCATCAATCACACACTGTGTGCTGTAAAACCCATGCCCTCACTCACACACTCCGAGCTGTAAACCCATGCCCTCACTCACACTGCGTGCTTTAAACCCATGCCCTCACTCACACACTCCGTTCTGTAAGCCCATGCCCTCACTCACACACTGCGTGATGTAAATACATTCCCTCACTCACACACTGTATGATGTAATCCCATGCCCTCACTCACACACTCCGTGCTGTAAACCCATGCCCTCACTCACACACTGCATGCTGTAAACCCATGCCCTCACTCACACACTGCGTGCTGTAAACCCATGCCATCACTCACACACTGCGTGATGTAAACCCATGCCCTCACTCACTCACTGAGTGATGTAAACCCATGCTCACACTCACACACTGCGTGCTGTAAACCCATGCCCTCACTCACACTGCATGATGTAAACCCATTCTCTCACTCACACACTGTATGATGTAAACCCATGCCCTCACTCACACACTGCGTACTGTAAACCCATGCCCTCACTCACACACTCCGTGCTGTAAACCCATGCTCACACTCACACACTGCGTGCTGTAAACCCATGCCCTCACCCAAACACTGCGTGCTGTGAACCCATGCCCTCACACACTACGTGCTGTAACCCATGCCCTCACTTACATACTGCGTGCTGTAAACCCATGCCCTCACTCACACACTGCTTGCTGTAAACCCATGCCCTCACTCACACACTGTGTGATGTAAACCCATGCCCTCACTCACACACTGCGTGATATAAACCCATGCCCTCACTCACACACTGCGTGCTGTAAACCCATGCCCTCACTCACACACTGCGTGCTGTTATTCCATGCCCTCACTTACACACTGCGTGATGTAAACCCATGCCCTCACTCACACACTGTATAATGTAAACCCATGCCCTCACACACTGCGTGATGTAAACCCATGCCCTCACTCACACACTGTGTGCTGTAAACCCATGCCCTCACTCACACTGCGTGCTTTAAACCCATGCCCTCACTCGCACACTCCGTGCTGTAAGCCCATTCCCTCACTCACACACTGCGTGCTGTAAACCCATGCCCTCAATCACACACTGCGTGATGTAAACCCATGCCCTCACTCACTCACTGCATGATGTAAACCCATGCTCACACTCACACACTCCGTGATGTAAACCCATGCCCTCACTCACACACTCCGTGATGTAAACCCATGCCCTCCCACACTGCCTGCTGTAAACCCATGCCCTCACTCACACACTGCGTGATGTAAATCCATTCCCTCACTCGCACACTGCGTGATGTAAACCCATGCCCTCACTCACTCACTGCATGATGTAAACCCATGCTCACACTCACACACTGCGTGCTGTAAACCCATGCCCTCACTCACACACTGCGTGATGTAAACCCATGCCCTCACTTACTCACTGCGTGATGTAAACCCATGCTCACACTCACACACTGCGTGCTGTAAACCCATGCCCTCACACACTGCGTGCTGTAAACCCATACCCTCACTCATACACTCTGTGATGTAAACCCATGCCCTCACACACTGCGTTCTGTAAACCCATGCCCTCACTCATACACTGCGTGCTGTAAACCCATGCCCTCACTCACACACTGCGTGATGTAACCCCAATCCCTCACTCACACAATCCGTGATATAAACCCATTCCCTCACTCACACACTGCGTGCTGTAAACCCATGCCCTCACTCACACACTGCGTGATGTAAACCCATTCTCTCACTCACACACTGCATGATGTAAACCCATGCCCTTACTCACACACTGCGTGATGTAAACCCATGCCCTCACTCACACACTGCGTGATGTAAACCCATGCCCTCACTCACACACTGTGTGCTGTAAAACCCATGCCCTCACTCACACACTCCGAGCTGTAAACCCATGCCCTCAGTCACACTGCGTGCTTTAAACCCATGCCCTCACTCACACACTCCGTGCTGTAAGCCCATGCCCTCACTCACACACTGCGTGATGTAAATACATTCCCTCACTCACACACTGTATGATGTAATCCCATGCCCTCACTCACACACTCCGTGCTGTAAACCCATGCCCTCACCAAAAACACCGTGCTGTGAACCCATGCCCTCAAACACTACGTGCTGTAAACCGATGCCCTCACTCACATACTGCGTGCTGTAAACCCATGCCCTCACTCACACACTGCGTGCTGTAAACCCATGCCCTCACTCACACACTGCGTGATGTAAACCCATGCCCTCACTCACACACTGCGTGATGTAAACCCATGCCCTCACTCACACACTGCGTGCTGTAAACCCCTGCCCTCACTCACACACTGCGTGCTGTAAATCCATGCCCTCAGTCACACACTGCGTGATGTAAACCCATGCCCTCACTCACACTGTATAATGTAAACCCATGCCCTCACACACTGCGTGATGTAAACCCATGCCATCAATCACACACTGTGTGCTGTAAAACCCATGCCCTCACTCACACACTCCGAGCTGTAAACCCATGCCCTCACTCACACTGCGTGCTTTAAACCCATGCCCTCACTCACACACTCCGTTCTGTAAGCCCATGCCCTCACTCACACACTGCGTGATGTAAATACATTCCCTCAATCACACACTGTATGATGTAATCCCATGCCCTCACTCACACAATCCGTGCTGTAAACCCATGCCCTCACTCACACACTGCATGCTGTAAACCCATGCCCTCACTCACACACTGCGTGCTGTAAACCCATGCCATCACTCACACACTGCGTGATGTAAACCCATGCCCTCACTCACTCACTGAGTGATGTAAACCCATGCTCACACTCACACACTGCGTGCTGTAAACCCATGCCCTCACTCACACTGCATGATGTAAACCCATGCCCTCACTCACACACTGCGTACTGTAAACCCATGCCCTCACTCACACACTCCGTGCTGTAAACCCATGCTCACACTCACACACTGCGTGCTGGAAACCCATGCCCTCACCCAAACACTGCGTGCTGTGAACCCATGCCCTCACACACTACGTGCTGTAAGCCATGCCCTCACTTACATACTGCGTGCTGTAAACCCATGCCCTCACTCACACACTGCTTGCTGTAAACCCATGCCCTCACTCACACACTGTGTGATGTAAACCCATGCCCTCACTCACACACTGCGTGATATAAACCCATGCCCTCACTCACTCACTGAGTGATGTAAACCCATGCTCACACTCACACACTGCGTGCTGTAAACCCATGCCCTCACTCACACTGCATGATGTAAACCCATGCCCTCACTCACACACTGCGTACTGTAAACCCATGCCCTCACTCACACACTCCGTGCTGTAAACCCATGCTCACACTCACACACTGCGTGCTGGAAACCCATGCCCTCACTCACACACTGCGTGATGTAAACCCATTCTCTCACTCACACACTGCATGATGTAAACCCATGCCCTTACTCACACACTGCGTGATGTAAACCCATGCCCTCACTCACACACTGCGTGATGTAAACCCATGCCCTCACTCACACACTGTGTGCTGTAAAACCCATGCCCTCACTCACACACTCCGAGCTGTAAACCCATGCCCTCAGTCACACTGCGTGCTTTAAACCCATGCCCTCACTCACACACTCCGTGCTGTAAGCCCATGCCCTCACTCACACACTGCGTGATGTAAATACATTCCCTCACTCACACACTGTATGATGTAATCCCATGCCCTCACTCACACACTCCGTGCTGTAAACCCATGCCCTCACCAAAAACACCGTGCTGTGAACCCATGCCCTCAAACACTACGTGCTGTAAACCGATGCCCTCACTCACATACTGCGTGCTGTAAACCCATGCCCTCACTCACACACTGCGTGCTGTAAACCCATGCCCTCACTCACACACTGCGTGATGTAAACCCATGCCCTCACTCACACACTGCGTGATGTAAACCCATGCCCTCACTCACACACTGCGTGCTGTAAACCCCTGCCCTCATTCACACACTGCGTGCTGTAAATCCATGCCCTCAGTCACACACTGCGTGATGTAAACCCATGCCCTCACTCACACTGTATAATGTAAACCCATGCCCTCACACACTGCGTGATGTAAACCCATGCCATCAATCACACACTGTGTGCTGTAAAACCCATGCCCTCACTCACACACTCCGAGCTGTAAACCCATGCCCTCACTCACACTGCGTGCTTTAAACCCATGCCCTCACTCACACACTCCGTTCTGTAAGCCCATGCCCTCACTCACACACTGCGTGATGTAAATACATTCCCTCACTCACACACTGTATGATGTAATCCCATGCCCTCACTCACACACTCCGTGCTGTAAACCCATGCCCTCACTCACACACTGCATGCTGTAAACCCATGCCCTCACTCACACACTGCGTGCTGTAAACCCATGCCATCACTCACACACTGCGTGATGTAAACCCATGCCCTCACTCACTCACTGAGTGATGTAAACCCATGCTCACACTCACACACTGCGTGCTGTAAACCCATGCCCTCACTCACACTGCATGATGTAAACCCATTCTCTCACTCACACACTGTATGATGTAAACCCATGCCCTCACTCACACACTGCGTACTGTAAACCCATGCCCTCACTCACACACTCCGTGCTGTAAACCCATGCTCACACTCACACACTGCGTGCTGTAAAACCATGCCCTCACCCAAACACTGCGTGCTGTGAACCCATGCCCTCACACACTACGTGCTGTAACCCATGCCCTCACTTACATACTGCGTGCTGTAAACCCATGCCCTCACTCACACACTGCTTGCTGTAAACCCATGCCCTCACTCACACACTGTGTGATGTAAACCCATGCCCTCACTCACACACTGCGTGATATAAACCCATGCCCTCACTCACACACTGCGTGCTGTAAACCCATGCCCTCACTCACACACTGCGTGCTGTTATTCCATGCCCTCACTTACACACTGCGTGATGTAAACCCATGCCCTCACTCACACACTGTATAATGTAAACCCATGCCCTCACACACTGCGTGATGTAAACCCATGCCCTCACTCACACACTGTGTGCTGTAAACCCATGCCCTCACTCACACTGCGTGCTTTAAACCCATGCCCTCACTCACACACTCCGTGCTGTAAGCCCATTCCCTCACTCACACACTGCGTGCTGTAAACCCATGCCCTCAATCACACACTGCGTGATGTAAACCCATGCCCTCACTCACTCACTGCATGATGTAAACCCATGCTCACACTCACACACTCCGTGATGTAAACCCATGCCCTCACTCACACACTCCGTGATGTAAACCCATGCCCTCCCACACTGCCTGCTGTAAACCCATGCCCTCACTCACACACTGCGTGATGTAAATCCATTCCCTCACTCGCACACTGCGTGATGTAAACCCATGCCCTCACTCACTCACTGCATGATGTAAACCCATGCTCACACTCACACACTGCGTGCTGTAAACCCATGCCCTCACTCACACACTGCGTGATGTAAACCCATGCCCTCACTTACTCACTGCGTGATGTAAACCCATGCTCACACTCACACACTGCGTGCTGTAAACCCATGCCCTCACACACTGCGTGCTGTAAACCCATACCCTCACTCATACACTCTGTGATGTAAACCCATGCCCTCACACACTGCGTTCTGTAAACCCATGCCCTCACTCATACACTGCGTGCTGTAAACCCATGCCCTCACTCACACACTGCGTGATGTAACCCCAATCCCTCACTCACACAATCCGTGATATAAACCCATTCCCTCACTCACACACTGCGTGCTGTAAACCCATGCCCTCACTCACACACTGCGTGATGTAAACCCATTCTCTCACTCACACACTGCATGATGTAAACCCATGCCCTTACTCACACACTGCGTGATGTAAACCCATGCCCTCACTCACACACTGCGTGATGTAAACCCATGCCCTCACTCACACACTGTGTGCTGTAAAACCCATGCCCTCACTCACACACTCCGAGCTGTAAACCCATGCCCTCAGTCACACTGCGTGCTTTAAACCCATGCCCTCACTCACACACTCCGTGCTGTAAGCCCATGCCCTCACTCACACACTGCGTGATGTAAATACATTCCCTCACTCACACACTGTATGATGTAATCCCATGCCCTCACTCACACACTCCGTGCTGTAAACCCATGCCCTCACCAAAAACACCGTGCTGTGAACCCATGCCCTCAAACACTACGTGCTGTAAACCGATGCCCTCACTCACATACTGCGTGCTGTAAACCCATGCCCTCACTCACACACTGCGTGCTGTAAACCCATGCCCTCACTCACACACTGCGTGATGTAAACCCATGCCCTCACTCACACACTGCGTGATGTAAACCCATGCCCTCACTCACACACTGCGTGCTGTAAACCCCTGCCCTCACTCACACACTGCGTGCTGTAAATCCATGCCCTCAGTCACACACTGCGTGATGTAAACCCATGCCCTCACTCACACTGTATAATGTAAACCCATGCCCTCACACACTGCGTGATGTAAACCCATGCCATCAATCACACACTGTGTGCTGTAAAACCCATGCCCTCACTCACACACTCCGAGCTGTAAACCCATGCCCTCACTCACACTGCGTGCTTTAAACCCATGCCCTCACTCACACACTCCGTTCTGTAAGCCCATGCCCTCACTCACACACTGCGTGATGTAAATACATTCCCTCAATCACACACTGTATGATGTAATCCCATGCCCTCACTCACACAATCCGTGCTGTAAACCCATGCCCTCACTCACACACTGCATGCTGTAAACCCATGCCCTCACTCACACACTGCGTGCTGTAAACCCATGCCATCACTCACACACTGCGTGATGTAAACCCATGCCCTCACTCACTCACTGAGTGATGTAAACCCATGCTCACACTCACACACTGCGTGCTGTAAACCCATGCCCTCACTCACACTGCATGATGTAAACCCATGCCCTCACTCACACACTGCGTACTGTAAACCCATGCCCTCACTCACACACTCCGTGCTGTAAACCCATGCTCACACTCACACACTGCGTGCTGGAAACCCATGCCCTCACCCAAACACTGCGTGCTGTGAACCCATGCCCTCACACACTACGTGCTGTAAGCCATGCCCTCACTTACATACTGCGTGCTGTAAACCCATGCCCTCACTCACACACTGCTTGCTGTAAACCCATGCCCTCACTCACACACTGTGTGATGTAAACCCATGCCCTCACTCACACACTGCGTGATATAAACCCATGCCCTCACTCACTCACTGAGTGATGTAAACCCATGCTCACACTCACACACTGCGTGCTGTAAACCCATGCCCTCACTCACACTGCATGATGTAAACCCATGCCCTCACTCACACACTGCGTACTGTAAACCCATGCCCTCACTCACACACTCCGTGCTGTAAACCCATGCTCACACTCACACACTGCGTGCTGGAAACCCATGCCCTCACCCAAACACTGCGTGCTGTGAACCCATGCCCTCACACACTACGTGCTGTAAGCCATGCCCTCACTTACATACTGCGTGCTGTAAACCCATGCCCTCACTCACACACTGCTTGCTGTAAACCCATGCCCTCACTCACACACTGTGTGATGTAAACCCATGCCCTCACTCACACACTGCGTGATATAAACCCATGCCCTCACTCACACACTGCGTGCTGTAAACCCATGCCCTCACTCACACACTGCGTGCTGTTATTCCATGCCCTCACTTACACACTGCGTGATGTAAACCCATGCCCTCACTCACACACTGTATAATGTCAACCCATGCCCTCACACACTGCGTGATGTAAACCCATGCCCTCACTCACACACTGTGTGCTGTAAACCCATGCCCTCACTCACACTGCGTGCTTTAAACCCATGCCCTCACTCACACACTCCGTGCTGTAAGCCCATTCCCTCACTCACACACTGCGTGCTGTAAACCCATGCCCTCAATCACACACTGCGTGATGTAAACCCATGCCCTCACTCACTCACTGCATGATGTAAACCCATGCTCACACTCACACACTGCGTGCTGTAAACCCATGCCCTCACTTACACACTGCGTGATGTAAACCCATGCCCTCACTTACTCACTGCGTGATGTAAACCCATGCTCACACTCACACACTGCGTGCTGTAAACCCATGCCCTCACACACTGCGTGCTCTAAACCCATGCACTCACTCACACACTCGTGATGTAAACCCATGCCCTCACACACTGCGTTCTGTAAACCCATGCCCTCACTCACACACTCCGTGATGTAAACCCATGCCCTCACTCACACACTCCGTGATGTAAACCCAAGGCCTCCCACACTGCCTGCTGTAAACCCATGCCCTCACTCACACACTGCATTATGTAAACCCATGCTCTCACACACTGCGTGATGTAAATCCATGCCCTCACTCACACACTCCATGCTGTAAACCCATGCCCACACGCACATACTGCGTGCTGTAAACCCATGCCCTCACTCACACACTGCGTGCTGTAAACCCATCCTCTCACTCACACACTGTGTGCTGTAAACTCATGCCCTCACTCACACACTCCATGCTGTAAACCCATGCCCTCACTCACACATTGGGTGCTGTAAACCCATGCCCTCACTCACACACTGCGTGCTGTAATCCCATGCCCTCACTCACACACTGCGTGCTGTAAACCCATGCCCTCAATCACACACTGCGTGCTGTAAACCCATGCCCTCACACACTCCGTGATGTAAACCCATTCCCTCATTCACACACTCCGTGCTGTAAACCCATGCCCTCACTCACACACTGTGTGCTGTAAACGCATGCCCTCGCTCAAATACTCCTTGCTGTAAACCCATGCCCTCATACACTGCGTGCTGTAAATCCATGCCCTCACTCACACACTCCATGCTGTAAACCCATGCCCTCACTCACACACTGCGTGATGTAAACCCATGCCCTCACTCACACACTGCGTGCTGTAAACCCATGCCCTCACTCACACACTCCGTGATGTAAGCCCATGCCCTCACTCACACACTCCGTGATGTAAACCCATGCCCTCCCACACTGCCTGCTGTAAACCCATGCCCTCACTCACACACTGCATTATGTAAACCCTTTCTCTCACACACTGCGTGATGTAAATCCATGCCCTCACTCACACTCCATGCTGTAAACCCATGCCCTCACGCACATACTGCGTGCTGTAAACCCATGCCCTCACTCACACACTGCGTGCTGTAAACCCATCCGCTCACTCACACACTGTGTGCTGTAAACTCATGCCCTCACTCACACACTCCATGCTGTAAACCCATGCCCTCACTCACACATTGCGTGCTGTAAACCCATGCCCTCACTCACACACTGCGTGCTGTAATCCCATGCCCTCACTCACACACTGCGTGCTGTAAACCCATGCCCTCAATCACACACTGCGTGCTGTAAACCCATGCCCTCACACACTCCGTGATGTAAACCCATTCCCTCATTCACACACTCCGTGCTGTAAACCCATGCCCTCACTCACACACTGTGTGCTGTAAACGCATGCCCTCGCTCAAATACTCCTTGCTGTAAACCCATGCCCTCATACACTGCGTGCTGTAAATCCATGCCCTCACTCACACACTCCATGCTGTAAACCCATGCCCTCACTCACACACTGCGTGATGTAAACCCATGCCCTCACTCACACACTGCGTGCTGTAAACCCATGCCCTCACTCACACACTCCGTGATGTAAGCCCATGCCCTCACTCACACACTCCGTGATGTAAACCCATGCCCTCCCACACTGCCTGCTGTAAACCCATGCCCTCACTCACACACTGCATTATGTAAACCCTTTCTCTCACACACTGCGTGATGTAAATCCATGCCCTCACTCACACTCCATGCTGTAAACCCATGCCCTCACGCACATACTGCGTGCTGTAAACCCATGCCCTCACTCACACACTGCGTGCTGTAAACCCATCCTCTCACTCACACACGGTGTGCTGTAAACTCATGCCCTCACTCACACACTCCATGTTGTAAACCCATGCCCTCACTCACACATTGCGTGCTGTAAACCCATGCCCTCACTCACACACTGCGTGCTGTAATCCCATGCCCTCACTCACACACTGCGTGCTGTAAAACCATGCCCTCAATCACACACTGCGTGCTGTAAAACCATGCCCTCACACACTCCGTGATGTAAACCCATTCCCTCATTCACACACTCCGTGCTGTAAACCCATGCCCTCACTCACACACTGTGTGCTGTAAACGCATGCCCTCGCTCAAATACTCCTTGCTGTAAACCCATGCCCTCATACACTGCGTGCTGTAAATCCATGCCCTCACTCACACACTCCATGCTGTAAACCCATGCCCTCACTCACACACTGCGTGATGTAAACCCATGCCCTCACTCACACACTGCGTGCTGTAAACCCATGCCCTCGCTCACACACTGCGTGATGTAAACCCATGCCCTCACTCACACACTCTATACTGTAAACCCATGCCCTCACTCACACACTCCGTGCTGTAAACCCATGCCCTCACTCACACACTCCGTGATGTAAACCCATTCCTCACTCACTCCGTGCTGTAAACCCCTGCCCTCACTCACACACTGTATGATGTAAACCCATGCCCTCACTCACACACTCCTTGCTGTAACCCCATGCCCTCACTCACACACTCCGTGCTGTAAACCCATGCCCTCACTCACACACTCCGTGATGTAAACCCATTCCTCACTCACTCCGTGCTGTAAACCCCTGCCCTCACTCACACACTCCGTGCTGTAAACCCATGCCCTCACTCACACACTCCGTGATGTAAACCCATTCCTCACTCACTCCGTGCTGTAAACCCCTGCCCTCACTCACACACTGTATGATGTAAACCCATGCCCTCACTCACACACTCCTTGCTGTAACCCCATGCCCTCACTCACACACTCCGAGCTGTAAACCCATGCCCTCACTCACACACTCCGACCTGTAAACCCATGCCCTCACTCACACACTGTATGATGTAAACCCATGCCCTCACTCACACACTGCGTGATGTAAACCCATGCCCTCACTCACACACTGCGTGCTGTAAACCCATGCTCTCACTCACACACTCCGTGCTGTAAACCCATGCCCTCACTCACACACTGCGTGATGTAAACCCATGCCCTCACTCACACACTGCGTGATGTAAACCCATGCCATCACTCACACACTGCGTGCTGTAAACCCATGCCCTCACTCACACACTGCGTGCTGTAAATCCATGCCCTCACTCACACACTGTGTGCTGTAAACCCATGCCCTCACTCACACACTCCGAGCTGTAAACCCATGCCCTAACTCACACTGCGTGCTTTAAACCGATGCCCTCACGCAAATACTCCGTGCTGTCAACCCATGCCCTCACACACTGCGTGCTGTAAATCCATGCCTTCACTCACACACTGCGTGATGTAAACCCATGCCCTCACTCACACACTGTATCATGTAAACCCATGCCCTCACACACTGCGTGATGTAAACCCATGCCCTCACTCACCCACTGTGTGCTGTAAACCCATGCCCTCACTCACACACTCCGAGCCGTAATCCCATGCCCTCACTCACACTGCGTGCTTTAAACCCATGCCCTCACTCACACACTCCGTGCTGTAAGCCCATGCCCTCACTCACACACTGTGTGATGTAAATCCATTCCCTCACTCACACACTGTATGATGTAATCCCATGCCCTCACTCACACACTCCGTGCTGTAAACCCATGCCCTCACTCACACACTGCATGCTGTAAACCCATGCCCTCACTCACACACTGCGTGCTGTAAACCCATGCCCTCACTCACACACTGCGTGATGTAAACCCATGCCCTCACTCACTCACTGCGTGATGTAAACCCATGCTCACACTCACACACTGCGTGCTGTAAACCCATGCCCTCACACACTGCGTGCTGTAAACCCATGCCCTCACTCACACACTCCGTGATGTAAACCCATGCTCTCACTCACACACTGCGTTCTGTAAACCCATGCCCTCACTCATACACTGCGTGCTGTAAACCCATGCCCTCACTCACACACTGCGTGCTGTAAACCCATGCCCTCACTCACACACTGCGTGCTGTAAACCCATGCCCTCACTCACACACTGCGTGATGTAAACCCATGCCCTCACTCACTCACTGCGTGATGTAAACCCATGCTCACACTCACACACTGCGTGCTGTAAACCCATGCCCTCACACACTGCGTGCTGTAAACCCATGCCCTCACTTACACACTCCGTGATGTAAACCCATGCCCTCACTCACACACTGCGTTCTGTAAACCCATGCCCTCACTCATACACTGCGTGCTGTAAACCCATGCCCTCACTCACACACTGCGTGCTGTAAACCCATGCCCTCACTCACACACTCCATGCTGTTATCCCATGCCCTCACACACTCCGTGCTGTAAACCCATGCCCTCACTCACACACTGCGTGATGTAAACCCATTCCCTCACTCACACACTCCGTGATATAAACCCATGCCCTCACTCACACACTGTGTGCTGTAAACCCATGCCCTCACTCACACACTCCGAGCTGTAAACCCATGCCCTCACTCACACTGCGTGCTTTAAACCCATGCCCTCACGCAAATACTCCGTGCTGTCAACTCATGCCCTCACACACTGCGTGCTGTAAATCCATGCCTTCACTCACACACTGCGTGATGTAAACCCATGCCCTCACTCACACACTGTATAATGTAAACCCATGCCCTCACACACTCCGTGCTGTAAACCCATGCCCTCACTCACACACTCCGAGCCGTAATCCCATGCCCTCACTCACACTGCGTGCTTTAAACCCATGCCCTCACTCACACACTCCGTGCTGTAAGCCCATGCCCTCACTCACACACTGTGTGATGTAAATCCATTCCCTCACTCACACATTGTATGATGTAATCCCATGCCCTCACTCACACACTCCGTGCTGTAAACCCATGCCATCACTCACACACTGCATGCTGTAAACCCATGCCCTCACTCACACACTGCGTGCTGTAAACCCATGCCCTCACTCACACACTGCGTGATGTAAACCCATGCCCTCACTCACTTACTGCGTGATGTAAACCCATGCTCACACTCACACACTGCGTGCTGTAAACCCATGCCCTCACACACTGCGTGCTGTAAACCCATGCCCTCACTCACACACTCCGTGATGTAAACCCATGCCCTCACTCACACACTGCGTTCTGTAAACCCATGCCCTCACTCATACACTGCGTGCTGTAAACCCATGCCCTCACTCACACACTGCGTGCTGTAAACCCATGCCCTCACTCACACACTCCATGCTGTTATCCCATGCCCTCACACACTCCGTGCTGTAAACCCATGCCCTCACTCACACACTGCGTGATGTAAACCCATTCCCTCACTCAAACACTGCATGATGTAAACCCATGCCCTCACACACTGCGTGATGTAAACCCATGCTCTCACTCACACAGGGCGTGATGTAAACCCATGCCCTCATTCACACACTGCGTGATGTAAACCCATGCCCTCACTCACACACTGCGTGCTATAAATCCATGCCCTCACTCACCTACTCCGTGCTGTAAACCCATGCCCTCACTCACACACGGCGTGATGTAAACCCATGCTCACACTCACACACTGCGTGCTGTAAACCCATGCCCTCACCCAAACACTGCGTGCTGTGAACCCATGCCCTCACACACTACGTGGCTGTAAACCCATGCCCTCACTCACACACTCCATGCTGTAAATCCATGCCCTCACTCACACACGCCATGCTGTAAACCCATGCCCTCACTCACACACTGCGTGATGTAAACCCATGCCCTCACTCACACACTGCGTGCTGTAAACCCATGCCCTCACTCACACACTGCGTGATGTAAACCCATGCCCTCACTTACACACTCCATGCTGTAAACCCATGCCCTCACTCACACACTGCGTGATGTAATCCCATGCTCTCACTCACACACTTCGTGCTGTAAACCCATGCCCTCACTCACAAACTGCGTGATGTTAACCCATGCCCTCACCCACACACTGTATGATGTAAACCCATGCCCTCACTCACACACTGCGTGATGTAAACCCATGCCCTCACTCACTTACTGCGTGATGTAAAACCATGCTCACACTCACACACTGCGTGCTGTAAACCCATGCCCTCACACACTGCGTGCTGTAAACCCATGCCCTCACTCACACACTCCGTGATGTAAACCCATGCCCTCACTCACACACTGCGTTCTGTAAACCCATGCCCTCACTCATACACTGCGTGCTGTAAACCCATGCCCTCACTCACACACTGCGTGCTGTAAACCCATGCCCTCACTCACACACTCCATGCTGTTATCCCATGCCCTCACACACTCCGTGCTGTAAACCCATGCCCTCACTCACACACTGCGTGATGTAAACCCATTCCCTCACTCACACACTGCATGATGTAAACCCATGCCCTCACACACTGCGTGATGTAAACCCATGCTCTCACTCACACAGGGCGTGATTTAAACCCATGCCCTCATTCACACACTGCGTGATGTAAACCCATGCCCTCACTCACACACTGCGTGCTATAAATCCATGCCCTCACTCACCTACTCCGTGCTGTAAACCCATGCCCTCACTCACACACGGCGTGATGTAAACCCATGCTCACACTCACACACTGCGTGCTGTAAACCCATGCCCTCACCCAAACACTGCGTGCTGTGAACCCATGCCCTCACACACTACGTGGCTGTAAACCCATGCCCTCACTCACACACTCCATGCTGTAAATCCATGCCCTCACTCACACACGCCATGCTGTAAACCCATGCCCTCACTCACACACTGCGTGATGTAAACCCATGCCCTCACTCACACACTGCGTGCTGTAAACCCATGCCCTCACTCACACACTGCGTGATGTAAACCCATGCCCTCACTTACACACTCCATGCTGTAAACCCATGCCCTCACTCACACACTGCGTGATGTAATCCCATGCTCTCACTCACACACTTCGTGCTGTAAACCCATGCCCTCACTCACAAACTGCGTGATGTTAACCCATGCCCTCACCCACACACTGTATGATGTAAACCCATGCCCTCACTCACACACTGCGTGATGTAAACCCATGCCCTCACTCACTTACTGCGTGATGTAAAACCATGCTCACACTCACACACTGCGTGCTGTAAACCCATGCCCTCACACACTGCGTGCTGTAAACCCATGCCCTCACTCACACACTCCGTGATGTAAACCCATGCCCTCACTCACACACTGCGTTCTGTAAACCCATGCCCTCACTCATACACTGCGTGCTGTAAACCCATGCCCTCACTCACACACTGCGTGCTGTAAACCCATGCCCTCACTCACACACTCCATGCTGTTATCCCATGCCCTCACACACTCCGTGCTGTAAACCCATGCCCTCACTCACACACTGCGTGATGTAAACCCATTCCCTCACTCACACACTGCATGATGTAAACCCATGCCCTCACACACTGCGTGATGTAAACCCATGCTCTCACTCACACAGGGCGTGATTTAAACCCATGCCCTCATTCACACACTGCGTGATGTAAACCCATGCCCTCACTCACACACTGCGTGCTATAAATCCATGCCCTCACTCACCTACTCCGTGCTGTAAACCCATGCCCTCACTCACACACGGCGTGATGTAAACCCATGCTCACACTCACACACTGCGTGCTGTAAACCCATGCCCTCACCCAAACACTGCGTGCTGTGAACCCATGCCCTCACACACTACGTGGCTGTAAACCCATGCCCTCACTCACACACTCCATGCTGTAAATCCATGCCCTCACTCACACACGCCATGCTGTAAACCCATGCCCTCACTCACACACTGCGTGATGTAAACCCATGCCCTCACTCACACACTGCGTGCTGTAAACCCATGCCCTCACTCACACACTGCGTGATGTAAACCCATGCCCTCACTTACACACTCCATGCTGTAAACCCATGCCCTCACTCACACACTGCGTGATGTAATCCCATGCTCTCACTCACACACTTCGTGCTGTAAACCCATGCCCTCACTCACAAACTGCGTGATGTTAACCCATGCCCTCACCCACACACTGTATGATGTAAACCCATGCCCTCACTCACACACTGCGTGATGTAAACCCATGCCCTCACTCACTTACTGCGTGATGTAAAACCATGCTCACACTCACACACTGCGTGCTGTAAACCCATGCCCTCACACACTGCGTGCTGTAAACCCATGCCCTCACTCACACACTCCGTGATGTAAACCCATGCCCTCACTCACACACTGCGTTCTGTAAACCCATGCCCTCACTCATACACTGCGTGCTGTAAACCCATGCCCTCACTCACACACTGCGTGCTGTAAACCCATGCCCTCACTCACACACTCCATGCTGTTATCCCATGCCCTCACACACTCCGTGCTGTAAACCCATGCCCTCACTCACACACTGCGTGATGTAAACCCATTCCCTCACTCACACACTGCATGATGTAAACCCATGCCCTCACACACTGCGTGATGTAAACCCATGCTCTCACTCACACAGGGCGTGATTTAAACCCATGCCCTCATTCACACACTGCGTGATGTAAACCCATGCCCTCACTCACACACTGCGTGCTATAAATCCATGCCCTCACTCACCTACTCCGTGCTGTAAACCCATGCCCTCACTCACACACGGCGTGATGTAAACCCTTGCTCACACTCACACACTGCGTGCTGTAAACCCATGCCCTCACCCAAACACTGCGTGCTGTGAACCCATGCCCTCACACACTACGTGGCTGTAAACCCATGCCCTCACTCACACACTCCATGCTGTAAATCCATGCCCTCACTCACACACGCCATGCTGTAAACCCATGCCCTCACTCACACACTGCGTGATGTAAACCCATGCCCTCACTCACACACTGCGTGCTGTAAACCCATGCCCTCACTCACACACTGCGTGATGTAAACCCATGCCCTCACTTACACACTCCATGCTGTAAACCCATGCCCTCACTCACACACTGCGTGATGTAATCCCATGCTCTCACTCACACACTTCGTGCTGTAAACCCATGCCCTCACTCACAAACTGCGTGATGTTAACCCATGCCCTCACCCACACACTGTATGATGTAAACCCATGCCCTCACTCACACACTCCGTGATGTAAACCCATGCCCTCACTCACACACTCCGTGCTGTAAACCCATGCCCTCACTCACACACAACGTGCTGTAAACCCATGCCATCACTCACACACTGCGTGATGTAAACCCATTCTCTCACTCACACACTGCGTGCTGTAAACCCATGCCCTCACTCACACAATGCATGATGTAAACCTATGCCCTCACTCACACACTGCGTGATGTAAACCCATGCCCTCACTCACACACTGCGTGATGTAAACCCATTCCCTCACTCACACACTCCGTGCTGTAAACCCATGCCCTCACTCACACACTGTGTGCTGTAAACGCATGCCCTCGCTCAAATACTCCTTGCTGTAAACCCATGCCCTCACACACTGCGTGCTGTAAATCCATGCCCTCACTCACACACTCCATGCTGTAAACCCATGCCCTCACTCACACACTGCGTGATGTAAACCCATGCCCTCACTCACACACTGGGTGCTGTAAACCCATGTCCTCACTCACACACTGCGTGATGTAAACCCATGCCCTCACTCACACACTCCATGCTGTAAACCCATGCTCTCACTCACACACTGCGTGATGTAATCCCATGCTCTCACTCACACACTTCGTGCTGTAAACCCATGCCCTCACTCACAAACTGCGTGATGTAAACCCATGCCCTCACTCACACACTGTATGATGTAAACCCATGCCCTCACTCACACACTCCGTGCTGTAAACCCATGCCCTCACTCACAAACTCCGTGCTGTAAACCCATGCCCTCACTCACACACTCCGTGTTGTAAACCCATGCCCTCACTCACACACTCCGTCATGTAAACACATTCCCTCACTCACTCTGTGCTGTAAACCCCTGCCCTCACTCACACACTGTATGATGTAAACCCATGCACTCACTCACACACTCCTTGCTGTAACCCATGCCCTCACTCACACTCCGAGCTGTAAACCCATGCCCTCACTCACACACTCCGAGCTGTAAACCCATGCCCTCACTCACACACTGTATGATGTAAACCCATGCCCTCACTCACACACTGCGTGATGTAAACCCATGCCCTCACTCACACACTTCGTTCTGTAAACCCATGATCTCACTCACACACTCCGTGCTGTAAACCCATGCCCTCACTCACACACTGCGTGCTGTGAACCCATGCCCTCATTCACACACTGCGTGCTGTGAACCCATGCCCTCACACACTACGTGCTGTAAACCCATGCCCTCACTCGCACACTCCTTGCTGTAAACCCATGCCCTCACACACTGCGTGCTGTGAACCCATGCCCTCCCACACTGCCTGCTGTAAACCCATGCCCTCACTCACACACTGCATTATGTAAACCCATACTCTCACACACTGCGTGATGTAAATCCATGCCCTCACTCACACACTCCATGCTGTAAACCCATGCCCTCACGCACATACTGCGTGCTGTAAACCCATGCCCTCACTCACACACTGCGTGCTGTAAACCCATGCTCTCACTCACACACTGTGTGCTGTAAACTCATGCCCTCATTCACACACTCCATGCTGTAAACCCATGCCCTCACTCACACATTGCGTGCTGTAAACCCATGCTCTCACTCATACACTGTGTGTTGTAAACCCATGCCCTCATTCACACACTCCATGCTGTAAACCCATGCCCTCACTCACACACTGCGTGCTGTAATCCCATGCCCTCACTCACACACTGCGTGCTGTAAACCCATGTCCTCAATCACACACTGCGTGCTGTAAACCCATGCCCTCACTCACACACTCCGTGATGTAAATCCATGCCCTCACTCACACAATCCGTGCTGTAAACCCATGCCCTCACTCACACACTGCGTGATGTAAACCCATGCCCTCACTCACACACTGCGTGCTGTAAACCCATGCCCTCACTCACATACTGCGTGATGTAAACCCATGCCCTCACTCACACACTCCATGCTGTAAACCCAGGCTCTCACTCACACACTGCGTGATGTAATCCCATGCTCTCACTCACACACTTCGTGCTGTAAACCCATGCCCTCACTCACAAACTACGTTATGTAAACCCATGCTCACTCACACACTGTATGATGTAAACCCATGCCCTCACTCACACACTCCGTGATGTAAACCCATGCCCTCATTCACACACTCCGTGCTGTAAACCCATGCCCTCACTCACACACTCCGTGCTGTAAACCCATGCCCTCACTCACACACTCCGTGATGTAAACCCATTCCCTCACTCACTCCGTGCTGTAAACCCCTGCCCTCACTCACACACTGTATGATGTAAACCCATGCCCTCACTCACACACTCCTTGCTGTAACCCCATGCCCTCACTCACACACTCCGAGCTGTAAACCCATGCCCTCACACACTCCGAGCTGAAAACCCATGCCCTCACTCACACACTGTATCATGTAAACCCATGCCCTCACTCACACACTGCGTGATGTAAACCCATGCCCTCACTCACACACTGCGTGCTGTAAACCCATGCTCTCATTCACACACTCCGTGCTGTAAACCCATGCCCTCACTCACACACTGTGTGCTGGAACCCATGCCCTCATTCACACACTGCGTGCTGTGAACCCATGCCCTCACAAACTACGTGCTGTGAACCCATGCCCTCACACACTACGTGATGTAAACCCATGCCCTCACTCACACACGGCGTGATGTAAACCCATGCCCTCACTCACACACTGCGTGATGTAAACCCATGCCCTCACTCACACACTGCGTGCTGTAAACCCATGCCCTCACTCACACACGGCGTGATGTAAACCCATGCCCTCACTCACACACTGCATGATGTAAACCCATGCCTTCACACACTGCGTGATGTAAACCCATGCTCTCACTCACACAGGGCGTGATGTAAACCCATGCCCTCACTCACACACTGCGTGATGTAAACCCATGCCCTCACTCACACACTGCGTGCTGTAAACCCATGCCCTCACTCACACACTGCGTGATGTAAACCCATGCCCTCACTCACACACTCCATGCTGTAAACCCATGCTCTCACTCACACACTGTGTGATGTAATCCCATGCTCTCACTCACACACTTCGTGCTGTAAACCCATGCCCTCACTCACAAACTGCGTGATGTTAACCCATGCCCTCACCCACACACTGTATGATGTAAACCCATGCCCTCACTCACACACTCCGTGATGTAAACCCATGCCCTCACTCACACACTCCGTGCTGTAAACCCATGCCCTCACTCACACACTCCGTGCTGTAAACCCATGCCCTCACTCACACACTCGGTGATGTAAACCCATTCCCTCACTCACTCCGTGCTGTAAACCCCTGCCCTCACTCACACACTGTATGATGTAAACCCATGCCCTCACTCACACACTCCTTGCTGTAACCCCATGCCCTCACTCACACACTCCGAGCTGTAAACCCATGCCCTCACTCACACACTCCGAGCTGTAAACCCATGCCCTCACTCACACACTCTATGATGTAAACCCATGCCCTCACTCACACACTGCGTGATGTAATCCCATGCCCTCACTCACACACTGCGTGCTGTAAACCCATGCCCTCACTCACACACTGCGTGATGTGAACCCATGCCCTCGTTCACACACTGCGTGCTGTGAACCCATGCCCTAACACATTACGTGCTGTAAAACCATGCCCTCACTCGCACACTCCTTGCTGTAAACCCATTCCCTCACACACTGCGTGCTGTGAACCCATGCCCTCACACACTACGTGCTGTAAACCCATGCCCTCACTCACACACTGCGTGATGTAAACCCATGGCCCTCACACACTGTATGATGTAAACCCATGCTCTCACTCACACACTGCGTGCTGTAAACCCATGCCCTCACTCACACACGGCGTGATGTAAACCCATGCCCTCACTCACACACTGCGTGATGTAAACCCATACCCTCACTCACACATTGCGTGCTGTAAACCAATGCCCTCACTCACACACGGCGTGATGTAAACCCATGCCCTCACTCACACACTGCGTGCTGTAAACCCATGCCCTCACTCACACACTGCATGATGTAAACCGATGCCCTCACTCACACACTGCGTGCTGCAAACCCATGCCCTCACTCACACACTGCATGATGTAAACCCATGCTCACACTCACACACTGCGTGCTGTAAACCCATGCCCTCACCCAAACACTGCGTGCTGTGAACCCATGCCCTCACACACTACGTGCTGTAAACCCATGCCCTCACTCACATACTGCGTGCTGTAAACCCATGCCCTCACTCACACACGGCGTGATGTAAACCCATGCCCTCACTCACACACTGCGTGCTGTAAACCCATGCCCTCACTCACACACTGCGTGATGTAAACCCATGCCCTCACTCACACACTGCGTGCTGTAAACCCATGCCCTCACTCACACACGTCGTGATGTAAACCCATGCCCTCACTCACACACTGCATGATGTAAACCCATGCCCTCACACACTGCGTGATGTAAACCCAATGCTCTCACTCACACAGGGCGTGATGTAAACCCATGCCCTCATTCACACACTGCGTGATGTAAACCCATGCCCTCACGCACACACTGCGTGCTATAAATCCATGCTCTCACTCACATACTCCGTGCTGTAAACCCATGCCCTCACTCACACACTGCATGATGTAAACCCATGCTCACACTCACACACTGCGTGCTGTAAACCCATGCCCTCACCCAAACACTGCGTGCTGTGAACCCATGCCCTCACCCACTACGTGGCTGTAAACCCATGCCCTCACTCACACACTCCATGCTGTAAATCCATGCCCTCACTCACACACTCCATGCTGTAAACCCATGCCCTCACTCACACACTGCGTGATGTAAACCCATGCCCTCACTCACACACTGCGTGCTGTAAACCCATGCCCTCACTCACACACTGCGTGATGTAAACCCATGCCCTCACTCACACACTCCAGCTGTAAACCCATGCTCTCACTCACACACTGTGTGATGTAATCCCATGCTCTCACTCACACACTTCGTGCTGTAAACCCATGCCCTCACTCACAAACTGCGTGATGTTAACCCATGCCCTCACCCACACACTGTATGATGTAAACCCATGCCCTCACTCACACACTCCGTGATGTAAACCCATGCCCTCACTCACACACTCCGTGCTGTAAACCCATGCCCTCACTCACACACTCCGTGCTGTAAACCCATGCCCTCACTCACACACTCGGTGATGTAAACCCATTCCCTCACTCACTCCGTGCTGTAAACCCCTGCCCTCACTCACACACTGTATGATGTAAACTCATGCCCTCACTCACACACTCCTTGCTGTAACCCCATGCCCTCACTCACACACTCCGAGCTGTAAACCCATGCCCTCACTCACACACTCCGAGCTGTAAACCCATGCCCTCACTCACACACTCTATGATGTAAACCCATGCCCTCACTCACACACTGCGTGATGTAAACCCATGCCCTCACTCACACATTGCGTGCTGTAAACCCATGCTCTCACTCACACACTCCGTGCTGTAAACCCATGCCCTCACTCACACACTGCGTGCTGTGAACCCATGCCCTCGTTCACACACTGCGTGCTGTGAACCCATGCCCTAACACACTACGTGCTGTAAACCCATGCCCTCACTCGCACACTCCTTGCTGTAAACCCATTCCCTCACACATTGCGTGCTGTGAACCCATGCCCTCACACACTACGTGCTGTAAACCCATGCCCTCACTCACACACTGCGTGATGTAAACCCATGGCCCTCACACATTGTATGATGTAAACCCATGCTCTCACTCACACACTGCGTGCTGTAAACCCATGCCCTCACTCACACACGGCGTGATGTAAACCCATGCCCTCACTCACACACTGCGTGATGTAAACCCATGCCCTCAATCACACACGGCGTGATGTAAACCCATGCCCTCACTCACACACTGCGTGCTGTAAACCCATGCCCTCACTCACACACTGCATGATGTAAACCGATGCCCTCACTCACACACTGCGTGCTGCAAACCCATGCCCTCACTCACACACTGCATGATGTAAACCCATGCTCACACTCACACACTGCGTGCTGTAAACCCATGCTCTCACCCAAACACTGCGTGCTGTGAACCCATGCCCTCACCCAAACACTGCGTGCTGTAAACCCATGCCCTCACTCACATACTGCGTGCTGTAAACCCATGCCCTCACTCACACACGGCGTGATGTAAACCCATGCCCTCACTCACACACGGCGTGATGTAAACCCATGCCCTCACTCACACACTGCATGATGTAAACCCATACCCTCACTCACACATTGCGTGCTGTAAACCCATACCCTCACTCACACACGGCGTGATGTAAACCCATGCCCTCACTCACACACTGCGTGCTGTAAACCCATGCCCTCACTCACACACTGCATGATGTAAACCGATGCCCTCACTCACACACTGCGTGCTGCAAACCCATGCCCTCACTCACACACTGCATGATGTAAACCCATGCTCACACTCACACACTGCGTGCTGTAAACCCATGCCCTCACCCAAACACTGCGTGCTGTGAACCCATGCCCTCACACACTACGTGCTGTAAACCCATGCCCTCACTCACATACTGCGTGCTGTAAACCCATGCCCTCACTCACACACGGCGTGATGTAAACCCATGCCCTCACTCACACACTGCGTGCTGTAAACCCATGCCCTCACTCACACACTGCGTGATGTAAACCCATGCCCTCACTCACACACTGCGTGCTGTAAACCCATGCCCTCACTCACACACGTCGTGATGTAAACCCATGCTCTCACTCACATACTCCGGGCTGTAAACCCATGCCCTCACTCACACACTGCATGATGTAAACCCATGCTCACACTCACACACTGCGTGCTGTAAACCCATGCCCTCACCCAAACACTGCGTGCTGTGAACCCATGCCCTCACACACTACGTGGCTGTAAACCCATGCCCTCACTCACACACTCCATGCTGTAAATCCATGCCCTCACTCACACACTCCATGCTGTAAACCCATGCCCTCACTCACACACTGCGTGATGTAAACCCATGCCCTCACTCACACACTGCGTGCTGTAAACCCATGCCCTCACTCACACACTGCGTGATGTAAACCCATGCCCTCACTCACACACTCCAGCTGTAAACCCATGCTCTCACTCACACACTGTGTGATGTAATCCCATGCTCTCACTCACACACTTCGTGCTGTAAACCCATGCCCTCACTCACAAACTGCGTGATGTTAACCCATGCCCTCACCCACACACTGTATGATGTAAACCCATGCCCTCACTCACACACTCCGTGATGTAAACCCATGCCCTCACTCACACACTCCGTGCTGTAAACCCATGCCCTCACTCACACACTCCGTGCTGTAAACCCATGCCCTCACTCACACACTCGGTGATGTAAACCCATTCCCTCACTCACTCCGTGCTGTAAACCCCTGCCCTCACTCACACACTGTATGATGTAAACTCATGCCCTCACTCACACACTCCTTGCTGTAACCCCATGCCCTCACTCACACACTTCGAGCTGTAAACCCATGCCCTCACTCACACACTCCGAGCTGTAAACCCATGCCCTCACTCACACACTCTATGATGTAAACCCATGCCCTCACTCACACACTGCGTGATGTAAACCCATGCCCTCACTCACACATTGCGTGCTGTAAACCCATGCTCTCACTCACACACTCCGTGCTGTAAACCCATGCCCTCACTCACACACTGCGTGCTGTGAACCCATGCCCTCGTTCACACACTGCGTGCTGTGAACCCATGCCCTAACAAACTACGTGCTGTAAACCCATGCCCTCACTCGCACACTCCTTGCTGTAAACCCATTCCCTCACACATTGCGTGCTGTGAACCCATGCCCTCACACACTACGTGCTGTAAACACATGCCCTCACTCACACACTGCGTGATGTAAACCCATGGCCCTCACACATTGTATGATGTAAACCCATGCTCTCACTCACACACTGCGTGCTGTAAACCCATGCCCTCACTCACACACGGCGTGATGTAAACCCATGCCCTCACTCACACACTGCGTGATGTAAACCCATGCCCTCACTCACACACGGCGTGATGTAAACCCATGCCCTCACTCACACACTGCGTGCTGTAAACCCATGCCCTCACTCACACACTGCATGATGTAAACCGATGCCCTCACTCACACACTGCGTGCTGCAAACCCATGCCCTCACTCACACACTGCATGATGTAAACCCATGCTCACACTCACACACTGCGTGCTGTAAACCCATGCTCTCACCCAAACACTGCGTGCTGTGAACCCATGCCCTCACACACTACGTGCTGTAAACCCATGCCCTCACTCACATACTGCGTGCTGTAAACCCATGCCCTCACTCACACACGGCGTGATGTAAACCCATGCCCTCACTCACACACTGCGTGCTGTAAACCCATGCCCTCACACACTGCGTGCTGAAAATCCATGCCCTCACTCACACACTGCGTGATGTAAACCCATGCCCTCACTCACACACTGTATAATGTAAACCCATGCCCTCACACACTGCGTGATGTAAACTCATGCCCTCACTCACACACTGTGTACTGTAAACCCATGCCCTCACTCACACACTCCGAGCTGTAAACCCATGCCCTCACTCACACTGTGTGCTTTAAACCCATGCCCTCACTCACACACTGCGTGCTGTAAACCCATGCCCTCACGCAAATACTCCGTGCTGTCAACCCATGCCCTCACACACTGCGTGCTGTAAACCCATGCTCTCACTCACACACTGTATGATGTAAACCCATGTTCTCACTCACACACTCCGTGCTGTAAACCCATGCCCTCACTCACACACTCCGTGCTGTAAGCCCATGCCCTCACTCACACACTGCGTGATGTAAATCCATTCCCTCACTCACACACTGTAAGATGTAATCCCATGCCCTCACTCACACACTCCGTGCTGTAAACCCATGCCCTCACTCACACACTGCATGCTGTAAACCCATGCCCTCACTCACACACTGCGTGCTGTAATCCCATGCCCTCACTCACACACTGCGTGCTGCAATCCCATGCCCTCACTCACACACTGCGTGCTGTAAACCCATGCCTTCAATCACACACTGCGTGCTGTAAACCCATGCCCTCACTCACACACTCCGTGATGTAAACCCATTCCCTCACTCACACACTCCGTGCTGTAAACCCATGCCCTCACTCACACACTGTGTGCTGTAAACGCATGCCCTCGCTCAAATACTCCTTGCTGTAAACCCATGCCCTCACACACTGCGTGCTGTAAATCCATGTCCTCACTCACACACTCCATGCTGTAAACCCATGCTCTCACTCACACACTTCGTGCTGTAAACCCATGCCCTCACTCACAAACTGCGTGATGTAAACCCATGCCCTCACTCACACACTGTATGATGTAAACCCATGCCCTCACTCACACACTCCGTGCTGTAAACCCATGCCCTCACTCACACACTCCGTGCTGTAAACCCATGCCCTCACTCACACACTCCGTCCTGTAAACCCATGCCCTCACTCACACACTACGTGATGTAAACCCATTCCCTCACTCACTCCGTGCTGTAAACCCCTGCCCTCACTCACACACTGTAAGATGTAAACCCATGCCCTCACTCACACACTCCTTGCTGTAACCCCATGCCCTCACTCACACACTCCGAGATGTAAACCCATGCCCTCACTCATACACTCCGAGCTGTAAACCCATGCCCTCACTCACACACTGTATGATGTAAACCCATGCCCTCACTCACACACTGCGTGATGTAAACCCATGCCCTCACTCACACACTGCGTGCTGTAAACCCATGCTCTCACTCACACACTCCGTGCTGGAAACCCATGCCCTCACTCACACACTGCGTGCTGTGAACCCATGCCCTCATTCACACACTGCGTGCTGTGAACCCATGCCCTCACACACTACGTGCTGTAAACCCATGCCCTCACTCGCACACTCCTTGCTGTAAACCCATGCCCTCACACACTGCGTGCTGTGAACCCATGCCCTCACACACTACGTGCTGTAAACCCATGCCCTCACTCACACACTCCATGCTGTAAACCCATGCTCTCACTCACACACTGCGTGATGTAATCCCATGCTCTCACTCACACACTTCGTGCTGTAAACCCATGCCCTCACTCACAAACTGCGTGATGTAAACCCATGCCCTCACTCACACACTGTATGATGTAAACCCATGCCCTCACTCACAGACTCCGTGATGTAAACCCATGCCCTCACTCACACACTCCGTGCTGTAAACCCATGCCCTCACTCACACACTCCGTGATGTAAACCCATTCCCTCACTCACTCCGTGCTGTAATCCCCTGCCCTCACTCACACACTGTATGATGTAAACCCATGCCCTCACTCACACACTCCTTGCTGTAACCCCATGCCCTCACTCACACACTCCGAGCTGTAAACCCATGCCCTCACACACTCCGAGCTGAAAACCCATGCCCTCACTCACACACTGCGTGCTGGAACCCATGCCCTCATTCACACACTGCGTGCTGTGAACCCATGCCCTCACACACTACGTGCTGTAAACCCATGCCCTCACTCACACACTCCGTGCTGTAAACCCATGCCCTCACTCACACACTCCGTGATGTAAACCCATTCCCTCACTCACTCCGTGCTGTAATCCCCTGCCCTCACTCACACACTGTATGATGTAAACCCATGCCCTCACTCACACACTGCGTGATGTAAACCCATGCCCTCACTCACACACTGCGTGCTGTAAACCCATGCTCTCACTCACACACTCCGTGCTGTAAACCCATGCCCTCACTCACACACTGCGTGCTGGAACCCATGCCCTCATTCACACACTGCGTGCTGTGAACCCATGCCCTCACACACTACGTGCTGTAAACCCATGCCCTCACTCGCACACTCCTTGCTGTAAACCCATGCCCTCACACACTGCGTGCTGTGAACCCATGCCCTCACACACTACGTGCTGTAAACCCATGCCCTCACTCACACACTGCGTGATGTAAACCCATGGCCCTCACACACTGTATGATGTAAACCCATGCTCTCACTCACACACTGCGTGCTGTAAACCCATGCCCTCACTCACACACGGCGTGATGTAAACCCATGCCCTCACTCACACACTGCGTGATGTAAACCCATGCCCTCACTCACACACTGCGTGATGTAAACCCATGCCCTCACTCACACACTGTATAATGTAAACCCATGCCCTCAAACAAAGCGTGATGTAAACCCATGCCCTCACTCACACACTGTGTGCTGTAAACCCATGCCCTCACTCACACACTCCGAGCTGTAAACCCATGCCCTCACTCACACTGTGTGCTTTAAACCCATGCCCTCACGCAAATACTCCGTGCTGTCAACACATGCCCTCACACACTGTGTGCTGTAAACCCATGCTCTCACTCACACACTGTATGATGTAAACCCATGCTCTCACTCACACACTCCGTGCTGTAAACCCATGCCCTCACTCACACACTCCGTGCTGTAAGCCCATGCCCTCACTCACACACTGCGTGATGTAAATCCATTCCCTCACTCACACACTGTATGATGTAATCCCATGCCCTCACTCACACACTCCGTGCTGTAAACCCATGCCCTCACTCACACACTGCATGCTGTAAACCCATGCCCTCACTCACACACTGCGTGCTGTAATACCATGCCCTCACTCACACACTGCGTGCTGTAATCCCATGCCCTCACTCACACACTGCGTGCTGAAAACCCATGACTTCAATCACACACTGCGTGATGTAAACCCATGCCCTCACTCACACACTGGGCAATGTAAACCCATGCTCTCACTCACACACTGCGTGCTGTAAACCCATGCCCTCACTCACACACTCCGTGATGTAAACCCATTCCCTCACTCACACACTCCGTGCTGTAAACCCATGCCCTCACTCACACACTGTGTGCTGTAAACGCATGCCCTCGCTCAAATACTCCTTGCTGTAAACCCATGCCCTCACACACTGCGTGCTGTAAATCCATGCCCTCACTCACACACTGCGTGCTGTAAACCCATGCTCTCACTCACACACTCCGTGCTGTAAACCCATGCCCTCACTCACACACTGCGTGCTGGAACCCATGCCCTCATTCACACACTGCGTGCTGTGAACCCATGCCCTCACACACTACGTGCTGTAAACCCATGCCCTCACTCGCACACTCCTTGCTGTAAACCCATGCCCTCACACACTGCGTGCTGTAAACCAATGCCCTCACTCACACACTGCGTGATGTAAACCCATGGCCCTCACACACGGCGTGATGTAAACCCATGCCCTCACTCACACACTGCGTGATGTAAACCCATGCTCTCACTCACACACTGCGTGATGTAAACCCATGCCCTCACTCACACACTGTATGATGTAATCCCATGCCCTCACTCACACACTTCGTGCTGTAAACCCATGCCATCACTCCCACACTGCATGCTGCAAATCCATGCCCTCACTCACACACTGCGTGCTGTAATCCCATGCCCTCACTCACACACTTCGTGCTGTAATCCCATGCCCTCACTCATACACTGCGTGCTGAAAACCCATGCCTTCAATCACACACTGCGTGCTGTAAACCCATACCCTCACTCACACACTCCGTGATGTAAACCCATTCCCTCACTCACACACTCCGTGCTGTAAACCCATGCCCTCACTCACACACTGTGTGCTGTAAACGCATGCCCTCGCTCAAATACTCCTTGCTGTAAACCCATGCCCTCACACACTGCGTGCTGTAAATCCATGCCCTCACTCACACACTCCATGCTGTAAACCCATGCCCTCACTCACACACTGCGTGATGTAAACCCATGCCCTCACTCACACACTGCGTGCTGTAAACCCATGCCCTCACTCAAACACTGCGTGATGTAAACCCATGCCCTCACTCACACACTGCGTGCTGTAAACCCATGCCCTAACTCACAAACTGCGTGATGTAAACCCATGCCCTCACTCACACACTGTATGATGTAAACCCATGCCCTCACTCACACACTCCGTGCTGTAAACCCATGCCCTCACTCACACACTCCGTGCTGTAAACCCATGCCCTCACTCACACACTCCGTCCTGTAAACCCATGCCCTCACTCACACACTACGTGATGTAAACCCATTCCCTCACTCACTCCGTGCTGTAAACTCCTGCCCTCACTCACACACTGTAAGATGTAAACCCATGCCCTCACTCACACACTCCTTGCTATAACCCCATGCCCTCACTCACACACTCCGAGCTGTAAACCCATGCCCTCACTCATACACTCCGAGCTGTAAACCCATGCCCTCACTCACACACTGTATGATGTAAACCCATGCCCTCACTCACACACTGCGTGATGTAAACCCATGCCCTCACTCACACACTGCGTGCTGTAAACCCATGCTCTCACTCACACACTCCGTGCTGGAAACCCATGCCCTCACTCACACACTGCGTGCTGTGAACCCATGCCCTCATTCACACACTGCGTGCTGTGAACCCATGCCCTCACACACTACGTGCTGTAAACCCATGCCCTCACTCGCACACTCCTTGCTGTAAACCCATGCCCTCACACGCTGCGTGCTGTGAACCCATGCCCTCACACACTACGTGCTGTAAACCCATGCCCTCACTCACACACTGCGTGATGTAAACCCATTCTCTCACACACTGCATGATGTAAACCCATGCCCTTACTCACACATTGCGTGATGTAAACCGATGCCCTCACTCACACACTGCGTGATGTAAACCCATGCCCTCACTCCCACACTGCGTGCTGTAAACCCATGCCCTCACTCACACACGGCGTGATGTAAACCCATGCCCTCACTCACACACTGCATGATGTAAACCCATGCCCTCACTCACACACTGTATGATGTAAACCCATGCCCTCACTCACACACTCCGTGCTGTAAACCCATGCCCTCACTCACACACTCCGTGCTGTAAACCCATGCCCTCACTCACACACTCCGTCCTGTAAACCCATGCCCTCACTCACACACTACGTGATGTAAACCCATTCCCTCACTCACTCCGTGCTGTAAACTCCTGCCCTCACTCACACACTGTAAGATGTAAACCCATGCCCTCACTCACACACTCCTTGCTATAACCCCATGCCCTCACTCACACACTCCGAGCTGTAAACCCATGCCCTCACTCATACACTCCGAGCTGTAAACCCATGCCCTCACTCACACACTGTATGATGTAAACCCATGCCCTCACTCACACACTGCGTGATGTAAACCCATGCCCTCACTCACACACTGCGTGCTGTAAACCCATGCTCTCACTCACACACTCCGTGCTGGAAACCCATGCCCTCACTCACACACTGCGTGCTGTGAACCCATGCCCTCATTCACACACTGCGTGCTGTGAACCCATGCCCTCACACACTACGTGCTGTAAACCCATGCCCTCACTCGCACACTCCTTGCTGTAAACCCATGCCCTCACACGCTGAGTGCTGTGAACCCATGCCCTCACACACTACGTGCTGTAAACCCATGCCCTCACTCACACACTGCGTGATGTAAACCCATTCTCTCACACACTGCATGATGTAAACCCATGCCCTTACTCACACATTGCGTGATGTAAACCCATGCCCTCACTCACACACTGCGTGATGTAAACCCATGCCCTCACTCCCACACTGCGTGCTGTAAACCCATGCCCTCACTCACACACGGCGTGATGTAAACCCATGCCCTCACTCACACACTGCATGATGTAAACCCATGCCCTCACTCACACACTGCGTGCTGCAAACCCATGCCCTCACTCACACACTGCATGATGTAAACCCATGCCCTCACTCACACACTGGGTAATGTAAACCCATGCTCTCACTCACACACTGCGTGCTGTAAACCCATGCCCTCACTCACACAATGCATGATGTAAACCAATGCCCTCACTCACACACTGGGTAATGTAAACCCATGCTCTCACTCACACACTGCGTGCTGTAAACCCATGCCCTCACTCACACACTGCGTGCTGTAAACCCATGCTCTCACTCACACACTCCGTGCTGGAAACCCATGCCCTCACTCACACACTGCGTGCTGTGAACCCATGCCCTCATTCACACACTGCGTGCTGTGAACCCATGCCCTCACACACTACGTGCTGTAAACCCATGCCCTCACTCGCACACTCCTTGCTGTAAACCCATGCCCTCACACGCTGCGTGCTGTGAACCCATGCCCTCACACACTACGTGCTGTAAACCCATGCCCTCACTCACACACTGCGTGATGTAAACCCATTCTCTCACACACTGCATGATGTAAACCCATGCCCTTACTCACACATTGCGTGATGTAAACCGATGCCCTCACTCACACACTGCGTGATGTAAACCCATGCCCTCACTCCCACACTGCGTGCTGTAAACCCATGCCCTCACTCACACACGGCGTGATGTAAACCCATGCCCTCACTCACACACTGTATGATGTAAACCCATGCCCTCACTCACACACTCCGTGCTGTAAACCCATGCCCTCACTCACACACTCTGTGCTGTAAACCCATGCCCTCACTCACACACTCCGTCCTGTAAACCCATGCCCTCACTCACACACTACGTGATGTAAACCCATTCCCTCACTCACTCCGTGCTGTAAACTCCTGCCCTCACTCACACACTGTAAGATGTAAACCCATGCCCTCACTCACACACTCCTTGCTATAACCCCATGCCCTCACTCACACACTCCGAGCTGTAAACCCATGCCCTCACTCATACACTCCGAGCTGTAAACCCATGCCCTCACTCACACACTGTATGATGTAAACCCATGCCCTCACTCACACACTGCGTGATGTAAACCCATGCCCTCACTCACACACTGCGTGCTGTAAACCCATGCTCTCACTCACACACTCCGTGCTGGAAACCCATGCCCTCACTCACACACTGCGTGCTGTGAACCCATGCCCTCATTCACACACTGCGTGCTGTGAACCCATGCCCTCACACACTACGTGCTGTAAACCCATGCCCTCACTCGCACACTCCTTGCTGTAAACCCATGCCCTCACACGCTGAGTGCAGTGAACCCATGCCCTCACACACTACGTGCTGTAAACCCATGCCCTCACTCACACACTGCGTGATGTAAACCCATTCTCTCACACACTGCATGATGTAAACCCATGCCCTTACTCACACATTGCGTGATGTAAACCCATGCCCTCACTCACACACTGCGTGATGTAAACCCATGCCCTCACTCCCACACTGCGTGCTGTAAACCCATGCCCTCACTCACACACGGCGTGATGTAAACCCATGCCCTCACTCACACACTGCATGATGTAAACCCATGCCCTCACTCACACACTGCGTGCTGCAAACCCATGCCCTCACTCACACACTGCATGATGTAAACCCATGCCCTCACTCACACACTGGGTAATGTAAACCCATGCTCTCACTCACACACTGCGTGCTGTAAACTCATGCTCTCACTCACACACTGCGTGCTGTAAACCCATGCCCTCACTCACACAATGCATGATGTAAACCAATGCCCTCACTCACTCACTGGGTAATGTAAACCCATGCTCTCACTCACACACTGCGTGCTGTAAACCCATGCCCTCACTCACACACTGCGTGCTGTAAACCCATGCCCTCACTCACACACTCCATGCTGTGAACCCATGCCCTCACTCACACACTCCGTGATGTAAACCCATGCCGTCACACACTGCGTGCTGTAAACCCATGCTCTCACGCACTCCGTGCTGTAAACCCATGCCCTCACGTACACACTCCATGCTGTAAACCCATGCCCTCACTCACACACTGCGTGCTGTAAACCCATGCCCTCACTCACACACTGCGTGCTGTAAACCCATGCTCTCACACACTCCATGCTGTAAACCCATGCCCTCACGTACACACTCCATGCTGTAAACCCATGCCCTCACTCACACACTGCGTGCTGTAAACCCATGCCCTCACTCACACACTCCGAGCTGTAAACCCATGCCCTCACTCATACACTCCGAGCTGTAAACCCATGCCCTCACTCACACACTGTATGATGTAAACCCATGCCCTCACTCACACACTGCGTGATGTAAACCCTACCCTCACTCACACACTGCGTGCTGTAAACCCATGCTCTCACTCACACACTCCGTGCTGGAAACCCATGCCCTCACTCACACACTGCGTGCTGTGAACCCATGCCCTCATTCACACACTGCGTGCTGTGAACCCATGCCCTCACACACTGCGTGCTGTAAACCCATGCCCTCACTCGCACACTCCTTGCTGTAAACCCATGCCCTCACACGCTGAGTGCTGTGAACCCATGCCCTCACACACTACGTGCTGTAAACCCATGCCCTCACTCACACACTGCGTGATGTAAACCCATTCTCTCACACACTGCATGATGTAAACCCATGCCCTTACTCACACATTGCGTGATGTAAACCCATGCCCTCACTCACACACTGCGTGATGTAAACCCATTCTCTCACACACTGCATGATGTAAACCCATGCCCTTACTCACACATTGCGTGATGTAAACCCATGCCCTCACTCACACACGGCGTGATGTAAAACCATGCCCTCACTCACACACTGCATGATGTAAACCCATGCCCTCACTCACACACTGCGTGCTGCAAACCCATGCCCTCACTCACACACTGCATGATGTAAACCCATGCCCTCACTCACACACTGGGTAATGTAAACCCATGCTCTCACTCACACACTGCGTGCTGTAAACTCATGCTCTCACTCACACACTGCGTGCTGTAAACCCATGCCCTCACTCACACAATGCATGATGTAAACCAATGCCCTCACTCACACACTGGGTAATGTAAACCCATGCTCTCACTCACACACTGCGTGCTGTAAACCCATGCCGTCACTCACACACTGCGTGCTGTAAACCCATGCCCTCACTCACACACTCCATGCTGTGAACCCATGCCCTCACTCACACACTCCATGATGTAAACCCATGCCGTCACACACTGCGTGCTGTAAACCCATGCTCTCACGCACTCCATGCTGTAAACCCATGCCCTCACGTACACACTCCATGCTGTAAACCCATGCCCTCACTCACACACTGCGTGCTGTAAACCCATGCCCTCACTCACACACTGCGTGCTGTAAACCCATGCTCTCACACACTCCATGCTGTAAACCCATGCCCTCACGTACACACTCCATGCTGTAAACCCATGCCCTCACTCACACACTGCGTGCTGTAAACCCATGCCCTCACTCACACACTGCGTGCTGTAAACCCATGCCCTCACTCACACATTGCGTGCTGTAAACCCATGCCCTCACTCACACACTGCGTGCTTTAAACCCATGCCCTCACTCACACACTGCGTGATGTAAATCCATGCTCTCACTCACACAATGCGTGCTGTAAACCTATGCCCTCACTCACACACTGCGTGCTGTAAACCCATGCCCTCACTCACACACTGCGTGCTGTAAACCCATGCCCTCACTCACACACTGCGTGCTGTAAACCCATGCCCTCACTCACACACTGCGTGATGTAAACCCATGCTCTCACTCACACACTACGTGCTGTAAACCCATTCCCCCACTCACACACTCCGTGATGGAGACCCATGCCCTCACTCACACACTACGTGCTATAAACCCATGCCCTCACTCACACACTGCATGCTGTAAACCCATGCCCTCACTCACACACTCCGTGATGTAAACCCATGCTCTCACACACTGCGTGCTGTAAACCCATGCCCTCACTCACACACTCCGTGCTGTAAACCCATGCCCTCACTCACACACTACGTGCTGTAAACCCATGCCCTCACTCACACACTGCGTGATGTAAACCCATTCTCTCACTCACACACTGCATGATGAAAACCCATGCCCTCACTCACACATTGCGTGCTGTATACCCATGCCCTCACTCACATTCTCCGTGTTGTAAACCCCTGCCCTCACTCACACAGTGCGTGCTGTAAACCCATGCCCTCACACTGCGTGCTGTAAACCCATGCCCTGACTCACACACTCCGTGTTGTAATCCCTTTCCCTCACTCACACACTGCGTGCTGTAAACCCATGCCCTCACTCACACACTACGTGATGTAAACCCATGCCCTCACTCACACAGGGCGTGATGTAAACCCATGCCCTCACTCACACTGCGTGATGTAAACCCATGCCCTCACTCACACACTGCGTGCTGTAAACCCATGCCCTCACTCACACACGGCGTGATGTAAACCCATGCCCTCACTCACACACTGCATGATGTAAACCCATGCCCTCACACACTGCGTGATGTAAACCCATGCTCTCACTCACACAGGGCGTGATGTAAACCCATGCCCTCACTCACACACTGCGTGATGTAAACCCATGCCCTCACTCACACACTGCGTGCTGTAAACCCATACCCTCACTCACACACTGCGTGCTGCAAACCCATGCCCTCACTCACACACTCCGTGATGTAAACCCATGCTCTCACACACTGCGTGCTGTAAACCCATGCCCTCACTCACACACTCCGTGCTGTAAACCCATGCCCTCACTCACACACTACGTGCTGTAAACCCATGCCCTCACTCACACACTGCGTGATGTAAACCCATTCTCTCACTCACACACTGCATGATGTAAACCCATGCCCTCACTCAGACATTGCGTGCTGTATACCCATGCCCTCACTCACATTCTCCGTGTTGTAAACCCCTGCCCTCACTCACACAGTGCGTGCTGTAAACCCATGGCCTCACACTGCGAGCTGTCAACCCATGCCCTGACTCACATACTCCGTGTTGTAAACCCCTGCCCTCACTCACACAGTGCGTGCCGTAAACCCATTCCCTCACTCACACACTGCGTGCTGTAAACCCATGCCCTCACTCACACACTGCGTGATGTAAACCCATTCTCTCACTCACACACTGCATGATATAAACCCATGCCCTTACTCACACACTGCGTGATGTAAACCCATGCCCTTACTCACACACTACGTGCTGTAAACGCATTCCCCCACTCACACACTCCGTGATGTAAACCCATGCCCTCACTCACACACTACGTGCTATAAACCCATGCCCTCACTCACACACTGCATGCTGTAAACCCATGCCCTCACTCACACACTCCGTGATGTAAACCCATGCTCTCACACACTGCGTGCTGTAAACCCATGCCCTCACTCACACACTCCGTGCTGTAAACCCATGCCCTCACTCACACACTACGTGCTGTAAACCCATGCCCTCACTCACACACTGCGTGATGTAAACCCATTCTCTCACTCACACACTGCATGATGTAAACCCATGCCCTCACTCACACATTGCGTGCTGTATACCCATGCCCTCACTCACATTCTCCGTGTTGTAAACCCCTGCCCTCACTCACACAGTGCGTGCTGTAAACCCATGCCCTCACACTGCGTGCTGTAAACCCATGCCCTGACTCACACACTCCGTGTTGTAAACCCCTTCCCTCACTCACACACTGCGTGCTGTAAACCCATGCCCTCACTCACACACTGCGTGATGTAAACCCATGCCCTCACTCACACAGGGCGTGATGTAAACCCATGCCCTCACTCACACACTGCGTGATGTAAACCCATGCCCTCACTCACACACTGCGTGCTGTAAACCCATGCCCTCACTCACACACGGCGTGATGTAAACCCATGCCCTCACTCACACACTGCATGATGTAAACCCATGCCCTCACACACTGCGTGATGTAAACCCATGCTCTCACTCACACAGGGCGTGATGTAAACCCATGCCCTCACTCACACACTGCGTGATGTAAACCCATGCCCTCACTCACACACTGCGTGCTGTAAACCCATGCCCTCACTCACACACTGCGTGCTGCAAACCCATGCCCTCACTCACACACTCCGTGATGTAAACCCATGCTCTCACACACTGCGTGCTGTAAACCCATGCCCTCACTCACACACTCCGTGCTGTAAACCCATGCCCTCACTCACACACTGCGTGATGTAAACCCATTCTCTCACTCACACACTGCATGATGTAAACCCATGCCCTCACTCACACATTGCGTGCTGTATACCCATGCCCTCACTCACATTCTCCGTGTTGTAAACCCCTGCCCTCACTCACACAGTGCGTGCTGTAAACCCATGCCCTCACACTGCGAGCTGTCAACCCATGCCCTGACTCACACACTCCGTGTTGTAAACCCCTGCCCTCACTCACACAGTGCGTGCTGTAAACCCATTCCCTCACTCACACACTGCGTGCTGTAAACCCATGCCCTCACTCACACACTGCGTGATGTAAACCCATTCTCTCACTCACACACTGCATGATGTAAACCCATGCCCTTACTCACACACTGCGTGATGTAAACCCATGCCCTCACTCACACACTGCGTGATGTAAACCCATGCCCTCACTCCCACACTGCGTGCGGTAAACCCATGCTCTCACTCACACACTGCGTTATTTAAACCCATGCTCTCACTCACACACTGCATGATGTAAACCCATGCCCTCACTCACTGCGTGCTGTAAACCCATGCCCTCACTCACACACTGCGTGCTGTAAACCCATGCCCTCACTCACACACTCCGTGCTGTAAACCCATGCCCTCACTCACACACTGCGTGCTGTAAACCCATGCCCTCACACACTCCGTGCTGTAAGAACATGCCCTCACTCACACACTCCGTGCTGTAAACCCATGCCCTCACTCACACACTGCGTGCTGTAAACCCATGCCCTCACTCACACACTGCGTGCTGTAAACCCATGCCCTCACTCACACACTGCGTGATGTAAACCCATGCTCTCACTCACACACTACGTGCTGTAAACCCATTCCCCCACTCACACACTCCGTGATGTAAACCCATGCCCTCACTCACACACTACGTGCTATAAACCCATGCCCTCACTCACACACTGCATGCTGTAAACCCATGCCCTCACTCACACACTCCGTGATGTAAACCCATGCTCTCACACACTGCGTGCTGTAAACCCATGCCCTCACTCACACACTCCGTGCTGTAAACCCATTTCCTCACTCACACACTACGTGCTGTAAACCCATGCCCTCACTCACACACTGCGTGATGTAAACCCATTCTCTCACTCACACACTGCATGATGTAAACCCATGCCCTCACTCACACATTGCGTGCTGTATACCCATGCCCTCACTCACATTCTCCGTGTTGTAAACCCCTGCCCTCACTCACACAGTGCGTGCTGTAAACCCATGCCCTCACACTGCGTGCTGTAAACCCATGCCCTGACTCACACACTCCGTGTTGTAAACCCCTTCCCTCACTCACACACTGCGTGCTGTAAACCCATGCCCTCACTCACACACTGCGTGATGTAAACCCATGCCCTCACTCACACAGGGCGTGATGTAAACCCATGCCCTCACTCACACACTGCGTGATGTAAACCCATGCCCTCACTCACACACTGCGTGCTGTAAACCCATGCCCTCTCTCACACACGGCGTGATGTAAACCCATGCCCTCACTCACACACTGCATGATGTAAACCCATGCCCTCACACACTGCGTAATGTAAACCCATGCTCTCACTCACACAGGGCGTGATGTAAACCCATGCCCTCACTCACACACTGCGTGATGTAAACCCATGCCCTCACTCACACACTGCGTGCTGTAAACCCATGCCCTCACTCACACACTGCGTGCTGCAAACCCATGCCCTCACTCACACACTCCGTGATGTAAACCCATGCTCTCACACACTGCGTGCTGTAAACCCATGCCCTCACTCACACACTGCGTGCTGTAAACCCATGCCCTCACTCACACACTACGTGCTGTAAACCCATGCCCTCACTCACACACTGCGTGATGTAAACCCATTCTCTCACTCACACACTGCATGATGTAAACCCATGCCCTCACTCACACATTGCGTGCTGTATACCCATGCCCTCACTCACATTCTCCGTGTTGTAAACCCCTGCCCTCACTCACACAGTGCGTGCTGTAAACCCATGCCCTCACACTCCGAGCTGTCAACCCATGCCCTGACTCACACACTCCGTGTTGTAAACCCCTGCCCTCACTCACACAGTGCGTGCTGTAAACCCATTCCCTCACTCACACACTGCGTGCTGTAAACCCATGCCCTCACTCACACACTGCGTGATGTAAACCCATTCTCTCACTCACACACTGCATGATGTAAACCCATGCCCTTACTCACACACTGCGTGATGTAAACCCATGCCCTCACTCACACACTGCGTGATGTAAACCCATGCCCTCACTCCCACACTGCGTGCGGTAAACCCATGCTCTCACTCACACACTGCGTTATTTAAATCCATGCCCTCACTCACTGCGTGCTGTAAACCCATGCCCTCACTCACACACTGCGTGCTGTAAACCCATGCCCTCACTCACACACTCCGTGCTGTAAACCCATGCCCTCACTCACACACTGCGTGCTGTAAACCCATGCCCTCACACACTCCGTGCTGTAAGAACATGCCCTCACTCACACACTCCGTGCTGTAAACCCATGCCCTCACTCACACACTGCGTGCTGTAAACCCATGCCCTCACTCACACACTGCGTGCTGTAAACCCATGCCCTCACTCACACACTGCGTGATATAAACCCATGCTCTCACTCGCACACTACGTGCTGTAAACCCATTCCCCCACTCACACACTCCGTGATGTAAACCCATGCCCTGACTCACACACTACGTGCTATAAACCCATGCCCTCACTCACACACTGCATGCTGTAAACCCATGCCCTCACTCACACACTCCGTGATGTAAACCCATGCTCTCACACACTGCGTGCTGTAAACCCATGCCCTCACTCACACACTCCGTGCTGTAAACCCATGCCCTCACTCACACACTACGTGCTGTAAACCCATGCCCTCACTCACACACTGCGTGATGTAAACCCATTCTCTCACTCACACACTGCATGATGTAAACCCATGCCCTCACTCACACATTGCGTGCTGTATACCCATGCCCTCACTCACATTCTCCGTGTTGTAAACCCCTGCCCTCACTCACACAGTGCGTGCTGTAAACCCATGCCCTCACACTGCGTGCTGTAAACCCATGCCCTGACTCACACACTCCGTGTTGTAAACCCCTTCCCTCACTCACACACTGCGTTCTGTAAACCCATGCCCTCACTCACACACTGCGTGATGTAAACCCATGCCCTCACTCCCACACTGCGTGCTGTAAACCCATGCCCTCACTCACACACGGCGTGATGTAAACCCATGCCCTCACTCACACACTGCATGATGTAAACCCATGCCCTCACTCACACACTGCGTGCTGCAAACCCATGCCCTCACTCACACACTGCATGATGTAAACCCATGCCCTCACTCACACACTGGGTAATGTAAACCCATGCTCTCACTCACACACTGCGTGCTGTAAACTCATGCTCTCACTCACACACTGCGTGCTGTAAACCCATGCCCTCACTCACACAATGCATGATGTAAACCAATGCCCTCACTCAAACACTGGGTAATGTAAACCCATGCTCTCACTCACACACTGCGTGCTGTAAACCCATGCCCTCACTCACACACTGCGTGCTGTAAACCCATGCCCTCACTCACACACTCCATGCTATGAACCCATGCCCTCACTCACACACTCCGTGATGTAAACCCATGCCCTCACACACTGCGTGCTGTAAACCCATGCTCTCACACACTCCATGCTGTAAACCCATGCCCTCACGTACACACTCCATGCTGTAAACCCATGCCCTCACTTACACACTGCGTGCTGTAAACCCATGCCCTCACTCACACACTGCGTGCTGTAAACCCATGCTCTCACACACTCCATGCTGTAAACCCATGCCCTCACGTACACACTCCATGCTGTAAACCCATGCCCTCACTCACACACTGCGTGCTGTAAACCCATGCCCTCACTCACACACTGCGTGCTGTAAACTCATGCCCTCACTCACACATTGCGTGCTGTAAACCCATGCCCTCACTCACACACTGCGTGCTGTAAACCCATGCCCTCACTCACACACTGCGTGATGTAAACCCATGCTCTCACTCACACACTGCGTGCTGTAAACCCATGCCCTCACTCACACACTGCGTGCTGTAAACCCATGCCCTCACTCACACACTGCGTGCTGTAAACCCATGCCCTCACTCACACACTGCGTGCTGTAAACCCATGCCCTCACTCACACACTGCGTGATGTAAACCCATGCTCTCACTCACACACTACGTGCTGTAAACCCATTCCCCCACTCACACACTCCGTGATGTAAACCCATGCCCTGACTCACACACTACGTGCTATAAACCCATGCCCTCACTCACACACTGCATGCTGTAAACCCATGCCCTCACTCACACACTCCGTGATGTAAACCCATGCTCTCACACACTGCGTGCTGTAAACCCATGCCCTCACTCACACACTCCGTGCTGTAAACCCATGCCCTCACTCACACACTACGTGCTGTAAACCCATGCCCTCACTCACACACTGCGTGATGTAAACCCATTCTCTCACTCACACACTGCATGATGTAAACCCATGCCCTCACTCACACATTGCGTGCTGTATACCCATGCCCTCACTCACATTCTCCGTGTTGTAAACCCCTGCCCTCACTCACACAGTGCGTGCTGTAAACCCATGCCCTCACACTGCGTGCTGTAAACCCATGCCCTGACTCACACACTCCGTGTTGTAAACCCCTTCCCTCACTCACACACTGCGTGCTGTAAACCCATGCCCTCACTCACACACTGCGTGATGTAAACCCATGCCCTCACTCCCACACTGCGTGCTGTAAACCCATGCCCTCACTCACACACGGCGTGATGTAAACCCATGCCCTCACTCACACACTGCATGATGTAAACCCATGCCCTCACTCACACACTGCGTGCTGCAAACCCATGCCCTCACTCACACACTGCATGATGTAAACCCATGCCCTCACTCACACACTGGGTAATGTAAACCCATGCTCTCACTCACACACTGCGTGCTGTAAACTCATGCTCTCACTCACACACTGCGTGCTGTAAACCCATGCCCTCACTCACACAATGCATGATGTAAACCAATGCCCTCACTCAAACACTGGGTAATGTAAACCCATGCTCTCACTCACACACTGCGTGCTGTAAACCCATGCCCTCACTCACACACTGCGTGCTGTAAACCCATGCCCTCACTCACACACTCCATGCTATGAACCCATGCCCTCACTCACACACTCCGTGATGTAAACCCATGCCCTCACACACTGCGTGCTGTAAACCCATGCTCTCACACACTCCATGCTGTAAACCCATGCCCTCACGTACACACTCCATGCTGTAAACCCATGCCCTCACTTACACACTGCGTGCTGTAAACCCATGCCCTCACTCACACACTGCGTGCTGTAAACCCATGCTCTCACACACTCCATGCTGTAAACCCATGCCCTCACGTACACACTCCATGCTGTAAACCCATGCCCTCACTCACACACTGCGTGCTGTAAACCCATGCCCTCACTCACACACTGCGTGCTGTAAACCCATGCCCTCACTCACACATTGCGTGCTGTAAACCCATGCCCTCACTCACACACTGCGTGCTGTAAACCCATGCCCTCACTCACACACTGCGTGATGTAAACCCATGCTCTCACTCACACACTGCGTGCTGTAAACCCATGCCCTCACTCACACACTGCGTGCTGTAAACCCATGCCCTCACTCACACACTGCGTGCTGTAAACCCATGCCCTCACTCACACACTGCGTGCTGTAAACCCATGCCCTCACTCACACACTGCGTGATGTAAACCCATCTTCTCACTCACACACTACGTGCTGTAAACCCATTCCCCCACTCACACACTCCGTGATGTAAACCCATGCCCTCACTCACACACTACGTGCTATAAACCCATGCCCTCACTCACACACTGCATGCTGTAAACCCATGCCCTCACTCACACACTCCGTGATGTAAACCCATGCTCTCACACACTGCGTGCTGTAAACCCATGCCCTCACTCACACACTCCGTGCTGTAAACCCATGCCCTCACTCACACACTACGTGCTGTAAACCCATGCCCTCACTCACACACTGCGTGATGTAAACCCATTCTCTCACTCACACACTGCATGATGTAAACCCATGCCCTCACTCACACATTGCGTGCTGTATACCCATGCCCTCACTCACATTCTCCGTGTTGTAAACCCCTGCCCTCACTCACACAGTGCGTGCTGTAAACCCATGCCCTCACACTGCGTGCTGTAAACCCATGCCCTGACTCACACAATACGTGTTGTAAACCCCTTCCCTCACTCACACACTGCGTGCTGTAAACCCATGCCCTCACTCACACACTGCGTGATGTAAACCCATGCCCTCACTCACACAGGGCGTGATGTAAACCCATGCCCTCACTCACACACTGCGTGATGTAAACACATGCCCTCACTCACACACTGCGTGCTGTAAACCCATGCCCTCACTCACACACGGCGTGATGTAAACCCATGCCCTCACTCACACACTGCATGATGTAAACCCATGCCCTCACACACTGCGTGATGTAAACCCATGCTCTCACTCACACAGGGCGTGATGTAAACCCATGCCCTCACTCACACACTGCGTGATGTAAACCCATGCCCTCACTCACACACTGCGTGCTGTAAACCCATGCCCTCACTCACACACTGCGTGCTGCAAACCCATGCCCTCACTCACACACTCCGTGATGTAAACCCATGCTCTCACACACTGCGTGCTGTAAACCCATGCCCTCACTCACACACTCCGTGCTGTAAACCCATGCCCTCACTCACACACTACGTGCTGTAAACCCATGCCCTCACTCACACACTGCGTGATGTAAACCCATTCTCTCACTCACACACTGCATGATGTAAACCCATGCCCTCACTCACACATTGCGTGCTGTATACCCATGCCCTCACTCACATTCTCCGTGTTGTAAACCCCTGCCCTGACTCACACAGTGCGTGCTGTAAACCCATGCCCTCACACTGCGAGCTGTCAACCCATGCCCTGACTCACACACTCCGTGTTGTAAACCCCTGCCCTCACTCACACAGTGCGTGCTGTAAACCCATTCCCTCACTCACACACTGCGTGCTGTAAACCCATGCCCTCACTCACACACTGCGTGATGTAAACCCATTCTCTCACTCACACACTGCATGATGTAAACCCATGCCCTTACTCACACACTGCGTGATGTAAACCCATGCCCTCCCTCACACACTACGTGCTGTAAACCCATTCCCCCACTCACACACTCCGTGATGTAAACCCATGCCCTCACTCACACACTACGTGCTATAAACCCATGCCCTCACTCACACACTGCATGCTGTAAACCCATGTCCTCACTCACACACTCCGTGATGTAAACCCATGCTCTCACACACTGCGTGCTGTAAACCCATGCCCTCACTCACACACTCCGTGCTGTAAACCCATGCCCTCACTCACACACTACGTGCTGTAAACCCATGCCCTCACTCACACACTGCGTGATGTAAACCCATTCTCTCACTCACACACTGCATGATGTAAACCCATGCCCTCACTCACACATTGCGTGCTGTATACCCATGCCCTCACTCACATTCTCCGTGTTGTAAACCCCTGCCCTCACTCACACAGTGCGTGCTGTAAACCCATGCCCTCACACTGCGTGCTGTAAACCCATGCCCTGACTCACAGACTCCGTGTTGTAAACCCCTTCCCTCACTCACACACTGCGTGCTGTAAACCCATGCCCTCACTCACACACTGCGTGATGTAAACCCATGCCCTCACTCACACAGGGCGTGATGTAAACCCATGCCCTCACTCACACACTGCGTGATGTAAACCCATGCCCTCACTCACACACTGCGTGCTGTAAACCCATGCCCTCACTCACACACGGCGTGATGTAAACCCATGTCCTCACTCACAAACTGCATGATGTAAACCCATGCCCTCACACACTGCGTGATGTAAACCCATGCTCTCACTCACACAGGGCGTGATGTAAACCCATGCCCTCACTCACACACTGCGTGATGTAAACCCATGCCCTCACTCACACACTGCGTGCTGTAAACCCATGCCCTCACTCACACACTGCGTGCTGCAAACCCATGCCCTCACTCACACACTCCGTGATGTAAACCCATGCTCTCACACACTGCGTGCTGTAAACCCATGCCCACACTCACACACTCCGTGCTGTAAACCCATGCCCTCACTCACACACTACGTGCTGTAAACCCATGCCCTCACTCACACACTGCGTGATGTAAACCCATTCTCTCACTCACACACTGCATGATGTAAACCCATGCCCTCACTCACACATTGCGTGCTGTATACCCATGCCCTCACTCACATTATCCGTGTTGTAAACCCCTGCCCTGACTCACACAGTGCGTGCTGTAAACCCATGCCCTCACACTGCGAGCTGTCAACCCATGCCCTGACTCACACACTCCGTGTTGTAAACCCCTGCCCTCACTCACACAGTGCGTGCTGTAAACCCATTCCCTCACTCACACACTGCGTGCTGTAAACCCATGCCCTCACTCACACACTGCGTGATGTAAACCCATTCTCTCACTCACACACTGCATGATGTAAACCCATGCCCTTACTCACACACTGCGTGATGTAAACCCATGCCCTCACTCACACACTGCGTGATGTAAACCCATGCCCTCACTCCCACACTGCGTGCGGTAAACCCATGCTCTCACTCACACACTGCGTTATTTAAACCCATGCTCTCACTCACACACTGCATGATGTAAACCCATGCCCTCACTCGCTGCGTGCTGTAAACCCATGCCCTCACTCACACACTGCGTGCTGTAAACCCATGCCCTCACTCACACACTCCGTGCTGTAAACCCATGCCCTCACTCACACACTGCGTGCTGTAAACCCATGCCCTCACACACTCCGTGCTGTAAGAACATGCCCTCACTCACACACTCCGTGCTGTAAACCCATGCCCTCACTCACACACTGCGTGCTGTAAACCCATGCCCTCACTCACACACTGCGTGCTGTAAACCCATGCCCTCACTCACACACTGCGTGATGTAAACCCATGCTCTCACTCACACACTACGTGCTGTAAACCCTTCCCCCACTCACACACTCCGTGATGTAAACCCATGCCCTCACTCACACACTACGTGCTATAAACCCATGCCCTCACTCACACACTGCATGCTGTAAACCCATGCCCTCACTCACACACTCCGTGATGTAAACCCATGCTCTCACACACTGCGTGCTGTAAACCCATGCCCTCACTCACACACTCCGTGCTGTAAACCCATGCCCTCACTCATACACTACGTTCTGTAAACCCATGCCCTCACTCACACACTGCGTGATGTAAACCCATTCTCTCACTCACACACTGCATGATGTAAACCCATGCCCTCACTCACACATTGCGTGCTGTATACCCATGCCCTCACTCACATTCTCCGTGTTGTAAACCCCTGCCCTCACTCACACAGTGCGTGCTGTAAACCCATGCCCTCACACTGCGTGCTGTAAACCCATGCCCTGACTCACACACTCCGTGTTGTAAACCCCTTCCCTCACTCACACACTGCGTGCTGTAAACCCATGCCCTCACTCACACACTGCGTGATGTAAACCCATGCCCTCACTCACACAGGGCGTGATGTAAACCCATGCCCTCACTCACACACTGCGTGATGTAAACCCATGCCCTCACTCACACACTGCGTGCTGTAAACCCATGACCTCACTCACACACGGCGTGATGTAAACCCATGCCCTCACTCACACACTGCATGATGTAAACCCATGCCCTCACACACTGCGTGATGTAAACCCATGCTCTCACTCACACAGGGCGTGATGTAAACCCATGCCCTCACTCACACACTGCGTGATGTAAACCCATGCCCTCACTCACACACTGCGTGCTGTAAACCCATGCCCTCACTCACACACTGCGTGCTGCAAACCCATGCCCTCACTCACACACTCTGTGATGTAAACCCATGCTCTCACACACTGCGTGCTGTAAACCCATGCCCTCACTCACACATTCCGTGCTGTAAACCCATGCCCTCTCTCACACACTACGTGCTGTAAACCCATGCCCTCACTCACACACTGCGTGATGTAAACCCATTCTCTCACTCACACACTGCATGATGTAAACCCATGCCCTCACTCACACATTGCGTGCTGTATACCCATGCCCTCACTCACATTCTCCGTGTTGTAAACCCCTGCCCTCACTCACACAGTGCGTGCTGTAAACCCATGCCCTCACACTGCGAGCTGTCAACCCATGCCCTGACTCACACACTCCGTGTTGTAAACCCCTGCCCTCACTCACACAGTGCGTGCTGTAAACCCATTCCCTCACTCACACCCTGCGTGCTGTAAACCCATGCCCTCACTCACACACTGCGTGATGTAAACCCATTCTCTCACTCACACACTGCATGATGTAAACCCATGCCCTTACTCACACACTGCGTGATGTAAACCCATGCCCTCACTCACACACTGCGTGATGTAAACCCATGCCCTCACTCCCACACTGCGTGCGGTAAACCCATGCTCTCACTCACACACTGCGTTATTTAAACCCATGCTCTCACTCACACACTGCATGATGTAAACCCATGCCCTCACTCACTGCGTGCTGTAAACCCATGCCCTCACTCACACACTGCGTGCTTTAAACCCATGCCCTCACTCACACACTGCGTGCTGTAAACCCATGCCTTCACACACTCCGTGCTGTAAGAACATGCCCTCACTCACACACTCCGTGCTGTAAACCCATGCCCTCACTCACACACTGCGTGCTGTAAACCCATGCCCTCACTCACACACTGCGTGCTGTAAACCCATGCCCTCACTCACACACTGCGTGATGTAAACCCATGCTCTCACTCACACACTACGTGCTGTAAACCCATGCCCTCACTCACACACTGCATGCTGTAAACCCATGCCCTCACTCACACACTCCGTGATGTAAACCCATGCTCTCACACACTGCGTGCTGTAAACCCATGCCCTCACTCACACACTCCGTGCTGTAAACCCATGCCCTCACTCACACACTACGTGCTGTAAACCCATGCCCTCACTCACACACTGCGTGATGTAAACCCATTCTCTCACTCACACACTGCTTGATGTAAACCCATGCCCTCACTCACACATTGCGTGCTGTATACCCATGCCCTCACTCACATTCTCCGTGTTGTAAACCCCTGCCCTCACTCACACAGTGCGTGCTGTAAACCCATGCCCTCACACTGCGTGCTGTAAACCCATGCCCTGACTCACACACTCCGTGTTGTAAACCCCTTCCCTCACTCACACACTGCGTGCTGTAAACCCATGCCCTCACTCACACACTGCGTAATGTAAACCCATGCCCTCACTCACACAGGGCGTGATGTAAACCCATGCCCTCACTCACACACTGCGTGATGTAAACCCATGCCCTCACTCACACACTGCGTGCTGTAAACCCATGCCCTCACTCACACACGGCGTGATGTAAACCCATGCCCTCACTCACACACTGCATGATGTAAACCCATGCCCTCACACACTGCGTGATGTAAACCCATGCTCTCACTCACACAGGGCGTGATGTAAACCCATGCCCTCACTCACACACTGCGTGATGCAAACCCATGCCCTCACTCACACACTGCGTGCTGTAAACCCATGCCCTCACTCACACACTGCGTGCTGCAAACCCATGCCCTCACTCACACACTGCGTGCTGTAAACCCATGCCCTCACTCACACACTGCGTGATGTAAACCCATGCTCTCACTCACACACTACGTGCTGTAAACCCTTCCCCCACTCACACACTCCGTGATGTAAACCCATGCCCTCACTCACACACTACGTGCTATAAACCCATGCCCTCACTCACACACTGCATGCTGTAAACCCATGCCCTCACTCACACACTCCGTGATGTAAACCCATGCTCTCACACACTGCGTGCTGTAAACCCATGCCCTCACTCACACACTCCGTGCTGTAAACCCATGCCCTCACTCATACACTACGTTCTGTAAACCCATGCCCTCACTCACACACTGCGTGATGTAAACCCATTCTCTCACTCACACACTGCATGATGTAAACCCATGCCCTCACTCACACATTGCGTGCTGTATACCCATGCCCTCACTCACATTCTCCGTGTTGTAAACCCCTGCCCTCACTCACACAGTGCGTGCTGTAAACCCATGCCCTCACACTGCGTGCTGTAAACCCATGCCCTGACTCACACACTCCGTGTTGTAAACCCCTTCCCTCACTCACACACTGCGTGCTGTAAACCCATGCCCTCACTCACACACTGCGTGATGTAAACCCATGCCCTCACTCACACAGGGCGTGATGTAAACCCATGCCCTCACTCACACACTGCGTGATGTAAACCCATGCCCTCACTCACACACTGCGTGCTGTAAACCCATGACCTCACTCACACACGGCGTGATGTAAACCCATGCCCTCACTCACACACTGCATGATGTAAACCCATGCCCTCACACACTGCGTGATGTAAACCCATGCTCTCACTCACACAGGGCGTGATGTAAACCCATGCCCTCACTCACACACTGCGTGATGTAAACCCATGCCCTCACTCACACACTGCGTGCTGTAAACCCATGCCCTCACTCACACACTGCGTGCTGCAAACCCATGCCCTCACTCACACACTCTGTGATGTAAACCCATGCTCTCACACACTGCGTGCTGTAAACCCATGCCCTCACTCACACATTCCGTGCTGTAAACCCATGCCCTCTCTCACACACTACGTGCTGTAAACCCATGCCCTCACTCACACACTGCGTGATGTAAACCCATTCTCTCACTCACACACTGCATGATGTAAACCCATGCCCTCACTCACACATTGCGTGCTGTATACCCATGCCCTCACTCACATTCTCCGTGTTGTAAACCCCTGCCCTCACTCACACAGTGCGTGCTGTAAACCCATGCCCTCACACTGCGAGCTGTCAACCCATGCCCTGACTCACACACTCCGTGTTGTAAACCCCTGCCCTCACTCACACAGTGCGTGCTGTAAACCCATTCCCTCACTCACACCCTGCGTGCTGTAAACCCATGCCCTCACTCACACACTGCGTGATGTAAACCCATTCTCTCACTCACACACTGCATGATGTAAACCCATGCCCTTACTCACACACTGCGTGATGTAAACCCATGCCCTCACTCACACACTGCGTGATGTAAACCCATGCCCTCACTCCCACACTGCGTGCGGTAAACCCATGCTCTCACTCACACACTGCGTTATTTAAACCCATGCTCTCACTCACACACTGCATGATGTAAACCCATGCCCTCACTCACTGCGTGCTGTAAACCCATGCCCTCACTCACACACTGCGTGCTTTAAACCCATGCCCTCACTCACACACTGCGTGCTGTAAACCCATGCCTTCACACACTCCGTGCTGTAAGAACATGCCCTCACTCACACACTCCGTGCTGTAAACCCATGCCCTCACTCACACACTGCGTGCTGTAAACCCATGCCCTCACTCACACACTGCGTGCTGTAAACCCATGCCCTCACTCACACACTGCGTGATGTAAACCCATGCTCTCACTCACACACTACGTGCTGTAAACCCATGCCCTCACTCACACACTGCATGCTGTAAACCCATGCCCTCACTCACACACTCCGTGATGTAAACCCATGCTCTCACACACTGCGTGCTGTAAACCCATGCCCTCACTCACACACTCCGTGCTGTAAACCCATGCCCTCACTCACACACTACGTGCTGTAAACCCATGCCCTCACTCACACACTGCGTGATGTAAACCCATTCTCTCACTCACACACTGCTTGATGTAAACCCATGCCCTCACTCACACATTGCGTGCTGTATACCCATGCCCTCACTCACATTCTCCGTGTTGTAAACCCCTGCCCTCACTCACACAGTGCGTGCTGTAAACCCATGCCCTCACACTGCGTGCTGTAAACCCATGCCCTGACTCACACACTCCGTGTTGTAAACCCCTTCCCTCACTCACACACTGCGTGCTGTAAACCCATGCCCTCACTCACACACTGCGTAATGTAAACCCATGCCCTCACTCACACAGGGCGTGATGTAAACCCATGCCCTCACTCACACACTGCGTGATGTAAACCCATGCCCTCACTCACACACTGCGTGCTGTAAACCCATGCCCTCACTCACACACGGCGTGATGTAAACCCATGCCCTCACTCACACACTGCATGATGTAAACCCATGCCCTCACACACTGCGTGATGTAAACCCATGCTCTCACTCACACAGGGCGTGATGTAAACCCATGCCCTCACTCACACACTGCGTGATGCAAACCCATGCCCTCACTCACACACTGCGTGCTGTAAACCCATGCCCTCACTCACACACTGCGTGCTGCAAACCCATGCCCTCACTCACACACTCCGTGATGTAAACCCATGCTCTCACACACTGCGTGCTGTAAACCCATGCCCTCACTCACACACTCCGTGCTGTAAACCCATGCCCTCACTCACACACTACGTGCTGTAAACCCATGCCCTCACTCACACACTGCGTGATGTAAACCCATTCTCTCACTCACACACTGCATGATGTAAACCCATGCCCTCACTCACACATTGCGTGCTGTATACCCATGCCCTCACTCACATTCTCCGTGTTGTAAACCCCTGCCCTCACTCACACAGTGCGTGCTGTAAACCCATGCCCTCACACTGCGTGCTGTCAACCCATGCCCTGACTCACACACTCCGTGTTGTAAACCCCTGCCCTCACTCACACAGTGCGTGCTGTAAACCCATTCCCTCACTCACACACTGCGTGCTGTAAACCCATGCCCTCACTCACACACTGCGTGATGTAAACCCATTCTCTCACTCACACACTGCATGATGTAAACCCATGCCCTTACTCACACACTGCGTGATGTAAACCCATGCCCTCACTCACACACTGCGTGATGTAAACCCATGCCCTCACTCCCACACTGCGTGCGGTAAACCCATGCTCTCACTCACACACTGCGTTATTTAAACCCATGCTCTCACTCACACACTGCATGATGTAAACCCATGCCCTCACTCACTGCGTGCTGTAAACCCATGCCCTCACTCACACACTGCGTGCTGTAAACCCATGCCCTCACTCACACACTCCGTGCTGTAAACCCATGCCCTCACTCACACACTGCGTGCTGTAAACCCATGCCCTCACACACTCCGTGCTGTAAGAACATGCCCTCACTCACACACTCCGTGCTGTAAACCCATGCCCTCACTCACACACTGCGTGCTCATTCCGTCGCACCCCTGCGCCAACGGACAGCAGCTCCGTGCCATTTACTGTCGAGGAAAACGAACTTCATAGCTCATCGGATTCCTCCACGATAAATGTTTTCTGGTTCTGAAGTTCCCATCGCTGAGCGATGGGTGCCCCCATCGTGCCTGCCAGCCACCAGACGCCCCCCATCTCCCTCAACGCCGCGCTACAGCAGTGTTCATTACAAGGCCCGCGGGCCACTGGCTGCCCCTGGTGGCCTTTCGTGCGGCACCCCGACAAGACATTAAAGAACAAATACCCCCCCCGCCCCCCATCGTGCTGCTGTCAAACCCCCAATGGTTTCAAATTTGTGGCGGCCCTCACGCCGATCGTCTTATCGGCGATAGTCCATCCCGCCCCCCCCCCCCACGAAAATTGGTGAAGAACACTGAACTATAATAGAGGTTTTTGGGTTAGATCGCGTAAATATATAAAACATATAAATGTGTCGTTAAAACCCGCCACCACCCGACACAGCCAACTAGTAAGGGTTGTCACGTAAACAGAACGTGGCCAATTCGTCACTAGTACAGCACACCGGTGTGTTGGAGAGTCAAGCCACAACATTTAAAATCTGAGTACGACGTTTCGCCAGTAATTACAACTAGCCTCATCAGGCGACAGACAGATTTGTTACTGCTTCGTTCCTCATATAGAGGCGTAGATGTGTTGACCACCCTTCTGGATGATATTGGTCGCGAAAGCCTACGTGTTAACCACTGAACTACATAATTATGCTATCTTCGTGACGGCTAAACCACCAATGACGCGCTCGAGAAACTCGAAAGTCAGATCTGAGGATACCAAGTGGGTTAGGCTGCAAGGCGGCCAGGAAATATCAGCAGAGCAAAGGATTCTGGAACCAACCTGTGCGGAGCTACGAATATGAGCTCCTCGTCAATACGCGCGCGTGTGTGCGTGCGTGCGTGCGTTGGATTGTTTGCTAGCTGCTCTGGTTTTCATCACGTATGCCAAACCCCTCTTTTAAAAAAAAATGGGCTCGGCCGAACAGCCCCCCACTACGATCCTCGTGGGGAAGTCTTGAGAACGAGTCTCTGGACAACAAACAAACACAAAAAGAAACGCTACCGATTGCCCAGCGTCGCAACCTCGACCTCCCTGGGCCTGCAGGGAGAGACGGGTCCGTCTCGCTCGTCCCATTTCCCCACAAACTCGTCAAGGCGCATAAAACAGCACGCGTACTCGGGTCATCCTCGCAGCGGCGGCGTTTGGCTGGCCGTCAAACCAAAAGACGGTGACTGCATCGCGCGGCGCTTTCAGATGCGCCTCTGGGGCCGCATGGAATTATCTTCCTTCCGATATTAGGAAGCTACTGGAGCTATGCACTTTTAAATCATCTAGATTGAAAACTCATTTATTTAAAACTGCTTTTTGTCTTTAGTTTGTTGTCTTTTCCCCGCACCACCGATTAGTGCAGGTTGGCTACGTACGGTGCGGGGCGAAAGACGATCATACAGACATACAAAACCTGCCCACCTGCTGTACACAGCAACCCCAGGGGCGCGTCTGCCGTGCGCGAGTGTATGTGAGGCCGGTCAAATGCCCTGTGTCACGTGGTTGCTGTTGTTGACACAACATAAAAAAAGAATCAAGTGGGAATATGGGACAGGGCGCTTCGTGACAACAGCTGACGCAGGATGAGAGACTGCGGAGTGGCAGCCGAGAGAGAAGGGACGCGACTCGGAGGGCGAGACCTTAGACGAGACGATAGAGTGCGGAGGCCAGGACAAACTCGGGCGAGGAAGGATGGCAATGGATGAAGCCTCGGGTCTCGGCAGTGGAGAAGTTGGAGGCCGACGCACAGGTCCAATATCGCGGTGCGCGAAGGAACGGGCGCGCGCGTTGACAAACAACGCTCCCTACCCCTGCAGCAGACGCCGCGGTAATTAGCGCCAGGAATGTGGACTTCAGAGAGGCTGCCGGTCTCGCTTTGTGGAAACAAAGCGGGTGTTTAGCGAAAGCCCTGGCGGGTCGCTCGTTGACTAAAGCTCGTGGCGTTTGTGGCTTCGGAATAGAGTGTGTGGCTTCGGAAATTTCACGGCACGTGAAATTTCACGGCACAGTTACCGGGAGTGCTTCAAGGGGAATTGAGACATTTAATAATTATTCTGTGCATTGTGGCGAGCGGTATATTGTGCTATGGAGGCCAATTTCCCGAAACGTCGTCTATTGTATATTTATCTTAAGGCAGTATTTTTCCGAACGTGTCGAGTTTTTTTGTTGTTAACTAAATCAGTGCGATTTCAATCAAATTGCGTGACGAATATGGTGCAACATTCTTTCCAGATTACGTTTCATTCTTTGGCTGTACATCTCTCGACAGTCTCGACCACCGGTTATCACCCTTCGTCCTGCCCGAGTCTACTTACTCTGAGCAGTTTTATTGATGTCATTTGCCTGCATTTGGTTCTCGACTCCACGCCTTCCTTTTTCCGTCTTGGTAGTTCCAAGGGTCCATCTCTCCGCCTTTCCACGTCTGACAATAACAGCTCACCCATCCCAATATCAAATCATCAACCAGCACTCCCCAGATACCCCCAAACTGCACCCCCCCCCCACTCCCCCAGGTGCCCCCCCCCCCACCACACACTACACACCGCCCCCCACTCCACCCCCCGCACCCATTCGTCTCCACCGCCAGACCCCCGCGCGGCTCTACGCATGACGCGTTCTGGAAGCGCCCGGTGATTAATTCCTTCCCCCCCCCCATCCCCTTCGTCTCCTGTCCGCGCCATCGCCGCCTTCACAATGGGAGGATGATGAATCGAGGTACCGGTAGCCCGGCCACGCCGCTAATCTGCGCGCTCGCAGCTGTGGCGACGCCGCCGCCGCCGGGCGAGTCCCGGGGCCGCGACGAGCCGCGGCGACAAAAGCGAGCGAGAGGAGGCGCGGAGAGACGGGGAAGCCGGAGAGGTTTGGTGCCATTGGGGGCGATGGGGGGCGGCGTTGGAGGAGGTGGCGGTGGTGGTGGCGATATTGATTGGCGCTGCCTGTGGTGGTGCCGATTGTGGGGAGCGGTAGTGCAGCGGTTAGCGCGCTGTGCTACAAAACCCGCCACGGACCCGACTACGATTCATACCTCGCGGCCAAAACACACGTGTGACAATTATCTGAACCGGTCCTGGGCCTCCTCCCCGAGGTAGACTCGGCCTCAAATTAGTATCTGGTGCGGTGGTGTGAACATCGCCACTTGGGAGACAAAGGCGGCCGGGCGTGGTGATGGCCACACACCCCTTTGTGTGTCGTGCCGGCCTTCATTAGGTGCTTGCTAACAGCACTTGCCCTAAAAGTCTGTTAAGGCTACACGGGGGATCTTGTCTTTGCTGCTGGTTGTGGTATTGGGTTACGTTTCTGAAGGTGGTGACGGTGTTGATATTGAGTGGTCCCTGCGGTGGTGGTGCTTTTGTCGTTGGCAAAATGGCGTTGTGTGTGTTTTGGTTAATCTCGGTGTTCGTGGTGGTGGTGTTGTTGCTCGCTTTCGCGGCGGTGGTGGTGATGATGGTCAAATTTGAGTGGTTTCGTGGTGGCGGTACTGGGCGGGTGGCAAGGTGATATTCTGCACGCACGCTGCTCTGATGAGGCGGCGAATGGTTGGCGTAGGACATTTGGCAGGCAAGATACGCGCTCACGACAATTGTATATGCAGAGCGAGTAGGAGCGCAGGTAATGTCCCCACTCAGACTAATTAACATATTCAAATGAACAAAGTTTCTCTTTGTTTGGGAAAAGTGGTTGATGATCCGTTAATTACACATTTAAATAGTGTACATGAACGAACCGCACTTTGTATGTTTTACACAGACCAATCACTCCTCACTGCAGTGAACGAGTATTAGCAGATAACAATACAATGGCCCTTATTCAGCAGAAAGAGGGTAGCTGACATATATTTATCAATCCTGCCGAGTGGTCCTGTGATTTGAGCACCTGACTCCATTCGAAGGTTGCGAGTTCCAATCATCGTTGCGGGTAAACTAAGCCCATAATCCTTTTGGGGGTCGATACAACGGGTACTGTACCAAGTTGTGGGAAGGCAACAGTGATCCGTCCCACCACGGAAGGGTGGAATTACCAGCACTCGCTGACGATCATCAACAGAAATGGGTGTCGCACAATTTATATTGTATTTTCCCCATAATCGCAGCGAGAGACTTTCACTATTCAAAATCATATTATGTTTGTTTGGCAAATGTTATTGTTTGCTATCAAATATTTTCAAATAAAGTCACGTTCTCATCTTCAAATTTCCAAGCTGTGTTTAAGGCAACATACGCACCCGCTAACTGCAGGTCTGTGTCTATATATTCAATCTGCCCATCCTCTCTTCTCTGAAGGATGGCCATTCGCCGATACGGGTGGTGTTAAGTGTGTGACTATCGGCGTAACTGACAACACCTCCGATTATCACGGTTGGCTACGTACGGTGTAACAAAGGTTCAACATGCACACATATACATACAAACATCACGTGAATATAATTAACACCATGACACGCTACTGTTCACGCATAGTTGTGCAGACACTTTGCTTGACTGCTCCTCTCAATATATTATTTAGGAGTTCGACAACCACACAAATGCGCCACGTGAAAGTGTCAGGAGTTCTGAGATCGTCAGCGTTTTAGCAGGGTGGGGGGGGGTAATTCGAATGCGTCTAAACCACTTGTTGTGATGGGCCGAGAACCGGCAGCCAAAATACGAAATGCTTCAGCGAAATGCCCACAACCCGTTGCTTTAACGCGACCAGGCTATTCGGAATTTGTATAAAAGCTGCTAATTTGCACGCTCGACCAAGAGAAATTAACAAGTCGAGAGAATGCGCGCGTCTGCACGCACGTGCTAGTGATTAGGGTCGGACTTGATTTTGAGAAGCAGCACGTGATGATAGTCTCCTGCAACTGCTCAGGTTACGGTGTTTAGTACCGTGCTGGAAGTAATTGATTCGGCGTGACCACGTGGACTCTCACTGGGTTTCCCTTTTTTCCCCCACCTCAAATAAAGTTCTATTTATTTTCTTAACACAAAAAAAAGTTCGGAAACTCGATTACACGGATTTCTTTTTTTAAAAAAATGCTTCCTTGGAGAAATAAATGAAAGCACACTCAAGACTAAGGACAAATATTTATACCTCTATATAAATGCAGCCAGTGAGATGAGAAAGGCTTTATTTGCAGAAGTGGAACGTTTTCCCTTCCGAATGCAAAACTTTGTCAGTGGCAAGGAGCGGATTTCTGGCCAGAAGTCGTAAGTGAGAGCACTGAACCTGAATTCACACTCTGACGACGAAGGAATGAACACAACACATTATATAAGGACGTACTGTGCCGTTAACTCGGCAAACAGAGCTCAATCTCCGGTTGCGGCAACCGGTGGCGAGCGACATCAAAACCGGCCATGGGCAACCCCTTCACCAACAGTGACTCAGTATGGCCATCCAACCCTTATGGCAGCGGATTGACAAAGGAGCTAGTAATTATTTGTATTGATATCATTGACTTTGTCTGATTAAACACGTTTCTGCTGCAAAACGGGTCCGCAAGGTTCACAGAACAATGACATGTTATTTTACGAGGAGATAAAATTTGTGTAATGAACAGTATTTATTGCTGCATCCGATTTTTTTTAAAGTGGATCATTTAAAACTACCTTAGTTGCAATGTAGGATATTATATACATAATATATCGTACAGACAGTCAATTTCAGTAAGTAAAACGATCCAAGAGAATTTCCCTGCTCCAAGAACAATGGGATGAATCTCATCTCCGCTGGCAAACCATAAGCAGTGCTGGAAATTCCATCTTCCCATGGGCAGGAGTTATTTTACCCATTCGATGACCACTTGAATTTTCACAAGTAGATACTTATTTTATGGACCATACAGAAATGATGAGCCAAGTCGAGCCCTGATGGAGATTTGTATCTCAATTGGCCCGACAACAACTGCTGGGCCCGATCTCACGTGCATCTCTTGGTCCATCCAAAATCAAACCGCAAAATATCCACCCCTCCTATAGCAACAACAAGCAAATAAGTCCCCAGTAGGAATCTAAATCTGAGATTCTTCACACACACACAGACGGTTCATTTAAACATTAAGACATTTATTTTGAAAACTTAACCGTTGCATAAAAGCTTCGGATGAAAAAGAACGCAATGTGCATATATAAAACAAGAAAAAACAGCGATGGAGTGGAATTAAAGACACGCTATTAATAATAACGATTTCAAGTTTAAAGCGCAGCACCGTACTCACGCACTCTTGGAGAACGGGAACGACTCAGTGGCACACGGAACCGCAGCCAAACGGGAGGTGACAAATGCGAGTGGGCGGCAGCGCCACGTGGAGCTGGAGCAGCTGCGTAGTCGTGGCATGGCCAAGCTGAGGATTAATTCTGCGATGCGCAGGAGCCTCAATCGGATTTCTCGTCAATATTAATGAAGCCAAATAAAATCACAAAACCCACCCATTTCATTGTCCGTGCTTCTTGAGAAAAGTTGGGCTTTTTTGTTTTATATATGTGTGTGGTACATTAAAACCCAATCTATGGTATGTTTTTTTTATTTACATTTCTTACCGATAACATCTAGAACACTTTGTCGTCTTCTATTCTTCACTCAAAAGTTGCTTATCCTATTCTACATTTATAAAACGAGCAAGTAGGCCTATAGAACTCGGACCTTGCTTTGCAGGTTTAAGAGCGTGTACGCTGGTGGTCTCAACAAGGCTGTGTGCATTACGCATGGCAGACCAGGGATCAATTTCAATTGTAAATTGCAATTCGTAATGAATTGTAAATCGCAGCACAATTGTAATTGTCCCCAGGTATGATTTGTGGCGATCTCACGTGACATGCAAAGCACCATGGGGGATACGGACCCCTATGGTCAGTATTGCCTTACAGCCTGCACGCACGTTCCAGCCTGAAGCGGCTTTTCCTAATTCGTGTGTGTACGTCGAACTTCTTTCGCACCCTACGTAGCCAACCGTTGCTAATCGGAGATGCGGGAGAAGAGCAACAAACTAAGCACAAAAGGCAGTTCTGAAGAAACGAGTTTTCAGCCGAGATATAAACGTGCATAGCTCCAGTGGCTTCCTAATGTCGGAATAAAGAGCGTTCCAGACGGCCGCAGAAGCGCGTCTGAGAGCGGGCGATGCGGTGACCGCCGTCTGTGTTCGATGGCGAGCCCAAAAGTCGCTGCTGCGAGGATGACCGAAGTTCGCGTGGATGGTTCACGCTCCTTGACGAGAAAGCGCCGGATTTCATTTCTGTACGAATTTAATCGAGCGGCACCCAATCGCCTCCCGCGGCCACGTGGTAGCAGAGCGTTTCGGTCCACGGCAGCGCTCTGTACTGCGAATACCATCATTATCGCGCCGTTTCGTGCCCCGAGACGGACCCTATCGAGTCGACTTTAATGGCTAGCGCTGGATTCATCTCTCTCGGCGTGACGCTGCCGGACGGCGCGCGTTTGGCATTGATGAATAGCGCCAAGATAAAGCGGTACCACCATTCCGGCCACCGCGTCGAAACATCCTTTCCTTGCTGTTGCTCCCCCGTGTGCGCACGGGAGAGTCCAGACCAATGTTCTTCACCAGAGGTTGCCCACTTTTGCCGATAAGACACCGGTTTGAGGGCCGCCACACATTTGAAACCATTGGGTTTGACAGCAGCACGATGGGGGTGGTATCGCTATATATTGTCGGGGGCCGCACGTCGGGCTGTACTAAAGGCCACCAGGGGCCGTCAGTGGCCCGCGGGCCTTGCCATGAAGAACACTGGGCTAGAATCGAGCGCATGCAGCGATCACACGCAAGTGATGTACTCCAGATGCGGATACATATACGTAGGAAGTAACAATGATTTGATTTATCCATGCAAATCCCCACCAATAATTTTTTCACGATTCTTTTTTCAGAGTCTCGCGTTGATGTGATAGGCCCAGTGTCAAAATATCACGACCACACGTAATACGCAAACCGCATAAGGAACGCAACGGATCATGAAACGCGAGCGGAACGTAAAGGATCGTGGAATTCCAAAGCCAACCACAAACGGGACAAACATTTCCCTTCACAATACTGCATTGGCATCTCAACATTCGTCAATAACATTCACCTCCTGAGGAAATGTACGCCATCAAGTGATCGAGTACAATCGCATGGATTTTACAGCCACCATCACCGTGTATTTGACAGAGCATACTAATGCTCACAGCAGTGTACATTTGATCTGTGTGATGTTACGTATTTATATCCTCTGAGGTGGTGCTATGGCAGAGTTCTCGACTCACAAATGGGTGGTCGTAAGTTCGAATTCTGGTCAGGGGTTGACTTCGCCAATCTCGCTTTTCGGGGCTCAGAAAATTAGTACCACTCTACAATAGAAATGCAGACTTTCTATCACCGGTTCTGAGCTGCCGCCGATGGGGAGGAGCACCACCACCCCCATGCTCGCACTCATTGCACACAAAGTTCTCGTCACAAATGAACCACAATACTTTTGTGATCTCGTCAAGTAGCAGTTTTGTGTTCGGTTTGTTGAACGTGCGGACACCTCGACTTGAATAAGCCATGTCATCAAGCAGGCCTCCCTAGCCGACCTGCGCCAGAGACAAACCCCGTGGACAACATCGAATTGCACAATGCTCTCATGCTTAAATCCCACGTAAGAAAGTGTAAGCGATGACGTGAGTGCATCATGCACTCTTTTTCACCATGTCTACTCACAACAGGTTCAATGACTATGTGGTGGCAGACCTACAACTTATTGCATGTGAGTGTATTGCTATTGCTAGTATCTAGAATACAATCATGTATCCATGAATTGCGATATTCAAATATTGACAAATGAAAAATCGAGATGTCATCATGGCTAATGCCTCTAATTCCACTCCACCTTGCCATCGCTTTCTTCCTTTCACCAGGTGCAAATTATGTTTGCATTTCTTGCCGCAGAAGGAGCACCACATTTGAAGGTAAAAATATATGCTACAGTATTAGCAAGCAGAAAGTATACTGTGTTTTATCACAATGTACAGTTAATCAACTCATAGCATATCCCAACTGATGCTTTCGGGATCATTGGTTGGTGGAAATAAATGTTATTTATGGCTATAAACAGATGTCTACCCTGTTGCTATTCGTTTATAGTTCCGTATATTTATCCACAATCCATCAGAACACCACATATTAATTTTACATGAAAAAAACTAACTAATGCTAGATTAAAAATTTAGATAATTGAAACGTATTTTCACACAGGATGTTTCTGATTAAAAAAAATGAGCCTGCCCTAACTTTGATCCTAACCCCCATAAGCCATTATTTCGAATGATCACTTCCCCTTTACACACATATAATTTTAGCTTATTTGATATAGTGTTTAAAAAGCATGTTTAGCACAATGAGATAAACACAATTTACTGGTCAACATAGAGCACATTATAACAGGTCTGTATTATATATTTAGTATTTAGCCGAAATATTTGCTGCACTTTCTTTTATATTAGTGACATTTCTTTTTCATTTTAATGCCACTGTTTTGATAACTTTTACAAGACTCACAACGCACCAGTAAATTATATTGATTTCCTGCTCGAATTTACCCATTCAGTCCCCATAATAAATCATTATCTTCCACTGATTACTTTGCGAGGGTTTTTTTACTTTATTTAATATTTGTTTTCAAGAACCTTGCTGAACACAGGCTCAGAAGCCAAACCGCCAGCACTGAATAGCCCTATGAAAGTTCTAGGATAAAAGTTAACATACTCCTTGAACTGAGAAAGTTTATAAGCACCTGGAGAAAAGAGACTATGGTAGTGAATTCCCAAGTCGAGCGGTTCGAGGGATAAAGCAGAAAGTGTTTCTCAGAGGGCCACGGTGGCTAGGAGATGTTAAGTACCTCTTCTGATGTACAGGAGGTCGTGGGTTCGATCCCGACCCTGACGCCTGCTGCTGTATATTTATAGTTTCCGGTGTCTCTCCCCGTGGTCGCGTGGATTGTTCTTTGGGTCCTCCAGTGTTTCTCTCCACATTTAGAAACATGCGTTTGGAGTATTTGGCTGCTATAAATTTGCACATAAGCCACTTCGTTGAGCTATCATTTGTGGCCAGATAGCTTCTAAAAAAAATCTATATAGCTCAGTGGACCTTACCTGGTAAAATAAAAAAAATGTTTTTAGTTTATACTTTTGACGAACAGTGTGGGGTGGCTGAACAGAGCATGGGTGAGACGAAATACTCAGACGAAACAGTTAGAATGCGTTTCATATTAATAGGCCTGAAGTCAGCCAAATACTGGTGTTTTCTGGTTTGTAAACAACTATGTTATGATGGAGTGCTATGATTTATACCTATGAGACATCGAGTTGTACAAAGCATCCTTTAGGACTGATGTGGATCAGCGGGTACAAAAGCATAATAAGGCTGCCATCAATATAAATGGGGTCTGTTACTTACATTGACAATGCAAAGGTTCAATAGCCCCAGGCTTTGCCTCAAGGCTGCCCGGAAGGTTTTGTTTTTTACTGAACACCCAGACGCTGCATGTAGTGAGCATGGTTCAGTGTCTTCACAGTGCCCTCCACAAAAACAAACTCTGATGGGAATGCAGACAAACAAGATGGTGGCACTGTAAAACAAGATGGAGGCACCGGGCAAGACGATTTGGGGAAAAAATGGACCAGTCTGTGATTCGAGTCACAAAACGTCTATGCAAACACTGCAAATCCTTTAGGAGGAGAACTTCCAGGTAGAGGACTTTTAAAAAAATGCCAGCAAGTGATATTCTCTTGTTAGAAGCCAGGTGGACTAACTCTGATTGAAATTTGAATTATTTACATGCTTAAAATGAATCCATTGCTCTTGTCTGTCTGAAAGCAACACAATTCAGAGGCTAAATCCTCTACGAGTTGAGTATATCGAGTCATTTTCAAGGCTGTGTCAACAATAAATGATACATTCCATGAATGGCAAGCACCACATGTTTATGCTATGAATTTGCCAAAAAATATCTCTCAAAAGTTCTTAAACTTTTGAAAGATTGTAGATAGTTACGTGAGAGCCGTTAGCACCCAGATATCGACGTTTCCGGTATACCCAATGAAAACAATTGCATGCACACTCAAACACTGGGACGACTGCAAATGTTCCAAAATAAATTGGGCTAAACGTTTGATGTGTAACAATGCATTTAGTAATACATTAATTAATATGCATTCTTAAGCTCACGCTTGGTGCATTGAATCGCATTTGTAAGAATGAATATTTAACGATTCACGGGTGTTTTACATAGACGTTCACGTGACCCCCGCCGATAGCTGCCAAATGCGACTATAGGTTCACCGTGTCGTTCAAAATTTGTTTTATTCTGTTTGAATGAAATCGCGACCTTGCTTCCCAGCGGTGAATCTAATCGCCGGACGTGGGGAGGAGGACACACATTGGCAAATGAACCCATCTTCATCAGATCCTTGGTGAAAACGGGCAGACGTCTCCGGCACAACAAATTTTGAAAATTGTCACGGTGAATGGTGCGGATGGTTTTGTCCAAATGAGAGGATGATGCGCCGCTCATGGAGGCCTCCCCCACTCGAGTGCCTCGGGGAAGTGAGATTTGAGCGATTGTAAAGTAAGCCGCTGTACAAGAGCCAAATTAACTCAACTTGGATGCCGCTTTAATTTAGATTTGTAGTAGCCAATGTGATTTTAACAGGGTCATTTTATGAAATGATAACCCGCATACATTCATTGCATATCTTCACAAACTCAAACGCAAACTGTGGCGAGCGAGCATGCCAAAATAGTCAAGTCTAAGATCTCATATCCGAGCGAAGAAAATAGTGGTTTGTAATGTGCCAGGACGAAACACGCAATGAGATTGAAATACGAGACATTTCACATGTCCGGGCAATGTCATCTTGGCATGGAAGGTTCATTTGCATCACCACTCCTATGTATTAGCACGCAAGAGGCAAGGCTCACAACCCAATAAAGAATGCGTGATCTTTCTGAATTTCCTGACATGAATTGGCACACTGTTAGGAGGTGTAAATGATGCGTTGAATCATCAAATAATAATCGACACATGCATTGATACATGACTGCGTTTCGATTTTTTGTATGTTTGTAATGGGTTCATATACGCCTTGCACGGACTAGTATCCTCTAGTAGTAGCCTCTGCATTCCCCCATAATGTTAAAACACGGAAGCAAAAGTCCACGAATATGCATGGATTGCGTAACTATCCGGTATGCGATTACAGCTATAGAGCTCGCTCCCAGGCCGACAGGAAGGAGTAGTTCACGTCCCATATGCCGCGCAGAGGCAATGGGGCTGGGGTATCGGTTCTGGCATCAGGGAGGGTGCGGAAATACATTTGGTCAGTTTTTTTTTACAAAGGCTACTTCGGGATGAGCAACACAACATTCTACGAAAGTTGTTCATATTGGGTCATCGGTACGATAGCTATTGTGCCCCCCCGCTCCGCGAAATAAACAGATGGAAATAGCTACCCCAATACCCATCGAACCACACATCATAACACACCGTATACACATTTCCATATCAGATACGATTATATTGGTGATGCACACCGTGATGTAAATAAACAGTGTGCGAAACCAGCTTGTCGCTTCTTACCCTGCGATTCAGAGTTGTCACGATTGAGTTTAACGATTTGATTAAATAAAACCTTGTGTTAGGTATGTCTAGTATGGGATGCCACGGTGGATAGATGTTAACTATCTCGCCTGGTATACTGGAGGTCGTAGGTTCGATCTCGACCCTGACGCCTGTATATTTAGAGTTCGTATTTTCTCCCCGAGGTCGCGTGGATGTTTCTCTGGGTCCTCCGGTTTATTCCCTCCACATTTAGAAACATGCGCTTAGAGTATTTGTCTGCTGTAAATGTCCAAATGGTAAGCCACTTCGTTGAGCTATCATTTGTGGCCAGGTCGCTTCTGAAAGAGAGCTCCATAGCTCAGTGGGATCTACCTGGTAAAATAAAATATTTTGAAATAGTGTAGATCAGTAATATCCATCTCTTTAATTATGTCTTATTCAGTCTCATTTGTACTGTCTTTATTGTTTGTACTGTAAGTCTCGTCTGTTGTCTATGTTGTTCATTCCAATCCCAGTCGTCTATGATTGATTGTTGCAAGCTCGGGCGAGAGTTTTTTGCTACTTGCTTGATCTCACCCGAATATTTTTCGCCAGGTCTGGCAGAAGATTAAAGGAGGCGGGAATCCTTACATAACTGCTTTACACCAGAGGTCTATGCACACTTCATTTAATGGACAGCAGTTTTCAGCCGTTTTTTTAAAGAAGCATCTTCCTGACATGTGCAAGTGCTTTCAGATTGTGAGATTTTAACAGTGACCATTCGCACCTCCGATGAGCAGGGTTGGCTACGTCCGGTGCAAAATAAGTTCAACAAATATACTATTCAACCAACTGTAATAAAGCCGGTGAGATAAGCAATTTACGAGCATCGTGTGAGCTCACACTCCAAACAAAGGCCAGAGCGTCATCTCTCACATGATATTGCTTTCTCCAAAACACTGCTTATCATCGGCTGACTTGGAGTAGGGATTGTCGGCGTAAGGCACTACGATTAGAATACAGGGTGTGGCCTATCCATAGGCGTAATAAAGATATATCATTGTACCCTATCATTCTCATAATCTTATGAACAAGGTTTAGGACAAAATAAATAAAAACATCACATTGATATCCTTAGTTTTTTCGGTAAAGTCACGTTGAAGAGAAACAACAAAATAAAAAAAAATATTTTTCATATTTTTATTATTTTGTTGTTTCTCTTCAACGTGACTTTTTATATATTTTATTATTTTGTGATAAACCATTATTTTGTGATAAACCATTTCAGGTCTTAATTGATTGTTCACGCTTGCAGTAGCTTTCAGACAGCATACATTAAAAAAATTTCGTCTCCCCCCTCCTCTTTTCAGAACATAGATGGACTAGTCCTTCTAAATAAACTGCCAAATCGCTGCGCGTGGCACTAACGTTTTTTTAAAATAAATAAATAAATACACCGTTTAAAAATAAATACATTTATTCAAACCGACACACCTGAAGACGACCGTTTGTGTTATGGTCGAAACGTCGTGAGAATTTTTATTGTTTTATATATATTTTATTATTTTATTGTTTCCCTTCAACGTGACTTTACCGAAAGAACTAAGAATATGAATTACTGCAGTCACGAAAGCTTTAAATCAAAATTTAATCTGCATCTGTTTCCATCCGTACGGGGATTGTGTTGCCCCCTCGGCGCACGTGACTTTTCTCCAGGGTGCTCCAGTTTCCTCCTCCCAACTCGTATGATGAACACACTCATCGTTCACTTGTCTGAAAACATCTTCAAATAAAACGCCAATTAAGCAGGACCCTTCTCAAAAGAGAGTCCTACAACGCGTCCGGGGCTTTGCTGGATAGATAAGAGGTCGAGGGGTTGGTGTAGTAAGTCAGCGCACTGCGCTCTGAACCCGGCGATCTGAACAAACCCACCCTGCCCTTCACTAACCCCACACTAATCAGCGTGGTAAAGTATGGTCTAATTAATAGATTTGAGGTTTTCGTGACTTGCAGGGATCCATACTCTTTGGTTCTTTCGGTAAAGTCACGTGGGTATAAAATAAAATAAATTAAATCACGACGTTTCGATTGTAACGCAAGCAATCGTCATCAGTTGGGGAAACCACAGCAAGAAAAACAATTGCTGAATTTTCTTGCTGTGGTTTTTCCACCTGATGATGATTGCTTGTGTTGCAATCGCAACGTCGTGATTTAATTTATTTTCTACCTACGTGACTTTACGGAAAGAACCAAAGAGTATGGTCTAATAATTCCAACGACCAACACGGTGTAGGGTAGGCTTTTATTCAGCAGTGGATTTGCAAAAGATGTACAAGTCATTATAATAAGTACTTTCAAACACAAAGATCTCCCGTATAACCTGAACAGGCTGTATATAGGTTTAACGTCTTTCGCACCGTACGTAGCCAACTACGCTAATCGGCTGCGCGGGGGAAGGACCAAAAAACTAAACACACACAAAACAACTTGTCTAAAGAAATTAGTTTTAATTTGGGGCAAGTGCTGTTTGCGAGCACCCTATGAAGGCGGTTGGTGGCCAGCACCACGCCGGGCCTCCTTTGTCTCCCTCGTGGCGATGTTTACACAAAGCACCAGATACTCATTTTGAGACTGGGTCGATTTAGGAGAGGACCAGGACCGGTTTATATAATCGTGACTGGTGTTGGTGGCCGTGAGCTGCAATCGAACTCGGGAAAGACGCACAGAGAGACATGTACACAGGCAGACGACAAATCCTCTTCTTCTTATCCCTCAAGTGGAGTCTGTCTGTCTTTCCAACAACACCGAGAACAATGTGAATGCTAGAGCGCGTAGACACACTAATAACCGATTCGCCTTTTGCTTTTTCCATATTCGTTTACCTTTTTTTTGACAGCACACGGGAGCTGTCGCCTAATCCTCACTACTTCTCGAGTTTAACAAAAGCCCCCCCCCCCCCCCCCCGGGCGCTGTGGTCCTCGAAAGCAGCGTGCCCCCCTCAAGGTGCAGTGAAAGTCCGCTGGCATTGTCCGGCAATTGTGCCGCGTAAACCCCACGTGGCATTCACCCGCACGGAGTCGTAAGGGTTGGGAGTGGGTGGGTGGGGGGGGGGTATGACGAGTACTGAGAGCAGCCGGCCAATGCATGGGGTTGGAAAAGGCGAGAAGGGGCCGCCGGGGCCGATCTGAAGTCAGGGTTTCTCTGGGCATAGCGAATGGATTTCCGGTGCATGTGCGGATCAGTGCAGGAATTTTGTCAGACAATAAGTTCTGTCGAGGCCCGTAGCGTGTGTGGGAGGGGGGGGGGTAATGGTATAGCATCATCCATGCCCAATCCACTGCTGGATGAAGGCCTCCCGAAGACTTTGCCATCTCACACGATACCTGCGATGTACAGTAAAGCCATCCATTAGCAGATTACATCTCAGCGATGGACCTCATTCATCCTGCCCCCCCCTCCCCCCCGCTTTGGTTGGAATTCTGGCGTTGTATGTATGTGTGAGCTTCTTTCGCACCGTACGTAGCCAACCGTGCAGTGGATAGATCAAGGCTAATGATGAGTACATTTTTTTATGGATATTCCCAGCCATTACAAAAGTCTTCAACGTGTTTAACAGCATCGAGCTATCCTGTTTAACAAAAACAGATGACAATCTTCAATCAAGTGAAAGTATTTTGCGACCCCTCTTTTGCAACGGGAGTGTGAACAATTTTAAGTTAAATGCAGGCACATCTGTAGCGACGCGCTTAGAAGGAGGTACGTACAAGTTTAAAGTGAGATATGCACAATGATTCTAAACTTGCGCAGGTTCACTCATCCACGTGGATCTTCCCTCTCCGGGTAATTCCAAGCGTGCAAGCTCCGCATGTTCATGTTCGCCTCCTACTCGTCCAAAAAAACAACACCCCCCCCCCCCCCAAAAAAAAAAATCGCGAAATTGTATCCCGTTTGCCTTGGAGAGATCGGCCACTTCACCAGCATTGAGCTATAAGCAAAGACTGCTGATGAGACTGCTGATGAGACACCGAATGTGAAACCCGTCCAGAGTATGCTCAAAACGTGGCTGATGAGATGTAAAATGTACATTTATATTTTTTGTTAGATAAGAAAGTGAATCGTATTCTTGGTTCTTTCGGTAAAGTCACGTAGAAGGGAAACAATTTTTAAAAAACGCCACTTATTTCAAATTTCCTTGCTGTGGTTTTCACACCTGATGATGATTGCTTGTGTTGCAGTCGAAACGTCGTGAAGATTTTATTGTTTTATATTGTTATTATTTTATTGTTTCCCTTCTACGTGACTTTACCGAAAGAACCAAGAATATGAATCCCTGCAGTCACGAAAGCTTTAAATCAAAAAGTGAATCGTGTTTATTTATTTGCTCAAAACGATGGGTGACGCGCACGCGGGAGTCCCCGCGTCCCTCTCTGCACTGCCTCGAGATGCGCTCACGGATCACAGCGGCTATTGCCTCCCTCCCTGCCCTCCCTCCCTCCTCCCGTTGTCCGCAGAGTTTTACGAACGAGTGTTCGCGGGATGGCCGGCAGATTGTCGCCAAGCACCCGTCTCCTCGCCGCCTCTCTGGGGCCCAACTGAAACGCGACAGAGGGGACGAGAGAGAACGCGCTGGAGCATTTCGCCATTCAAAACGTCACACATTGTCTCCGCGATCCTTTACAAAGACTTAACCCGACTTACCACCATGACCTCATCTCCTCTCGCCCTTTCATCTCCGGCAAACCCAGCCCGCGCCCTCTGCTCCGACGGCTATAAAGGCTTCCCTCTCCGCCTGTTCCCCCGTGGGTTTCTGCTCAATGGGGCGGGGCGGGGGGGGGTCGCTTCTGTTTGCCTGTTGCCTCCACTGTCTGGAACAACTTTTCCCCTTGGCCCTGCACTGCACCTGTGTCTCCTTCCGTCTGTCTGCACGTTCAAGTGCAACCCACCCCACCCCACCCTCCACACTCGACCCCCGCCCCTATCTCTCTCTCTCTCCCCTCCCCAGCAACAAAAACCAGACGCCTTGTCTCTCAATGGGCGCTCACCGAATGCTGGCCAGCGAACAAAGACGGGCACCGCATCGCGCGCTTTCAGATGCGCTTCTGGAACGCTCTTCCTTCCGATATTAGGAAGCAAACGGAGCGATGCAACTTTTAAATTTAAATTGAAAACTAATTTCTTCAGAACTGTTTTCTGGGTTTAGTTTGCCTTCCTTTCCCCCGCACCTCCGTTGAGTGCGGTTGGCTACGTACGGTGCGAAAGACGTTCGTACAGACATCCATACATACAGTGAGGGAAAAAAAGTATTTGATCCCCTGCTGATTTTGTACGTTTGCCCATTGACAAAGAAATTATCAGTCTATAATTCTAATGGTAGGTTTATTCGAACAGTGAGAGACAGAATAACAACAAAAATCCAGAAAAACGCATGTCAAAAATGTTATAAATTGATTTGCATTTTAATGAGGGAAATAAGTATTTGACCCCTCTGCAAAACATGACTTAGTACTTGGTGGCAAACCCCTTGTTGGCAATCACAGAGGTCAGACGTTTCTTGTAGTTGGCCACCAGGTTTGCACACATCTCAGGAGGGATTTTGTCCCACTCCTCTTTGCAGATCTTCTCCAAGTCATTAAGGTTTCGAGGCTGACGTTTGGCAACTCGAACCTTCAGCTCCCTCCACAGATTTTCTATGGGATCAAGGTCTGGAGACTGGCTAGGCCACTCCAGGACCTTAATGTGCTTCTTCTTGAGCCACTCCTTTGTTGCCTTGGCCGTTAGATTTGGGTCATTGTCATGCTGGAATACCCATCCACGACCCATTTTCAATGCCCTGGCTGAGAAAAGGAGGTTCTCATCCAAGATTTGACGGTACATGGCCCCGTCCATCGTCCCTTTGATGCAGTGAAGTTGTCCTGTACCCTTAGCAGAAAAACACCCCCAAAGCATAATGTTTCCACCTCCATGTTTGACGGTGGGGATGGTGTTCTTGGGGTCATAGTTAGCATTCCTCCTCCTCCAAACATGGCGAGTTGAGTTGATGCCAAAGAGCTCCATCTTGGTCTCATCTGACCACAACACTTTCACCCAGTTGTCCTCTGAATCATTCAGATGTCCATTGGCAAACTTCAGACGGGCATGTATATGTGCTTTCTTGAGCAGGGGGACCTTGTGGGCGCTACAGGATTTATGTCCTTCACGGCGTAGTGTGTTACCAATTGTTTTCTTGGTGACTATGGTCCCAGCTGCCTTGAGATCATTGACAAGATCCTCCCGTGTAGTTCTGGGCTGATTCCCCACCGTTCTCATGATCACTGAAACTCTACGAGGTGAGATCTTGCATGGAGCCCCAGGCCGAGGGAGATTGACAGTTCTTTTGTGTTTCTTCCATTTGAAAATAATCGCACCAACTGTTGTCACCGTCTCACCAAGCTGCTTGGCAATGGTCTTGTAGCCCATTCCAGCCTTGTGTAGGTCTACAATCTTGTCCCTGACATCCTTGGAGAGCTCTTTGGTCTTGGCCATGGTGGAGAGTTTGGAATCTGATTGATTAATTGCTTCTGTGGACAGTTGTCTTTTATACAGGTAACAAGCTGAGATTAGGAGCACTCCCTTTAAGAGTGTGCCATTGTCAATCCACTGCTGGATGAAGGTCTCCCACGCGCTCCGTGTAAGGCAAGGACCGGTTCAGATATCCCTCGCCACTGATGTTGTTCGCAGTCGGGAATCGAACCGATGTGGCCAAGTTCCCAGCGACAGGGTCAACCACTGCGCCACCGATCGTTTCATTCCACAGTACAAGTCAGTCTGTAGCAATGCCAGCTATCTATAAACAGCAATAGCTCGAATTCTTTTTTTGTTCCAACAGGGTCCTGACCGATAACTCTTGAATGAGTGTTTTGTCCGTGCGGCTATAATGATGCGAACAGGCAATACATGAAAATACCAAGTCACATTTTCACGAAGACAATAAAGCAATGCAATTCAAATGATTACGAGTCGCTGCGCCGGATGTACAGAGGACTCGTGGAGAAATGAAACTGGCAGGACATTACGGCTTATGCAGAGTGTGGTGATCCATTAGATGGCAACTGGCGTTGCTACATTGAGAGCGGGAGTATTGCAGTTTGCGCGTTGCGCTGCGAACCCGGCCGCGCAAGTTCTAATGCCGCTCACGGCCAACGTCGTTGACGATTATCTGAACCGGTCCTGTGCGCTCCCCCTAGGTCGACTCAGTCTTAAGCGAGTACCGGGTAGGCGGCGTGTAAAACATCGCCACTAGGCAGACGAAAGCGGCCGGGGTCGTTGATGGTCACCCACCCCTCCTTGCGACGTGCCGGCCTTCATTAGGTGCTTCTCGCTTACAGCACTTGCTCCAACAATCTGTTAAGGACTGTACGGGGGAATCTTTGTCTTTGTGTCCCCCTCCCCCCGATGTGAGCGTATAATGGAAAATGGGGGGTAGTCGGTCGTACTGCTACGCGATGAACATACAAAGACAAAGATCCCCCGTATAGCCTTAACAGACTGTAGGGGAAAGTGCTGTTAGCGAGCACCTATGAAGGCCGGAACGGTACACGAGGGGGTGGGTGGCCAGCAACACGCCCGACCGCCTTTGTCTCCCCAGTGGCAATGATTTTTATCCACCGCACCAGGTACTCATTTGAGGCTGAGTCGACCTAGGGGAGGCCCGGGACCGGTTCAGATAATCGTCACTGGTGTTGGCCGTGAGCGGGAATCGAACCCGAGGTTCATAGCGCAGCGTAGCGCTAACCGCTACACCACCGCTCCCCACGATGAACATGAACAGATCGTCGCACTTCACCACATGCACAATCGGGGCGACTCCTCGTCCGCGTCCCGTGTGTGTGAAGGAAGCTGCCCGGACCCGCAGCGTGTTTGTTGGAACCCAGTGGAGCGCGGCCCATTGTCGAGGGCAACTTAAAAATGCGCAATGACGAGCACATGCCGTTCTAGTCGACGGAGCAGCACCGAGACGAACGGGAGGCCGACAGGAGAAGGGGGGGGGGGGGCGGGGGTCGTTTCATCGAGCAGAGACAGCAGGAAGGAGGAGGAGATCATGTGCAGAGGCGATCATCTCCGCGAGGCCACGGTTCAGAGAGTGATGGGCAAGATGGAATCACGTGGGGTTTTTTTATTGTTATTATGTACGAATGGAAAGATGCCGCACGCGGCAATGAGATGCCAGTGGAAGGACTCGATTTATGAGTGTAACGCGATGATTTAAATCAATCGATTACTCTACGAAGCGATCGATTCGATTACTCTAATCGGAGCTTATGGAAGTGGAACGAAGTTTAAATCAACGTGCTATTTGTTTATTAAGAACAAACTCATCGAGACTCAATACATTTTTTTGTTTTTGTTTCAGGAGGATCTTGCGCCGTGATGTTTGGTCGTTTTTTTTTTACATTTTTGGAGAGAGATATCTTAACGAAGTGCAACTCTTTTTTGACCAACAGTTGTTAGCGAGCACGCGCTGTGGGCCGTCTCGCGATATTCACGTGCAGCGTTATATTAACGCGCAGCATTGTGGGATGCAATTGCATGAATGACGCTATATCAAATTAAATTATTATTGTTAATGTGTGGTCTGCAGAGCCACACACGCAGTAGCGATGTTTGTTGAAATTAGCACAGGACACTTATTTCAGGCCGAGCCGACTCAGGAGAGGCACAGGCCAGATGTATATAATAGTTACTGCCACTGACTTGCTAAATTGTGAATCGACACAAACGTATACGCACAGAACCATACATGCGCGCATTCATACAGGTACAGAGACAGAGATCACCCAAATACATCTCAACAGAATGTTGGGGCAAGTGCTGTTTGCAAGCACCTATGAAGGCCGGAACGGCACACGCATGAGGGGGGGGGGGGGGCGGAGTGCATCACCACGCTTGAACGTCTTTGTCTCCCCAATGTCGATGTTTATAAACCACGCCAGGTACTCATTTGGAGGCCGAGTCCACCTAGGGGAGGCCCAGGCCCGCTTCAGATAATCGTAACAAATACACACTGACAGCCTCTCGTTGTTACAAGCTTGGAATATATTTATGGAAAATGCAGCACCAGGACACATTTATATATTTACGCGATCTCACCCAAAAAAAAAAACCCCTCTATTATGGACAACACCAGGATTTGAGAAAATCGGTCCGTACAGAGTATATACAGATATATGTGAAGTGTATTAATATACAGGGTGTCCATGAAGTCCATATGTATCATGAGTTTTATAAAACAGATAGCGACTTTATGGACACCCGATATAATCCGACGATGTATCCAGTGAATACTTCACCACCATCGTATACGCACAAAGGGCCAGTCGTCTTGTGAATTTACGCTGTACAACACGATACATGAACTCGATTGACTATACACGACAGATGTACATGCTTTTTAATGTGCTCATATTTATTCCCAAATGTGCCATGTACTGTACACGGTAACAGCAACGTGATTCATAACCCTGAGTACGTGGAGTGGCGTGACACGGAGTATGAGGTTCTTGGGGGTATTTTCTGTTGTAATTTGCGACGCTCCAAATGTGTAAATAAATATTGACATTTCCACACGGTGTCTATGAACACAATTAAAAGTCATATGCTCCACTGGGTTTGCGCTGTACGATAGCATTTACACATACCACATTATATTCCATTGCAAATAGACTTTTTTAAAATAACTTCCTTCCAATATACTACCTGGTATATACGTATGGAATAAATAATATAAGCAAGGCTAATATAATATTACACATTATATATCACACATTGTAAATATGTATTGTAGAACGTATTTAGCTTCTGAACAATATGACCATATGTAAAAATAGCATTGTCATGTGTATATATTCAGTGTACGCTACATTCCTACATTCGCTGGAGCGGTAACGCAGTGGTTCACGCATTGCACTACGAAACGTCAAGTTGGAATCCCGGCCATGGCTATCAGTGGCGAGGGATACCTGAGGTATACCTGATCCAGCCTGACCTTGTCAACCTCCACCAACCCGCACTGACCAGCGTCGTGAGGTCAAATAACCCCTAAGACCAGCAGTTGATGGACAGAGGGCTGCCACTTCAAATTAAATGATATCATATTCACGATGCATTATGTTATTCTCGTGGTTATTCTCGTGGTTATATGGTTAGAATTTTGAACGGGAATCGAATGACGCTGCTCCATGGATCGTCCATTGGCATTCTTGTCCGATATCTCCAATGCATTCAGATTTGTCTCTCATGAAGCTCTCACTTGTAAAATAAATGTGACCGAATTACTGGGCAATAATACATTGCATTTAGCAAGGCATTGTCACTGCCATATGAATGTGGACTTCCCACCACTGGCTCAGGAACGTAATCAGAGATGAGCACCGCCTCAAACACTCGTCTAACGGTGGGAGACAGACAAAGTTCCCCCGTATAGCTTCAACAGGGAGACAGACAAAGTTACCCCGTATAGCTTCAACAGACTGTTGGGGGCAAGTGCTGTCAGACAGCACCTATGAAGGCCGGCGCGGGTACACGAGGAGCTGGGGTGACAACAACACTACGCCCGGATGCCTTTGTGTACCTAGTAATGATATTGACATTGTATCAGGTGTTCGATTTCAGGCAGAGTCCGACCTCGGGGAGGCCCAGGACCGGTTCAGATATTCGCGACCGTTTTTGGTCGTAAGCGGGAGTGGAACTCGGGTCGCCGGTTTCCGAGCGCAGTACGCTAGCAACGTCGCTACCGCTCCCGACTACAGGACGTGATAATAACGCCCTGAATAACGATACGCTGCACGCAAAACACCCACCGCACACATCCCAACACCCACACGCACTATCGCAGACACAAACCGACCCCACACACAAACAAAACACACCACTGCGCACATGCGCACCGATACAGACACAGAACGAAAATACACGGACCTACGCACACAACACACTTCCCCGTTACAGTATAGCCTTAGACTTTTTGGGAAAGTGCTGCGAGCGAGCCCCTATGATATGAAGGCTTTAGCTGCTCACAAAAAAAGCCAAAGGTACCCCATACAGCCGTAAACAGACTTTTCGGGCAAGTGCTGTTAGCGAACACCTATGAAGGCCGGCACGGCACACGAGGGGGTGGGTGGCGAACAACCACGCCCGGCCGCCTTTGTCTCCGTCGTGGCGATGTTTACGCACCGCACCAGGCACTCATTTGAGACTGAATCGACCAAGGCGAGGCCCAGGACCCGGTTCAGCTGAATCGTCACTGGGTGCTGGCCGTGAGCGGGAATCGAAGTACTGTAGAGTCACCGGGTTCTGAGCGCAGCGCGCTCACCGTCACACCACCGGTCGCTCTCAGGCACGGACACACGCACACACATTGCATCAGTGGAGATGACCGCCACTGACGCGTAGCACGGACACTCCGAGAGCTCTCGACTCGCACACACGCGCCGCACTCTGACAGCGGAGCTGTGACCGAGCCGGCACTTACACATTAGACAATTACAACAACAACACATTGATAATAATAATAGGTGAGTTTCATTAAGCGCCTTTTAAAAAAAAAACATTCACGAAGCGCTGAACGGATTACGCAGCAGTATCCTGGCCGTACGTGAAGGTCGCCCAAGCAGTACGGAATATGTTTAAATGTGGAACTTCTTTCGCACCGTACGTAGCCAATCGTCATAATCGGAGGTGCGGGTCTGCAATGGATACGAGAGAGATTGAGAGAGCTGTGATGTAAGTCAGAGCAGTAATAAACATGGGGGGGGGGTGGGAGGGGGGGGGGTGTTATGAGGATGTGAGAACCGTAAGCAACGGAATAAAGATGAGTTCCGAGGCATGCCTTGATAATATGGACAAGGGCCGAGTGACGGACGTGGTGAGGGAGTGCGTTCTAGAGGCGGGAGTCACGAAGAACGAGGCACGCGCACCCTGCGCTCGCAGATGCGTCCTCGGGATGCCGGGAATTGACTGCCAGGATCTGAGAGGAGCAAAGGTTACGAAACGGTAGCGTGATGGATTCAGTATAGGTCACGAATAACCACACATCACCACCACGACCACGTAACATTCCCAATTCAACACCGGGCCTGAACCCATGAAACTGTGATTATGTCATTGAGCTTAACTTGTTTTGACGAGTCGCCTTCTCAATTGGGTTCATTGCAAGTGACCGCACGTGTTTAATTGAGCACAGTTGGTAAAATGAAGCGCCCAGATTAACGCCACGCGTCGGCCTCTACTCAACGTTAGAGACGTTTATTTGTTACGGTATAGGTATACATTCCTGCGTAAATTGAAAGATACTCTTAATAAACTTGTCAGCGAACTCATGTCGGGATAAAATGCTGCAGCAATAATGCGTGACTCGTTAACTATCCACTGCTAGATGAAGGCCTCCCTGAACCGCCGCCACCTCTCATGATCTCGCGGTGCAAAAAGCCACCCAGCGCCTGCACTTGAACCAACTCCATGGTGTATGCAGTTTCTTTGTAAAATAATGTGGATATATATACTGTCAAACGTAATCAACATATTTTATGAAAACGACATTACATATCTGTCTCTGCACGTAAAACCATTCCTGTAAATGTATAAAAAAATAAATTTCGATTTAAAGCTTTCGTGACTGCAGGGATTCATATTATTGGTTCTTTCGGTAAAGTCACGGAGAAGGGAAACAATAAAATAATAAAAATATAAAACAATAAAATTCTCACGACGTTTCGACTGCAACACAAGCAATCATCATCAGGTGTGAAAACCACAGCAAGAAATTTTGAAAAAAGTTCAGAAAAAACCGCCACTTTTTTCAAAATTTCTCGCTGTGGTTTTCACACATGATGATGATTGCTTGTGTTGCAGTCGAAACGTCCTGAAAATGTCATTGTTTTATATTTTTATTATTTTATTGTTTCCCTTCTACATGACATTACCGAAAGAACCAAGAATATGTATAAAAATAGTTTAGTTTAAATTAAAAGTGCAGTATATTATTGATGTATATATCTTGTGCGATTACCATTCTGCATCAGTCCGTCTCGCCTGTATAACACCGTAATGTTGAGTAATTGCACGTCCACGTCAGATAATATCACGTAAGAAAATATTCTGACGTTTACCCACAGAGCCTCCCTAAGTATCCGTTTAGAGGGAGAAAGGGCTGTATTTTTTACTCGCTGTAAACATGTCCTTTGGATTGCACTTTCATGCCTTTGGATTGCACCACTCTTCGATCTTACATTGACATCATGCTAATCTCTCACATTAACATAGCCACTTCCGTGCCCTCGTCGAGGAGGCCGCTCTCCTTCTATCTTACAGTTACACGCTAATTTATCACATTAACATTATGCTAATTCTCCACATTAACATCACTAGCCCCGCTCACTTCTTTATGACCCTTGGGCTACACCCATGTCAAACCTTTTAAAAGTCTGCCTCAGCAGCAGACCGCGCATTCCCACCTGGTGACGGACGCTTGTGTTGCGCCCGAAACGTCGTGATTTATTTTATTTTATACCTACGTGACTTTACCGAAAGAACCAAAGAGTATGGATTTCTGCAGTCACGAAAGCTTCAAATCAAGACATAACTGAGTGTCGTTTTGGAGAATATACGTTAAAATACAATACGTAAACAGACATTACATCTCTTGCTTGTATTGAACCAGTGCTGCTGAAACTACGTACTCTCAGAAGGCCCTGCGGTTTACGAGAAGTGCGAAAAGAAACGTATTTGTTACGTGTAGGGACAGATATATGAAGATGTAAATATTATATTCTAATTTAAAACGTAACTTTGTCTATTCGTGTACATTACAAAAATATATAAAGAGATACTTATTCATCACTAAAGCCTGCAAGTAATCTCGCAAGTAAAGTGCCACATTTAAATGTATACAAAATAATGTTGAAAAGTACGCGTCTTTAAAGACATGCGTTGATAAACTGTGAAGAACATGAATGTTACGTTTGACATGTTAAGTGCTCGGAAACGGACGCACATTCAAGGAGCGTGACAACCACCACGTGTTACGAACCCGTGAACGTGACTGCAAGGGTCGTCAGAGCGAGGGACTCGTGGTGTTTGGCGTTTATCTGTAATTTGCATTTTGTTTCAGCACAAAATACAACGCGATGTCTGCTGTCCTCACGTTTTAATAACACGTTCACGGTATTTATCATCTGAAAATTCTTTACGCAGACTCCAACGCTAAGTAGCATTATAATTATGAATGTCACCGTTAACAACTATCGTAAATGTTAGTGAGAACTACAATGGTTATTATCATCATCGTCATCTACGGTTCTTATAAAATACGCGATTTATCCAGTTCTCTTTCATTCCTATTACAGACTTGGCAAAGTTGCTCATGTAGAGTATATGATATTTAACTTAGTGAGTCGCTGCTGCGCAAATGAGCAAGGAGGCGTTTGTGCTCATCGCCTGTTTACAGGCCTGCAGAGCCAATGGTGGGAATTCTACATTTCTATGGCGTGAGCGAGACGATTGAATTTGCCTACAAAGTGGTAATTGTTTTATCCACCCTCTCAGATGGACGATGGGCTGAATCAACCCCCTCCCCCCTCCTCCCGCAACCAGAATTTGAATTCGCAACCTTCTAAATAATAATACCAGTACTGTGCACCCATGGTATTACCGTCATTAAATTCAATAAAAACTACAAAGGGTCTCTTGATGTTAACCACGCAAACTTGAGTAAACTCACTATATGATAAACACCAGCCTAACTAGAAATGAAGAACACCCCTAGAATTACTATAATTTCCCGAAAGAGAAAACCGCATATTAAACCCACATGCACAATACTGCCACTCAAGTCGCTTGATGACAACAGTCCAGGATAGTTAAATCGCAGAACGTGTATGATGATCCTTACCTAGGCTCCCGATCTTCCGGCTCGGCAAAGCAGTAGCAAAACTCCACCGTGGATACGTTGACCTCTCCCCACAGACGACTGCGTCACGCACCCTCGCACGCGCCTCGCCAGCATTCATCATCATCGCCGCCGCACTCAGTCACTTCTCCAAGTCGTCTCCCCAGAGGGCAGCGCAAGAAGCAGGGAGTGACATGGCCAGGGCCCAAATTCTCACTCACCACGATCCCGTGAAACGTTACAATCAGTCAACTGAACCCGTGACTCTGGAAGACACGAGCACAACCTACTTACGACGCTGCCTATATTTCCTACGGTAGCCAACAGTGGAACACACTCGTACAACCTACATGCTACGCTGTCCGTCTTTACCGACCGAGCATAGGCGTAATCGCGCCCGTACATCGGTGAGCCCCCCGTAACCAACGGGCGCTTGAACGTGCGATACGCGGTATAATTAAGGCGATCCCTAATCAATAATCGTCCATCGCTCCACACGCAGGCATCGCGACTACGGCACAGTTGACGTAAAGATGAAACAAACACAGACGGATCAGCAGAAGAGGTGTCCGGAAAACCACGTGCATCGCGCGCACACCAAAAGAGTCTCCCACCGGATACGGGCGCCTGGGGTCACGAGGAAGAGTTTGCAGAAGCAGTCAAAGTTTGCGCGGACACGAGGAGGGCGGGGGGGGTGTCGGAGCCCCGGTGGGGCGAGGGGTGGTGGAGTGGGGATGGTTCTGGTGGGAGGAAGATGGGATGCGAGGTTTGGGGGTGGTGGGGTGGACTGTGGAGTGACGTGGGAAGGGAGGAGGAGGCGTGCGTAAATGTCTCCCCAGGGCTAGGGAATGCGCCGACAGTCGTTTGTGAGGGTCGCCAGGGCGCTCTGTCATTACGGGCCGCACCGAGAATGTCCAGAGGCCCCAGACGAAGGAGGCCCTTGGCTGTTGTCGGCGGCTCATACCACAGCCTTAATGACTTCATGCCGACGCGACGGGCACCTCTGGGCTCTAGCGCAGACCCATACTTTACTGGCGCGCAACTCCCCTTACAATCACAGCGGCGTCAATCTGCCCCGTGATGAATGGCGCGCCGAGCGTCGCTGTTTGCAGCTCCGAGCAACTGTGTCATTTCAATGGGCAGCGGAACGTCTCTTCGTGAGTCGACCAACTTTCTGATTTTGCACATTGTGGTACTTACATCTTCTGCATTAACCACTAACCACATTTGCAAGTTTAGGTGAGAACGTGGACGGTTACGTACACTACAATCAGAGGACTTTGTTCCGACCGAGCTGCCTACTGGCAATAGTTGGCATCGTGTCCCCGAATTGTGTGTGCACAACACAACAGCGAATTGTGTTTAATAGTAACGCGTATTATAACCATTTTTGCTCCCGTAAATATGTAATGAATACGTGCCACTATGGGTAGGGGGCCGTCCATAAATGACGTCACGCACCTAGGGGGGTCAGATATTTGTGACGATGTATGACGAGGGGGGGAGGGGGGGGGGTTGAGAAATGTGACGTCACATCAAAATGCGCAACTTTAAATAAATACAAACAATATAACTGTTATAACAACACTAATTTAGATTAATTTTCATTATTAACTATTTGATTATTTAAATTTACTAAGGTCACCTTTTATTTATTCCATGAAGGAGCATTTTGCTTCTCCATGGGAGAATGGAGAAGCATAAATTTTGTCAATTTTTGGAATTGTTGTTATTAAGCATTTTTTATTTTAATGATTCTACCAGGACTTTTCATTCTGTGAAATGAATATGTGATTGTTATAATTGCACTCTCCATTTTGCTTCGTTCTACTACAAAGTTTCAAGTATTTTCTTTCATAGTTATAATTACTTTAATATTTTATAATTATAAGACAATTTCAATATAATATTCTGAACATCTGCAGTTTTAGTAAGACGTTGAATATTTTCAAGTGAATTTTATGCTAAATTTCAGCTTTCCAACGCCTCCTTTTTAATACATATTTTCTCCTACAACATCAGAGTGCAGCGCCAACATTAAATACGCACTACAATGACAATAGTTTAAAGCGATTTGAACCATGTTTTATTTTCAAAATGGAAATATGGTTTGGGGGGGCAGAGCTTTGTGACGTCATTTTTGAGGGGGGTCTGACTTTTTGTGACACCGTGTGACGAGGGGGGGGGGTAAAAAAAATCGGCCCAAATCGCGTGACGTAATTTATGGACGGCCCCTAGCAACATGTGTTTGTACTACAGAGAGACTGCTCCGGCCATAGCAGTGTGGAATATCCACCAATGACTTCATGACCGCCGACTCCAACTCAAATGAGCTCCACTCTGTATGCTCGTTAAGAGCAAAAAATACACGGTTGTACAACGGGATAGATACACAGACAATATGTTTCCTTTATAAATCTGTCTTTCCACATCAAACGTAAACCATTTTTACATAACCCAGTGCCGCACGGGACAATTGTAGTTGAGCTCAGAGAGCAGGACGCTAACGTCACAAGTAACTGAGTTCACATCCCAACCAAAGTGATCTCAATTCGATCATCGTCAGTATATTCATCACCACCACCGTCATCATCGTACTTACTATCATACTTATCTTACCACTATAATCAATATCTTCATCCCGAAGCTGTCGGCAATACGACAACCGCTCTGTCGTGGTAGATTAATCGTATATTCACGAAGGATATCCTGGCCCTTGCCATGGGAATGTGGAGCTTCCACCGCTGACTCAAGGCCACCAATGGAGATGCCAAAGGCAAGTCAAAGAGTGTCTCCTCAAGCGCGCAGAAGGAGCCCGTGGTAGACATTCCACATTGCTATGGCGAGCAGCTGCCCCTCCACGTGACTACGACTGATGCCGTCTCACGACAGAGTACTCGTGTTGGACGGCTCTAGAGGGACGGTGGCAGAGTCGACCCCCGCCTCAAGAGCGCCGGCGACCGTGACCTCTTGACAACGGCAGCCAGGCACCACAGTCAGGGATGGTTGACGATCCAACAATCACTCAGACACTGCGGTCACTCACTCACCGGAGGTCAGTGGTCTCCTTATTACTCTTCTATCGCTACTAGCCCCGTGAACCTCGCTCCCGGATGTCACCAGGTTCATATTGCGTAACCAGGTCTCGACAGATAACGGGATTCGTTGCCCGATGGGTTTTACCTGTGCCAAACCGAACCAAAGTTGAGGACTCCATCTACCGGACGGAGTTTGTCGTCTCATCTAGTGTTCAACCACCACCACTATCATCACCGACCTGCAGGTCACAAACACTTCACTTCCCTCGCATTGCTCCACGGTACTCTACTTTGGAATCGCTCTCTCTCTCTCTCTATTACACCTTCGATCGTGCTGTTTGTTGCTGTCGGCTTGGCGTTAGGAGCACCTTTTTGGACCGCGCTCAGCAACCCTGCTTGAACACCACGCACCAGACACTGGGTCTCCAATCACCGCTGCGGTGTCCTCTACGCCAGAGGTGACCCCGTCACCTCTGCCCGGGTGAAATCGCAATAAAGGAACCCACGGCGCCGCTGATAATTACACGGAGCGAGCGGGGTGGGGGTGGGGGTGGGGCTCCCCGGCGCAGCAGGGCGCATTGAGGCGCGTGACTGCAGGGTGCGGTGCGACAGGTGAGGGACAGGTGAGGGACAGGTGAGAGGGGAGGGTGAGAGGGGCGGGTGAGGGAAGCGCCCACGCCCCCTCGGTCTGCAAAGCGCGCGGAGAGACGCGATCTGCGAACGTGCCCCGCTTATCGCCTCTGGCGCAGGGCGTACAGATTGCATGAAGCCACCTTTGGTGATGGTTCCCTTTGTATGCTGCGTAAAATTATAGATGAAGGGAAAATAATCTACTTCAGATGTTTTATGCAACTGCCCGCTGATGTTTATTTTCCAGAGTTTCAGTTTGGTGACACGTAATCGGAGGAAGTGCGTAGCCTCAGGTTCGGAATGTGAGCGTGGCCTGCAAGATGTTAATTCCCGCTTGTTTTTGTCACATTTAACCTAAGTTTTGTATCTAAACAATAGATTTGGAACTTTTCAAATGTTTAATAAAATACTGAAATATGTAAAAAAAATAGGGCGTATTGACGATTTCATAACAATACCGATGGCAATTGAGCGCCAATGTAAGATAATCTTAAGGTGTAGGTAAAGGTGCAGCCCTGCAATCGTTTGCTCACGCCATTGCGGAACGGAGAGGGCCCTCCCTCTATATAACCTTGGAAGAGGTGGGAGTTCCCACACTTTACCCCAACCACGCGCTACCAGACGATCGACTAAGTGGTGTACTAGTTTATAACTGGCACTGGGTGGACAGAAGCGGTTGGGTGGTGGGTGGTGTACGAAACACGAACCACGGTTACAACTGCCGAGCCGGGATGTGGAATGGCACTGGATTACAGGTCCAGCGTGCTGACTGCTAGATCATGGCTGCTCTCTGGAGAATGTGAATCCACTGCTGGATGGAGGTCTCCTCACGCCGTCCATCCCATGGGGTGGCGGGGACGGCCAGGGCCCGGTTCGGAGATCGCTCGCCACTGATGCTGGCCACCGTCGGGAATAACATTCAGGGGTTGTCGTTACTGCTCCATGCAATTGATTGATATGCTAAATTAATATCGATTTAAATAACACAGCAATGGTACAGTAATGCATGCATACAGTGAGGGAAAAAAGTATTTGATCCCCTGCTGAATTTGTACGTTTGCCCACTGACAAAGAAATGATCAGTCCATAATTTTAATGGTAGGTTTATTTGAACAGTGAGAGACTGAATAACAACAAAAAAATCCAGAAAAACGCATGTCAAAAATGTTATCAATTAATTTGCATTTTAATGAGGGAAATAAGTATTTGATCCCACTGCAAAACATGACTTAGTACTTGGTGCCAAAACCCTTGTTGGCAATCACAGAGGTCAGACGTTTCTTGTAGTTGGCCACCAGGTTTGCACACATCTCAGGAGGGATTTTGTCCCACTCCCCTTTGCAGATCTTCTCCAAGTCATTAAGGTTTCGAGGCTGACGTTTGGCAACTCGAACCTTCAGCTCCCTCCACATATTTTCTATGGGATCAAGGTCTGGAGACTGGCTAGGCCACTCCAGGACCTTAATGTGCTTCTTCTTGAGCCACTCTTTTGTTGGCTTGTCCGTGTGTTTTGAGTCATTGTCATGCTGGAATACCCATCCACGACCCATTTTCAATGCCCTGGCTGAGGGAAGGAGGTTCTCACCCAAGATTTAACGGTACATGGCCCCGTCCATCGTCCCTTTAATGCGGTGAAGTTGTCCTGTCCCCTTAGCAGAAAAAAACACCCCCAAAGCATAATGTTTCCACCTCCATGTTTGACGGTGGGGATGGTGGTCTTGGGGTCATAGGCAGCATTCCTCCTCCTCCAAACACGGCGAGTTGGGTTGATGCCAAAGAGCTCCATTTTGGTCTCATCTGACCACAACACTTTCACCCAGTTGTCCTCTGAATCATTCAGATGGTCATTGGCAAAACTTCAGACGGGCATGTATATGTGCTTTCTTGAGCAGGGGGACCTTGCGGGCGCTACAGAATTTCAGTCCTTCACGGCGTAGTGTGTTACCAATTGTTTTCTTGGTGACTATGGTCCCAGCTGCCTTGAGATCATTGACAAGATCCTCCCGTGTAGTTCTGGGTTGATTCCTCACCGTTCTCATGATCATTGCAACTCCATGAGGTGAGATCTTGCATGGAGCCCCAGGCCGAGGGAGATTGACAGTTCTTTTGTGTTTCTTCCATTTGCGAATAATCGCACCAACTGTTGTCACTTTCTCACCAAGCTGATTGACAATGGTCTTCTAGCCCATTCCAGCCTTGTGTAGGTCTACAATCTTGTCCCTGACATCCTTGGAGAGATCTTTGGTCTTGGCCATGGTGGAGAGTTTGGAATCTCATTGATTGATTGCTTCTGTGGACAGGTGTCTTTTATACAGGTAACAAACTGAGATTAGAAGCACTCCCTTTAAGAGTGTGCTCCTAATCTCAGCTCGTTACCTGTATAAAAGACACCTGGGAGCCAGAAATCTTTCTGATTGAGAGGGGGTCAAATACTTATTTCCCTCATTAAAATGCAAATCAATTTATAACATTTTTGACATGCGTTTTTCTGGATTTTTTGTTGTTATTCTGTCTCTCACTGTTCAAATAAACCTACCATTAAAATTATAGACTGATCATTTCTTTGTCAGTGGGCAAACGTACAAAATCAGCAGGGGATCGAATACTTTTTCCCTCTGTATGTAATACAAGGTAGGGTTTTAAAAACAATAATGTGCATGTAACAATAATAATGTGCATGCTATAAAAGGCCATTGCCCGAAAAACAACGCCTATTATTTATTTTTCATTTTAAGGCCACAGTGTTATTGACGAATGTGTTTGGTTTTTATTTTATGTTTTTATTCATTCTGCTTATGCACCACTGCCCAACGCAGCGGCAGTGGCAAGTAACTCGTTCTCATTTATGAAGGCAGTGGTTCTTTTGATATTTATTTGCCCTTGCACTAGCGGGCGCGAACCGAAACATAACGTTCGTGCCCAGGACGTTATGGGCTGCAGGTTAGCACTGTCGGCTACGCACGGTGCGAAAGAAGTTCAACACGCATGCACATGGGCCACGCAGAGTGACATCTAGACGGAACAGACGGCGCAATGCACAAAACGGGCGGCCACAAATGCAGTTCTTCTGCGCTGGTGGTCTGGATGAGGCCGAGACGAGAGCTATTGTGCATCCGATGCGACAGAGCACAGCGAAGCGAGTGACGCCGGTGGGCGCACGCACCTTGCACACCACCAGAGGCTGTTTACACGCGGCGCCCGGGAGAGACGGGAATGTAATAAGTCACGCACCGGCTGCCTCGCGTCACAAAGGCGGCCGTGAAAGGGCAGCGGCGCGCATCAAAGAGCGGAGCCCGGCGACCCCAACGCGACCCCCCCCCCCCCAAACCAACGTTTATTCATAACGCGAACGTGCACGGGCATGCTGAGAGAGACACACACACACACACGTGCAGGCAGAACCAACACGCGCACGCACACACACGGATATTGAAACACACATACACGCAGAGGTAGGCATAGAAACAGAAAAAGGCAAAGACCTCACCAGGCTCTTGGAGGAAATACTGTTAGCGAGCACCATATTACTGAAGCTGCCACAGCACGCGAGGCGATGGGTGGCTTGCACCACCCACGCACGACCGCCCTTGTATTTCCAGTGCCGATGTCCTGGACCGGTTCAAATATTCGTCACTGGTGTTGGCACTGAGCGGGAAATCGAAATTGGGTCGCTGTTGTCGTGGTTCAGTGCTCTAACGACGCACACGAGCGGTTATAATTGCGCTAATGATTTGTCTATGCCTAAATAAGAGAGGCGAACTGGATCTCAAGAGCTACGTAGCCCAGTCATAGCGCAGAGTAACGATGCAACACAGCGCCCACAAATTCGAACTTTCGCTGTCGGAGACGCAGCAAGTGCTGGACCGTTATGTGGTGTTGGGGCGCTCACAGCGCACATGACAACTCGCGTCGGCATTTGTCTTCGTAAGGAGCCTTGTGTTTAGCCTGGATACACGTTCATCCTCCCCAGATTTAATTGGCAGCAACGTTCACCACAAAAATCGTCTCCGGAGACTATGAGGCAACGGTTAAGCGACAATGGCTTTGGGATAATGTTACAGAAGCAGAATGAGAAAATTTAATTAATACTGAAAAATGTATTTATGAATCCGATGAGCTATCAAGCTCTTTTTCAGATGTCCAGGAAATTCAATGGCTATGAGACAAAAAGACAATGGCCGAGACACTATAACAATTCTTGTGATGCTATAACAATGACAATGAGACAATTAAGCAATGACCATGAGACACTGAGACAATGTGTCGCGTCAACTACAGCAGGAGCTGTGTCGCGTCAACTACAGAGGACGCCCCGCGTCTACTACAGCAGGAGCCACGTGTCGTGTCAACTACAGCAGGAGCCACGTGTCGCGTCAACTACAGCAGGAGCCACGTGTCGCGTCTACTACAGCAGGAGCCACGTGTCGCGTCAACTACAGCAGGAGCCACGTGTCGCGTCAACTACAGCAGCAGCCACGTGTCGCGTTAACTACAGCAGGAGCCACGTGTCGCGTCAACTACAGCAGCAGCCACGTGTCGCGTCAACTACAGCAGGAGCCACGTGTCGCGTCAATTAGAGGGTGCAACACGTCGCTTAAACTACAGCAGGAGCCACGTGTCGCGTCAACTAAAGTAGGCGCCATACGCCGCGTCAACTACTTGCGTGTTGAGCATGATTGTAGCTTTGCGTCGAACTAGGACCCGTGTCTAACAGACAGGTACCTTGGCCTATAAACATCTGGCGGTTCACAAGGATTGTCTTGGGCATGCCTGACTCTGCTGATGAGACAATGAGTGTCGAAACTGGTCCAGAGTTGGCTTGTGTTGAACCAGTGCTGCTCAAGTTGGGGACTCGTAGCACGCCGTGTGGCTGACGGGATGTTTAGTAACAAGACTGTTATGTTTACGTAGATGGGCAGATGCGTGAAGGAGGCGTATTGTCTGCTAGTATAGGGCTGCGGCAATATCACTGTTCATGATACGATGTCAGGCTCCCGTAACTTTGTATTTTAGCTAGTGTTTTAATGTCATAAATTGTTGCACTTTGATGAATGTATGGTACGATCAGAGATTAATAGGGTCTTCAACTGCAGTTCAATCAACACAAGCCTGGTTATAATTATTATAATTATTGCAACTTTACATTCTAATAAGACATAATGCACGGTCACACAACAAATACGTACACTCATTTTGCAAACGATGACATTATAGAACCACCATACCTAAATAAATGTTTGCAATGCACGGATGTGATGGGTAATCGTAATACTTATTTAGAACATTAATAAGCACTACTCTCTGGTTCTTTCGGTAAAGTCACGTAGAAAGAAAATCAATTAAATAATAGAATACGACGTTTCGATTGCAACACAAGCAGTCGTCATCAGGTAGAACTAAATTTGAGAGAGAGGCAAAACACAGACACGGAGACACACAGACAGACACACAAGCAGAGAGAGACGATACAGAGACACACAGAGAGAGACACACAACATAGACACACAGAGACCCAATGCCTCTGTGTCGTGGTCTTAAATAGAGAGAGAGGGGGGTGGGGCAGAGAGAGAGAGAGAGAGGTGGGGGTGCTGGAGCAGAGAAATTAGCATGTCAATGAGAGAGCTGTGTGGAAATCCACCTCGCGGCGGCAGGGGGAAAGAAAGACCCAGCAAGTCTAGTAAATTTCCACACAACTCCCTGTAAACGATAGTCAACATTTTGCTTGCTTTTCAACGTAACAGGTATCGCCGGCAAACAAATGAGAAAATTGGCACCGCATTTGGGCCACGTGACAACTCCATTTGTTTGACTCTGTCGGGTGGTGGAGGGTGAAACCTTGCACGATGACCCAAAATAAAACCAGCTTTGAATCATAGGGGAAATACGTTTATGGTACCGTGCCCTTTGTAATGTTGCCTGATTTAATCCGTTTCCTGAGTGACGTCATACCTGTCTGCGGATCGCTGTCGCGTCGATATGAGAATTTCTTATTCGCGTTTCATATCACGCCTCGAGTCAAATGTCAATGAGGGCCCCAAAATGCAACGTGCGATCTCCAACTATGACTTGCGTCGATTATTTTGGATGTCCTATTCGACTTTGATATACAACCACCACTCGCCAATTGGCGACGACGTTACCACGGCATTGGTGCCAAGCTAGGTGCACTCGGAGACCACAAAGTATCAAACGTCTTGCTGCTGGAAGGATGTCAGTGAGCCTTTGATTGTCCATACTATTCTATGTATACGTGTTTATGTGACTACTAGTTCATAAAGCCTGTCTTCACCAGGCAAACGTTTTAAAAAATATATTTCAATTTTTTTGTTGTTATCCCCAAATTTCAGTCAATAAAGATTTGTATCAACATTTTTGAAATATAAAAAAATCGTTAATGTTTAAATAACATTCTACTAAATTAATACTGAGTACTGTATATGTTGCATTGCATACATGTACCATTCAGTGAGAGCTGTATCCAACTTTAAAACATATATCTTTCAATAAAATATATTATTTTTAATAGAAATATTCATTTACATTTATCTACGATCAGACACTAACAACTACTCCAAAAATGTGCATTTTTCCACGAAAAAATTATTGACGACTTAAATTTTTTATTTAAAGCTTTCGTGACTGCGGGGATTCATATTATTGGTTCTTTCGGTAAAGTCACGTAGAAGGGAAACAATAAAATAATAAAATATAAAACAATACAATTCCCACGACGTTTCGACTGCTTGTGTTGCAGTCGAAACGTCGTGAGAATTTTATTGTTTTATATTTTTATAATTTTTGTATTGTTTCCCTTCTACGTGACTTTACCGAAAGAACCAAGAATATGATTGACGACTTGATTCAATTTCTTACATTTAAAGACGTACCCATCGGAAACTGCTCCATTTAAAGACTTCACTCTTCTTTTATGAGAAAGAACACAAATGAATGAACTTAATACTCTATGAGGGGACGCTCCTATCTTTTACCGTTTGCGAATTATTCAGATTTGAACATCATAAAATTCATACTTTTGTCGTTAAAAACCGCTTGAATCCGAAATATCCAAAAAACAATAAAAGATAGAACAATGGTTCTCGCTTTCATTTTATATGCTGTTTAATGCTCTATCAAACGAAAAAAAAAGCACTTTTATATTTTTTTACGGTTTATGGATGACGCACAAACATGTTTATGGCACAATTAAAACCGAGATTTGAGGGCCTAAAAATGAAAAATCTCGGATTTTCAGATTTTCCTGTCGTTTGTGTCCTAAAAGCGACCTATTACCAAATTTCGGCTTTGGACCTTGTCGGCAAGTACCCTCGAGGTTTTTGAGACGTATATACATACAGATTGAGGTATTTATATAGAAGATATGTCAGTACATTATACATGTGTGCATCTTTAGGCGGGGGTGTGTGTGCATGCAAATGAATGTATGCGTTTGTGTGCGAGTGCATTGGTCCGTGGGAAATATCTAGCAGATATTAAAGGTGCTACTCATAACCCAACTTCATTCACTGTAGCCTCGTACAGTTTAAGGCCTCCTGTCCAACTACGTATGTATGTTGAACTTCTTTCGCACCGTACGAAGCCAACCGAGATAATCGGAGGTGCGGGTGAAGGACAACAAACGAAACACAAAAAACAGTTCTAAAGAAATGAGCTTTCAATCTGGATTTAAGAGCATAGCTCCGGTGGCTGAATTTTCAATCGAGAAATGAGTTTTCAATCTAGATGTAAACCAGTAGTTATTAACCTTTACTGCAGCCTTCGAACCCTTTGGTTTTCAAAAGTTACAAACATGTATAATGTTAATAAATACATCGATTTTATTAAACAAAATAGTTGTATTTACGTCCCCGTTTAATTTGTGTTTCTATGATTTACCTTATAAAAAATATCTGGCCATGTCTCGTACCCCGAGAAAGGGCATCTCGCTACCCCCATGGGATGCGTTCACCCCAGGTTAAAAACCACTGATGTATGGCTCCCTTATGTCGGAAGTGAGAGCATTCCAGACGGCCGCAGAAGCACCTCTTGAAAAAGCGCGCTATGCTGTGACCGTCGTCAAATCTCATCTGCTCTGTCATTGACTCGTTGAAAAAAAGATCTGTAGAGTTCAGTGGGCCTTACTTGGTAAAATAACAAAGTGTCAAGGTACCAGATACGTAAGGTTGCGTTGTTTTGCACAACCTCCAGCGCACACCACTGCAAATCTCTGGCGCCATGCACTGGCGAGGCTGTGTCACTGCACACACCACACAGGGCCTCGCTTTACAGCAATAACGACAGGAGTCGGTCAGTGCCCGTGTACCAGCATTGTGGGATCAGTGCCGGATATCGCAGTAACAAAAGTAGCATATGCTACGGGCCCCGCACTTTCAAGGGCCCCACGCTAAATGCTTTCAAGCTATCAATTCCGATTAAGTGATTATGCACTTGCTCTATTACTATAGTACTATACTGCCTTCAACTTTTATGAACGACTGGGTGTTGAAGGTTAGAGATTTGTCGTATGATCTGGCTGTATAGCAAATGAAAAAGTACACTTACTTTACTATGCACGTTACAAATTTGTGTTTTAATATTTGTTTTTTTTATTTAGGGCCACTTTTAAACATAGGCTACAGGCCCCGCACGAGCGTAATCCGGCACTGTGTGGGATGGCGTGCTCTCGTCTCAGTTGGCGACCCTGAGTGAATTGATGGAAATGCCACATTCCCATGACAGAGACAAGTTCATCTATAGATTAACCACTGTTGATTGCTCGCAAAGTAGTGGTCGCTTCATCGACACCCCCCCCCCCCCACAAAGGGATAATAAACTGTTGAGTTGACCCCAGCCCCCCGCTACCCGAATAGCATTTGCAACCTTATGAACCAACGAACTGTTTAAATCGAAGTGGCATTGGTCGGATATCTATCTATATAAAAAAAATGTCAAAAAATGTCTGTCGGTTGTGGCTTTGTGTGCGTTCGCGGGCTTGCGAAGAATTTGGTTCTCCAACGGTGGGGTTTACGTTAAATAAAAATAGCCAAGTACCATGCCGTAAGCCCCACCGTGAGCAAGCGCTATTCCTTTTTTTACATCCGTCAACTTTTAATAAGTTTAATGAGCGATTTAGTGCGATTTTTTGGCGCTACCTCTTTATTTATTTATTTATGACGCGTGCACGACCATACCAACTCACGCGCCTTTGGTGGGGGGGACGGCCCATGCCAAGTCGCACGCCTTCGGTGGGAGTGAGGGGGACATTTTCTTTCGCGTTAAAAATGCTTTAAAAATACACTAAACGTTGAGCTTAAATCTTCACTGTGTGATGTCCCCCCCCCCCACCCCGATGCACGCAGTTACTAATATATACCGTCGCTAGATGCTACCACTATAGGCCGTAGATATTACTTCAGAGTGGCCGGGGAGATCATGGCTGGGGGAGGGAGGGGTCAGGGGTAGCAGCCCAGCCCCAGCCTGCCAAGTTGCCACCTCGGCCGGCTGGACAATCTAGGCGAGGCCGGAGGCTCTGCACGGGACTAGGCCTCACCACGCCACTCTGTCAGGTGAGTACGTTGTGCTATAGAGTCGATACATACTGCTATAGAGTCAGCATGTACTACTGTAGTGATAGCAGGTACCACTACAGTCAGTACGCGCTGCTGTTAGATTTTTAAGAGTAGTTTTTAAATATTCTTTTTTGGCCCGGGCAACGCCGGGTATATAAGCTAGTATGTAATAAATGCCATATTCTGCGTATTGCAGGACGCTCCGGAAAGTAAGACGTACCCTGTCAGGGGTACGTTCGGTAAAGTCACGTAGAAGGGAAACAATAAAATAATATTAACACGTAGGCTTTCGCGACCAATATTATTCATAATAAAGGTTCTTGGGTTAGATCGCGTTTATTTATAAATGTGTCGTAACCCTCCACGACCCGACACGGCCAATCAGCAAAAAAAGTGTCACGTTGACAAAGACAAATAATTCACTACTTGTTTCCCTTCTACGTGACTTTACCGAAAGAACCAAGAATATGAATCCCTGCAGTCACGAAAGCTTTAAATCAAAATTTGTCAGAGTATTGTTTATGTACAGGTGGTCCAGATGTCTTGTGATCCCCAATTAATTAACCAATTTTTTTGTTCCTTTGCATATTTACTCGTTTTTAATCAATCTTTAAATAATATATATAAAGTTTCGGATAATTAAATGGGGGGGGGGGGTGGTTACAATACATCTGCACCACCCTGTGGAGCAGCAGCAGCAAGGTTTTTGGCACGCAACCACCGAAGCACGTGCGTGAGTGGCAACTCGTGTTGATTGAATCAAGGGACTTGATGCAACGCGCCGTGGCTGCGTCGCGTGGAGGAGGCGTTGGGGCAGCCGTTCTTGCGGCGCAGCTGATAAATATAATAGGTACCGTCGTCCTCATTACTCGAGGTGTCGGAGGGCGGGCGAAGCTGAGGTAAGAAAGAGGGAACTGTGGTCAGAGCTGAATTGGACAAGGAGAGCAGACGCACGCTTTCAGTTTGGCAACTTTGAAGTGACTCATGTGGAAAGTTTTTTTTTTTTCCCCCAGACAAACTATTTCAAAACAAATATTTTACAAGGTAAGGCCCGCTGAGCTATACAGCGCAACGAAGTGGCTTCATCATTTGCATATTTCTATCAGTCAAATACTCTAAATGCATGTTTCTAAATGTGGGCGGAAAACCCGGAGAACCCGGAGATAAATCCACGCGTCCACAAGGAGAAGATGCAAACTCTAAATATACAGGAGTCACGATCTGGATCGAATTCACGACTTCCTGCATACCATACAGTTGCTGAGCACTGCGCGAAAGGCCCAAAACGTCATGCGGCCAGAAACAAACGGTACTCTAAGAACAATAATACTATTTTTCTTCAAGAGCCATTCACGCCAGGCCGTCTCAAGAGTCCTTTACACCTGATTAAAACAAGTTACTGATAAAAAAAAATTGAATTAATGGATTCAAATGGCTTGAAAGAGAAAAGAGAGAATACATCAACTGCTCCATGGGGGGGGGGACGACTAGAGGAGACAGGGGAGGCGGAAGGGGCAATAGGAAGATTGTAATCGATAAGAGTTTGCACGATTCTTGAATTGAGCGAAGGTTATGAGCGCTTGAGAAAACAATGCGGGAGGGAATCCCAAAAAAGGGCAGTACAGGGGTAACCGATCGTGTGGTGGTTGAACACCATGCGTGGGACGGAACAAGTGCCTGGTAGACCGAGTCCTAGCCATGCGTGGAGAGATCACGGAGTGGTCATGGGGAACAGTCACGGTTGTAGTAGCGATAGAAGAGTGATATGGAAGCAACCGACTGCCGGCGGGCAAGTGACTGGAGCCAATCGGTGAATGCAGTGAGGTGTAATCTCCGGACCTTCCGATTCGGCGCGTAATTATTCAACCCCACCGCGATTTAAATTATGGTGAGAACCAGCAGCTCCAGATGGGAACTATTGTATTGTAGTCCAATACATACCCACAAAGGCACACTTGTTCAGTTACACAGCTTGGCTAAGTAGCTTCATAGAGGCATTGGCTGCTTCAAGGTCTGGCAATTTACATTCTGAAAGAGCAGTAAACTCGTAGCAAGTGTATCTTGACCCTGATGACTGCATTCTCACATTTGACATTTGACCAATTATGTTTGCAAACGATATTGTCCTTAAAGTCAGAAGCAGCTACTTAGAACTTTAAGTCTATGCTTCTCCCTCAAGAGCATTGGAATGGCATTCACCTCTACTGGCAGTGCTAAGTCAGCAATGGAAACTCCACATGACGATGACAGGGGTCAATGTATCCACAGCTCAACCACTTTACTTTTCACAAAGTGGGACTCATTTTATATACCTCCCCAGAGAAATAATGGGCTTAATCACCCCCGCCCCCCAATGGTAATTGGCACTGTAACCTTTTGATTGTGAATCAAGCACTAACCATAGTGTAACCCCAACTATATTTTGCAATAAATACAATAAATCACATTTCAGATTCTCATGAGGGGAAATTCTACACATTTATTAACATGGCTACCATACAGTTTGCATTGTTTTTGCGTGCAAAGTTAAAATAATAGTTTCGAGAAGAAAAGCATCTGAGCGATATACCTTATATTTAGGTTCAGCACGTGATTTGAAAACCCCACGTACATTATGACACCGAAGTTGTCGCGTGTGGTGGTATATTTTTTATTGAAGAAAATTAAAGAGCGTTCTTATCGGATAACGTCGAATGAAAAATAGAGATTTTCCCGACACACAATGAAGACTTAATCGACTTTTGTATGCACATTTGCGCGAGGTGCGTATTGTGACCACATATGCAACACCGACAATACTATTGCCTACAAAGAGGAAATAAGCTCGCCCAAATTTGCATCACGTAAAATGTATAACGACAGGCAAGTCCATCATTTTTTTCTGGACAAAAAAAAAACCGTACAGGGTGTCCTTAAAGGTACCATAAATTTAATATACACATATATATTTAGACAGCAGTTTGATATTGGTCTATACAACTATATAGATGCACAAACTTGGTAGGATTAATATTTTATCGCACAAGTTTTAGGTTCTTATTTCAGCAGGGCCGAAATAAGTTGTAAGGCTCTATTTCGTGGGCATCCTGCGACCGTACAGATGTTATATACAGCGCAGATCCTAGTTAAATCATGTCTTACATAGGTCGCGACGCAAACGGCAAGTATGGGTACACGCTTTACACATTCAAGTTCCATCCGTCGAAAGCTTCACGTGTCCACCATGGCGTTAGTGCCATCAATTGTCAATATTTCAACCACGCAGCCGGAAGCGCTGTCCACTTATAATTAATGTTAATGCAGATCAAATGAAAATGGAAGTGCTTTTGCAGGTGAGGGAAAAAATGTTATGAGATAGCAACACTGTTCAGTCAAATATACCGTGGGTGAATAAGTCCTCTTGTATACTGCCGGGCAATGCTCACCATTTAATATCATAACAGTGACCCCCTTGATCAATTATTCATTTTTTTACAGTGTGGCATTAGGCAATTGAACATGTATATACATTAGAGTTTGAACACAAGTATACAGAAATATGCTATTACACTGAATTTATGGTACGCACATAATCCTACATTTTTTACGACGGTGGTTGGTGCCTTACAAGGGAGATAAGGACAATGTCCACAGCACCACGTGATCAAAAATGTGGTACCCATTGCATTGATCCTAGAGGGATGACGATGTTGGTGATGGACCGAGTCAACCCTGGCTGGGATGTGAACCCCTGGGCTCAAAATTGGGAGCACTCTGCTCGACCGAGATTTATCTGGGTTCACGAAGCAAGGTCACAGAGCAGATAGTCCCAAGCGTCGGGGACTAACGCATTGTAAGCAATGCTATTGTATTTATATTTCCAAAGGTAGGTATTGACAATGACATTCTGTTTTCATTGTGTAGTCGCGTTAGTTAGCTTGTAGCAGTTGTTTACTTATCCTATTTTAAGAAAAAAAAATGGAAAAATAATATAAGCAGCTCGGTTTAGTGTGAGGACATTAGCCAATGCAGACTATGCTACGCAGTTCACAACCATAGTACAGGACTTGACTTTCTATTTCCATGGCCAAACAAACCCGGTATGAAATTATGAGTCTTAATAAAACTAAGTAATCAGACCATGCTACTGTGAAAATAGGTTACTTCTCTCCGGTAATCAGACTAATTAATTTCCTTGAATGCTCCCAACACTGGATACGTGGATCATGCAACACGCTGCTCGCGTCTCAAACCTATGACATGGTAATGGAGGGATCCCCGTCACGCTTATTCGGCACCTGTGCTGCCAAATCCCTTGACATGACCACCGTGAGCCAGTCGGTGCACGCCGCACGCTGCCGACACTGACCTGGCGCAACAGGTCAGTGTCGACAGCGTGGAAGTTACCAGAGTTTCATGTTCAAAGGTCATACCCGGCAAACACATTCAGATAATCTTTTGCCGGCTCAAGGAAACGCAATAGATATTTTTAATGAACTCACTTATACATTTGCTAAATGTGGCCGAACAGTTTGGAATTCATTAATAGTTTAAATTTGATAATACAAATGAACATTGTGCTGCATTAAACTGGGCCCTCGGATGTTTGCGATGTCATTGGAAGTTACCAGAGTTTCATGTTCAAAGGTCATACCCGGCAAACACATTCAGATAATCTTTTGCCGGCTCAAGGAAACGCAATAGATTGTTTTTATGAACTCACTTATACATTTTCTAAATGTGGCCAAACAGTTTGGAATTCATTGAGAATAGTTTAAAATAATACAAATGCATATTATGTGCTGCATTAAACTGGCCCGTCGGATGTTTGCGATGTCATTTTAAGAAGATTGTACACGTTTGTTTTGTAGAGTCTTGCCCTTTAAGCAAGGCCAAGAAGTGCAATCAGCGGTGTTCACACAAAGGGAGTGTTATTAAACTCTTGATTTTGTTCTAATCTGACCATTTATTCAGAATTAACTCTCCAGTGTAAACACTGATACAGTGCCATGGCCAGGTGATCTCATCTACCCATGTTGGGTTATCATTTTTTATAACACTTGTCCAGGGCCTCCACTCTTGAACTTCATCGTGCACACTCAAGGTCACATTGCTTGAGTATGATTTCAAGAGGTGCAACATTTATACCCAGGCAATAAAATAATCAGCTTGAATTAGCCTTAGCAGGTCGTTTTTGGCACGGACTCTAAAATAACATCGGACAAGCGATTGCAGAATTTAATTTGACGATTCTGCCTGCCCAAATAACGGGGCAGCACACATCTCCAATGGGGAGACTCGAGCTAGTGGTGTAAATTCCACATTCCTAAGGCAAAAAGCCATTTTCTCCACAGGACACCTACTGTTAACCTTGGGAGTTTCCTTGACTTGTAATGTTTTATATGTGTTAGATAAGATATTTCAAGAGTTTCCATGTCTTAGGATATTTATTTTTATATGTAAGAGATATTTCCTCGAGACGGGGGTAACACAATTTTCACACCCTACAACAATGCACAGAGAAAGCTAATTCCAGCAAGCATGTAAGAAATAGCACATCAACATTCAAACAACCAATAGCTCACAATGAATGTTTTAACAAATTAATATATTTGACACACGTACGGTTATCAATACACAAGTGATATTTATTTTTTATTTACAAAAGCCAACAGCCACTTCTTTTTTTCCTCTAGGTAGTCAAAAAAGACCTATATCGTTATAGATGAAGATTGTGTTATAGTTTTACGCAGGCGGTGGATGCATATCGTCTGCTAGTATTGCACTTAAAACGTTTAAGATACAGATTCTCTGAGAGAATCTCAATAGTCAAAGCTAAACATTTGCACAATTACTTAAATCTCTGAATATTCAGGTCACGTTCAAGTATTCTTAACGGAAGGGATGCACATGTGTGCTGTGCACCTTAACATGTATTGCAGTAGCATAGCAGCAAGAGGCAAGGGACATCTGTTGCAGTCTACTTACAGAGGTAATCCACAAATAACGAGTGTCAAGAAGGTATAGAATCAACAACCAGTAGGCTGCAAATGGCAAAATACTCAGAACATTGTTCATTTTGGAGTGACAACATACACCGTAGCGGACTTTAAATAAGAATAAGAGTGTTAGATCGGTTGCCTGGAGCCAGCCGTCATGATTAACACGAATGAGGTTTCGTTTAAAGGAAGACAACCCGTAAGCAAGATAGCTGCTATTTTGTAGCTGCACGCTTGTGCATACAACTGCCACGTGGGGATTACTCTCCTCTGGTATTATTGCCACCAAACCATATCAATTCACTTCTAATCGGACTTCAGGGTCTCCCGATTCATTCACCGCACCATGCACACATGCACGGTAAGCCACCTGTGTGGCCTCAATGCTGACTCACAGCAAACGCTGAAGGCCATCACCTTCGTTCACAAGGTGTTGCCCCTCTAACTCACGGCAATATCATGATAAGCATCACTAAGCGGGGGGGGGGGGGAAGAGAAAATTCATGTTGGTGAATGGAGCTCAGGATCTGTGGAGCTCATAACGGTCACAAATCCACCTCGAACCAGGAAATGGGTTTCTGGGGGGTGCACTGGCACGTTGTTATTCTCACACAAAGTGAATTTCCACTGCAGCACCGCTGCAGACCGACACCCTGCTTTGACATAGAAATTAAACAGAACCCAGTTGTTCATTGGGTTGTGTCATTCGTTAACGAACCTGTGTTTCTTTCGCACGTTCCAGATTGGACAAGGTCCCTCTCCGATCATGACGACAGGGAACGGTCGATGTGTATGCATTCAAAACGATAAGTTAACAGGAGCTATTGCGAAATATGTAGGATATGCCCTGAGAATTCACAAAAGGCACAACCTCTGTATTTACAAAAACATAAAGGGTGAATGCAAATGGTAGAATTCCTTTCAACATATCCCACTTTTGCCAATTATTTTGTAACTGTTGGGTAAAAATCTACGTCAATTTAGCTATTACTTTTCCAAATGTATAACTTCATGCTGGGATATGCACACAGGCACGTGATTTGTAATCGTCTCACGTTCTGGTCAGTTGTGGTTGCCTGCAGTTGAATAGTAAATGCTTAAAACCACCACAATTTGAATTGAGTTTCTTGATCAACCATTACTTTTATGTTGTTCATTTCAAAACGGTGCATTACATTTTAACTGCAATTTACACGTTTCCTCCGGTAATCGCACATGCTGAATTGAAAAGTTAAAAATGAAATACCTTTACAGTTGATATGTTACGAAGCTCAACTGACACGAATACTTCCGTACAAAGGAAACCGATCAGAGTTCTCTAACCAACTCTAACGCCTACTGATGAACTCTGAAAGGTGTCAAACACTGGATGCTTTGAGCAAGATCTACGGTGTCATCATTGGCGTCGTACCTCGCATGAACGGATATCAACAAAACAACACCGTTCATGTAAAAAGATGGCCACACATTCTTAAAATGTACTCGGAAGTGACCTGTGTATACCACTTAATTACTCTCTACGCATCAACAAGCTGTCGGCAAATGTGTCGCTTTTCTTATTGGGTTTGCATTGCTCACTGTAACGTGGCGGCGTGTGTCACGCGAGCATACACCGCTCTATACACACACGGCTCTTCCTACATGGTTAACTCAGTATCCAGCTCGATACCCACTGTGCAGCCGTACTGGAGATTCACGCTCTTCTGGGACCGACTCCCGATAGGATCACCCCTCTCTTTTCTCTGTCTCTCTTCACGCTTTCCCCTCGCCTCCGTTGTGCACGAAGCTTCGTGGCCGACACCAGCCGTCCTTTCACTCCTGGTGCAGCTTCTCGTGAGTCAGCTGACGTTCGTACTGTCGACACGAGAAGGCAGACAACAAAAACACTTAAAGCCTTTAACATTCCGTTATAATACGCCACAGCCCAAACTGAAACATAACTCATGAACTGACGTACCTATTGTTGAAACATGCAAGTGGGCTTGGGCAGAACATTCACCCGAAGGTGTTATGGCTGGCGGTCGAAACTAATGATGGAGTGGCAGCCAATGTAAAGAAGCCGAAAGGACATCCACCAAGGAGATGGGAGTGATGCGATTAGCTTGTGTGCAAGCACAAGATGAATTATTGTATGGGAGATGGTGGCACCTTGGGAAGCCCTTCATTCAGCAGTGAATTGTAACTCATGGAAATTATGATGACATAGCAAAGATCGCAATCGTTTTTGTTTTTTGCAAACTTATTACAATGAAATGCAACCTGCTTGGTTTCTGATGAGCCCCGACGAGATCGAATGGACACAAGACGTTTTGGTTATAGGCTGTGATCTAATAACACTGGTTTTCTGCACACGACACCAATGTAAACATTGTAAAAACAAATCTGTAATAAATAGAAAACTCACTTCCAATGTTTAAATAATATGTAAAAAAACGACTTTGACTACATCACCCAGAATGCACTTAATCTCGACAGACCTCCAAACCTATGCAGAGTTGAAGCCTGGACAACGTGGTGGGCAGCAGAGGAGCCGTGTCGCAAAATACATTGTTGTACTCTTTTATAGCTCCCATATCTACGCTTCCCACCTGCAACAATCCGCACTCGCCAGCATGGTGAAGTAAAGTATAGTAAAATAACAGCTATGATCGACATGGTATGGGGAGAATCTCATCCAGCAGGGGACTGACAAAAGGGTTATAAATGTTAACGTGTACTAAACAATTCGGAGACCAAGCCAAAACCAATGCAGCAACCAAGCCACTTGAAGAGAATAAAGGACCAGTAAATGTGCAACTTGGCACGTTTCTGATATTAGGAAGCCACTGATATTCTGATATTAGGTAGCCACTGATATTCTGATATTAGGAAGCCACTGATATTCTGATATTAGGAAGCCGCTGATATTCTGATATTAGGAAGCCACTGATATTCTGATATTAGGAAGCCACTGATATTCTGATATTAGGAAGCCACTGATATTCTTATATTAGGAAGCCACTGATATTCTGATATTAGCAAGCCACTGATATTCTGATATTAGGAAGCCACTGATATTCTGATATTAGGTAGCCACTGATATTCTGATATTAGGAAGCCACTGATATTCTGATATTAGGAAGCCACTGATATTCTGATATTAGGAAGCCGCTGATATTCTGATATTAGGAAGCCGCTGATATTCTGATATTAGGAAGCCGCTGATATTCTGATATTAGGAAGCCACTGATATTCTGATATTAGGAAGCCACTGATATTCTGATATTAGGAAGCCACTGATATTCTGATGTTAGGAAGCCACTGATCTTCTGATATTAGGAAGCCACTGATATTATGATATTAGGAAGCCACTGGAGCTATGCACTCTTAAATCTAGATTGAAAACTAATTTATTTTGAGAAGAGGTTTTCCCCTTTTTTCTGGCAATAAAACAGGTGTTAAGATGTTAAAACACCAAACTGAAAACTTTTACAAGGAATCATGTCTGCATTAACCAAAATGCTTATGGTCAGAATGCAAACAAAAAACGTACTCTGATAATATATGCATTGTCTTTGAAACTGATTGGTCCACACCAGTCTCAAAACGGTGTTAGACCAGAGGACGCCAAAAGGCGTACATTTATTTTTGTGTTTAGTTTGTTGTCCTTCCGTCACACATCCGATTTGCACGGTTGGCTACGTACGGTGCGAGGGACGTTTTAACATTTCCACATAAATCTTTAATGGGGAGGGTGTGAAGTGTCACGCATGTGCTTTGTTGTGAAGTTTGGTTTTACCATTGCGAGCTGCCGGCCGATGTTCCCCATTGTGACTCCTCCTGCAAAAAATATACACGGCAGCCAGGAGCGCACGTAGAGGAAGTCTGGGGACGTGTACCTGTCAACAGAGAGAGAGACCGTGACTAACAGCCACAGTACAGTAAATTGTTATATTGCGTAATTTAAACAGGCAGGGCCCGTTCTAAATTTCGACACTGCCATGGGATAAACAGGGAGCACACTGGACTTGCAATTCAGAGGTCGGAGGTGTGCTTTGATCTCCGAGCATAGCAGTTAAAACAATGGGTAAGTGTACAGAAGATTCACTACCTCTCTCCACCCAGCAGTGTAAATGGATATACCACAGTCAATCAGCAAATGACGAGTGGTGGGGTAAAGAGTGGGTACTGCCACCTCTTTCAAGATATCTGGCCAACATGGAAGAATCCTTTCAAATACCAACATGTGCTCCCTCTAGTGGTAGGCCCTCCAGCCAGCAGTGGCGTGAGTAAGCGATTGCAGAGCTTTGCCTTTTATCAGTTTCAATCCACTGATGGATGAAGTCGGCCCCTTGCCATGTTGGACAAGGGGGTTGTTTGACCAGTGCAGGTTGGTGAGCAAGGGGAGATGAACCCAGGACCGGTTCAGATATCACTTGCCACTGGTGTTAGCTATGGCTGGGGATTGAACTCTGGTCGTTTAAAACTAGAACTCAATTAAACTATTTATATTTTATCAGGTAAGATCCGACTGAGCTATATAGCTCGTTTTCAGAAGCAACCTGGCCGCAAATGAGCGCTCAATGAAGTGGCTCATCACGTGGAAATTTCTAGCAGCCTAATAGTCTAGGCACATGTTGCTCCAAAATGTGGAGGGGAAAACCAGAGGGCTCAGAGAAAAAATCCATTCGACCACAGGGAGAACACGCAAACTCAAAATATAAAGGCGTCAAGATCGGGATCAAACCCACAAACCTGTTTCATACCGGGCGAGGGAGTTAACATCTGGCCACCCTTTGCATCCCCTGACTCGGGTATGGTTCTCCCCCTGTTCTGCATGAGTTTTCTCCAGTTTCTCCGGTTTACATATCACTCAACTGCGATTACACGAAGAAACATCGCCCCCTACTGCAAAAAAAAACTTGGCAGGACCCCCCCCCCCAACCCAGAGAGCGAGTCTTGAGACTAAGTGAGGCTTCCTGTGTAAACAATAATATATAAAATAATATAATATAAAATAATATAATAAAACGAACATGTAAGGGTCAAAAGTACAATAAGACATTACTGTACAATGGATTGTGTAATAAAATGCTGTGTAAAAGCACGTGGTCTTTTTGCGCGTGTGCAATAGGGACTGCTCCTCGACCTCAAGTAAACTCCAGTGAAACCTATAAAGAGGACATTTCATGACCGTGCGATAAAACCAGACACAACTACTCTCCAGTGGAAGGCTAAAGCGAGATAAGTGAAATTGCTGTCTTATATTGTATGCACGTTTCTAGTAAAGTGTATTGCGATATAACACAATGCGCAAGGGCCAGCACTGTCAACGTCTGAAACATGCAAACTTTCGTACGAGAGAAACCCATCTGCATCGTACTCTTGCCCCCTTTATTCAAGTCCAGTCTCAACAGCTTCCCTATTTCCTTTGCTGACGCACTCTTATCGATGAAGTACCTTCAATTGCACATCGCCTCCTAAAAACACACACCTAAGTTTCTCGAGCACCCCTTGATGCACACGTGACTTGAGAAAGTGGTTTCATTTAAACGCCTCATAAATCCAAATCGTTGTAGTAGGTAGAAAATGCAATTGTGTAACACTAACGCACACAATGGGACAGATGTTTTCATCATTTACTCTTCAGAATATGGAGCAAATTACATCCTGCAACATGATCATAGATCACTTTTTTACACAACAACATCGAATGGTATTTGCAAGCGACCCTGTTAGAAGACTTTTCGATTCTTGTTATTTAATTTAAACGTACAGTCCTAATTTTGTGTGGGTCGTGAGGGTTATTTGACCATACATCACCACACTCGTCAGTGGGGAGTTGATGAAAGCAAGGGTGCATAGACGTGGAAGCAAAGAAGTACATTACAATGCACCTTGCTGCAAAGCCCTCTGGCTGCTCACCACATCGCCCCAGAGCCTATACCAGCCTGTTTTATGCATGGTGGCTGTGAAATTCAGAGGGCATATAGCCTTTCAGACCTGATCTGGCTGATGCCAATGGCTCGGCAACAGAAGTTGTAGCAAACAAGATCGCCTCTTGTAGTAGACTACAGGCGCGATGTAACGCAAGGGTTAGATGACGCAAATCCCAAACAAATAAGGCCACTAACTGTTCCCAAGCGTGGAAGACCATAGGTTAACCTAACATTGCTTCGTACATATGCATGCAGGTGTAAATATGCATACACACAAAGGTTATTAAGGCGAGTGATGTTAGCAACCACCGATTAACACCAGAAAACCACAAAAGAGCTGTGTCCAACACCACCTCCAGCTGCCACCGTCTCTCCAAAGTGATGTTGACCAAGCTACACAGGGCAAAGATTTTAGGCTGAGTCGACTTATAAGGCCAAGTCAGGTAGATACAAATTACCAATGATGTGCATGGCTAAGGATATAGTGCTGTAGGTTGATAATGTGGCAGGGTGCACAAATCACGACGCCCATGGTATGCGTGTGGTTCTGAATATACATCACATGTGTAACCACTAGTGCACTGTGCATACAGTCTAGCCAGCTGTCAATACCATCGTAGCACTTGACTCAAAACGGAAAGCCTGCGAGTTTATACAACGGTGGTGGTAAACTGAACCCATCATAAATTAAGCACTAATTTGTGAGACGTGAATTGTGGTGGGCTCATGCTAGCATTGTCCCTGCTATTGGAATGTGGATAATTCCACCGCTGGATGAAAAACACCATCATGAAGACCACCGTCAAGCACAGTTCAAACGATCATCCGAGCAGGAAGATGCTTTGAGTCGATTTGTGTATATACAGTAAGCATAACATTTTCCAAAAAAAGTAGAATTAGACTTTCTACAATACCTCCAGTAATATTCCAATATATCCGTCAACGCAGTTCATTTATGTTGCAATTAACTTTAATTTTGAACTTTTAGTGACATCTACCAGGTCGGCCTTATAAACGAGCTCATTCAAGCACAATTGCCTATCTGGTAATATTAACTCTCCAACTATAAATGGTGTAGGACAGAACTACTATAAAAAAACATCAAGTAGTGATACTAGAAATGTGTACAGCTCCATAACAAAAACAACTAAATTTGTTTTTTGGCCACGTGTATGATAAACAAGTCAGCGGACTGCAGTAGTTCATGGCTCGGGAAGTCAGAGGTTATTGCCCTGGAAGCTCGTAACCTTCACGAGATGGATAACAGTGTACGATCGAGTAGCAAACATCCTGTCACTAAGAATGGGAATTATTATACTCGCAAGCACTAACACCTACCTTTTAATTTGAAATGTAATTATTGCCTGTTATGTCTACAAATGCCTAAAATCTTAATTTTCTCATTATATTGCATATTCACAGGAAATTATAATTGAACATTTAATGTGCAAACGTTAGGTTTGTGTTAATAATTGACAAGAGGCATAGAAAACACTCCACTCTTATCTGGTTTGAGAGGATGAAAACAAGTACTTTGGTTTGGTTATGGGATATTATAACAGATAACGTGGGTATTTTCTGACAGTGATTCTTAACCGGGAAATGGAAGGTCCCCCTTCTGAATAATGGCCATGAGTTAATTGTAGAAATTCCACATTTATATTGCAGGAGGTACCCTCACCACAGGACCCTTTTACTGATTAATTTAACGTTATACTCACTTTATCAACCCCAGAAGGGTGATGATGAGCTGAATAAAAATTATCAATGATTATATCCATACTTTTAGTCACATAAAAACACACCGACTACATTAGGTTTCCATGACGTTCGATCCAACAAACATTTAGAACTTCCCAAAAAATGTTTACGATCATTAGACACAGCCTTTCAGCTAAATAGGCTCAGTTCTCCCCTCTTATTACATGCTACCTAGGACATAAGAGTGGGGTTATTAGAGAGGAAACGGCCTGAACTGGATTTGCTGTAGCATGCAGTCTAACTTATGCCTGGCTAGTATTATACCTATGAGCAGCGGCATACTAACTTAGAAACCAGATTGGAAGTTCCAAATGGTTCCCTTTAAGAAACAAGAGACCACCTGCAGACTTCACAGCACAGCCCCAGCCTGTTTTTAATCGTTAAAGTGAATTACTCGTTAGGTTGAATTCCACCAAAAACTCAGTTGTTCATAATACATCTTTTTTGGGTTAGATTGCGTAAATATATAAATTACTGAACAACTCAGTTGTTCGGTAATGTTTAGCTGGTGGAAAATTCAGTACTTTTGAAGGCAACGATTTGTGGATGGCGTAGACTTGAGAAACTACCCAAACCTGGTGGACTGTGCATTTAGCAAGATATGGCAGTGTAGGAAGTGGGATTTGTGAACCTGTCGATGCAGACATTTGAACATTACCCCCTCTAGGCTCTTCAATAAGCCTCCCACTCCCAATAAACGAAATAAGCCCAACATTTACACTGTTTGTCGAACATGAAAAGGCCATTCTGGACTTGTAAAAAAGACTGGCCCACAATAACAATACAAAGGAGGTGGCCGGTGGCTCAGAGGTCAGCATGCCGAGCTGGCATAACTTAGATCCTGGGTTCGAATCCAGGCACTGATATTAAACTTGGCTTTCAAGTGGAGTGAGATGATGCTCTGAGTCATTTAAATGAATGCACAAAAAGCAATCACATTACATTTAGTTGTGCACTTAATTTGGTTAAATTCCAGCTCTGAGAATTGAAATGAAAATGGTACTATCATGTTTCAAACATCACCATGATATGCAGAGTAGATGGGAAAGTGCTGCTCCCTACTGTGTTGAACAGATGGTGAAATTAAAGGGATCTCAGAGGTAGCTCTGTGAAATCTACTTCTGTGGGCCATTTTCAAACGCAAAGGGTTGGACTCTTCTGCAGAAGTTTCCAAATGTTTTTCTTGTCTCATGACATGGTGGCGATATCAGTCATTCATAATAAAGGTTTTTGGGTTAGATCGCGTTTATATCAGTCATGATATATATCAGTCATGATACAATTGGGATTTGTTTTTTTAAACCTGCCACAATAAAACAAAGCCACAATGAGGTGGGTCAACAGTTTATTTGTGAGTGCTTGCAGCATGGGGGCAAAGAGCAGTAGAACACCAAGATTAAACCTTTGGACCCTGTTGTTTGGTTATGAAGCAAAAAAGGTGGATTGGTGTAATTCCAAACTCAATATAAACATGCTTGGTTAGACCTTCCCCAGGTTTTGATCGACCACTGGAACAGATTGAATTGTTTTGGATGTCAACAGCCTATTAGTTGCTGACTTACTTTACACAATCTCCATATGCAAAATATACAACGCGTTATAATATAGTTTCCAAGCACAAAACATTAAGACTCTAGATACAAAACTATTTTTCAGCTCCCTGCCACAATGTGGTAAATTACCGTGACATGGGATCACGATTTTACTCAAAAAAACTATTATTTCCTTATATTTGTTTGCCTCGTCTGTCTCTGTGGTCAGTCTTGTTTGGACTGTACTCTGGATCTCATCAGGACCGTCTTTTTAATTTGTACCGTCTTTCTCGTTTTTTTCTGCCTCATATACGTACCAGGGTTGCCACAAAATTAGGGGCAAGATGAGGAATTTGTAATATCAACACAAAAAAGGTCTACATGAAATGAGCAACTCTGTCAAAAACACCTCCCAGGGTAAAAACATACATTGAATGATGCGGGTCAAAAGTTTCTGCCACGTGTACACCGAGCATGTCCGAGGCAGCAACGCGTGCTACAGCCATTCAGCTCTAGGGTCTCTAGAGGTCACGGGCCCTGGAAAAAGTTAACTCTTAAAAAGTCTGATAAAACTGGGGTCCTCTTGAATTGTATCACTTCCACATCTCCTGTTGACCACTATTTCAACTCTGACCAATATGTACAAATATTATAAGATAAACGCATCAGCATTGCTGACTTTTGCTCCGGATTTTACATCAGATAAAAGAGTCAAAGGAGCATTAGTTTATTTTCAGGGATGTGTACGTGACCTTTAGTTGGACTACCTGTGTTTATTTTGCAGTTGGAATATGTCAATAAAGAATAAAACTACATTGCTTCATTAAGCACAGTTAAGTATTGTAGTACATAAACTCATAATCATTATTGGCCACTGCTGGATGAAGGCCTTCCCAAGCCATCACCAGGGTGGGGATCACACGGGGTGACAGCAGCGACCCCCCACTCCATCCTCTATTCACCACTCACCACTCACTTACACTCACCACACGCCCATCGAACAAAGACGGTCATGGCATCGCGTGCACTTTCAGATGCGCTTCTGCGGCCGTCCGGAATGCCCTTACTTCCGATATTAGGAATGCCACTGGAGCTACGCACTTTTAAATCTAGATTGAAAATACATTTCTTTGGAACTGCTTTTTGTGTTTAGTTTGTTGTCCTTCCCCCGCACCTCCGATTAGCACGGTTGGCTACGTACGGTGCGAAAGAATTTCAACATTGATACATACACATCCCTCAAGGTCTTTTGATTCAACAATCCATCTAGTATTCTTGGTTCTTTCGGTAAAGTCACGTAGAAGGGAAACAATAAAATAATAAAAAATTAAATTACAACCGAGAGGATGGATTCTGGCGTAGCAATCATTGGAAGGATTTGATAAACCATTTCGGGTCTTAATTGATTGTTCACGCTTACGGTGACTTTCAGACCGCATCCATTATTTTCGTCTCTCCGTCCTCTTTTCCGAACATAGATGGACTCGTCCATCTGAATAACTGCCAAATCGCTCTCCGTGCTGCTAACGTTAAAAATAACCGCCACTTTTTTCAAATTTTCTTGCTGTGGTTTTCACACCTGATGATGATTGCTTGTGTTGCAGTCGAAATGTCGTGATAATTTTATTGTTTTATATTTTTATTATTTTATTGTTTTCCCTTCTACGTGACTTTACCGTCTCTGCAGTCAGTCTTGTTTGGACTGTACTCTGTATCTCATCAGGACCGTCTTTTTAATTTGTACCGTCTTTCTCGTTTTTTTCTGCCTCGTATACGTACCAGGGTTGCCACAAAACTAGGGGCAAGATGAGGAATTTGCAATATCAACACAAAAAAGGTCTACATGAAATGAGCAACTCTGTCAAAAACACCTCCCAGGGTAAAAACATACATTGAATGATGCGGGTCAAAAGTTTCTGCCACGTGTACACCGAGCATGTCCGAGGCAGCAACGCGTGCTACAGCCATTCAGCTCTAGAGGTCACGGGCCCTGGAAAAAGTTAACTCTTAAAAAGTCTGATAAAACTGGGGTCCTCTTGAATTGTATCACTTCCACGTCTCCTGTTGACCACTATTTCAACTCTGACCAATATGTACAAATATTATAAGATAAACGCATCAGCATTGCTGACTTTTGCTCCGGATTTTACATCAGATAAAAGAGTCAAAGGAGCATTAGTTTATTTTCAGGGATGTGTACGTGACCTTTAGTTGGACTACCTGTGTTTATTTTGCAGTTGGAGTATGTCAATAAAGAATAAAACTACATTGCTTCATTAAGCACAGTTAAGTATTGTAGTACATAAACTCATAATCATTATTGGCCACTGCTGGATGAAGGCCTTCCCAAGCCATCACCAGGGTGGGGATCACACGGGGTGACAGCAGCAACCCCCCACTCCATCCTCTATTCACCACTCACTTACACTCACCACACGCCCATCGAACAAAGACGGTCATGGCATCGCGTGCACTTTCAGATTCGCTTCTGCGGCCGTCCGGAATGCTCTTACTTCCGATATTAGGAATGCCACTTGAGCTACGCACTTTTAAATCTAGATTGAAAATACGTTGCTTTGGAACTGCTTTTTGTGTTTAGTTTGTTGTCCTTCCCCCGCACCTCTGTTTAGCACGGTTGGCTACGTACGGTGCGAAAGAATTTCAACATAGATACATACACATCCCTCAAGGTCTTTTGATTCAACAATCCATCTAGTATTCTTGGTTCTTTCGGTAAAGTCACGTAGAAGGGAAAACAATAAAATAATAATAAAAAATTCAATTACAACCGAGAAGATGGATTCTGGCTTAGCAATCATTGGAAGGATTTGATAAACCATTTCGGGTCTTAACTGATTGTTCACGCTTACGGTGGCTTTCAGACCGCATCCATTATTTTCGTCTCCCCGTCCTCTTTTCCGAACATAGATGGACTCGTCCATCTGAATAATTGCCAAATCGCTCTCCGTGCTGCTAACGTTAAAAAAAACCGCCACTTTTTTCAAATTTTCTTGCTGTGGTTTTCACACCTGATGATGATTGCTTGTGTTGCAGTCGAAACGTCGTGAGAATTTTGTTTTATATTTTTATTATTTTATTGTTTTCCCTTCTACGTGACTTTAACGAAAGAACCAAGAATATGGATCACCGCAGTCACGAAAGCTTTAAATCTAAATCCATCTAGTCCTTAAATAAAAGTTCATCTCATCACTTGATCATTACCCCTCCTTTGGCTGGCACTCCATCGTTCATCTCGACCACTGGCCAACATCTCCACCCAAGCCCACTTACTTTTATTCGCAGTAAATACAATGTCTCTAGTTTGCACATGTTCTCTGACCCATGTTCCTTTTTCTCAGCGTAATTTCAAGAATGCAGTTCACCATGCTTGTTTGCATAGCTTTCAGCTTTTGTATAGAGTTTCAAGTATTTGTTCCAGTATAGTTTCCATACTATGACTTCGACATAGCATGTAAAGGATAATGGTTCAATTAAAAATGAATTAACAGTTTAACAAACAATGGTATATTTTGACGTTCTAAACAACGGAAGTGCCACATGTATTAAAACAATTCATCCCATAAAATAGAAAAGAGATTAAGAAAATGTTTTCATTGGTTTAAAATGCACAATGACGAGGTCAACAGTCTCTACATGCATGGGCAATCCAGGTGTGTTCCTGAACACACAATAACTATAAATGCATGTTCTAGTGCCCTGAATATGCCACACACTGTTTGTACTGCAATGATGGTGCGTACGCATATTTAAGTTCACTCAATCACTTATTTGCACACATGTAGCCTTGTGTTGCTATGCGTGCGACTGTATAAGCCGATAACGGGCATGTGTTGCAGATATTTAAAGTGAACATTCACAGGCATCTGGCCTGGTTCCCAAGATGACATTAGCACCTGGTTTCAAAACGCTATTGTATATAATAATAATGTACTATGCTTTTCCAGCAAAAAAACCTCACTAAGTTCTAAATGTATTGTTTTAGGATGCTCCGACATTGGATTTTTGTTCAATTCCTTTTTGAAGGTGTTTTGCATGTACCTTGAGAAATAAATGGATACGAGAGCATAACACTCAAAAGATTCTAGAAAGTGTAACAAATTTACTACCTCACAGCGATGTGGATTTTGGCATTTCACCAATTCACATGATCTCCCAAGTCTTGCGACAATTAACAATGTACCCTTGTGTATCTTTTATTTTGTTGAATGTTGGTAAACACAACGAAGAATTCATCAATGACAATGGTAAATGTATATATGTGAGCCATACGATGAAACAAAACACATTTCTCCGAGTCGTTCTGTAAATTAAATGATTCTGTCTCTCCCATGCTGCCTTGGTGTATTTCTCCAATAGCTATTGACATAAATATTGAGCAGTTTGTCAGCAAGTAAAACTTACCTTTTTATTTTCATAGCGTATCATCTCACTGAAGCGGCATTACTATCTTTTAAAAAATCAGTACACTCTTTTACGGGTCATTCGCCGCCATCGCGATTATTCCGATTGCGCTTTCAGAGTCACGTCACAAGACCAAGTATCCTTTCTAATCTCTTGCACAGCAGTGCAACCCTTCGTGTTGGCGAAAAGCCCACAGATGGATATCACAGAGATACCTCCGAGAAATCTTCAAAGTGACCTCCGGTCCACACACAGTAGAGGAGCACTTTCCCACTCTGCATACGAGAGTAATGTTCGTTGCATGACAAAGCGATATTTCAATTCTAACAGGTGGAAATGAACATAATTCGAACTGTTAATACACTAGTAAGGTGGGTGTTCAGCAGCACAGCGTGTGAGCACAACTCACTGGTACACTCCGTTGTAGACCAGCAACTGCGTGACCAGCGTCGCAAGGAAGGCGATGCCGATGCCAAGGCCAAAGCCACTCCGTGATCTGTCAAATGTCCACCACAGGCCGATGGACAGGGCGGCCAGCGTCAGCGACAGCTGGATGTTGTTGGCAAAGTCCACTTTCTGGAAGGGGTCACAGTCGTTAAGAAAAACTTACAAACTATAGGATTAATTCTCATTTGGTAATCGATATTCCCAATTGTAAATTTTCAGTGTTGTTCATCGTCTCATTCGTATTCTTAGTTCGATAGTTTTTTTAGCAATTAGCATGTGATATTTGCATATATTTTGCATGACTCGTTAAGAGTTTCATACGTGATGTTACACACAAGTTTACACCACCATGCTCAGCATCAATTGGTAATCATTGGCAAAGTATATTTTTAGAACAGTTGTAATTGAATACTATTTGTCAACAGAATAAACTATTTATTTTTAATTAGAATGCCTTACGAAAAATGTATCTTATCGCATTTCTGTGTATATAAAACTGACGGGCACTTAAATCAGGCGTTGTTGCAACCCATCTACCCTTTACCTTGGCCGACCCAACTTGACAACACAGCAGGAGCAGCTACTCAACAAAGTTTGTATTTAAAGCTGATCAATACATTCTTGTTAGGAGTGACGTACTCAAGGTCAGACAAGTGTGCAGATCACACGTGGCCTCACTTAACATTCCTTAATTGTAGCAACACATGGCTCGGTCACAGACGCCATAGCCTTTTCTTGAAACCAAAAATTTTGCACATACCATGTCTGCGGCCGTCTGGAACGCACTTCCTTCCGATATTAGGAAGCCACTTGAGCGATGCACTTTTAAATCTAAATTGAAAGCTCATTTCTTTAGAACTGTAGGAAAGAAGTTCAATATACATACATACTAGCCTTAATTGTAGCACCACATGGCTCGGTCACGAACACTAGAGCCTTTTCTTGAAACCAAAAATGATCCACATACTGTGTATATTGCTCACACTGAATGCGCTGCAACTGCAGTGTAGTAGCATGGCTAGCATGGACCCTTGCGAAAGAAAAAAAAACAAGGTCCTCTTTTCCACCTTCTCCCCTCCCCCTCTCTTTGTAGCCCGCCACCTGCACCCCTCCAGCACGCGGAGCCCCGGTGCAATTGCACCGACTGCACACTCCACTGCACACTCCACTGTTGTGCAAGTTTGATTTGGGTTAGAAATGCCCACTGCACGCCAAGCAATGGGTGCAACCAAAGGATACGGCACTGGCGTGGTTGATTCCAACGAAGACGGCGACACACCTCATTACGCTCGACCACTCGCGCTTGAATTTGTGAGGCTCCCCCAGGCGTCTATCGATGCAGGGGTACAGCAGCCCAATGACAACTGCCAGGCGTGAGGCGACAGGTAGGAAGGGGAAGGGACAGAAACACGTTAAGATAACTATAGTCACAATAATATGAATGTCCCTTACATAGTAAACATAACTGCATAACATGCATTCGTTAGGCATGTTACAAATCATGACCCCCGAATTTATCATTTTCACCGAACAGGAGTAATTACGATGGAAAATATAATAGGCTTTATCCTTTCTGGCAATAAAACATGTGTTAAGATGTTCAAACACCAGATACCTTTTTCAAGGCATCAAGTCTGCATTAACCACACATACTTGTGGCAAAAACATGCAAACAAACATGCTCTGATAATATACGGGCATTGTCTTCGAAACTGATTGGCCTACACAGGAGACAGCCTTCTTTACGGCCTTGTCTCACCACTGTCAGACCAGAGAACGCCAAAAGGCGAACGGTACAACGACAAGTATCAGAGCAGTTATAGCTCGGGTTGAGCAGTTACCTTTTTGCCAGTATCAATGATACTGGTTGATAATATGTAATCGATTAATTAAATATTCATAATGCCCAGCTGTGGAATAAATATTGCAATGTCCCTTTTTTAAAAACAAATAAAGCAAGGGACGAGGTCAAAAAGAGTTTGACCGAATGTTGCAACTTACACACATCAGCAATAGGCAATGGAACACTGTATTCAGCGGACACAGCGAAATCATTAAGGGCAAAAATAAAAATGCATTGGCAAGCAACCAGCATTAATGCAATGTCACGCGAGCAGAGGGTGAATCGTGTTGGGCAGCGCTTTCCATGCCAGCCTGCTGTGCGAGAGCCCTGTAATAGGAAACCGTGACAGCTGAAGGAGCGGGGGGGAGGATCAGTTGGGTCAAGTGCACAACCCTGGTACTCGGTGCTGATGCAGCTCTTTTGGTGGGATGTCATTAGAAACCAAGGGTAATGTCATAGCATTGCGGGTACGGAGGAAACAACCTCAAATACCATTGGTTCTCGGGCACAAAACGAAAATGTGTGTTGGTCAAAGCCACAGACAAACAATTGTTTATCGATTAAACGTTTCAACATTCAACGGCTCACATGGCAAACAACACGAGTATGGAATTAAACATTCACCCCCTTGATTTGATGAATTGTCAAGAATTTCAGTCACTACAAGATTCGACAAATCAATTATTTTGTTTGTGGTGAACATACAATCTAGTGCAATAAAAAAAGCTTCATAAACATATTAATTAAAAAATAACTGCTTCTTATATGTGTAATGTAGCATTCAGAGATGCTGTCTTAAGTTATAAATATATTGATTACATATTACAGCCCACCCGACTCTATGACATGTTATCAGGTGGACGCAGGTTGACTATATACAACTGGGTGACTGTAGTTTCTACACGACGTTCACTATCGCTGACTATATACAGTGAGGGAAAAAAGTATTTGATCCCCTGCTGATTTAGTACATTTGCCCACTGACAAAGAAATGATCAGTCTATAATTTTATTGGTAGGTTTATTTGAACAGTGAGAGACAGAATAACAACAACAAAATCCGTAAAAACGCATGTCAAAAATGATATAAATTGATTTGCATTTTAATGAGGGAAATAAGTATTTGACCCCTCTGCAAAACATGACTTAGTACTTAGTGGCAAAACCCTTGTTGGCAATCACAGAGGTCAGACGTTGCTTGTAGTTTGCCACCAGTTTTGCACACATCTCAGGAGGGATTTTGTCCCACTCCTCTTTGCAAATCTTCTCCAAGTCATTAAGGTTTCGAGGCTGACGTTTGGCAACTCGAACCTTCAGCTCCCTCCACAGATTTTGTATGGGATTAAGGTCTGGAGACTGGCTAGGCCACTCCAGGACCTTAATGTGCTTCTTCTTGAGCCACTCCTTAGTTGTCTTGGCCATGTGTTTTGGGTCATTGTCATGCTGGAATACCCATCCACGACCCATTTTCAATGCCCTGGCTGAGGGAAGGAGGTTCTCACCCAAGATTTAACGGTACATGGCCCCGTCCATCGTCCCTTTGATGCGGTGAAGTTGTCCTGTGCCCTTAGCAGAAAAACACCCCCAAAGCATAATGTTTCCACCTCCATGTTTGATGGTGGGGATGGTGGGGATGGGTGTTCTTGGAGTCATAGGCAACATTCCTCCTCCTCCAAACACGGCGAGTTGAGTTGCTCCCAAAGAGCTCCATTTTGGTCTCATCTGACCACAACACTTTCACCCAGTTGTCCTCTGAATCATTCAGATGTTCATTGGCAAACTTAAGATGGGTATGTATATGTGCTTTCTTGAGCAGGGGGACCTTGTGGGCGCTGCAGGATTTCAGTCCTTCACGGCGTAGTGTGTTACCAATTGTTTTCTTGGTGACTATGGTCCCAGCTGCCTTGAGATCATTGACAAGATTCTCCCGTGCAGTTCTGGGCTGATTCCTCACCGTTCTCATGATCATTGCAACTCCACGAGGTGAGATCTTGCATGGATCCCCAGGCCGAGGGAGATTAACAGTTCTTTTGTGTTTCTTCCATTTGCGAATAATCGCACCAACTGTTGTCACCTTCTCACCAAGCTGCTTGGCAATGGTCGTGTAGCCCATTCCAGCCTTGTGTAGGTCTACAATCTTGTCCCTGACATCCTTGGAGAGCTCTTTGGTCTTGGCCATGGTGGAGAGTTTGGAATTTGATTGATTGCTTCTGTGGACAGGTGTCTTTTATACAGGTAACAAGCTGAGATTAGGAGCACTCCCTTTAAGAGTGTGCTCCTAATCTCAGCTCGTTACCTGTATAAAAGACACCTGGGAGCCAGAAATCTTTCTGATTGAGAGGGGGTCAAATACTTATTTCCCTCATTAAAATGCAAATCAATTTATAACATTTTTGACATGCGTTTTTCTGGATTTTTTTTTTGTTATTCTGTCTCTCACTGTTCAAATAAACCTAGCATTAAAATTATAGACTGATCATCTCTTTGTCATTGGGCAAACGTACAAAATCAGCAGGGGACCAAATACTTTTTTCCCTCACTGTAGGAGCCGTCGATGTAGTAGCCACGGCGAAGATATATAAATTCTTTCCTAGCCTTCGAAGAAGATGAGGACAGTCCACCGTGATGACAGCGACGACGGTCCGGACCCCGAATCCCCACAGCAGCCCCGAGCCACACTCCGCACTGCCTTTTATTTCTCCTCGGCTCTGCCATGCCCATTTTCCCCGAACTCTCTCCTTTGCCTTACTATAACACCCCGGGGATTCCATCTCTACCCCCGCGTTGACGCCTCACCCAGTTACCTCACTTGACCCTGTCTGTCCTCATCGTTGCAATCATTATTTACGGCCACTAGGCCCCATACTGTCCATACATCTGTATAGTTAATCCATTGATTGTGAATAAAGTATAAGAATGGATTTTAATTGATGATATGCTAAGGGCTCAAACGGGCGCATTTAAAAATATGAAAACATTGCTACGTAAACAATGCAGGCTTTGAACAGAAGTTTAAGTAGTGTTGCACAATGGACAACTGCCATTCATGTCACTCAAAAGGGAACAAAAACCATTAGGAATGGATTTACATATACAATAAAATCCAAGTTTACGTCGGGGATACGTTCCTAAAAGGTGCGACGAATGTCGAAACTACATAAATCAATTTTAACACGTAGGCTTTCGCGACCAATATTATTCATAATAAAGGTTTTTGGGTTAGATCGCGTTTATTTATAAATGTGTCGTAACCCGCCACCACCCGACACGGCCAATCAGCAAAGAAAAGTGTCACGTTGACAAAAGACAAATAATTCACTACTTCAGCCCACCGGTGTGTTGAAGAGTTAATCCACATTTACAGTTTGAGTACGACGTTTCGCTGGTAAATACTTCCAGCATCATCGGGCAATTCGCCAGAATGGTAAAGCCCTCGCTTGCTCCAGGTTTTATATAGAGCAGAAGAGTGACGTCATCACTTAACTCATCAGGTGCAGTGATTAGAGGCGGAGGGGGGGGTAATGTAATTATATAATCGATTAGTAATCAGTCATTGGTTATGATTAGTAATGAGTTGTAGATTAGTAATTCTTTAAATCAAAATGTAATGTGTATTATTTAATAATACGCTTCCAGGCCGCACTGAGCCGGTAGCTGTCAGAGCGATTAAAGTTATTCTTGTTCCTCTCAATTTCAATGGATTCTCTAATTAGTCTTTGCCAGTAATAATTAGTTTTACACACCACTGCAACATTGTCAAAATCAATTGAGTGTCCTTGTTGACAAGCATGTTCTGCCACTGCCGACAGTTGTGTTTGAGATAATTTAATATTTCTCTGATGTTCTTTTAGTCTTACGCTGATGTTACGTCCCGTCTGCCCAATGTAGCAGCTGCCACATGAACAATTAATCCGATATACACCTTCTGTTGATAGTTTAGGTAATGCGTCTTTAGTGCAAGATACTAGTTTTTGAATTTTGTGTACTGTACCAAATCTTACTGTAATGTTTTGCTTTTGCAAAACGCGGGCTAATTTGTCAGTTACTCCTGAGATATATGATTAAACACGTTAAAGACGCACTACGACAGAATGGCTACAATAATGCTCAAATTAACAGAGCACTGAATGCCAAATCACGATCGCAAAGCAATACTACTGAAAGCGACCAGATTGTTAAAACAATAAAAATTCCATATATCTCAGGAGTAACTGACAAATTAGCCCGCGTTTTGCAAAAGCAAAACATTACAGTAAGATTTGGTACAGTACACAAAATTCAAAAACTAGTATCTTGCACTAAAGACGCATTACCTAAACCATCAACAGAAGGTGTATATCGGATTAATTGTTCATGTGGCAGCTGCTACATTGGGCAGACGGGACGTAACATCAGCGTAAGACTAAAAGAACATCAGAGAAATATTAAATTATCTCAAACACAACTGTCGGCAGTGGCAGAACATGCTTGTCAACAAGGACACTCAATTGATTTTGACAATGTTGCAGTGGTGTGTAAAACTAATTATTACTGGCAAAGACTAATTAGAGAATCCATTGAAATTGAGAGGAACAAGAATAACTTTAATCGCTCTGACAGCTACCGGCTCAGTGCGGCCTGGAAGCGTATTATTAAATAATACACATTACATTTTGATTTAAAGAATTACTAATCTACAACTCATTACTAATCATAACCAATGACTGATTACTAATCGATTATATAATTACATTACCCCCCCCTCCGCCTCTAATCACTGCACCTGATGAGTTAAGTGATGACGTCACTCTTCTGCTCTATATAAAACCTGGAGCAAGCGAGGGCTTTACCATTCTGGCGAATTGCCCGATGATGCTGGAAGTATTTACCAGCGAAACGTCGTACTCAAACTGTAAATGTGGATTAACTCTTCAACACACCGGTGGGCTGAAGTAGTGAATTATTTGTCTTTTGTCAACGTGACACTTTTCTTTGCTGATTGGCCGTGTCGGGTGGTGGCGGGTTACGACACATTTATAAATAAACGCGATCTAACCCAAAAACCTTTATTATGAATAATATTGGTCGCGAAAGCCTACGTGTTAAACTGACTAACCTCTATGGGGAGGATACTTTTCTTAAAACCAGAAAATTGGAGAAGCTTCGCATTAAGCGGATGAAATTGATATCTTCACTGGCGTTCCTCAAAAGGTGCAGAGATTCAAAGGTAATACCAAACGCAGTTAAAATAACACATCACATAAAGTCTTCTAAAGCTAACCAAATACTACACAAAGCTAGCGAATTATTATTAATAGAGAGAATACAGCACAATAGGAGTGAATTATCTTACATTTCGGAATCGCTAAAGCAGTTACACTTAGATATAAGCAATAGTGTATCTATGCATTATTGGAATATAATCGATAACATAACACAACAATCGGCTGATAATGTGTTTAAACTAACAAAAACTAACCAAATTAATAAATTTTCTAGACTACATAATAAACAAATCCCTACTGAAAACCAAAAATGTAAAAACAAAACTGTACTGAACTTGACCAACACTGTATTAACCGGTGACATGGTCTCTATCCTTTCTAAAGGCCTTAACTTTGCCGTTACCCCACGCACAATTCCAGTGGATGAGATAATTGCTGAGGTAGAATCAGCAGTTAGACTCCTTCCACATAATGAGGCAGAGATGACTAGACATGAGGTTGCTAAAATAATTGAGAATAGCAAAGTTCCAAAAGTAAATATTAGCTCTAACGAGGCAAAAGCCTTAAGAGAGCTGCGTGTAAATAAGGATATCCAAATCCTAGCAGCTGATAAAGGCCGCACTACTGTACTGATGTCATGAGCCGATTATGATAATAAAATTAGAAATTTACTAGAGGAAAGTACCTACATTAAAATTAAACGAGATCCAACTAATACTTTAGAACGTAAGACCACTGCAATAATTGCAAATTCATTAATCCCTAAAAATGAGCAATACCTAATTAAGCCAAGGGCCTCAAAACCACCTAGACTCTATGGGCTACCAAAGATTCATAAAATCGGCATCCCATTACGACCCATAGTCAGTACAATTGGCTCTGCCACATATCAATTAGCAAAATATATAACCAAACAAATACAGCCCTACATCGGTAAGACATCTTCATTCATAAAAAATTCAGAACATCTTGTGAATGTGATTAAAGATATTAAACTTACTCCTGATGATATTCTGGTAAGCTTTGATGTGATTTCTCTATTCACTAAGGTTCCAGTGGACGAATCTCTTAAATTACTTGATACACTAGTAAAGAATACTGGTTTACAAAAAGATATTCCGAAACTTGCTGGCCATTGCTTAAATAACACTTACTTCGTATGGAGAGGGGATTTCTTTAAACAAAAGGAAGGAGCAGCAATGGGTTCTCCTTTATCCCCTGCTATAGCAAATTTGTACATGGAAAACTTTGAAATAAGAGCACTTGCCTCGAGCACATTAAAACCATCCTTTTGGTTTAGGTATGTGGATGACACTTTGGTTGTCTGGCCACATGGTAAAGATACACTTAATGATTTTCTAAATCATCTCAATGCACAAAACCCGGCCATCCAGTTCACCATGGAAATGGAGGTGAATAATACACTCCCATTCCTAGATATTTTGCTTGGACATGGCCTAAACGGTAAAATAACACACAGCGTTTACAGAAAGCAAACGCACACTGATGCCTATCTGAATGCAGAATCACATCATCATCCAGCTCAAAAATCCTCTCTTATTAAGACGCTCGTGCATCGGGCGAAAACAGTGTCAGATGGTGAGAGTCTAGTGAGAGAGATTAAACACGTTAAAGACGCACTACGACAGAATGGCTACAATAATGCTCAAATTAACAGAGCACTGAATGCCAAATCACGATCGCAAAGCAATACTACTGAAAGCGACCAGATTGTTAAAACAATAAAAATTCCATATATCTCAGGAGTAACTGACAAATTAGCCCGCGTTTTGCAAAAGCAAAACATTACAGTAAGATTTGGTACAGTACACAAAATTCAAAAACTAGTATCTTGCACTAAAGACGCATTACCTAAACTATCAACAGAAGGTGTATATCGGATTAATTGTTCATGTGGCAGCTGCTACATTGGGCAGACGGGACGTAACATCAGCGTAAGACTAAAAGAACATCAGAGAAATATTAAATTATCTCAAACACAACTGTCGGCAGTGGCAGAACATGCTTGTCAACAAGGACACTCAATTGATTTTGACAATGTTGCAGTGGTGTGTAAAACTAATTATTACTGGCAAAGACTAATTAGAGAATCCATTGAAATTGAGAGGAACAAGAATAACTTTAATCGCTCTGACAGCTACCGGCTCAGTGCGGCCTGGAAGCGTATTATTAAATAATACACATTACATTTTGATTTAAAGAATTACTAATCTACAACTCATTACTAATCATAACCAATGACTGATTACTAATCGATTATATAATTACATTACCCCCCCCTCCGCCTCTAATCACTGCACCTGATGAGTTAAGTGATGACGTCACTCTTCTGCTCTATATAAAACCTGGAGCAAGCGAGGGCTTTACCATTCTGGCGAATTGCCCGATGATGCTGGAAGTATTTACCAGCGAAACGTCGTACTCAAACTGTAAATGTGGATTAACTCTTCAACACACCGGTGGGCTGAAGTAGTGAATTATTTGTCTTTTGTCAACGTGACACTTTTCTTTGCTGATTGGCCGTGTCGGGTGGTGGCGGGTTACGACACATTTATAAATAAACGCGATCTAACCCAAAAACCTTTATTATACATAAATCAAAGCAATTTATAGGGCAGGTGAAGGCGAAGACCAGGGCGATGGATACGAGAAGTGTGGGTTGAGACGATGCAAATCAGGTAGTGGTGTTAATAGAGTCACGACGTATTTGCGAAACGACGTAACAGGAGGAGACGTAAATCAAGGGTATTGCCGTATATAGAGGGTCGCTGGCAATCAGTCAGGCATCTATATATGGATCACCCTGTATAATAACAATACAAAAGGGAATCCGGCATACCTGCTGCAGTGCCGCAGCAGAGCGGCACCCACCACGCGGAGGAGAAGAGGCTGGCGATCACGTCGGGTGGGAAGAGAGTGACGTTGCGCTGGATCTGCAGCAGGTTGAGCACCAGCGCGAGGAAGACGCCCACGGCAAACAGCACGGCGCCCCGCGCCACCAGGCTCACCCACGAGTGGGTGCTCAGCGGGCCCTGCAGCCACGGGCTGGCAAACGCGGCCAAGGCACTCCAGTCCAGTCGGCCCATTGTCGAGGAGGTCTGCTCTGGACTCGTATGAGACATTGCAGGGTTCATCTGAAGCGTTGAGAGATTGATGGTTTCCCAAGTGGAAGACGCAATCAAAGACAAACGTGTCTAAGCGTCCCCTTCTCTTAGTTTGTACTTTCTCAGTTTGTTTTCTTGTCTGTATTGATGCACTTTAGCTCAAGTCTACATGGTTTGTTGTTCAAGCTCTCAACTTGATCGGAGTGGGTTTCTGGTTTTCCAGGAGATCAAGAGTACCTGTAAAAAATGAACAAAGAATATTTTTTTGCATTGGTAATTATGAATTATGGTAAATTCAGACATTCTCTCTGTCGCCATATAAATTATGACATTTTGAACTTTACTTGTTATCAAAACCTTTGTATTAAAATTTTATGGTACTAGAATTTCTCCCTCCACCGCCCCTCCCCAATGTGTGCAGATACTACTGCCATATATGCCTCAAAAATTCCTTTTGGGGGGGGGGGGGTGAAAATGTTTTTTGGGGGGGTTGACAATTTTTGTAAACCTGTTGGATCAATCTTGATTTACAGCTTTTGTGACTGCAGGAATCCAAACTCTTTGGTTCTTTCGGTAAAGTCACGAAGTTAGAAATAAATTAACTCACGGGGGGGGGGGGGGGGGGGAAATTAACTCGGTTAATGTTAAAACACCAAACTGAAACCTTTTACAAGGAATCATGTCTGCATCAACCACAATACTTGTGGTCAGAATGCAAACAAAAAACATACTAAAAAAGTTTGGTCCTTTAACATCTTAACACCTTTTTTGTTGCCAGAAAAAATGGGAAAACCTATCTTATATTTTGGTACTGGAAAAGGAGGTCCCATGATGTAGCTGCACACCCCGAGCTCTCATTACTCTGATAGTGGCGTTGTCTTTGTGCTGTGTGACGCCTTTTGGCGTCCTCTGGTCTAACACCGTTTGAGACTAGGCTCCATAGAAAGCTGTCTCTGGTGTGGGCCAATCAGACGTGATTCCTTGTAAAAGGTTTCAGTTTGGTGTTTTAACATCTTAACACCTGTTTTGTAAAAAGGGGAAAACCTATTCTCACTGTTAATCGTATTTAAACATTTCATGTGCCATTAACAGTATTTATTAATCATGTTTATCTGTATTATTGTTCTCATGAACCACTAATGCGTTGGTCGTACGTGATAAATTACGATGTCGGGAACACATCTCCATAGGGCCTATGCTATAATGAACCCGTATAGCGCCGATTCACTTCGCGCTCTCGTTTCTAGACATGCATCCCCCACGCTAAACGGGGTATGCCTGTACTTTGCACTCCGATCGTTGCTTGTATTGATGGTTGTTGTAACTTCCTGACCCGCCCCCTACTGGACGTCCGTGAATAATAGTTTCATAGCTCATCACATTTCTCCAGGTTATATATTCAGATTCTGAAAAGAATATTAAATGGATAAATCAGTAGTATGGTGAGGCACACATTTTTTGTTAATTTCATCCAAATAGTTTCGGCATAATGTTGCCTGTCACGCACTCACACCACACACCATGGCAAATATTTTATGGGAGCTTACAATTTTGAATGGCGCTCAATATGTGTTGCTATCGGAGAGGAACAGCTCTAGGCATGCCGGCAAGTTTTATAATGTAGCACATACAATCACAGCCAAATCATACTGATGACATTTAAACAGTAATTATTTGAGCAATACTTCTCATTCTATACTCTTTGGTTCTTTCAATACTTCTCATTCTATTAATTCCGATATCGTGCTGTTAGTAGTTGTGTAATTAGCATACATATTTAATATCTTTACACACGCTGCGATGCTGAATGGTAAAAATTGATTTTAACTGATTGTTGCATACCTAAGCATAAGCGTATTGGCCACGAGGCCATTTATCCATAAAATAAGTTCACTAAATGCAACTGTCAACAAGACTGACGTTAAACATTTACCGACAGTCATGACTGCAACAACACATTAACTGCTGACTCATTACAGAGCCTTTGAACACGTTTCTCTTGCAAAACAAGATACATAATTACAATCGGCCCTCAAATGACTATAAACAAACACTTATTACCAATTTGCAGGCGTGTTGTTGTCATACATTAACTGTTAGGTATATTATGGTTCATACTCGATAGAAGCCAATATGTACGGTAATTAAGAGCCAAATCCTGCTATTATTGAGGGGTTTGATGAGCAGTCACACGGATCCAATGTTGCCTGCAAGTACCAGTACAGCACCGTACAGGCACAACTGCTTTTGGAACATGAGCCAAATGTGTCAAGACAAGATGAAGTATTTCATTATCCCTTTTAAAAAGAGGTCCTCATGGATTTCTCTCGTCTGTGTTTTATTTTCTTATCGAAGAGAAATGTTGGCTTGGGTGTATTCCTTTTATATGGTGTCCAGATGTTGAGAGGCGGCTTCTCTGAAGCAAGAAACCATCTGGTCATTGATATTACCAAAGTATCTTCTCGTGCTCAAATACTCAGTAAAGATTAGTATTTTTTTAAAAGAACAGACATTTTATGCTAATGGTTACTTAATAACCATTAACTATCATCATTATTACTTCATTGTTCTATCAGCATCACCGTCGAACAACATAATTAAACTATTTTTAACATTCCATCATCAGACATCTTCATTAATTAATCACCATAAATCATTTTTACGCACCTTCGATTAGTACGGTTGGCTATGTACAGTGCAAAAGAAGTTCAACATACATACAACTATTCAGAGTTTAAATAAGTATTGTTCAACCTAAGTGAGACTTCCCAAGATTAGTTAAAACATCATGAACATCAAGTCAAAGTGTCTCCCTGCTCAAATGGAAAATGGGATGAGGCACTTTCATTGATAGCGTTGGCTGCCCTCTGCCAATTCCACAAACCAACATTTGTACATATTTTACTTTTGCCAAAATAATTATGGGTTGAATCGAAAACTGGCTCAGTTTGTACTCATGTCCTGACAATTGTGGGTAAAGTGCTTTTAACCACAACACACCCAGACAGAAATTACTTTATATGTCTGCAGAATTTAAAACGTTAAGTTGTAAATTGAATTGTGAAACATATAGACCTATAGCTGAAGGGTATGATGTGACAGTCACATGCTTTGCAAATGCTGCACATGGTACTAAGCTATACGCTTTACTCTTGTAACCACATTATACGTTATGATTGGAAACACCAATTTGATATTGAAAACCCTGTAACAAAATTGTATCATTTCACAAGAGCTGCACTTACACTAGGACCCTTTATTTGAATGAATAGACACTTGTTAAGAGTACAGGTGGAGGCAGCTTAAACAGCCAAAAGCTGTTTATATCGAGAGGAGATGAAGAAACATTCGTGGGAGGGATTTTCGTTAATGTCTTGTGAACAAGATCCAGTTTTAATCAAGTTTGCTCAGTTGACATTGAGCCTGATGAGATTTTGATGCCCCCGTGCAAACACAGCACGTGTATGGCAGTGTCAGGGCCCATGTCCCAAACTTTTACACAATCCACTCTGCAATCTCTAAACAGTACTTGCACCCACAATGCATTTTTTCCCCATTAAGTTATTACGTGCATCACTAGCTCCGATAAAATTACACATACCTACACAGGACCGAGTTCACATTGCTGATGCGACATTAAGCGACAATTGCTGCATGTGCAAATGTGTTAATGCCTCGTAATGAAGCTCACTTGAATCGTCACCAAGTTTACGAGGCGTGGTGATGCATGCATGTTGTAATCGGGCTTTGTACGAGGAGTTGGTGGATTTGCACAAACATCATCATGTAAGTTGACTCTTCCAACATGATGGGTTTCCTCGGGCTACTCTGATATTCTCTAATTGAATTTACTCAGCAGGGCATTGTACAAACATCTATCACAGGGCTTCACTGAAAAAACGAGGGCTGTATTGAGAATATGTAACACAATTTTTGTTCCTGGGTAGTAAGTGTTATTTTGTAATTGATTATGCCTAAAAAGTATAGAAAATAACTATTACTCCCTACAAACTTTGCTTTTGTGACCAGGATAGTGATATTTTGAAATGTACCTATTTTCAGTGAGAAAACTGGTGAATTTGTGCCTTTTCGTTCACAAAGTCAGAAAAAACAACATTAATCAAAATTAATGTGTATTTATACTAATGTAATACAAAATTACTACAAAAGATTTAGAAGTGAGTAGTTTTTCGGGATTTACGATTATACTGTAAATCACTTTCACGCATCAGCTCCCAAATGTAGTCTCCCATCATGTTCTCGTTATACTGTCCTTGGTAGCGGTGTTCAAAGTCCAGTATATCCTGGTGGAAGCGCTCGCCTTGTTCCTCCGAGTACGCTCCCATGTTCTCCTTGAATTTATCAAGATGAGCATCAAGGATATGGACTTTGAGGGACATCCTACAGCCCATTGTGCCTTAGTTCTTCACCAGAGTCTTAACCAGCTCCTCATAGTTTTCGACCTTGTGATTGCCCAGGAAGCTACGAACCACTGCGACAAAGCTGTTCCAAGCCGCTTTCTCCTTACTAGTGAGCTTCTTGGGGAATTCATTGCACTCCAGGATCTTCTTTATCTTTGATCCGACGAAGACACAGGCTTTAACCTTTGCCTCAGACAGCTTAGGGAAGAAGTCTTGAAGGTACTTGAAGGCTGCCGACTCCTTATCTACAGCTCTGACAAATTGTTTCATAAGGCCCAATTTGATGTGAAGTGGTGGCATCAGCACCTTCCGGGGGTCCACCACAGTGGCTCCCACTTGACATTGTTCCTCCCTACAGAGAACTCGGTCCGCTGTGGCCAGTCCCGCCTGTGGTAGTGCGCCTTGGTGTCTAAATCTTTTGTAGTCATTTTTGTATTACTTTAGTATAAATACATGTTAATTTTTATTCATATGTTGTTTTTTTCTGATTTTATGTGAACGAAAAGACACAAATTCGCCAGTTTTCTCATTGAAAATAGGTAAATTTCAAAATATCACTGTCCTGGTCACAAAAGCAAAGTGGTGGGGAATAAAAGCCAATTTTCTTTACTTTTGATGCATAAGCAATTAGGAAATAACACTTACTACCCAGGAACAAAGCAAAATGTTACACAGTGGAATCAATGAGGCTTTACCGGATATGTATTCCCCTCCTAACACTGGTTATTTAGCTTTTTCCCTTCTTTCATTTATTTTTAAAATGGTATATTGAATCAACATCTTCACAACCTATTTATCTCACTTTAATACAATAGAAATGTGCCTTTTACTACAATATTAAACATTTATGCATAAACTGCACTACAACATATTCTAAAGTCACAAGGAGTGCATTTATATATTGTTTCGCAGGAGAAAAAATATTGCTTGGTCACTTGAGTATCTTTGTTAATTATGTTTGTGATAAACCGACCTGTACACGGGGGCCGTCTCAGACAGCTATAGGCTCTTCATTAAAGTAACTATAACAGTAAAATCATTTGGATCTTTCGGTAAAGTCACATAGATAGGTTAAAAGAAAATAACAAAAAAACTACGACATTTCTTTGAACCTATCTACGTGACTTTACCGAAAGACCCAAAGAATATGAATTCCTGCAGTCACGAAAGCTTTAAGTCAAGATTTATAATAGTCAAAGTATCAAGTCAGGAGTTTGCATTTTTGCACATGGGAAGACAAGCTCAAACACAGGTAGCTGGACTATACAGTGCTGATAAAAAACACACACATTCGGCATTATTACTGAAGTTAGTGGCAAAGTTTATGAATGGGGTTTGAGTTATGGAAGCTGTTTCCTTATTTTCTGCATGGAAATAGCACCCACCATGGGGATGGAGCGATTAAATGAGCTCACATGCAGGTACTCGGTGGAATGTTACATTATGGGACCGTGACAAATAGAAATGGCTTGGGGATTCCTTCATGCAGCAGTAGTTTGGGCATGGCTGATGATGGCGTGCCAATTCGTGAAAATATATCCAGCAAACAAAAGCGATTATACGAATCACAGCTATAGGATTGATGTACTTGACCTAGTAATGGCACCGATAATATCTGCGCGGTTGGAAATAGTAAAAATGCAGGAAAGCTTGCATAATGCATCTAAAACATTATAAAGCGTATCAACTATACAGTACTTGCTTATACCATATACAAAAAAAACAAGTGTTCAATCATCACACTAGATTATTTCCAATTAACTCCACTCATTGATTTAATTCAATCAATAGGGAACCCGTAAAGGAAACCCGTAAAGGAAACCCGTTAAGAAAAGACATAAGAAACCGCAGTTTTGCAGATAAAGCTAGTCTGCCATCAAACGTGATGTCACGGTCTTAAAAATTAATCACGGCTGGTGCGTGTCATTTACCAAATAAATTACCACGTGGCAGAGGTAAACTGAAATTTGGACTCTGTACAAGGCAAGTTAGGGACAATGAATGGCTGCAACACTCAGATTCCCAATTACCACAGTGTAAGGTTCATTGTTCAATGTCTGCCTACATGTTTAACTGCTGATCTGTCTGCCAGTGAATAATACATCATATGAACCTTATGGCGGAAGTCAAAATCGTAATTAATACATTTAGTTTTGGCGACTCTGTCCCGCCACGCACATAAAACGCCGCGTCCCGCATGGCGCAGATCATTCTGTTGTCGTGTCGTCCAAGCGCAGCGAGGACGAATGCGCAGAAGAAACAAAACTTTGAAACTCTGATTGGCGCATCGTGTAGGGCTCGTCGAGAGGAATAGACTGCCGTATCGTTCGCCTTCAACAGACAGAAAAAGACGTCGCAACGCAGTTTATGCGAGAGCCGGGGGCTTATGGGACCCCGGGGTCCCACCATAAGGTTAATGTTTTCATCTAATGTACTCTTCATCCCATTAAGACAAAAGTAACGTGAACTCAACTTTTAACCCAATGCAAAAGTTATTAAAATTTTAGATGACGGACATTTCATTCAATAAAGACCGAATGTGGCCTGAGGTTACAGCATCCGAATGTGAACCCTACTTGGGGGTCAACCCAGCTGATCATCTTTCTGGGGGTTGCTAAAATAAGTACCAACTGTGGGAAGTCAACAGTGGGCATCCTATGGAGAGACTGGCTTCCTTCTAGATTGACTTCCACCATGAGCTATCCGAACTGGATCTAAGAAGCCAACTGAGTTGAGTGTGATCTAATTCATTTGCCTGGGTTGTTTATGCTGTGATCACCCAATGCATGTTCCAGACAATGAAGATCCAATATTTCACCGAGTAAAAAACAATGTAATGTATTCATGACCAAAGAACTCGTGGACCTGGTGAACACTGCATCCACACAACATGTGATTATGATTGCATGAGATGTTGTGACTATTGCATCCACAGGGCATATATCATGCAATTAAATTCAGATGGGCATTTTACTATATTTAATGTAAGCATTTCACCCACTTATCGTTCGAGCATGTGCCGGATTAATTCTCGTTCCACCTCCCACATGCAAAACACAAGAGTCAACAATAACAAGGTGACCAGAGTACCAATAGGGAAGCTGCAGACAGGCCTAGCCCACCCACACGCCTCCAGTCACCACCACGAGAACCACGAACAAAAACATCAGAAACACCCTTAACAACTGCAGCAACACTACTTCAAACAAACACTGCAACAAAAACACATTAAAAAGACAACCACTAACAACGAAACAACACAACCACCGCAAATGCTACGACACACAAACATTAGCAACACCAATGCTAATACAATACAGCACCACCATCAATAACACTTAATGACACCAACCACCAATATCACAACAAAGCCACCACCACGACCATCAATAACATGAATATATACTGTGCAAAATGTACCAAGACCATCCTGAATATTGCCAACAACCTAATAGCAACACAAACACTAACAGCAGATACGCCACTAACGCTAAGCAACCAATACATACCATCAAAAAGCAGCACACTAATAATCCTACAACAGAAAAATATTACCACCCACCAACACGATACCATCAACAACAACCAATTCAACACCAATACCCGCCACTCGCCACCAAGTGACGGTAACGTCAACACGACGGCGCTTGTGCCAGGCTAGGTGAACTTTGAGGCCATGTGAAGTGTCGAAGGGCTCGCCGACAGATCTCAGGACAGACCCCCAGCAAGTGCCATGGGTTGGCTGAATGAGATGACTGGTAGATGCCACCAAGCTTGTTACCCCCCCTGCTGTGCCAAATTGCTGTATTTTGTATAATCTTTGTTGCTGTTATTTTACCCACCCGGCGGTCCGCTCGTTGTTGTGAGCGTCGCTCCTCTGCCTCCTCCTCCTCAAAAACCATAAAAAAAACCCACCAACAACATTACCACAACCATCGTAACGATTATCAACATCCACATCACGACCATTATCAACACCACAATGATGATACCCTAACCACCAACTAAATAACACCACCAGGACCAAGCCATCCTTACCACAGCCTCCTGGTGTGATGTCTTTGGTGTTCTCTTGTCCCACGCTTTGGGTGTCTCAGCGTCTTTGTGGCTAAACTGAATACTCAATGTATGAAACTCACGATGTCTATGTATTAGTCCGTCTGTGCATGAAACTGTCTATGCATCAGTCTGTGTTAGACTGTATTACTTTGTATCTCTGTGCATCACACGCTGTTTTGAGTTTCTGTATCTCTGTATGAGCCGAGTCTTTATGTTTGTTACGTCCCGCTGTGTGAGTCAATCAAGATTCCCTCGATAAGAATCAACCTGAGACTCTCTTATCAGTCTCTGTGCGTGTGTGACCCTCTATGACAGTTTCTGTGGGCGAGTGCCTCTGTGTGTGACCCTCTATGGCAGTCTCTGTGTACGAGTCCCTCTGCGACCGTCTCTCTCTCTCTCTCTGTACGAGTCACCGCTGAGTCCGAGTCGCCGAGTCCGAGTCTCGTGTCCACGGGGGGCCCGTGGCGCGCGGCCTCGCGTGAGCCAGCGCCGTCCAATCAGCGCGCCGCACGCGCGTGACGTCATCACCATGTGTGTTTTTTTTCCCTTTCCCCGCGGCTGCTACTGTTTCACTTCCGGGCGTGGACGTAGAGCTCTTCCGGAATCGGAAGATATCTTCTTGAACGGGAAGACATCTGCCGAGTTCTTCCGGAAGCGGAAAGATCTTCCGGGAAGCGGGGAAAAAAAAAAACCTTTCTTCCCAAAGTGGAAGAGTGTGGACCGCGGGAAACTCCCTGGGGGAGAGCGGCCGCTTCCTCTTACCTTTGTGTGCAGCAATCATGTTGCTTCGTTGCTCTCAGAGTCCCTGCAGAGATCGTCCCCCCCCCCCACCACCTTCCCCCTCTCTGACTTATTTAACTTCAAGTTTTCAAGTTTCATTTGTTAGGTATGGCCCTGTGAGCCATGCGGCTCTTGAGTCGGGTGCAACGGCAACAAACAAAAATATGAACACAGAAACATCTTAAAGCGACGACGCGCAACATAAACATCCTGGGATAAAAACCAGCAAATCTTCCAGAACAAACCCCCCCCCCCACCGTATTACAACGCTGTGCCATAACTCTGGCATCTCTCCCACTTCAGTAAACACAATCTTGCTGTGGTTGTCACACCTGATGATGATGATGATTGCTTGTGTTTGCAATCGAAACGTCGTGATTTCATTTATTTATTTTTCACCTACGTGACTTTACCGAAAGAACCAAAGAGTATGGATCCTTGCAGTCACGGAAACTTCAAATCTAGAACAGATGAAGACCGCTTGTGTTGCGATCAAAACGTCGTGGGTTTTTTGCCTTTATTATAGTTTTTTTTATATATATTTAAAGCTTTCGTGACTGCAGTAATTCATATTCTTAGCTCTTTCGGTAAAGTCACGTTGAAGGGAAACAATAAAATAATAAAATATATATATAAAACAATAAGAATTCTCACGACGTTTCGACCATAACACCTGATGACGACCATTTGTGTTATGGTCGAAACGTGAGAATTTTTTATTGCTTTATATATTTTTTATTATTTTATTGTTTCCCTTCAATGTGACTTTACCGAAAGAGCTAAGAATATGAATATAGTTTTTTTGTTTTCTATTTATGTGACTACCGAAAGAACCAATAATTCCTGCAGTCACGAAAGTTTTAAGTCTAAAGATGCTCATACTTCGGGCCAAAAAAGTGTCAGATGGTGATAGTCTGAGAAGTGAAATTAAACATGTTAAAGAAGCGCTGCAATTGAACTGTTACAAAGATACACAAATCAACAGGGCACTTAATGTCAAAACCAAACAACACGACCGTTGAAACTGGTCAAGAAATTAAAACTATTACAATACCGTACATTGTGGGAGTCACCGATAAACTAGCCAGATGTTTTGTAAAACAAAACATCCCAGTTAATATCTGGTACAAAATATGTATTACCAAAGCTATCAACAGATGGCGTGTGCCAGATTAATTGCACATGTGGCAAATGCTATGTTGGGCAAATAGGACGAATGATCAGCACAAGAGCAAAAGAACACCAAATAAATAGAAAATACTCCCAAATACAACTGTCGGCAGTGGCAGAACACGCGTGCCAACAAGGACACTCAATTGGTTTTGATAATGTTGAAGTTTTGTGCAAAACTAGTTACTACTGGCCAAGACTAATTAGATAATCTATCGAAATTTAGATATTTTTTTTACCCTTCAGATAGCTACAGACGTGCTACTTGGAAGCAAATCATCAAGCAATACACTGCAGCCAAGGGGTCGGCACGTGAAGTGACTGTGAAAGCGCAAGTTTGAAATGGGCGTAAAGCACAACTAACATCGAAAGGTGGTAGGATGGGAACATCAAAGCCAAACTGGTTGATAACGTCCTTCCAATGATTGCTCAGTTTGTACCCATCTTCTCGGTTGAAATTGTCTGTGTCTATATAATTGCTGTAAAGTGCCTTGGTAAAGGCGCTATATAAATATCATGAAGATAATATAAGATTTAACATATTACTGCAACAAGTTTAAAGTACTGTTTTGATATTGCTGGGAAACATGTAGATGCATTGAAATAAACGTGTTTTCTATACTGTCATTTCTCGCTATCATTTTAGTTCGTTAACTATAAATGGATTACCCTGTATTTCTCAATGCATGAGGCCTAATTTCAGCGGACCCTATGCGTGATTTCCAGGTAAACATGAAGGCCTGTCCACCTATGGCCGTTATTGTCAATCATATGGATAAAACAACATAGTTTCCACGAAATCTAAAAACCAAATTAAAAAGTCAACAATTGAATCGTTATGAACACTACGTAGAAATTACATAACTTAAATTGCTACTAATATTTTTGTTTCAGAAAAGAGTTATGTTAACATGTTAATCTTGCAACTATAGTTATATTTCAAGCATAATGATAAGTATACTTCTATCATTTATGTGTAAACACTGCTGAGAGAGAATTTATGCATGAGGGGATAACATTCAAGAATTGTCGATACATCAGTAAGTCACCTATATGACTTACTCATAACCAAAGGGTTTTATTCACAACCAAAAATTATAATACCATATACGTTCATCAGCCTGTGGGTTTTCTGGTCCAATGTTCCCCCAATATGCATTTGAAGCAGACCCGCTCTGAACCAGTGTTCACACTCACATTGCTTGATGACTTGCCTGAGGTCACATGCTCATAAATACAGTGATGGTAATCAAATGCACATCTAGCAGTTTGACGCTCAATCTCAAATTTCATTTTCATACTCATAGGCCTGTGTCTATTTAAATGGTGTTACCACATGTGGGGACTGTAAGGATGATTTACATCTCTAAATTGTGTTAACGGACTGGGAATGTGTCATCACCAGCTAATTTCAATAAAATGAGTGTGGGGCAAGAGACACAAATAGGATGAGAAAGAGACGTATAATTCTGCAAGTCTGCTGAGTGAAAGGAATCAGCTAATATCTAAAATTGTTCGATATGTAATGACCTATATGGGTAGTACATGATGGTGATTGTTATAAAACGCTGTATTTTGTATTTCTTGTCGCTTGAATGTGATTGAGCACAGATCAAATTAGCAGTGGCCTATTGATGGAGATTACACATTAAAACATAGGAGCAATGACTGTGTGAGTGTGTAAAGGTCACTGCAAAAAGACATATCCTCCCACAGCTGCCCAGGACAATATCACCGGATTACCCCTGTTCTCTAGTGACCCCTTTTAATATACCACGGGCACTCGCCTTTTCAGCCTGCAAAGAACTCCTAATTATAATATAGTACATAATTAGGCCTCCTTTGCCAGTACCTAAATATAATAATAGGGTTTTTCCCCTTTTTTCTGGCAACAAAACTGAAACCATTTTACAAGGAATCATGTGTGCATTAACCACAATACTTGCATTTTGGTTTCAATTTTGTTGCCAGAAAAAAGGGGAAAACCCCTATTATTATATTTTGGTACTGGCAAAGGAGGTCTAATGAAGTAGATGCTTACCCCGAGCCATCATTACTTTGATAGTGCATTGTCTTTGAGCTGTATGCCTTTTGGCGTCCTCTGGTCTAGCACCAATTAAGACGAGGCTCAAAAGAAAGCCGTCTCTGGTGTGGACCAATCAGTTTCAAGGACAATGCATATATTATCAGAGTGTGTCTTTTGTTTGCATTTTGACCACAAGTATTGTGATTAATGCACACATGATTCCTTGTAAAAAGGTTTCAGTTGTGTTGCCATAAAAAATGGGAAAACCCCTATTATATAATATAGTAGTTATTTTCACGAGTATTGTTCGGCAGCCAATGACATTGCCCTCAGTTGTTTTATGTCAAATGACCTATGGCCGAATATAAGCAATACAATAAATTATTGCATTGATTGTCAATGAGACGTTGTCCTTGTTTCGTTTAATATTGTACACTACTGACTGAAACCCTTTTCTCTAATTAATGAAAGCCAGCCTCGTTAATGCACTCAATTTGCAATCGGAAGGTTGTGATTTCAGTCGGGGGTGTCTCGGCCCATCATGCCTCTTCGATTGATAGGAGTCCTCATTGTGGGGTGGTGGAGTTTCCAGTAGTGGTTGTCAAAGGGATTTACTTGCCCCTACCATGGTAATGTGTAATTTCCACTGTCTGGTCAGGGACATAATTACAAATGAGCTTTGCCTCATGATCTAAATTTATGTGGATATGAACGAGTAATTCCACTAAGTTGCAGCCCTTTGTCAAATCCACTGTTTGATGAAAGATTCCCTAAACTGTAAACGTCCCGAGGGTTTTTTTAAACATACTTTACCTTGGTTAATGCGGTTTGGTAAATGAGGGAAGCCGAGGTTCGGTTCAAACCACACCATATACTCGTGGACTGGTTCGGATAATTGCCACGTTTTGTACCTATGACCAGGAGTCGAACTCTGGTTACAGGGTTCATCGCACACTGCCCTAACCACTGTGCTACGGAGTATAGTGCTGTATTGTCTGATACATGCAGTTTAAATGTTTAATTCAAAGATTAATGAATAAGTGAAACGGCTAATCATATACTACGCTGTATGTGTGAATAGATTATATCCGTATATGTTTACGATGTGTTCATTAACAAGGCATCTAAGCGAGAATTCAATGAAATTGTAATGATTTAATTGAGTGTCACTTTGCATCAAAAACACCTACAGTTCATGTATTGCGAAAGAATGTTAAATGAAATCAAACATGTTTAAAGTAATATGACGATATACTAGTGTATATCGTTTTATGTCAAATGACCAATGGCCGAATATAAGCAATACAATAAATTATTGCATTGATTGTCGATGAGATGTTGTCCTTGTTTCGTTTAATATTGTACTCTACTGACCGAAACCCTTTTCTCTAATTAATGAAAGCCAGCCCCGGTAATGCACTCAATTTGCAATCGGAAGGTTGTGATTTCAGTCGGGGGTGTCTCGGCCCATCATGCCTCTTCGATTGACATGAGTCCTCATTGTGCGGTGGTGGAGTTTCCAGTAGTGATTGCATAAATACACAATATATAGTGTAATTAAATGGCTTCTATTTAACTATACGGAGAGGTGACGTAGTGGTTATTGCACTGCACTCTAAAGTTGGCGAACTCAGGAATGACATTTATGGCCACGGCTATCATCAGCGGTGAGTGGCATCTGAACGAGCCCTGGGCAGCCTGCAGTGACCAGCGTAGTGAAGTATGATGAAACAATCCCATGACTCACACACACAGAAGTTCATTAACGGCCTTCAGGGCAGTTAATTAACATAGGGATAATTTGTATATGCGATGCTAACCTTCCTATGGGGTTTACAATGAGACGCAAGTGGCACAATGCGTACATGTAGCAGTAATTACATGAGGAGGGAAGCATCTGTTTCGAAGTACCAGTCAATGAGCTTTCTGGACGGATGTTTTCGGTGGAAGATTTAAGCAGTTCAAAGCCCGGACCAGGTTCTGACTTCCCAGAGTCTCATCAGCAACATACTTGCTCTACTGCCTTCCTACAGGCATCTTCTTACAGTGCGGGTTGGTGTTCAATGCCCTGCACGAGACCCCTTATTCATTTCTGCAGGAACGCTCCATTTCTGCTTGGTGCACCAACCCCAGTTCCAAACCGATGTAGTAATGTGCTCTAAACATCATTTTGGACATATGAACCTTATGGCGGGACCCCGGGGTCCCAAAAAAACAGAAGTCAAAATCGTAATGAATGAATTTATGTTTGGCGACCCCGTCTCACCGCGCACATAAACGCCGCGACCCACCTGGCGCGGATCATTCTGTTGTCATATCGTCCAAGGCGCAGCAGCGAGGATAAATGTGCACAAGAGCTGAACAAGCGAATGCACTCCATGCTCGGGCATGAGCAGGATCTGAGGTAGAGTATGACGTCGAGGGTGCCAGCAGCGGCATTTCTGGGGTCGCTGCGAACAGCAATCGAAAGAGGCAGCGGCGTGCGTTCCCATGGGAGCACACGCACAATTGGGTGGAGGGTGATCCCCGTGTGCAGCAAGGAAACCGGCAGTGCGTGCACTGCTGCAACTGGTTTTCCTCCCACATGAATGCGTCGGGGTGGAAAGCCCCACCTCAAGAAGCACAACGTGCTCACCCCAGGCAGCGAGGTCGGGACGTCGGCGTCGGCGAGCCGCCTAATGCAGCAAACACTGAG